>NC_090440.1:193917525-194527525 GCF_031143425.1 Pleurodeles waltl | reverse complement strand
CTCGAGGACAGCTGCTCTGTTCACCCAAGACTGCAACTTTGTTACAAAGGAGCAACTTTAAAACAACCTGCGTTTCCCACCGGAAACGTGAGACTTGCTACTCTGCACCCGACGCCCCCGGCTCGACTTGTGGAGAACAAACACTTCAGGGAGGACTCCCTGGCGACTGCGAGACCGTGAGTAGCCAGAGTTGCCCCTCCTGATCCCCCACAGCGACACCTGCAGAGGGAATCCCGAGGCTCCCCCTGATCGCGACTGCCTGCTTCCCAGATCCCGACGCCTGGTAAAGACTCTGCACCCGCAGCCCCCAGGACCTGAAAGATCGGAACTCCAGTGCAGGAGTGACCCCCAGGAGGCCCTCTCCCTTGCCCAGGCAGTGGCTACCCCGAGGAGCTCCCCCCCCCCTGCCTGCCTGCATCGCTGAAGAGACCCCTTGGTCTCCCATTGAAACCTATTGAAAACCCGACTCGTGTTTGCACACTGCACCCGGCCGCCCCCGTTCTGCTGTGGGTGTACTTTCGGTGTGGACTTGTGTCCCCCCCGGTGCCCTACAAAACCCCCCTGGTCTGCCCTCCGAAGACGCGTGTACTTACCTGCTGGCACCCCCTTCTCCATTGAAGCCTATGCGTTTTGGGCACCACTTTGACCTCTGCACCTGACCAGCCCTGAGCTGCTGGTCTGGTAACTTTGGGGTTGCTCTGAACCCCCAACGGTGGGCTACCTTGGACCCAAACTTGAACCCCGTAGGTGGTTTACTTACCTGCCAAAAACAAACTCTTACTCCCCCTAGGAACTGTGAAAATTGCCTAGTTTTAAAATAGCTACATGTGATTTATATGAAAACTGTGTATGCTATTTTGCTAATTCAAAGTTCCTAAAGTACCTACCTGCAATACCATTCATTTGAAGTATTGCATGTAAAATTTGAACCTGTGGTTCTTAAAATAAACTAAGAAAAGATATTTTTCTATACAAAAACCTATTGGCCTGGAATTGTCTCTAAGTGTGTGTTCCTCATTTATTGCTTGTGTATGTACAACAAATGCTTAACACTACTCCTTTGATAAGCCTACTGCTCGACCACACTACCACAAAATAGAATTGTCTCTTTTTGTCACTATCTTACCTCTAAGGGGAACCCTTGGACTCTGTGCATACTATTCCTTACTTTGAAATAGTGCATACAGAGCCAACTTCCTACAACGTAGATCAACACCGAATTTTGAAGAGCTCCGGTGGCCCTTCGGGGTTTCGATTCCCCGGCGGGGGGCCTGGTCGGCCCGACCACGTGCATCTTCAAGGCTAATGGAACGGACCCCATTTTGCTTCTGCCCCGAATGCCACAACAAGTATCCTTACACAGATCAGCATCTGGTCTGTAATTTGTGTTCGTCTCCCGAACACAAAGAGGATACCTGCGAGGCCTGTCGAGCGTTTTGGTCGAGGAAAACGCTAAGAGACCGAAGAGCAAGAAGACTCCAAATGGCGTCGGCGCCGTCAGGACACCAAGACTTGGAGGAAGAAGAAACCTTCTCCATCGCGGATTCGGACTTGGACGAGGTCAAAACCGAAATGACGCCGAAAACTGTGAGTAAGACGCCCCTTCCGAAGACTCACGGAAAATTCATTAAAGCCCAGGGGACGCTACCGCCAACAGGCCATGGCTTAACCCAAAAACTAGGTGACCGGCCATCGGCACCCAAAAAGGGCACACATGTGTCGAAGTCATCCGACTCCGGTCGAGATACCGGCACAGAACAGACTCGACCCCGAGACACCGGGTCAGAGCAATCTCGACATCGAGAGTGCGGTACTGAGATATCGGAACACCGAAAGGCAAAAAAGTGTCTTCGGAGCCGAAAAAGACTGTCTAAAAGGTTTCGATACCGAAACATCCAGCCTCGGAGCCGAAACCAAGTTCCTACACCGAGGAACAGGGCCTGTCCTCACAGATGCAAGGTCACAGATTCGGACAGGAGCTAGAGGCAGGGGAGCCAGATTACACTCAGAGAAGGCTCCACATTCAGAAGGAGACAGGGAAAATCAGTACTCTCCCTCCAATCCGAATTAAAAGGAAACTTGCCTTCCAAGAGAAAGACAAGCAACCACAAGCAAAGGTGGCAAAACAAATAACTCCGCCACCATCACCACAGCGCTCACCACAACCATCAACGGTAGCCACTCCACCAATGATGCAGTCTCCAACTCATACAGGAATGAGTCAAGATGATCCTGATGCATTGGAGCTTTATGATGCGCCAGTATCAGATAACAGTCCCGACTGTTATCCAGCGAGACCATCACCACCTGAGGACAGTACTGCCTACACACAGGTGGTGTCAAGAGCAGCCGCGTTTCACAATGTCACCCTGCATGCAGAACCAATTGAAGATGACTTTTTGTTTAATACTCTGTCGTCCACACATAGCCAGTACCAGAGTCTCCATATGCTACCTGGAATGCTAAAACACTTGCTTCAATGGTGGAATACTATAAAGCGAGGTGTATGTTTGGCGGTCTATCAACACTAGATCTTGAAGTTCTTTATACTCTATCACTCCTACCTTACCCTCTGCGGGAAAATAATCGAACTTGGAGTCGATGCCATGTGCAATGGAGCTGAAGAGGAGGAGTCACTCGATCCCGTGACTCAAACACTTCTTCCAAGAAAAACAACTTGTAACACTCCGATCCCAACACTAGATGGCAGAATATGCATAGCATGTGAATATGCAGCGGAACATGCCACGAACAGATGTACACTGGGTAAGTGACATTTTCCATATATACCATAAAACCGGGAACTCTAATCATGACAGAGCTGAGATGACCATGCTCATGGCCACTGATGAGGGACAGGAAACTGAGAGTGCACCTCTCCCTGATCTTCTCTCCAGCAACCCCAAAAATGGCTCAGTTGAAGGAGGGGTCTTTTCAGACACACTCACTGACCAACAGCAGAACTGACTGCAGGCAAGTCTTGCATCAGTATGCTGAGCTCTTCTCTTTGACCCCTGGTCAGACTTCCTAGTGTTCACATGATGTGGACAGTGGGAACAGCTTACCTGTCAAAAGTAAAATCTACTGACAATCTGACCATGTAAAAGAGAATATCAAAGCTGAAGTAAGCACAATGCTGGAATTGGGGGTCATTGAGCCCTCTGAGAGCCCCTGGGCCAGTACAGTTGTCTTTGTCACCAAGCCACATCCCCAGGGTGGAAAGAGAGAAATTAGGTTTTTGTGTGGACTGTAGGGGCATCAGTGCTGTAAACAAAACAGATGCACACCCAATTCATAGGGCTGATGAACTAATTGACAGTTTGGGGCAGCCAAATATCTCTGTACTTGTGATCTCACATCAGAATACTGGAAGATAGATCTGACCCCTGGAGCAAAAGAAATCTGCATTATCAGTTTACTGTTAATCCCTTTGGATTAAAGAATGTCCCTGCCATCTTCTAGAGGTTGGTGATTAAAGTCCTGGCTGGGTTGGAAGACTTTATTGCTGCAGATCTTTGACATTGCTGTCTTTAGCTCCACCTGGCAGGATCACCTGATCCTCTTGGGGAAGTTCCTTAAGGCTTTGAAAAGTGCAGGCCTCTCTATCAAGAGAAGAAAGGGCAGGGCACGGTTGTTTGCTTTTGTCACCTTGTAGGTGGGAGGGCAAGTTCAACCACCCAGACTCAAATCGGGGAAATCCTTGGCTTGGCTGGGTACTACAGGATGTTCACGAATGGCTGTGGCATCCCTCACAGAAAGTACCTCCAAGAAGATGCCTAAGAAAGTGAACTGCACAGTGAGCTGTCAAAAAGCCGTTGACTCCTTGAAAGAAGCAAGGTGCTCGGCACCCATTCTGAAAGCTCCAGATTACACAAAGCAGTTCATTGTGTAGACAGATGCCTCTGAACATGGGTTTAGAACAGTCCTAACTCAAATCAATGATGATGGCCATGACCAACCTGTTGCTTTCATTAGCTCTAGGTTCCTTCCCAGAGAGCAGCGTTGGAGTGCCATCAAGGTAGAAGCCTTTGCTTTTGTCCTAGCAGAAGTTGAGGCCATACTTGTTTGGCTCTCACTTCCTTGTTCACACCGACCACAGGCCTCTTGGATGGCTCATGCAAGATTAAACCCCCAAACTCTTGAGGTGGTCCATCTCCCTACAGGGAATGGACTTTACAGTGGAAAACAGACCTGGGACTGCCAATGCAGATTGCCGTTCCAGGTTCTTCCACTTATAAGGTGAAGACTTTCTTGGGAATGGTTAGTTTCATCATCTTTCGTTTTGGGAGAGGGCCATATAGGAAATAACCTCTTTTTGACATGGTTACCCCCACTTTTTGCCTGGTACCTGATGCATTTTCGACTGAAAGTGCACTGATTTCCTGCCAACCAGGTACCCAGTGCCAGATATCTTTTCCCAAAACTGTACAGTTGTTTCCCCAATTGGCAAATCCTTTAGCACCCCCTGCAAGTCCCTATTAATTGGTACCTAGAGCCTGAGGTACTAAAGAAGATCCCCAAGTGCTGCAGCACAACTTGAGCCACCCTAAGAGACCCCTCACCAAGCACGTCAGGCTGCCATTGAAGGCTCCATGTCTTGGTGTAGAGCAAAAGTGAAAACACGACATGGCACACAGTCTGTGTGCCAAGTCCCCTAACACTGCATGCAGTATATGTAAGTCACCCCTACAGCAGGCCTTATAGCCCTAAGGCAAGATACATTAAGTTACATGTGCTGGCATATCTGCAAGAGCAGATATGCCCCTACTATGTCTTTGTCGATTTCTAGACTTAGTATATGGGCATTTGAAATACATGTGCTGTATGTGAGTGGGTAGAGAGAGTCGCTGTTTTAAATCTGGATTCTGACTACTTTGCTTTTTTTACCTGGCAGACTTACATGGTTTGACTTTATTTGAGAGGGAAGCTTTATACTGGGGTTAGTGTGCCTGACTAGGCCTGAAGGTGATTTTATGTTAAAGCACCTTCTCTGATTGCACTTTACATTTTTTTTTTTTATCAAAGCGACACGTGCTTTTCTGCACGCACAATTGCACTTTTGGATACAAGGCTAGAAAGGGGCTGTTAGAGCCTGGCCCCCATTCTGCGGCAGCCATTTTAGATGCCGCGCGAACCTCATAGGTGGGCGGTCTAGTCACCCTAGGGAAATCCCAGTTTGCTTGTGCTTTCTGGATGCCACCAGTATTTAAACTGATCGGGCAGTGGGTGCGCCTAAGGTAAGCCTGTCTGCACCGGGGGCGAGGGAGACTGCCGGTGTGAACCTGGATGTACCGCGCCTTCAGTATCCCATGCAATTTTTACTTGACTTGGCTTCGGGTAAGCTGCAAAAGTGGGGAGCTGGTCAAGCCAGATCAGCTGGTGGGGTTGGAGCTGTGCTAATTGGCCATGGAAGTATGGGCAGATTTGCCTGAAAAGTACTGGTTTCTATTTATCTAGTGCCTGTAGAGCCAATCCAACTATTACTGCATTACGGGGAACAAGCACTTTGAGTGTGATTAGTGTGCAGTCTCTAATTAAACACAGTGTAGAAATTGGTGAAACCATTGAAGATACTGCACTGGATTGTTTGTGTGTAACTAAGATATGGGCCAGGGAAGATTCTGGTTCTGACTTTGTTGTAGCCACCCCCATAGGTTATGAGTCTGCCAGGCTAGACAGACCAGGCAGGAGGGGAGGAGGGCTGGGAATAATCCATAGGAGTAAATTTCACTGTACAATAGAACCACTTAACCCCTTCGCTGCCAGGCCTTTTCCCCTCCTGTGCCGAGATGTTTTTTGGCTATTTGGGGCAGTTTGTGCTTAGGCCCTCATAACTGTTTCTCCACATAAGCTACCCATGCCAAATTTGCGTCCTTTTTTCCCAACATCCTAGGGATTCTAGAGGTACCCAGACTTTGTGGGTTCCCCTAAAAAAGACCAAAAAATTAGCCAAAATACAGTAAAATTTCGTTTTTTTCAAAGAAATGGGAAAAAAGGGCTGAAAAAGAAGGCTTGTGGTTTTTCCCCTGAAAATAGCATCAACAAAGGGTTTGCGGTGCTAAAATCACCATCTTCCCAGCTTTCAGGAACAGGCAGACTGTGGTCGGGGTGTCTCGGGGGTGGAAGGGGAAGGGCTACTCTTCCATCCCTGCTTTGGTCACAGAGCCAACATTTGGCTGGATCGCCTCTTGATCTATCGACTACCCCCCGCAGCCCCCCACCCACGCCTCCGCCAACAAAACGTTTTTTCTGCATTTGCTCCTTAGATTTGAACAGTTAATTATGGCCAACAAATGCATTGTGCTAGGCGATTTTAATTTTCACATTGAGTAGAAGATGGATAATGACACAAGCATCCTCTTGGACCTCATGACACACTTTGATTGGGATTTAGGGGGGTCATGTTGGCACCCCACTTAGCAGGGCATTCCCTGAACAGAATACAGGGAGTGCAGAATTATTAGGCAAGTTGTATTTTTGAGGATTAATTTTATTATTGAACAACAACCATGTTATCAATGAACCCAAAAAACTCATTAATATCAAAACTGAATATTTTTGGAAGTAGTTTTTAGTTTGTTTTTAGTTTTAGCTATGTTAGGGGGATATCTGTGTGTGCAGGTGACTATCACTGTGCATAATTATTAGGCAACTTAACAAACAAAAAATATATACCCATTTCAATTATTTATCATTACCAGTGAAACCAATATAACATCTCAACATTCACAAATATACATTTCTGACATTCAAAAACAAAACAAAAACAAATCAGTGACCAATATACCCACCTTTCTTTGCAAGGACACTCAAAAGCCTGCCATCCATGGATTCTGTCAGTGTTTTGATCTGTTCACCATCAACATTGCGTGCAGCAGCAACCACAGCCTCCCAGACACTGTTCAGAGAGGTGTACTGTTTTCCCTCCTTGTAAATCTCACATTTGATGATGGACCACAGGTTCTCAATGGGGTTCAGATCAGGTGAACAAGGAGGCCATGTCATTAGATTTCCTTCTTTTATACCCTTTCTTGCCAGCCACGCTGTGGAGTACTTGGACGCGTGTGATGGAGCATTGTCCTGCATGAAAATCATGTTTTTCTTGAAGGATGCAGACTTCTTCCTGTACCACTGCTTGAAGAAGGTGTCTTCCAGGAACTGGCAGTAGGACTGGGAGTTGAGCTTGACTCCATCCTCAACCCGAAAAGGCCCCACAAGCTCATCTTTGATGATACCAGCCCAAACCAGTACTCCACCTCCACCTTGCTGGCGTCTGAGTCGGACAGGAGCTCTCTGCCCTTTACCAATCCAGCCACGGGCCCATCCATCTGGCCCATCAAGACTCACTCTCATTTCATCAGTCCATAAAACCTTATAAAAATCAGTCTTGAGATATTTCTTGGCCCAGTCTTGACGTTTCTGCTTGTGTGTCTTGTTCAGTGGTGGTCGTCTTTAAGCCTTTCTTACCTTGGCCATGTCTCTGAGTATTGCACACCTTGTGCTTTTGGGCACTCCAGTGATGTTGCAGCTCTGAAATATGGCCAAACTGGTGGCAAGTGGCATCGTGGCAGCTGCACGCTTGACTTTTCTCAGTTCATGGGCAGTTATTTTGCGCCTTGGTTTTTCCACACGCTTCTTGCGACCCTGTTGACTATTTTGAATGAAACGCTTGATTGTTCGATGATCACGCTTCAGAAGCTTTGCAATTTTAAGAGTGCTGCATCCCTCTGCATGATATCTCACTATTTTTGACTTTTCTGAGCCTGTCAAGTCCTTCTTTTGACCCATTTTGCCAAAGGAAAGGAAGTTGCCTAATAATTATGCACACCTGATATAGGGTGTTGATGTCATTAGACCACACCCCTTCTCATTACAGAGATGCACATCACCTAATATGCTTAATTGGTAGTAGGCTTTCGAGCCTATACAGCTTGGAGTAAGACAACATGCATAAAGAGGATGATGTGGTAAAAATACTCATTTGCCTAATAATTCTGCACTCCCTGTATGTTTCCAGCATGACGACTGCACTTTAATGGGGAAACAAGCCCTCACCCAGACGGACCATAGTCTTCTATCTTTTTAAGGTGAAGTGGTGGTGGTGGGGGATATTAAACATAGATCTCTCACCTCCAAGAAGGTTAGAAACGGGAAAAATTAGAGGACAAGCCTTCATGCAGGCCCTGGAAAGACACTGGGGACAGAAAGGGGGGGTGGTATAGCTCGGGATATATGACCATTGAATTAGAGTGGTGGTGGATGATATTGCCATCATGAGAAAGGACAGATTTGCTGTCAGTAGGTGAACCTCAGCACCATGGTATGCTAAGCATCTCCAAATATTGTATAGATGCCAGGACCGTAAATGGAAACTGGACTTTCAGAAAGTTCCTTGTAGTGTCTTGCTCAATGAATCTGAGGACCCGCCCTCGGGGGTGCTCTTAAGTAACCCTAAAAGGGGGTTGGTCACTCTGTGCTGCTCCACCTGTCAGATCTGGCCTAACCAGTCACATGCTTCCAGGGGCCACTGTCTATTTTGTTTCAAAGACTGCAAAGTCAACTGGCCGCCTGGCAGAGCTCTGTGCACCTCCCTAGGGGAGGAACTGGACGGGGCGGATGGGGAGGGAACAGGCAGCGGGGGCTGGGGGAATGGTCACTCCCCTGTCCTTTGTGTGGTTTTGTGCCAGAGCAGAAACGGGGGTTCCTGAAGTGGTGCAAACCAGATTATGCAAGGAGAGCACCAAATGTGCCATTCAAATCAGTCAGTGGTCACGCCTCTCTCTTGCAGGAAATTCTTTATTCTGCCTTCCCCTGCTTGTGTTAGGCTCATCAGAAGAATAATGTTTAATTTAATGATAAAGCCTTTCAAACATTGGCTTCTGTGCCTGTTTCCATGTCCAATCCCCCCCCCCATATTTTTTCCATATTTTTTCATATTTTGTCATACATCCTCTGCCCTTAAACATTTCTTTTTCAATACTTCTTCAATATTCAATTCCCGTTTTCCACCACTGCTGCATAGGGAGCAATCCTGATCCCCCATCTCTGGACAATGTCTTTTTGCCACCATGCATCCCAAATTAATACCTATTTTTTGATAGCGTGTCTGGTCTGAGTTTTCTCAGATGCCCAGTATTGCTAGCCGTGGTGTCAGAGTTAAGGGTACACCTGTTGCTCTAGTTAATGATTTCTCCGCTCTTTCCAGAATGTTTGTATGTGGGATCAACTCCAGAATATATGTACAAAGGAGCTGCCTAGCACGTAGTGTCTCCTGCATCTCGCCTCTGGTATCCGGAATAATTTATACAGTAGGGTGGGTGTACAGTATATCATATGTAATACTTTGAGCCGGATCAGTCCAAAACATGCTTTTATAGCCCCTTGCGTTGGAAATGCTGGCTGTAGGAACCTGGCCTTGTGTGTGTGGTGGGTACCTAAGGTACTTACATCTTATACCAGGTCCAAGTATCTCGTATTAGTGTAGTGTAGGCAGTGTCTAGAAGCCAGGCTCTCTAGAGGTAGCTGTGGATGAGCAGCCAAGGCTTATCTAGGAGACATGCAAAGCTCATGCAATACCACTGTAGTCACACAGCACTCACACACATGAAAGAAAGCACTCCGTGTTAGAAAAATGAAGGTAATTTCTTTTAGTGACTGTAAGGAAATGCCTCCTTGGCATGGTTGCCCCCTGACTTTTTGCCTTTGCTGATGCTATGTTTACAATTGAAAGTGTGCTGAGGCCTGCTAACCAGTCCCCAGCACCAGTGTTCTTTCCCTAACCTGTACTTTTGTATCCACAATTGGCAGACCCTGGCATCCAGATAAGTCCCTTGTAACTGGTACTTCTAGTACCAAGGGCCCTGATGCCAAGGAAGGTCTCTAAGGGCTGCAGCATGTCTTATGCCACCCTGGAGACCTCTCACTCAGCACAGACACACTGCTTGCCAGCTTGTGTGTGCTGGTGAGAACAAAACGAGTAAGTCGACATGGCACTCCCCTCAGGGTGCCATGCCAGCCTCTCACTGCCTATGCAAGTATAGGTCAGTCACCCCTCTAGCAGGCCTTACAGCCCTAAGGCAGGGTGCACTATACCATAGGTGAGGGTACCAGTGCATGAGCATGGTACCCCTACAGTGTCTAAACAAAACCTTAGACATTGTAAGTGCAGGGTAGCCATAAGAGTATATGGTCTGGGAGTCTGTCAAACACGAACTCCACAGCACCATAATGGCTACACTGAAAACTGGGAAGTTTGGTATCAAACTTCTCAGCACAATAAATGCACACTGATGCCAGTGTACATTTTATTGCAAAATACACCCCAGAGGGCACCTTAGAGGTGCCCCCTGAAACTTAACCGACTGTCTGTGTAGGCTGACTAGTTCCAGCAGCCTGCCACACCAGAGACATGTTGCTGGCCCCATGGGGAGAGTGCCTTTGTCACTCTGAGGCCAGTAACAAAGCCTGCACTGGGTGGAGATGCTAACACCTCCCCCAGGCAGGAGCTGTAACACCTGGCGGTGAGCCTCAAAGGCTCACCCCTTTGTCACAGCCCAGCAGGGCACTCCAGCTTAGTGGAGTTGCCCGCCCCCTCCGGCCACGGCCCCCACTTTTGGCGGCAAGGCTGGAGGGAACAAAGAAAGCAAAGAGGAGGAGTCACTGGCCAGTCAGGACAGCCCCTAAGGTGTCCTGAGCTGAGGTGATTCTAACTTTTAGAAATCCTCCATCTTGCAGATGGAGGATTCCCCCAATAGGGTTAGGATTGTGACCCCCTCCCCGTGGGAGGAGGCACAAAGAGGTTGTACCCACCCTCAGGGCTAGTAGCCATTGGCTACTAACCCCCCAGACCTAAACACGCCCTTAAATTTAGTATTTAAGGGCTACCCTGAACCCTAGAAGATTAGATTCCTGCAAACTACAAGAAGAAGGACTGCCTAGCTGAAAACCCCTGCAGAGGAAGACCAGAAGACGACAACTGCCTTGGCTCCAGAAACTCACCGGCCTGTCTCCTGCCTTCCAAAGAACTCTGCTCCAGCGACGCCTTCCAAGGGACCAGCGACCTCTGAATCCTCTGAGGACTGCCCTGCTTCGAAAAAGACAAGAAACTCCCGAGGACAGCGGACCTGCTCCAAAAAGACTGCAACTTTGTTTCAAGGAGCAGCTTTAAAGACCCCTGCAACTCCCCGCAAGAAGCGTGAGACTTGCAACACTGCACCCGGCGACCCCGACTCGGCTGGTGGAGAACCAACACCTCAGGGAGGACCCCCGGACTACTCTCCGACTGTGAGTACCAAAACCTGTCCCCCCTGAGCCACCACAGCGCCGCCTGTAGAGGGAATCCCGAGGCTTCCCCTGACCGCGACTCTCTGAAACCTAAGTCCCGACGCCTGGAAAAGACCCTGCACCCGCAGCCCCCAGGACCTGAAGGACCGGACTTTCACTGGAGAAGTGACCCCCAGGAGTCCCTCTCCCTTGCCCAAGTGGAGGTTTCCCCGAGGAAGCCCCCCCCTTGCCTGCCTGCAGCGCTGAAGAGATCCGTTGATCTCTCATAGACTAACATTGCAAACCCGACGCTTGTTTCTACACTGCACCCGGCCGCCCCCGCGCTGCTGAGGGTGAAATTTCTGTGTGGGCTTGTGTCCCCCCCCGGTGCCCTACAAAACCCCCCTGGTCTGCCCTCCGAAGACGCGGGTACTTACCTGCAAGCAGACCGGAACCGGGGCACCCCCTTCTCTCCATTCTAGCCTATGCGTTTTGGGCACCACTTTGAACTCTGCACCTGACCGGCCCTGAGCTGCTGGTGTGGTGACTTTGGGGTTGCTCTGAACCCCCAACGGTGGGCTACCTTGGACCAAGAACTGAACCCTGTAAGTGTCTTACTTACCTGGTAAAACTAACAAAAACTTACCTCCCCCAGGAACTGTGAAAATTGCACTAAGTGTCCACTTTTGAAATAGCTATTTGTCAATAACTTGAAAAGTATACATGCAATTGAAATGATTCAAAGTTCCTAATGTACTTACCTGCAATACCTTTCAAACAAGATATTACATGTTAAATTTGAACCTGTGGTTCTTAAAATAAACTAAGAAAATATATTTTTCTATAACAAAACCTATTGGCTGGATTTGTCTCTGAGTGTGTGTACCTCATTTATTGTCTATGTGTATGTACAACAAATGCTTAACACTACTCCTTGGATAAGCCTACTGCTCGACCACACTACCACAAAATAGAGCATTAGTATTATCTCTTTTTACCACTATTTTACCTCTAAGGGGAACCCTTGGACTCTGTGCATGCTATCCCTTACTTTGAAATAGCACATACAGAGCCAACTTCCTACATTGGTGGATCAGCGGTGGGGTACAAGACTTTGCATTTGCTGGACTACTCAGCCAATACCTGATCACACGACAAATTCCAAAATTGTCATTAGAAATAGATTTTTGCAATTTGAAAAGTTTTCTAAATTCTTAAAAGACCTGCTAGGGCCTTGTGTTAGATCCTGTTTAGCATTTCTTTTAGAGTTTAAAAGTTTGTAAAAGTTTGAATTAGATTCTAGAACCAGTTTTAGATCCTTAAAAAGTATTCCAACTTTTAGAAGCAAAATGTCTAGCACAGATGTGACTGTGGTGGAACTCGACACCACACCTTACCTCCATCTTAAGATGAGGGAGCTAAGGTCACTCTGTAAAATAAAGAAAATAACAATGGGCCCCAAACCTACCAAAATACAGCTCCAGGAGCTTTTGGCAGAGTTTGAAAAGGCCAACCCCTCTGAGGGTGGCAGCTCAGAGGAAGAGGATAGTGACTTGGAGGAAAATTCCCCCCTACCAGTCCTATCTAGGGAGAACAGGGTCTCTCAAACCCTGACTCCAAAAATAATAGTCAGAGATGCTGGTTCCCTCACAGGAGAGACCAACACCTCTGAAATCACTGAGGATAACTCCAGTGAAGAGGACATCCAGTTAGCCAGGATGGCCAAAAGATTGGCTTTGGAAAGACAGATCCTAGCCATAGAGAGGGAAAGACAAGAGATGGGCCTAGGACCCATCAATGGTGGCAGCAACATAAATAGGGTCAGAGATTCTCCTGACATGTTGAAAATCCCCAAAGGGATTGTAACTAAATATGAAGATGGTGATGACATCACCAAATGGTTCACAGCTTTTGAGAGGGCTTGTGTAACCAGGAAAGTGAACAGATCTCACTGGGGTGCTCTCCTTTGGGAAATGTTCACAGGAAAGTGTAGGGATAGACTCCTCACACTCTCTGGAAAAGATGCAGAATCTTATGACCTCATGAAGGGTACCCTGATTGAGGGCTTTGGATTCTCCACTGAGGAGTATAGGATTAGATTCAGGGGGGCTCAAAAATCCTCGAGCCAGACCTGGGTTGACTTTGTAGACTACTCAGTAAAAACACTAGATGGTTGTATTCAAGGCAGTGGTGTAAGTAATTATGATGGGCTGTACAATTTATTTGTGAAAGAACACCTGTTATGTAATTGTTTCAATGATAAACTGCATCAGCATCTGGTAGACCTAGGACCAATTTCTCCCCAAGAATTGGGAAAGAAGGCGGACCATTGGGTCAAGACAAGGGTGTCCAAAACTTCCACTGGGGGTGACCAAAAGAAAGGGGTCACAAAACCTCCCCAGGGGAAAGGTGGTGAGACAGCCAAAAATAAAAATAGTCAAGAGTCTTCTAAAGGCCCCCAAAAACCTGCACAGGAGGGTGGGCCCAGAGCCTCTTCACAAAACAATCCTGGGTACAAGGGTAAAAACTTTGATCCCAAAAAGGCCTGGTGTCGAAACTGTAGTCAGTCTGGACACCAAACTGGAGACAAGGCCTGTCCCAAGAAAAGTTCCACTCCAAACTCCAATCCAGGTAACACTGGAATGGCTAGTCTCCAAGTGGGATCAACAGTGTGCCCAGAGCAAATCAGGGTCCACACTGAAGCTACTCTAGTCTCTGAGGGTGGGGTGGATTTAGCCACACTAGCTGCCTGGCCCCCTAACATGCAAAAATACAGGCAGAAGCTCTTTATTAATGGGACAAGTGTAGAGGGCCTGAGGGATACAGGTGCCAGTGTCACCATGGTGACAGAGAAACTGGTTTCCCCTGGCCAATACCTGACTGGAAAAACTTATACAGTCACCAATGCTGACAATCAAACTAAAGCACATCCCATGGCAATGGTAACTTTAGAATGGGGAGGGGTCAATGGCCTGAAACAGGTGGTGGTCTCCTCAAACATCCCAGTAGACTGTCTGCTTGGAAATGACCTGGAGTCCTCAGCATGGGCTGAGGTAGAACTAAAAACCCATGCAGCCATGCTGGGTATCCCTGAACTGGTGTGTGTAAAAACAAGAGCACAATGCAAGGCACAGGGTGAAAAAGTAGAGCTGGAGTCTGGAAAAATGGCCCAGCCTACCAAGAGAAAAGGAAAGTCCGTTGGGAAACCAACTGCAACACAGTCAGAAAAAGGGAACCTCTCTTCTCAGGAAGAAGTTCTGCCCTCTGAGGGAACTGAGCCTTTGGAACTTGAACCTTATCAGGTTGAGCTCTTAGGCCCAGGGGGACCCTCAAGGGAGGAGCTGTGTAAGGGACAAGAAACCTGTCCCTCTCTTGAAGGCCTTAGGCAGCAAGCTGCTGAAGAGTCCAAGGGCAAGAAAAATGGAACACATAGGGTCTATTGGGAAGATGGACTCCTGTACACTGAGGCCAGAGACCCCAAACCTGGTGCCACTAGGAGAGTGGTAGTGCCTCAGTCGTTCAGAGAGTTTATTCTGACCTTAGCCCATGATATTCCCCTTGCTGGGCATTTGGGACAAACCAAGACGTGGGAGAGGTTAGTCAACCACTTCTACTGGCCCAATATGTCCCAGAAGGTTAAGGAGTTTTGCCTCTCCTGCCCCACCTGTCAATCCAGTGGTAAGACAGGTGGGCATCCAAAGGCCCCCCTCATTCCACTTCCAGTGGTGGGGGTCCCCTTTGAAAGAGTGGGTGTGGACATAGTTGGTCCACTAGAACCTCCCACAGCCTCAGGAAATATGTACATCCTAGTAGTAGTGGATCATGCTACTAGGTATCCTGAAGCTATTCCCCTTAGGTCGACTACTGCCCCTGCAGTAGCCAAGGCCCTCATTGGTATCTTTACCAGAGTGGGTTTCCCTAAGGAGGTGGTGTCTGACAGAGGTACCAACTTCATGTCAGCATACCTAAAACACATGTGGAATGAGTGTGGAGTGACTTACAAATTCACTACACCATACCATCCACAAACTAATGGCTTAGTTGAGAGATTCAACAAGACATTAAAAGGCATGATCATGGGGCTCCCAGAAAAGCTCAAAAGGAGATGGGATGTCCTCTTGCCATGTCTGCTTTTCGCTTACAGAGAGGTGCCACAGAAGGGAGTAGGATTCTCACCCCTTGAACTTCTGTTTGGTCATCCTGTAAGGGGACCACTTGCTCTTGTTAAAGAAGGCTGGGAGAGACCTCTTCATGAGCCTAAACAAGACATAGTGGACTATGTACTTGGCCTTCGCTCTAGAATGGCAGAGTACATGGAAAAGGCAACCAAAAACCTTGAGGCCAGCCAACAGCTCCAGAAGTTTTGGTATGACCAAAAGGCTGCACTGGTTGAGTTCCAACCAGGGCAGAAAGTCTGGGTTCTGGAGCCTGTGGCTCCCAGGGCACTCCAGGACAAATGGAGTGGCCCTTACCCAGTGCTAGAAAGGAAGAGTCAGGTCACCTACCTGGTGGACCTGGGCACAAGCAGGAGCCCCAAGAGGGTGATCCATGTGAACCGCCTTAAGCTCTTCCATGACAGGGCTGATGTGAATCTGTTGATGGTAACAGATGAGGATCAGGAGGCAGAGAGTGAACCTCTCCCTGATCTTCTGTCATCAGACCCAAAAGATGGCTCAGTAGATGGAGTGATCTACTCAGACACCCTCTCTGGCCAACAGCAAGCTGATTGTAGGAGAGTCCTACAACAGTTTCCTGAACTCTTCTCCTTAACCCCTGGTCAGACACACCTGTGTACCCATGATGTGGACACAGGAGACAGCATGCCTGTCAAGAACAAAATCTTTAGACAGTCTGACCATGTTAAGGAAAGCATCAAGGTGGAAGTCCACAAGATGCTGGAATTGGGAGTAATTGAACGCTCTGACAGCCCCTGGGCTAGCCCAGTGGTCTTAGTCCCCAAACCTCACACCAAAGATGGAAAGAAAGAGATGAGGTTTTGTGTGGACTACAGAGGGCTCAATTCTGTCACCAAGACAGATGCTCATCCAATTCCTAGAGCTGATGAGCTCATAGATAAATTAGGTGCTGCCAAATTCTTAAGTACCTTTGACTTGACAGCAGGGTACTGGCAAATAAAAATGGCACCTGGAGCAAAAGAGAAAACAGCATTCTCCACACCGGATGGGCATTATCAGTTTACTGGTATGCCCTTTGGTTTAAAGAATGCCCCTGCCACCTTCCAAAGGTTGGTGAATCAAGTCCTTGCTGGCTTGGAGTCCTTTAGCACAGCTTATCTTGATGATATTGCTGTCTTTAGCTCCACCTGGCAGGATCACCTGGTCCACCTGAAGAAGGTTTTGAAGGCTCTGCAATCTGCAGGCCTCTCTATCAAGGCATCCAAATGCCAGATAGGGCAGGGAACTGTGGTTTACTTGGGCCACCTTGTAGGTGGAGGCCAAGTTCAGCCACTCCAACCCAAGATCCAGACTATTCTGGACTGGGTAGCTCCAAAAACCCAGACTCAAGTCAGGGCATTCCTTGGCTTGACTGGGTATTACAGGAGGTTTGTGAAGGGATATGGATCCATTGTGACAGCCCTCACTGAACTCACCTCCAAGAAAATGCCCAAGAAAGTGAACTGGACTGTGGAATGCCAACAGGCCTTTGACACCCTGAAACAAGCAATGTGCTCAGCACCAGTTCTAAAAGCTCCAGATTATTCTAAGCAGTTCATTGTGCAGACAGATGCCTCTGAACATGGGATAGGGGCAGTTTTGTCCCAAACAAATGATGATGGCCTTGACCAGCCTGTTGCTTTCATTAGCAGGAGGTTACTCTCCAGGGAGCAGCGTTGGAGTGCCATTGAGAGGGAGGCCTTTGCTGTGGTTTGGTCCCTGAAGAAGCTGAGACCATACCTCTTTGGGACTCACTTCCTAGTTCAAACTGACCACAGACCTCTCAAATGGCTGATGCAAATGAAAGGTGAAAATCCTAAACTGTTGAGGTGGTCCATCTCCCTACAGGGAATGGACTTTATAGTGGAACACAGACCTGGGACTGCCCATGCCAATGCAGATGGCCTTTCCAGGTTCTTCCACTTAGAAAATGAAGACTCTCTTGGGAAAGGTTAGTCTCATCCTCTTTCGTTTGGGGGGGGGTTGTGTAAGGAAATGCCTCCTTGGCATGGTTGCCCCCTGACTTTTTGCCTTTGCTGATGCTATGTTTACAATTGAAAGTGTGCTGAGGCCTGCTAACCAGTCCCCAGCACCAGTGTTCTTTCCCTAACCTGTACTTTTGTATCCACAATTGGCAGACCCTGGCATCCAGATAAGTCCCTTGTAACTGGTACTTCTAGTACCAAGGGCCCTGATGCCAAGGAAGGTCTCTAAGGGCTGCAGCATGTCTTATGCCACCCTGGAGACCTCTCACTCAGCACAGACACACTGCTTGCCAGCTTGTGTGTGCTGGTGAGAACAAAATGAGTAAGTCGACATGGCACTCCCCTCAGGGTGCCATGCCAGCCTCTCACTGCCTATGCAAGTATAGGTCAGTCACCCCTCTAGCAGGCCTTACAGCCCTAAGGCAGGGTGCACTATACCATAGGTGAGGGTACCAGTGCATGAGCATGGTACCCCTACAGTGTCTAAACAAAACCTTAGACATTGTAAGTGCAGGGTAGCCATAAGAGTATATGGTCTGGGAGTCTGTCAAACACGAACTCCACAGCACCATAATGGCTACACTGAAAACTGGGAAGTTTGGTATCAAACTTCTCAGCACAATAAATGCACACTGATGCCAGTGTACATTTTATTGCAAAATACACCCCAGAGGGCACCTTAGAGGTGCCCCCTGAAACTTAACCGACTGTCTGTGTAGGCTGACTAGTTCCAGCAGCCTGCCACACCAGAGACATGTTGCTGGCCCCATGGGGAGAGTGCCTTTGTCACTCTGAGGCCAGTAACAAAGCCTGCACTGGGTGGAGATGCTAACACCTCCCCCAGGCAGGAGCTGTAACACCTGGCGGTGAGCCTCAAAGGCTCACCCCTTTGTCACAGCCCAGCAGGGCACTCCAGCTTAGTGGAGTTGCCCGCCCCCTCCGGCCACGGCCCCCACTTTTGGCGGCAAGGCTGGAGGGAACAAAGAAAGCAACAAGGAGGAGTCACTGGCCAGTCAGGACAGCCCCTAAGGTGTCCTGAGCTGAGGTGACTCTAACTTTTAGAAATCCTCCATCTTGCAGATGGAGGATTCCCCCAATAGGGTTAGGATTGTGACCCCCTCCCCGTGGGAGGAGGCACAAAGAGGTTGTACCCACCCTCAGGGCTAGTAGCCATTGGCTACTAACCCCCCAGACCTAAACACGCCCTTAAATTTAGTATTTAAGGGCTACCCTGAACCCTAGAAGATTAGATTCCTGCAAACTACAAGAAGAAGGACTGCCTAGCTGAAAACCCCTGCAGAGGAAGACCAGAAGACGACAACTGCCTTGGCTCCAGAAACTCACCGGCCTGTCTCCTGCCTTCCAAAGAACTCTGCTCCAGCGACGCCTTCCAAGGGACCAGCGACCTCTGAATCCTCTGAGGACTGCCCTGCTTCGAAAAAGACAAGAAACTCCAGAGGACAGCGGACCTGCTCCAAAAAGACTGCAACTTTGTTTCAAGGAGCAGCTTTAAAGACCCCTGCAACTCCCCGCAAGAAGCGTGAGACTTGCAACACTGCACCCGGCGACCCCGACTCGGCTGGTGGAGAACCAACACCTCAGGGAGGACCCCCGGACTACTCTCCGACTGTGAGTACCAAAACCTGTCCCCCCTGAGCCCCCACAGCGCCGCCTGCAGAGTGAATCCCGAGGCTTCCCCTGACCGCGACTCTCTGAAACCTAAGTCCCGACGCCTGGAAAAGACCCTGCACCCGCAGCCCCCAGGACCTGAAGGACCGGACTTTCACTGGAGAAGTGACCCCCAGGAGTCCCTCTCCCTTGCCCAAGTGGAGGTTTCCCCGAGGAAGCCCCCCCCTTGCCTGCCTGCAGCGCTGAAGAGATCCGTTGATCTCTCATAGACTAACATTGCAAACCCGACGCTTGTTTCTACACTGCACCCGGCTGCCCCCGCGCTGCTGAGGGTGAAATTTCTGTGTGGGCTTGTGTCCCCCCCGGTGCCCTACAAAACCCCCCTGGTCTGCCCTCCGAAGACGCGGGTACTTACCTGCAAGCAGACCGGAACCGGGGCACCCCCTTCTCTCCATTCTAGCCTATGCGTTTTGGGCACCACTTTGAACTCTGCACCTGACCGGCCCTGAGCTGCTGGTGTGGTGACTTTGGGGTTGCTCTGAACCCCCAACGGTGGGCTACCTTGGACCAAGAACTGAACCCTGTAAGTGTCTTACTTACCTGGTAAAACTAACAAAAACTTACCTCCCCCAGGAACTGTGAAAATTGCACTGTGTCCACTTATGAAATAGCTATTTGTCAATAACTTGAAAAGTATACATGCAATTGAAATGATTCAAAGTTCCTAATGTACTTACCTGCAATACCTTTCAAACAAGATATTACATGTTAAATTTGAACCTGTGGTTCTTAAAATAAACTAGGAAAAGATATTTTTCTATAACAAAACCTATTGGCTGGATTTGTCTCTATCCCTTACTTTGAAATAGCACATACAGAGCCATCTTCCTACAGTGACCCAATACCAAAAAGTACTAGAGGCAACCCTCCACTAGGAGGTAAGTAACACACTAATTATTTACACTAATTACCAGAAATAGGCATAGAAAGTGATAGAAAACAGTGCAAATGCAAATAGATAATAGTGACCCTAGGGGGAGCCCAAACCATATACTAAAGAAAATGGAATGCGAACGCAGGACCCCCATCTAGGTAAGTGGAATGTGTAGAGGGAAGCTAGTGGTATTAGGAATCCCTAGAGGTAAGTACCACAGTGGCCACTAGCGACCAGGAGAAAAGGAGTAAGTTAGTGTATTTTTCCCAAACCACCCGAAAGGAAAGAAAAGAAAATGCAACACCCAGACAAGATTGCAAGAAACCAGAGGTGGATTCCTGGAGAGGAAGACCTGTGGAAGAAGGGGACCAAGTCCAGAAGTCAGATTCAAGGAGGAGTAGGAGCTAATACCGACCCAGCTGTGGATGCGGGAGTTGGGCGAGGGTGATATGAAGGTCAGCACTGCAGCCCTGGAGTCAGTGAAGAGTTCCTGAGGGATTCAGGCGACGCTCCAGGCTGGAAGAATTACATTTGGGTGTTGGTGCAGGATTTCCACCAACAAGCCTTGGCAAAGGCAGATATCACGGTTGGCGAAAAGGTGAGCTGCTGCGGACCAGCGGCAACTCAATCTAGGAGGGGGGAGTCCGAGGGGACCCTCAGCGACACAGAGCCAACAGGAGCTGAGGCAGCACCCACAGGAGTCCCGCAGGATGGGGGACACTAAAGTCGCAGGACAGCCCATGCAGCTTGACTGAAGAAGGGTCCCCCGCCGCAGGAGAACCACACAGAGGGCTGTGCATCGGAGGAAGGAGTGCTGGAGCTACACGTAGCCTCAAGATCCCTTGGAGGAGATGCAAACAAGCCTTGGCAGCTGCAAGAGACTGGGTGCACTGGGGGCACTGTCCTGTGTGGGAAGACAAGGACTTACCTCCACCAAAGTTGGACAGCTGGCAGAGAGGACTACTCTGGAGCACCACCCGTGATGAAGGATCCAAGCAGCACAGGATGAGAGGAGATCCATGCAGCTGGTCATTGTTGCAGAAGGGGTGTGACTCCTTCACTCCAGTCTGCACAAGAAGGAAGGAGTCTCCCTTGAAGACTTGCCGTCCTCAGGGGATGCACAGCTGGGGAAATGTTGCAGAAGCTGGAAGGAGCCATGGAAACAATGTTGCAAGAAGAGTCTTCTTCGTGGATGCAGATTGTCTGCTCCTGGAGGGTGCTGTTGGCGTTCCAGTGGCTAGAAGTCAAAGATTGCAGAGGAGTCCTGCTGGAATCTTGCAAGCCGAATCTGAGGACCCACCCAAAAGTGAGACTCTAAATAGCTCTGAAAGTGGTATTGGTCACCTAGCCAGGTGAGCTCCTATCAGGAGGGGGTTCTGATGTCACTTGCCTGGCCACTCAGATGCTCCCAGAGGTCCCTGCCAACCTTGGATTCAAGATGGCAGAACCCAGGGACCCTCTAGAGGAGCTCTGGGCACCACCCCTGGGGTCACTTCCCTTTCCATTGTCCAGTTTCGCACCAGAGCAGGGGCTAGAGGTATCTGAATCGGTGTAGACTGGTTTGTGCACGGAAGGCACCAAATGTGCCTTTTAAAGCATAACAATGGTTTGGTGAGGCTACTCCTCCCAAGCCATGTAACACCTATTTCCAAATGGAGAGGGTATAACACCCCTCTCCCAAAGGACATCCTTTGTTCGGCCTTCCTGGGATTGAGCTGTTCAAGCAGCAAGAGGGCAGAAACTTGTCTGAGGGGTGGCAGCAGCTTGGGCTGCCTGGAAGACTGGTAGGAGCAATGGTGGAGGCCCTTTAAGGAGCCCCCAGGTTGCATAGAACCATACTTCCAATACTGGCAACAGTATTGGGGTATGATTTTGGCATGTTTGATACAAACAAGCCTAGGTTCGTAGCTACCATTATGTAGCTGGACATAGGTAGTGACCTAAAAATGGTGTCCCCGCAGTTACAAAGTCCATGGAAATGGCACTGGAGTTCATGGGTGGACCTCTGCTAGTGCAGGGGTGCCCTCACACCCAGAGGTACTTGCACCTTGCCCTCTGGGCTAGGAGGGCCTGCTATAGGAGCGACTTAACAGTGGCCTGGTGTAGTGACCTGTATTGAAAAATGGTGCTTGCACCCTTTCAGGTAGGCTGCATTGGCTGCCTGCAGAACACCTTTGCATAGGCTTGCCTTGAGTGGCATAATACATGCTGCAGCCCATGGAGATCCTCTGGAACCTTAATGCCCTGGGTACCTGTGTACCCTGTACTAGGGACTTACATGGGGGCACCAGTATGCCAAATGTGGGGTGAAAATGGTACAAGTTACCAAGTTAGAAGGGAGGGAGCATAATCACTGGGGTCCTGATTAGCAGTATCACAGTGAACACAGTCAAACACACTGACAACAGGCAGAAAATTGGCAAAAAAGAGGGTACTTTCCTACACAAGCTCTTCCCTCCAGTCTTCTTCATCCAAATGTCCTACATCTAGTGTCCATTGCTCCTGTAATTTTTCCTTTGGGCTTTGTGTATTTCTCATTAGAGTACCATATGTCTGGGATACCAATTCCATCTCAACTCTCCCATCTAGCAATCTGATTTCTTGTGAAGAGTCTTCCTGTGTCTCCTTGTCTGGTGAGATGGTGCTTTTAAGGGCGTGGGCTAGTTGGCCATACATAAGCCATTGTGTGCTGGACATATGGTATTCTTTCTGGTGGAAGGGGACCACCCCGTCAGCATCCCACACATCTGCCCATGTGGATAAGCCTATGGCGTCCCATCCTTTGAACCCCTGTATTGAGATCTCCTTAATCTGGTATCCGTCCATAGTGGTGTTCTAGGGGTCAGTGTTTTATGCCAGCCCATTTCCTTCATGAGTTTCCTCCAGCTTTCCACCACCTTGAGTGTCGCCGGGCAGGTGTGGGGGTGGGGGGGGATACTGCCACCATAGTGTGCATGGAGGTAGCTGTTTCCTTATCCCTGATCTGTCCCCCTCTGTATATGCCCACTCATTCACTACGCTCACCTGTGCCACTTCATGCTTGCTCACATTAGGTAGTGCGATACCTCCTTTGAATTTGGATCTTTGTAGAGTTTTTGAAGAAATCCCGGGCTGTCTTCCCACCCACAGCAAAGTTTGCATCAGGTTATGTACCTTTGTGAAAAATTTGTCCGGCACCTTCTACGGTGTGTTCTGTAATACATATAACAGTCTGGGAAGCGCTATCATTTTGAGCATCGCTGCTTTCCCTGGTATGGAAAGAGGCAGCGGTTGCCAATATCCCACTTCTTGTTCAAGGCGACACAAAAGAGGCACCAGATTGACCTCATAGTATTAGTCTAAGGAATAGGTTATCCAAATACCCACATATTTAAATTCGGTTCATTCTATCTGGAGTGGTAGTGTGAGTTGGGTATTGGTCTGTTTTCCAGTGGGATAAAGTGTGCTCTGTGGGTTTTTACAAAGTGACTTGAAGTTGTGGCAACACATTTGTGGAGAAATGGTTGAGAAAGGCAATATCATTCAGTCAGTGCCAATGACAACATAAAGACTGTAATATGGACTCTTTACAGGCTGACTTCTCCCTTAACTTAGAAAAATCATCCCCAAATACCATGATGTTCCTAGGTTAAACACTAAACATGGTAAAAAGCCTTCCCATTTGCCTTACTAACAAGCACTCACCTCTACTAGGAGCATCGGCATTGGACAGTGAAGAAAATGGTAGACATGGTGGCATCTTGCCTACACTTAATATCCCAGGTGAGACTCCATTAGTCACTACAATAGCAGTGGTCACAGGCAACCAGATGTATCTAGTGGTTGTCACAGGAAGAGTACACAAGGAGTGGTGTAATAACATTACAGTGGGCAGACCATTCAAACAACCAACTCCTTCAGCATCCATTACAGCAGACTTGTCCCCCACTAGGTGAGGAGCTTCCATGGAAACGGTGAAAATGAGGGCCCTATAGAGCCCAAAAGAAGCAGTAAAACCCAAAATGTGTGGTACTTAAGACTGTCTTAGCCCTCAAGGCCTTCCAAGACCGTACATGGGGAAGGACAGTTCAGATCCAGACAGACCACAAAGCTGCCATGTTCTGCCTCAACAAACTAAGTACAAAATCTCACCTGCTATCCAAACTAGTAACATAACATATAAAAGTAGACTGTTCTAAGATGGATGACAATATTAACAATACACCTACCCAGGGTACAAAGCACATAAGCAGACAAATGAGATGGAAACACAATCAAAAGGTGGTAGAAACCCTCTATCATAAGATTGACACACCATGCGTAGACCTATTTTCACCACAAGAAAACGCAAAATGCAAAGCTTTGACTCCAGGTATATACACTGTAGGTCGATGGGGAATGCTGAGTCTATAAAATAGTCAGATATTTGCTTATGTTTTCCCACCTAATTCCATTGATTACTGAAATTCAAGCAGGCACATTTGGCTCCAATTGTATTAGCCCCACCCTCCCACCCCATGCCCAGTGGGCATGACAAACACGGTTCCTCATACTTGATGGAAATGGCGCAGCGCAAGGCCAACAGCACACAAAGACTTGCTGTGACAGTAAAAGGGGTACGTTATACCACCCAGAACCAACCACCCTGAGCCTAGCAGAGTGGTTCTTAAGGACTTAAGTTTTGGTCATCTAGGCCTACCTGAAAATGCCATGGAGATACCTAAATAAGCCAAAAGACTAACCAAAAGGAGTTGTTGCACTGTAAAATGGAATATATTCATATGCTGATGTGATAGGAAAGGCTCAGGTACCCGACACATTTGCTGAGAAACTTTTCTGTATCTCACTTAAGGCACACTTGGTGGCCACAGCAGCGTATACAAGGGAGTAAGTATTAGGGAGAAGTTTTTTACCACGCCAGTTATGAAATAAGGGAGCAAAGAGCAGAGCACCCCCAAGGGCAGCTCCGTGAGGTAATGGGGTGTATTATGTGGTGTGGTTCTGCAACTTTACTATGTAATACTTTAGGAAGTTGGCTCTGTATGCACTATTTCAAAGTACAGAATAGTATGCACAGAGTCCAAGGGTTCCCCTTAGAGGTAAGATAGTGGCAAAAAGAGATAATTCTAATGCTCTATTTTGTGGTAGTGTGGTCGAGCAGTAGGCTTATCAAAGGAGTAGTGTTAAGCATTTGTTGTACATACACAAGCAATAAATGAGAAACACACACTCAAAGACCATTCCAGGCCAATAGGTTTTTGTATAGAAAAATATATTTTCTTAGTTTATTTTAAGAACCACAGGTTCAAGATTTACATGTAATACTTCAAATGAAAGGTATTGCAGGTAGGTACTTTAGGAACTTTGAATTAGCAAAATAGCATATACAGTTTTCACATAAATCATATATAGCTATTTTAAAACTAGACACTTAGTTTTTTTCAACAGTTCCTAGGGGGAGTAAGAGTTTGTTAGTTTTTGCAGGTAAGTAAACCACATACGGGGTTCAAGTTTGGATTCAAGGTAACCCACCGTTGGGGGTTCAGAGGAACCCCAAAGTCACCACACCAGCAGCTCAGGGCCGGTCAGGTGCAGAGGTCAAACTGGTGCCCAAAACGCATAGGCTTCAATGGAGAAGGGGGTGCCCCGGTTCCAGTCTGCCAGCAGGTAAGTACCCGCGTCTTCGGAGGGCAGACCAGTGGGGTTTTGTAGGGCACCGGGGGGGGGGGGGGGACACACACACACAAGTCCACACAAAGTACACCCTCAGCGGCACGGGGGCAGCCGGGTGCAGTGTGCAAACAGGCGTCGGGTTTGTAATTGAAATCAATGGGAGACCAAGGGGTCTCTTCAGCGATGCAGGCAAAGGGGGGGGGGGGCTCCTCGGGGTAGCCACCACCTGGGCAAGGGAGAGGGCCTCCTGGGGGTCACTCCTGCACTGAAGTTCTGATCCTTCAGGTCCTGGGGGCTGCGGGTGCAGTGTCCCTACCAGGCGTCGGGTTCTTGGAAGCAGGCAGTCGCGGTCAGGGGGAGCCTCTGGATTCCCTCTGCAGGCATCGCTGTGGGGGGCTTAGGGGGGGGGCAACTCTGGCTACTCACGGTCTCGCACTCGCCGGGGAGTCCTCCCTGAAGTGATTGTTCTCCACAAGTCGAGCCGGGGGTGTCGGGTGCAGAGTGTAAAATCTCACGCTTCCGGCGGGAAACGCAAGTTGTTTTAAAGTTGCTCCTTTGTTACAAAGTTGCAGTCTTGGGCGAACAGAGCCGCTGTCCTCGGGAGTTCTTGGTCCTTCTAGATGCAGGGCAGTCCTCTGAGGCTTCAGAGGTTGCTGGTCCCTGGAGAGAGCGTCGCTGGAGCAGTGTCTTTAGAAGTGGGGAGACAGGCCGTTAGAGCTGGGGCCAAAGCAGTTGGTGTCTCCGTCTTCTCTGCAGGGTTTTTCAGCTTAGCAGTCCTCTTGTTCTTAGGTTGCAGGAATCTGAGTTCCTAGGTTCTGGGGAGCCCTTAAATACTAAATTTAAGGGCGTGTTTTGGTCTGGGGGGTTAGTAGCCAATGGCTACTAGCCCTGAGGGTGGGTACACCCTCTTTGTGCCTCCTCCCGAGGGGAGGGGGGTCACATTCCTATCCCTTTTGGGGGAATCCTCCATCTGCAAGATGGAGGATTTCTAAAAGTCAGTCACCTCAGCTCAGGACACCTAAGGGGCTGTCCTGACTGGCCAGTGACTCCTCCTTGTTTTTCTCATTATCTCCTCCGGCCTTGCCGCCAAAAGTGGGGCCGTGGCCGGAGGGGGCGGGCAACTCCAGTAGCTGGAGTGCCCTGGGGTGCTGTAACAAAGGGGGAGAGCCTTTGAGGCTCACCACCATGTGTTACAGTTCCTGCAGGGGGAGTTGATAAGCATCTCCACCCAGTACAGGCTTTGTTACTAGCCACAGAGTGACAAAGGCACTCTCCCCATGTGGCCAGCAACATGTCTGGTGTGTGGCAGGCTGCTAGAACTAGTCAGCCTACACGGGTAGTCGGTTAAGGTTCCAGGGAGCACCTCTAAGGTGTATGTTACAATAAAATGTACACTGGCATCAGTGTGCATTTATTGTGCTGAGAAGTTTGATACCAAACTTCCCAGTTTTCAGTGTAGCCATTATGGTGCTGTGGAGTTCGTGCATGACAGACTCCCAGACCATATACTCTTATGGCTACCCTGCACTTACAATGTCTAAGGTTTTGCTTAGACACTGTAGGGGCACAGTGCTCATGCACTGTGCCCTCACCTATGGTATAGTGCACCCTGCCTTAGGCCTGTAAGGCCTGCTAGAGGGGTGACTTATCTATACTGCATAGGCAGTGTGAGGTTGGCATGGCACCCTGAGGGGAGTGCCATGTCGACTTACTCGTTTTGTCCTCACCAGCACACACAAGCTGGCAAGCAGTGTGTCTGTGCTGAGTGAGGGGTCCCCAGGGTGGCATAAGATATGCTGCATCCCTTGGAGACCTTCCCTGGCATCAGGGCCCTTGGTACCAGGGGTACCAGTTACAAGGTACTTACCTAGATGCCAGGGTGTGCCAATTGTGGAAACAAAAGTACAGGTTAGGGAAAGAACACTGGTGCTAGGGCCTGGTCAGCAGGCCTCAGCACACTTTCAAATCAAAACTTAGCATCAGCAAAGGCAAAAAGTCAGGGGGTAACCATGCCAAGGAGGCATTTCCTTACAAATACTCTTACCGTCCCTTTTAGGACCTATAGTTTTCGTCTGTTAGACCCTCATCTTAATCCTGGGTAGCAGTTGCATTGAGCATCAAGCCTTACACAATAGAGCAAGTGTTAAGCATTTAAACAAGATCACAACTATTGAAGGAGAAATCAACATTCTGGACACTCAAGAGATCCGACACCAATTTATAAAAATAGACTGTATTTTTATAAGATTTTCAACCGTAAAAAGAAAAAACAACATCCACTTGAGGGTTCCAGAGATATAGATTTTTACAAGCAATAATAAATCAGTGCAATTTCATTCAACTGTGAACAAGTCTTGGCAACGTCAATAAGTTGGATACTTAAGAACCTTTTTAAAGGAACTTAGGTAAGTGTCAGTGTGGTCTGTTACAAGTACTTGGGGCAACCAGCTCCTACTAGGGTCGAGTCGGGGGAGACCAGCAAGGTCCTCAAAAACAGTTACCTTCACAGGAGCAGTCTTTCAGCGGGCACTTTATTCGCATTGCAGTGGAATCCTTTTTAGTGGTCCTGATTCACTGGATGAAGGATTCTGATCGGTGTGACTTACGTAATTAAATGAGAGGGAGATTTGGTCTTTGCCTTTACGTTAAATGGCAAAGTTGAGTTAGCAGTTTAAAACTGCTCTTCCGGTCTGCAGTGACCAACTGGAAGCCATGTTTTTCCTTGACCCACTCAGGGTGGTACAACAACTGCTGCAGGTCCTGGGGTATACTCTACATTACAGGCCCTGGATACTCCTGGCAGATATGCTAGGGACTTACAAGTAAGTTGTGTTATGCCAGCAAGGGAGAAGCCAGTTAAACCTACACTATTTTAAGGGTCACCGCACATGCACTGAGTCCTGGTTAGTAGGGCTTAGGGCATTTCAGAGCCGTTGCACCAGTACACAGTCAAAATGGGAGCAAAAAGTCTGGGTAAACCTGAAAAAAGCCTATTTCCTTACAAGCACCAACACGCATATGGACTGATGAAAGTACTGTTTGAACCCATGCATAAAGCGGAGCTCAAATATTTAATGTTAAAGACAGCATTTGTGTTTGGCTTTATTTTTTTGACAGAAAGTTAGTGAACTTCTGGCTGATAATGCAGTCCCCTTATCTGGGTATACTCAATGGCAGAGTGATAATAAGAGCAAATACACAGTCTGATGGAGACTTCCATCTACAGATTCCTTTGAATTCTCCCCAGGCGTCAGACTAGATCTGAAAGATTTTTCGTGAGCAGTACCCTTGCCTCCTGGTAGGTGGTGTCAGTTGTGAATGTATTTTGAGACAGAAATGGCATTGCAGTTCCTATAAAGGTGCCATCCAGGTGTGCCGGTGTCAGTTGCTTGCTTTCCGCGCCAGCAAGCGCTGATCCGAAGAGAGCTACCCCTCAGTCACGTCTTTTTTCAACTTTTTGTCAATTCTTTTTGACCCTATTTAAGTTGCTGCCACCGTTAATGGGTGCTAAGCCAATTTATGCTCTCTCCCTCTCTGTAGCTAGGAGCTGTTGCTCCAATGCTAATCTTTTGGCCTTTCTTGCTAAAAGGAGGTCCTCTTCATTGAGGCTGCTCTCAATGTTCCCAGAGAAGCTGGACTCGCCAGTGGAAGATCCAGATCCTGTGAGCACTATCTTTGGAGATAGGGACCCTGGGACCCTGATCTACCTAGTTAGGTGAGAAGTGAGGAGTTCATCCTTCTCAGCTTCAACATCTTCCCTATCTGAGTGGAGGTTCTCATCATCAGCAGGATGGCCCCTTGTGTACTGTGCCATGAGCTCCTGGAGTTTGATCTTGGTGGAGTTTGAACCTGTTCTAATCTTTTTCAGCTTGCAGAGGGACCTTAACTTTCCCATCTATAGATGGAAGTAAGGGGTGAGGTTGAGTTCCACAACCATTTCATCTGAGCTGCTCATTATGTTACTAAAGTTGGGGATTACTTTTAGGAGTTAAAACTACTTCTAGTTGCTACTCCCTAACTTGAAATAACTCCTCTAAAAAGAAGTGCTAAAGGGACTTAACCAAGGCCTAGGAGGACTTTTGAAGATTTAGAAAAATTTGCCAAATTCAAACATCAGTTTCTAAAGGTAATTTTGGAATTTAGTTATGTGATCAGGTAGTGGCTGAGCAGTCCAGCAAATGCAAAGCCATTGAACCCACTGCTGATCCACCAATGTAGGAAGTTGGCTCCGTATATACTATATCAACATGAGATGATGTGTGCACAGTCCAGGGGTTCCCCAGAGGCTTAACAGAGGCTAAAGTAGATAATACTAATGCTCTCTTTTGTGGTAGAGTGGTCAAGCAGTTACGCTTATCGGAGGGTAGTGCAAAGCATTTGTTGTACACACAATAGAAGAAGCACACACTCAGTTACTTAACTCCAGACCAATTGATTTTATATAGCAAACATCATTTGTTAATTTATTTCTAGAACCACAAGATTCAAGTTGCAGGTAAGTACATGTAAAGAAATGGCTCCCTGTTGCAGTTACCCCCCACTTTTTGCCTGATACTGATGCTGACTTGACTGAGAAGAGTGCTGGGACCCTGCTAACCAGGCCCCAGCACCAGTGTTCCTTCACCTAAAATGTACCATTGTATCCACAATTGGCACACCCTGGCATTCAGATGAGTCCCTTGTAACTGGTACTTCTAGTACCAAGGGCCCTGATGCCAAGGAAGGTCTCTAAGGGCTGCAGCATGTCTTATGCCACCCTAGAGACCCCTCACTCCGCACCGACACACTGCTTACAAGCCTGTGTGTGCTAGTGAGAACAAAATGAGTAAGTCGACATGGCCCTCCCCTCAGGGTGCCATGCCAGCCTCTCACTGCCTATGCAGTATAGGTAAGACACCCCTCTAGCAGGCCTTACAGCCCTAAGGCAGGGTGCACTATACCATAGGTGAGGGTACCAGTGCATGAGCATGGTACCCCTACAGTGTCTAAACAAAACCTTAGACATTGTAAGTGCAGGGTAGCCATAAGAGTATATGGTCTGGGAGTCTGTCAAACACGAACTCCACAGCACCATAATGGCTACACTGAAAACTGGGAAGTTTGGTATCAAACTTCTCAGCACAATAAATGCACACTGATGCCAGTGTACATTTTATTGTAAAATACACCACAGAGGGCACCTTAGAGGTGCCCCCTGAAACTTAACCGACTGTCTGTGTAGGCTGACTAGTTCCAGCAGCCTGCCACACCAGAGACATGTTGCTGGCCCCATGGGGAGAGTGCCTTTGTCACTCTGAGGCCAGTAACAAAGCCTGCACTGGGTGGAGATGCTAACACCTCCCCCAGGCAGGAGCTGTGACACCTGGCGGTGAGCCTCAAAGGCTCACCCCTTTGTCACAGCCCAGCAGGGCACTCCAGCTTAGTGGAGTTGCCCGCCCCCTCCGGCCATGGCCCCCACTTTTGGCGGCAAGGCTGGAGGGAACAAAGAAAGCAACAAGGAGGAGTCACTGGCCAGTCAGGACAGCCCCTAAGGTGTCCTGAGCTGAGGTGACTCTAACTTTTAGAAATCCTCCATCTTGCAGATGGAGGATTCCCCCAATAGGGTTAGGATTGTGACCCCCTCCCCTTGGGAGGAGGCACAAAGAGGGTGTACCCACCCTCAGGGCTAGTAGCCATTGGCTACTAACCCCCCAGACCTAAACACGCCCTTAAATTTAGTATTTAAGGGCTACCCTGAACCCTAGAAAATTAGATTCCTGCAACTACAAGAAGAAGGACGGCCCAGCTGAAAACCCCTGCAGCGGAAGACCCGAAGACGACAACTGCCTTGGCTCCAGAAACTCACCGGCCTGTCTCCTGCCTTCCAAAGATCCTGCTCCAGCGACGCCTTCCAAAGGGACCAGCGACCTCGACATCCTCTGAGGACTGCCCCTGCTTCGAAAAGACAAGAAACTCCCGAGGACAGCGGACCTGCTCCAAGAAAAGCTGCAACTTTGTTTCCAGCAACTTTAAAGAACCCTGCAAGCTCCCCGCAAGAAGCGTGAGACTTGCAACACTGCACCCGGCGACCCCGACTCGGCTGGTGGCGATCCAACACCTCAGGAGGGACCCCAGGACTACTCTGATACTGTGAGTACCAAAACCGGTCCCCCCTGAGCCCCCACAGCGCCGCCTGCAGAGGGAATCCCGAGGCTTCCCCTGACCGCGACTCTTTGAACCTAAAGTCCCGACGCCTGGGAGAGACCCTGCACCCGCAGCCCCCAGGACCTGAAGGACCGGACTTTCACTGGAGAAGTGACCCCCAGGAGTCCCTCTCCCTTGCCCAAGTGGAGGTTTCCCCGAGGAATCCCCCCCTTGCCTGCCTACAGCGCTGAAGAGATCCCGAGATCTCTCATAGACTAACATTGCGAACCCGACGCCTGTTCCTACACTGCACCCGGCCGCCCCCGCGCTGCTGAGGGTGAAATTTCTGTGTGGACTTGTGTCCCCCCCGGTGCCCTACAAAACCCCCCTGGTCTGCCCTCCGAAGACGTGGGTGCTTACCTGCAAGCAGACCGGAACCGGGGCACCCCCTTCTCTCCATTCTAGCCTATGTGTTTTGGGCACCACTTTGAACTCTGCACCTGACCGGCCCTGAGCTGCTGGTGTGGTGACTTTGGGGTTGCTCTGAACCCCCAAAGGTGGGCTACCTTGGACCAAGAACTAAGCCCTGTAAGTGTCTTACTTACCTGGTTAACCTAACAAATACTTACCTCCCCTAGGAACTGTGAAAATTGCACTAAGTGTCCACTTTTAAAACAGCTATTTGTGAATAACTTGAAAAGTATACATGCAATTTTGATGATTTGAAGTTCCTAAAGTACTTACCTGCAATACCTTTCGAATGAGATATTACATGTAGAATTTGAACCTGTGGTTCTTAAAATAAACTAAGAAAAGATATTTTTCTATACAAAAACCTATTGGCTGGATTTGTCTCTGAGTGTGTGTACCTCATTTATTGTCTATGTGTATGTACAACAAATGCTTAACACTACTCCTTGGATAAGCCTACTGCTCGACCACACTACCACAAAATAGAGCATTAGTATTATCTCTTTTTGCCACTATCTTACCTCTAAGGGGAACCCTTGGACTCTGTGCATACTATTCCTTACTTTGAAATAGTGCATACAGAGCCAACTTCCTACATTGGTGGATCAGCGGTGGGATACAAGACTTTGCATTTGCTGGACTACTCAGCCAATACCTGATCACACGACAAATTCCAAAATTGTCATTAGAAATTCATTTTTGCAATTTGAAATTTTTCTAAATTCTTAAAAGTCCTGCTAGGGCCTTGTGTGTTAAGTCCCTGTTTAGCATTGTCTTTTAGAGTTAAAAGTTTGTTAAAAGTTTGAAATTAGATTCTAGAAACAGTTTTAGATTCTTTGAAAAGTCTTCCAACTTTTAGCAAAATAATGTCTGATACAGAGATGAATGTGGTGGAACTCGACACCACACCTTACCTCCATCTTAAGATGAGGGAGCTAAGGTCTCTCTGTAATATCAAAAAAATAACCATTGGCTCCAGACCTACCAAAATTCAGCTCCAGGAGCTGTTGGCAGAGTTTGAAAAAGCCAACCCCTCTGAGGATGACTTCACAGAGGAAGAAATTAGTGACTTAGAGGGCAATTCCCCCCTTCCAGTCCTAAATAGGGAGACCAGGGCCTCTCAAGCCCTGTCTCCAAAAATGATAGTCAGAAATGTTGCTTCCCTCACAGGAGGGTCCAGCATTTCTGAAATCACTGAGGATGCTCTCAGTGAAGATGACCCCCTGTTAGCCAGGATGGTCAAAAGATTGGCTTTGGAAAAGCAGCTCCTAGCCATAGAAAGGGAAAGACAAGAGATGGGCCTAGGTCCCATCAATGGTGGCAGCAACTTAAATAGGGTCAGAGATTCTCCTGACATCCTAAAAATCCCCAAAGGGATTGTATCAAAATATGAAGATGGTGATGACATCACCAAATGGTTCACAGCTTTTGAGAGGGCTTGTGTAACCAGAAAAGTGAACAGATCTCACTGGGGTGCTCTCCTTTGGGAAATGTTCCCTGGAAAGTGTAGGGATAGACTCCTCACACTCTCTGGAAAAGATGCAGAATCTTATGACCTCATGAAGGGTACCCTGATTGAGGGCTTTGGATTCTCCACTGAGGAGTATAGAATTAGATTCAGGGGGGCTCAAAAATCCTCGAGCCAGACCTGGGTTGATTTTGTAGACTACTCAGTAAAAACACTAGATGGTTGGTTAACTGGAAATGAAGTGTGTGACTATGTTGGGCTTTATAATTTGTTTATGAAAGAACACATTTTAAGTAACTGCTTCAATGAAAAGTTGCATCAGTATCTGGTAGACCTAGGTCCAATTTCTCCCCAAGAATTGGGAAAGAAGGCAGACCACTGGGTCAAGACTAGGGTAACCAAAACTTCCACTGGGGGTGACCAAAAGAAAGGGGTTACAAAAACTCCCCAGGAGAAAGTGGGTAACACTAGAAACAAAGAAAAAGAGTCCTCTGTAGGCCCCCAAAAACCAGAACAGGTGGGTGGGCCCCAGGACACAACCCAAAACAAAGGTGGGTACCAGGGTAAGAACTGGGATGCCACTAAGGCATGGTGCCACAACTGTAAACAGTCTGGGCACCACACCAAGGACACTTCTTGTCCCAAAAACAAACCCCAGAACAAAATTCCTGGGGTAACCAGTGTAGCCATGGGAGATGACTCCTCAGATGAGGAGGTCTTCCTAGCCTTCAACTGGAAACAGGGCCCAACAGGTGAGTTGGAGATTCCAGAGGGAAGTAGACACTTCCACCACCTACTGGTGAATGGAATCCCAACCACTGCCCTGAGAGACACTTGTGCCAGTCACACTATTGTGCATGACAGGCTGGTGCTCTCAAACCAGTACGTCCCAGGTGAGACTGCCAGGGTAAGAGTTAGCCTAGACAGGGTCACTAAGAGGCCTGTGGCTTTAGTACCCATAGAAGTGGGTGGCACTCTTAGCTGGAGAAGGGTAGTAGTCAGTACAGACCTCCCCCTTGATTGTCTCCTTGGAAATGACTACCCAGAGGTTAGTCAGAGCCCAAGAGAGGAACTGGTCCAGTGCCAGTCCTCTCCCAAGGATTCTGGAAGTCCTGCCTCTGCAGTAAATGCAAGCAGGCCCCAGAAGAAGAAGAAAAGAAAACAGAGTAGGAAGGGTGGACAACCTTTAGCCAAGGTTACAGCAAGCCAAGGAGATTCTGCTCCAGTAGGGGAGAACTCCAAAAATGGCCCTGATAAAGTCCAACCTGACCCACAAGAAGTCCTGGCTAGTCAGGCAACTGTTAAACCTGAGTGGGTGGCTCCTCAGCTAACAGAAGAAAGAGTGGAAGAAGGGTGTTTACTACAAGATGTGGTAACCCCCCACTCTAATACAGCAGACAGGCAACCTGAACCCAAAGAGGCCTGTAACTTAGCCCCTTCCCTTTTAGGTGAAGAGCTAAAGGTGTGGTTCTGGGCACTGACAGCTGTCAGTGGCCTCTGCTGGGTGTTAGCCTTTATGGCTGCACTATCCTTAGCATGGTGGTCTGACCCCATGCCAAATAGCAAGTTAGGCCCCCTGACCCTATTGGTCATGGTGGGGTTACTCCAGCTCTGGGTAACCTCTCTGGGTAAGCTAGGCGTAACCCTGGCCAAGATAAGGTTAGCAGAGGTGGATACCTCTAAGACCAAAATAGAAAGAATGGGTGGAGACATTGAAGAGGCAGACAAGAGGCAATTCAGACTAGGTCCTATCACTGTGGAAGTAGGTCAGTTCCCCAAAGGGAATGACCTGAACAGAAGGATGTAAGGCAGAGTAGGCCCTGCAACTAACCAGCCTATTTCTCCTACTCTTCCTCGCCTGACAGACTAGGAAGACTCTCCCAGCTTGGGCTGAGTCTCCTGGCCTGTGGGCTGGGGGGGGCTTGTGTAAAGAAATGGCTCCCTGTTGCAGTTACCCCCCACTTTTTGCCTGATACTGATGCTGACTTGACTGAGAAGAGTGCTGGGACCCTGCTAACCAGGCCCCAGCACCAGTGTTCCTTCACCTAAAATGTACCATTGTATCCACAATTGGCACACCCTGGCATTCAGATAAGTCCCTTGTAACTGGTACTTCTAGTACCAAGGGCCCTGATGCCAAGGAAGGTCTCTAAGGGCTGCAGCATGTCTTATGCCACCCTAGAGACCCCTCACTCCGCACCGACACACTGCTTACAAGCCTGTGTGTGCTAGTGAGAACAAAATGAGTAAGTCGACATGGCACTCCCCTCAGGGTGCCATGCCAGCCTCTCACTGCCTATGCAGTATAGGTAAGACACCCCTCTAGCAGGCCTTACAGCCCTAAGGCAGGGTGCACTATACCATAGGTGAGGGTACCAGTGCATGAGCATGGTACCCCTACAGTGTCTAAACAAAACCTTAGACATTGTAAGTGCAGGGTAGCCATAAGAGTATATGGTCTGGGAGTCTGTCAAACACGAACTCCACAGCACCATAATGGCTACACTGAAAACTGGGAAGTTTGGTATCAAACTTCTCAGCACAATAAATGCACACTGATGCCAGTGTACATTTTATTGTAAAATACACCACAGAGGGCACCTTAGAGGTGCCCCCTGAAACTTAACCGACTGTCTGTGTAGGCTGACTAGTTCCAGCAGCCTGCCACACCAGAGACATGTTGCTGGCCCCATGGGGAGAGTGCCTTTGTCACTCTGAGGCCAGTAACAAAGCCTGCACTGGGTGGAGATGCTAACACCTCCCCCAGGCAGGAGCTGTGACACCTGGCGGTGAGCCTCAAAGGCTCACCCCTTTGTCACAGCCCAGCAGGGCACTCCAGCTTAGTAGAGTTGCCCGCCCCCTCCGGCCACGGCCCCCACTTTTGGCGGCAAGGCTGGAGGGAACAAAGAAAGCAACAAGGAGGAGTCACTGGCCAGTCAGGACAGCCCCTAAGGTGTCCTGAGCTGAGGTGACTCTAACTTTTAGAAATCCTCCATCTTGCAGATGGAGGATTCCCCCAATAGGGTTAGGATTGTGACCCCCTCCCCTTGGGAGGAGGCACAAAGAGGGTGTACCCACCCTCAGGGCTAGTAGCCATTGGCTACTAACCCCCCAGACCTAAACACGCCCTTAAATTTAGTATTTAAGGGCTACCCTGAACCCTAGAAAATTAGATTCCTGCAACTACAAGAAGAAGGACGGCCCAGCTGAAAACCCCTGCAGCGGAAGACCCGAAGACGACAACTGCCTTGGCTCCAGAAACTCACCGGCCGGTCTCCTGCCTTCCAAAGATCCTGCTCCAGCGACGCCTTCCAAAGGGACCAGCGACCTCGACATCCTCTGAGGACTGCCCCTGCTTCGAAAAGACAAGAAACTCCCGAGGACAGCGGACCTGCTCCAAGAAAAGCTGCAACTTTGTTTCCAGCAACTTTAAAGAACCCTGCAAGCTCCCCGCAAGAAGCGTGAGACTTGCAACACTGCACCCGGCGACCCCGACTCGGCTGGTGGCGATCCAACACCTCAGGAGGGACCCCAGGACTACTCTGATACTGTGAGTACCAAAACCTGTCCCCCCTGAGCCCCCACAGCGCCGCCTGCAGAGGGAATCCCGAGGCTTCCCCTGACCGCGACTCTTTGAACCTAAAGTCCCGACGCCTGGGAGAGACCCTGCACCCGCAGCCCCCAGGACCTGAAGGACCGGACTTTCACTGGAGAAGTGACCCCCAGGAGTCCCTCTCCCTTGCCCAAGTGGAGGTTTCCCCGAGGAATCCCCCCCTTGCCTGCCTACAGCGCTGAAGAGATCCCGAGATCTCTCATAGACTAACATTGCGAACCCGACGCCTGTTCCTACACTGCACCCGGCCGCCCCCGCGCTGCTGAGGGTGAAATTTCTGTGTGGACTTGTGTCCCCCCCGGTGCCCTACAAAACCCCCCTGGTCTGCCCTCCGAAGACGTGGGTGCTTACCTGCAAGCAGACCGGAACCGGGGCACCCCCTTCTCTCCATTCTAGCCTATGTGTTTTGGGCACCACTTTGAACTCTGCACCTGACCGGCCCTGAGCTGCTGGTGTGGTAACTTTGGGGTTGCCCTGAACCAACGATGGGCTACCTTGGACCCAACTTTGAACCCTGTAGGTGGTTTACTTACCTGCAAAACTAACAAACACTTACCTCCCCCAGGAACTGTTGAAAATTGCACTAAGTGTCCAGTTTTAAAATAGCTTATTGCCATTTGTGTGAAAACTGTATATGCTATTTTGCTAATTCAAAGTTCCTAAAGTTCCTAAGTGAAATACCTTTCATTTAAAGTATTGTTTGTAAATCTTGAACCTGTGGTTCTTAAAATAAACTAAGAAAAGATATTTTTCTATACAAAAACCTATTGGCCTGGAATTGTCTTTGTGTGTGTTCCTCATTTATTGCCTGTGTGTGTACAACAAATGCTTAACACTACCCTCTGATAAGCCTACTGCTCGACCACACTACCACAAAATAGAGCATTAGAATTATCTCTTTTTGCCACTATCTTACCTCTAAGGGGAACCCTTGGACTCTGTGCATGCTATTTCTTACTTTGAAATAGTACATACAGAGCCAACTTCCTACAGGGTGGTTCTGATCAACGCCCAGTAACTCCCTGAGATTGGCTTTGTAAATTGCTGCTAAACCTATGATGCTGAACATTGTTTTTCCTCTATATGATAACAATGAGAGAACTCCAAAAACTGCAGTCTCTATTTTTTAAACCGCAAAATATTCATGCTTGAAATTCTATTTACCTGTTTGTGTAGTACAAGTTTATTCTTTGAGTGCGTCTCCTTTATTGCCTCGGATTAAAACGAATGCTTAGAACCACACTCTGACAAGCCTAACAGCTCGCATACACAACCACAAAAAGAATATTAGTCCTTTCAACTTTTGCCTCTACAATACCAACTGGGGATCCACTACACTCTCTAAACAGTGTACTTCATCTTAGTGCATTTTAGAGAGCGAGCTTCCTACACCTGGGTCATGTAGGCAAAGCTTTATATCCTCCTGGTGCAGCTGATTTGGATTTGGTCTAACTACTGTGTGATGGTTCCCTTTGTTACTGCTGTGAGCCTGCAAAAAAGACGGAGTTGGTTTCAATTTTGAGTTGTCGTTGTCTCTTGTAGATAGTACTTCAGAGCTATCCGCACGTCTAAGGTGTTTGGCGCTTTTTCGGGCTAAGTCTTAAATTCCTAGCAGGAGTCCGGTAGTTGGATTATCTGGTTGATATGGAATTGAGATACTACCTTTGGGAGGACGATGGGTCGCAGCAAAGCCCAAGTACTTGGCCGCAGCTCCAGAATCCTTGAATCGCTCACAAGCCAAATCTGCAGTCTCCGAACAGACAGGTGCTATCGAAGGGCATGTTCATCAGGGAACCTTGAACATCCCCCAAAAAGCCAGACGTCATCAGCCAGATGTGGAGCTTCAAGGCCTCTGTCTTTGAAACCGATCTGCCTAGCAAGTCGGTCATGTCCAGTCAACAACTGATCGTGAACTTCGCTGCATCTCTCCTGTCAGGAACAACTGAGACAGTACAGCCCAGGCCTCCTCCAGGACCCGTGGCAGCACTTGCGCAACCGTGTCCCACAGAGTGGATGAATAACGGCCTAAAAGGCATGCAGTGTTCAAAGACCACAATGCAAGGCTGGTGAAAAAAATTATAATAATCATCTTCCCAACTGAATCCAGCCTTTTGGATTTCCTATGGGGGGGGGGGGAGTGGAGGGTGGTGTGGAGGGGGGCGAGGTGAGGTGCAGAGTAGGGAACCGGCCATGGGTAGTAGAGACTTGGAGCATGTGGCTCTCAGGGGTGGGGTGTTGCGGAAAACTTGGGTCCCCAGGTGCAGCGCAACTGCAGCAGGGAATCATCTTATTCACAGGAGCCCCAGTGCAAGGACTGGACCAGGTACCCAGAAGGTTGTCAGTGAGGTCATCAGTGAACAGGAGCAGGGGTTCGGAGGTGGAAGCTCCCAGTTGCAATATCGCTGTCAATATTGTCTAGACACTGTAGGGGCATAGTGCTCATGCACTTATGCCCTCACCTATGGTATAAAGCACCCTGCCTTAGGGCTGTAAGGCCTGCTAGAGGGGTGACTTATCTATACCTATAGGCAGTGTGAGGTTGGCATGGCACCCTGAGGGGAGTGCCATGTCGACTTAGTCATTTTATCCCCACCAGCACACACAATTTGTCAAGCAGTGTGTCTGTGCTGAGTGAGGGGTCCCCAGGGTGGCATAAGATATGCTGCAGCCCTTAGAGACCTTCCCTGGCATCAGGGCCCTTGGTACCAGGGGTACCAGTTACAAGGGACTTACCTGGATGCCAGGGTGTGCCAATTGTGGAATCAAAAGTACAGGTTAGGGAAAGAACACTGGTGCTGGGGCCTGGTTAGCAGGCCTCAGCACACTTTCAAATCATAACTTAGCATCAGCAAAGACAAAAAGCTAGGGGGTAACCATGCGAAGGAGGCATTTCCTTACACCTATGATTGTAACAACAGTGAAAATAAAAAGCACAAAAATCCTCATGTGCAAGCGAACTAGAAAATAAAACATCCACACTAGTCTATATGTGGAGCATCAGGGTTGAACGCTTCTCTCTTTGTTAATCTCTCTCAGACAAATCTTCTCATTCTAATCTGAAACTCACTTTAAATTAGAAATGTCATCCATTTAACAGTTATTTAAAATATGTATAACCTTTTGTTTTACTTGCCTGTTTCCATGAACGACTTAAGTGTCTAATGCCAATTGAAAATTTAAAAATTCTTGCATTCAGTTTAATTTTTTACTGTTCCAGGATGGCTAAATTCGAAGCAGGGTGTACTTTTCTAAGCAAACTGCTGCTTACTTAAGTGAGAGAGCGCTGTGCCTGTAAGTTAGGTTTTGTGTTAATATTCTTATGTGATGGTGGGTTTTAGTAATCCACAGGGCTGTCTTGCTGCAATGTACTGCAGCATTTAAAGTCTGCCATTTCAGTGTCTTGCTGTAGTGTGGAGTTGGACGTATTTTACATGCTTTCTTTGGCAAATGTGGGCAGACAGTCGGTTGGAGGTGCCTGCAATTGCTTAGCGAATAAAGCATTGCCTGAAGTCCCATAATGAAAGACAAAGGTATTGGATTTCGGTTTGTCACCAGCACGGAGAAACCAAGACAAATTTGATAACTTTGCAAATATATGTTTTTATTATGGTGTTAAAATATATAAATAAATCACATAATGTGCATGTAGGGATATTGATTTTAAATTAGATTTACAACTGTATTTGAAATATGAAGCAAGAATGATCAGCATCTCCTTTAGTTCTGTCGTACTGTTTAAAAGGTTCATGCTGATTGAATTAGCATCATAGTTCATGTGCTTTTTTTATATTTATTGCTATAATCCTTTGCTATCTTTCAAGCACAAAGCAGAAATCTTTCATTATACTCATCCACTGTGAAACTATCGACATTAACACTATTTATCCCCGATTAAGGTGGAGGATGCTTTATCTTATCTGGACCAGGTCAAACTGCAGTTTGGAAGCCAACCCCAGGTGTACAATGACTTCCTCGACATTATGAAGGAATTTAAATCTCAAAGGTGAGTTCCATCAGCTTCTACCATAGAGAATTATTGCTTTTGCACAAGGGGAGCCCTCTTTGGCACTTATGACTTTCTTGATTTTTGTGGCAGAGAATAGGATGCAAAAAACAATACAGTCTAGGAAAGTCTTATTGTGATGCTTATGCTAATTTATGAACTGTGAGTAGGATGGGTGACTGGAAAAACTAGAAGTTTGAAAAGAAACCGCCTAATTATATGAATACCAAGAAATTGCTGTCACGTCTGTCATCTGTGACATCAATGAATTACAATCTGTGGTGTGCTATGGATTACGGATTATTTTTTGAGAACGGTTATTAATCCAAAATGAGTTAAAGCTCATTGTCCCATAAAATATTTTGTTTTGAACAAATGATGCAAGTGGGCAGTAGTTTTTTTTTTTTTTTGCTCTCAGCACTGTCCGGTGGACATTCCAAAACACGTTTTCATAATGCAATGTTGTTTTCCTTAACTGTTTTATCTTCACCAAATTAATTGCATTTGCAGTAGGCTTTCAGGCCCTTGACAAATGTGAGAAATATTATGGTGAGTTCTCTTGAAAAGTATTGGCTTAAAATGTTGATTATTTTATACATTCAAACATAGTCCCACTAAGAAGTGAAATTGCACTGAATGCCATTGAATGCAGAGTAGCTTCTCAAATTGCACCGCATATATGCTGATTTGAAACACAGTTGACTATATTGTTTAAAGGCCATCACTAACCCAGTTCTGTATCTTTTTCCTTTATGATTGGGCTCCTATTACAGTGTGCAGTTGTAAGGAAATGGCTCCCTGTTGCAGTTACCCCCCACTTTTTTCCTGATACTGATGCTGACCTGACAGAGAAGTGTGCTGGGACCCTGCACCTAAAATGTACCACTGTTTCCACAATTGGCACACCCCTGGCACACAGATAAGTCCCTTGTAAAAGGTACCAGCGGTACCAAGGGCCCTGTGACCAGGAAAGGTCCCTAAGGGCTGCAGCATATGTTGTGCCACCCTAAGGGACCCCTCACCTAACACATGCACACTGCCATTGCAGATTGTGTGTGTTGGTGGGGAGAAAAAGGCAAAGTCGACATGGCATCCCCCTCAGCTGCATGAGCAATATGCCCCTACAGTGTCTAAGTCTATTCTTAGACATTGTAAGTACAGTTGTGGCCATATTAAGTATATGGTCTGGGGGAAGTTTGGTATCAAACTTCTCAGAATAATAAACCCACACTGATGCCAGTGTTGGATTGTAGGAAGTTGGCTCTGTATGTGCTATTTCAAAGTAAGGAATAGCATGTACAGAGTCCAAGGGTTCCCCTTAGAGGTAAAATAGTGGTAAAAAGAGATAATACTAATGCTCTATTTTGTGGTAGTGTGGTCGAGCAGTAGGCTTATCCAAGGAGTAGTGTTAAGCATTTGTTGTACATACACATAGACAATAAATGAGGTACACACACTCAGAGACCAATCCAGCCAATAGGTTTTGTTATAGAAAAATATCTTTTCTTAGTTTATTTTAAGAACCACAGGTTCAAATTTTACATGTAATAGCTCTTTTGAAAGGTATTGCAGGTAAGTACTCTAGGAACTTTGAATCATTACTTTAGCATGTATACTTTTCACATAAAACACAATAAGCTGTTTTAAAAGTGGACACAGTGCAATTTTCACAGTTCCTGGGGGAGGTAAGTTATTGTTAGTTTCAACAGGTAAGTAAGGCACTTACAGGTTTCAGTTTTTGGTCCAAGGTAGCCCACCGTTGGGGGTTCAGAGCAACCCCAAAGTTACCACACCAGCAGCTCAGGGCCGGTCAGGTGCAAAGGTCAAAGAGGTGCCCAAAACACATAGGCTATAATGGAGAGAAGGGGGGTGCCCCGGTTCCAGTCTGCCAGCAGGTAAGTACCCGCGTCTTCGGAGGGCAGACCAGGGGGGTTTTGTAGGGCACCGGGGGGGGACACAAAGTAGCACAGAAAGTACACCCTCAGCAGCGCGGGGGCGGCCGGGTGCAGTGTGCAAACATGCGTCGGGTTTCCTTCAGTTTTCAATGGGAGACCAAGGGGTCTCTTCAGCGATGCAGGCAGGCAAGGGGGGGGCTCCTCGGGGTAGCCACCACCTGGGCAAGGGAGAGGGCCTCCTGGGGGTCACTCCTGCACAGAAGTTCCGTTTCTTTAGGGGCTAGGGGCTGCGGGTGCAGGGTCTTTTGCAGCCGTCGGGAAATGGAGTTCAGACAGTCGCGGTCAGGGGGAGCCTGGGGATTCCCTCTGCAGGCGTCGCTGTGGGGGCTCAGGGGGGACAACTTTGGTTACTCACAGTCGTAGAGTCGCCGGAGGGTCCTCCCTGAGTTGGTTGTTCTCCACCAGTCGAGTCGGGGTCGCCGGGTGCAGTGTTGCAAGTCTCGCGCTTCTTGCGGGGAATTGCAGGGGCCTTTAAATCTGCTCCTTGTAACAAAGTTGCAGTTCTTTTGGAGCAGTGCCGCTGTCCTCGGGAGTTTCTTGTCTTTTTCGAAGCAGGGCAGTCCTCAGAGGATTCAGAGGTCGCTGGTCCCTTGGAAAGCGTCGCTGGAGCAGGTTCTTTGGAAGGCAGGAGACAGGCCGGTAAGTCTGGGGCCAAGGCAGTTGGTGTCTTCTGGTCTTCCTCTGCAGGGGTCTTTCAGCTCGGCAGTCCTTCTTCTTGTAGTTGCAGGAATCTAATTTCTAGGTTCAGGGAGAGCCCTTAAATACTAAATTTAAGGGCGTGTTTAGGTCTGGGGGGTTAGTAGCCAATGGCTACTAGCCCTGAGGGTGGATACACCCTCTTTGTGCCTCCTCCCAAGGGGAGGGGGTCACATCCCTAATCCTATTGGGGGAATCCTCCATCTGCAAGATGGAGGATTTCTAAAAGTTAGTCACCTCAGCTCAGGACACCTTAGGGGCTGTCCTGACTGGTCAGTGACTCCTCCTTGTTATTCTCATTATTTTCTCCGGCCTTGCCGCCAAAAGTGGGGGCCGGGGCCGGAGGGGGCGGGCAACTCCACTAGCTGGAGTGTCCTGCGGTGCTGTGACAAAGGGGTGAGCCTTTGAGGCTCACCGCCAGGTGTTACAGCTCCTGCCTGGGGGAGGTGTTAGCATCTCCACCCAGTGCAGGCTTTGTTACTGGCCTCAGAGTGACAAAGGCACTCTCCCCATGGGGCCAGCAACATGTCTCTAGTGTGGCAGGCTGCTGGAACCAGTCAGCCTACACAGATAGTCGGTTAAGTTTCAGGGGGCACCTCTAAGGTGCCCTCTGTGGTGTATTTTACAATAGAATGTACACTGGCATCAGTGTGCATTTATTGTGCTGAGAAGTTTGATACCAAACTTCCCAGTTTTCAGTGTAGCCATTATGGTGCTGTGGAGTTCGTGTAAAACAGACTCCCAGACCATATACTCTTATGGCTACCCTGCACTTACAATGTCTAAGGTTTTGCTTAGACACTGTAGGGGCACAGTGCTCATGCACTGGTACCCTCACCTATGGTATAGTGCACCCTGCCTTAGGGCTGTAAGGCCTGCTAGAGGGGTGTCTTACCTATACTGCATAGGCAGTGAGAGGCTGGCATGGCACCCTGAGGGGAGTGCCATGTCGACTTACTCATTTTGTTCTCACTAGCACACACAAGCTGGTAAGCAGTGTGTCTGTGCTGAGCGAGGGGTCTCTAGGGTGGCATAATACATGCTGCAGCCCTTAGAGACCTTCCCTGGCATCAGGGCCCTTGGTACCAGAGGTACCAGTTACAAGGGACTTATCTGGATGCCAGGGTGTGCCAATTGTGGAATCAAAAGTACAGGTTAGGGAAAGAACACTGGTGCTGGGGCCTGGTTAGCAGGCCTCAGCTCACTTTCAATTCAAAACATAGCATCAGCAAAGGCAAAAAGTCAGGGGGTAACCATGCCAAGGAGGCATTTCCTTACATGGATTTATTAAAAAATGCACACAGAACGCATCTTAGAGATGTCCCCTGTATTTTACCCAATCCTTCAGTGCAGGACTGACTGGTCTGTGCCAGCCTGCTGCTGAGAGACGAGTTTCTGACCCCCTGAGGTGAGAGCCTTTGTGCTCTCTGAGGACAGAAACAAAAGCCTGCTCTGGGTGGAGATGCTTAACACCTCCCCTCTGCGGGAACTGTAACACCTATCAGTGAGCCTCAAAGGCTCAGGCTTTGTGTTACAATGCCCCAGGGCACTCCAGCTAGTGTAGATGCCCACCCCCTGGACACAGCCCACACTTTTGGCGGCAAGTCCAGGGGAGATAATGAGAAAAACAAGGAGGAGTCACTCACCAGTCAGGACAGCCCCTAAGGTGTCCTGAGCTGAGGTGACCCCTGCCTTGAGAAATCCTCCATCTTGAGTTTGGAGGATTCCCCCAATAGGATTAGGGATGTGCCCCCCTCCCCACAGGGAGGAGGCACAAAGAGGGTGTAGCCACCCTCAAGGACAGTAGTCATTGGCTACTGCCCTCCCAGATCTAAACACACCCCTAAATTCAGTATTTAGGGGCACCCCAGAACCTAGGAAATCAGATTCCTGCAACCTTAACAAGAAGGACTGCTGACCTGAAGCCCTGCAGTGAAGACTGAGACGACAACTGCTTTGGCCCCAGCCCTACCGGCCTGTCTCCCAACTTCGAAGAAAACTGCAACAGCAACGGATCCAACAGGGACCAGTGACCTCTGAAGCCTCAGAGGACTGCCCTGCAACCAAAGACCAAGAAACTCCCGTGAACAGCGGCCCTGTTCAACAATCTGCAACTTTCTTGCAACAAAGAAACAAGTTTAAAGACTTCACGTTTCCTGCCGGATGTGAGAGACTTTCCACTCTGCACCCGACGTCCCCGGCTCGACCTGTGGAAAACCAACACTACAGGGAGGACTCCCCGGCGACTGCGAACCCGTGAGTAGCCAGAGACGACCCCCCCCCCCCCCCGAGCCCTCACAGCGACGCCTACAAAGGAAATCTAGAGGCTCCCCCTGACCACGACTGCCTGTAACAAGGGACGCCTGGAACCAACACTGCACCCGCAGCCCCCAGGACCTGAAGGAACCGAACTCCAGCGCTGGAGCGACCCCAGATGACCCTCTGCCTAGCCCAGGTGGTGGCTACCCCGAGGAGCCCCCCCTGTGCCTGCCTGCATCGTTGAAGAGACCCCCCGGGTCTCCCCATTGCTTTCAATACAAAACCTGACACCTGTTTGCACTCTGCATCCGGCCGCCCCTGTGCCGCTGAGGGTGTACTTTCTGTGCCTGCTTGTGTCCACCCCGGTGCCCTACAAAACCCCCCTGGTCTTCCCCTCGAGGACGCGGGTACTTACCTGCTGGCAGACTGGAACCGGGGCACCCCTGTTCTCCATTGAAGCCTATGAGTTTTGGGCACCCTTTTGATCTCTGCACCTGACCGTCCCTGAGCTGCTGGTGTGGTAACTTTGGGGTTGTCTTGAACACCCAACGGTGGGCTACTTTGGACCCAACTTTGAACCCTGTAAGTGTTTTACTTACCTGTGAATTGAACAATTACTTACCTCCCCCAGGAACTGTTGATTTTTGCACTGTATCCACTTTTAAAATAGCGTATTGGCATTTTGTACCAAAACTGTACATGCTATTGTGATTATTCAAAGTTCATAGAATACCTGAGTGAAATATCTTTCCTGTGAAGTATTACTTATAAATCTTGAGCCTGTGGTTCTTAAAATAAACTAAGAAAATATATTTTTCAATATAAAAACCTATTGGCCTGGAATTGTCTGAGTGTGTTCCTCATTTTTTGCCTGTGTGTACAACAAATGCTTAACACTACCCTCTGATAAGCCTACTGCTCGACCACACTACCACAAAATAGAGCATTAGAATTATCTCTTTTTGCCACTACCTTACCTCTAAGGGGAACCCTTGGACTCTGTGCACACTATTTCTTACTTTGAAATAGTATATACAGAGCCAACTTCCTACAACATGTTAACACCCTCCATAAACCTCATACAATTAATGAGAATGATTGCTACTATTTATTGTGCCCATGAATCATCACTGATTACTTCAGCTAAACTATTAGAACATGTAATGTAAACAAAATTTCCCAATTTAAAGGTGATCTGACCTGCAAGATAATCATCCTAGAGAGTAATGCAAACTTGATATTTTGCTCAAAGGAAAACCAATCATAAATCAAAATAAAAAAAACTAACAGCAGTCTGTGTTTCTGAAAAATACTTCACCGTAACATTTTCCTTAGTCGTCAGACTGGATCCGAAAAATCTTGGGCAGTACCCCTGCATGCTGGTAGGTGACCTTGTTCGACTCGGAGTTGCAAGTGACACTGCGATGACTTTACAATCACCTCTCCGGCGCACTGACATCAGTTCTTTTTGTTCCACGACAACAGTGCTGTGGAATCTTCCCACAGGCTGAATGTGGGAAAGTCTCAGGTCTTGAAAGTAGAATAAAGTTACCTTGGTGGCTCTGTTGCCTTTAGTCTCAAACCTCTTTCCTGTCCTCTTGTTCCTGCTGTCCTGTCTGGGATCGGTTAGAAAACACACTGTTCTGCTCCTTTTTTTTTTTTTTTTTTTTTTTTTTAAATCTAAATAAAGGGAATCTGGCAAGTGGCAGATTTACTGCAAAGGCAACTTCATTGTTCTCTAGTGTGACTATATCTCTGGGAGGAACATGGCTTTTGTGACAGTTGTCTTTCAGTGATAGATTAACTTTTATAAATTAAGATATTATGGAAGCTTCCTGATGTCTTATCTTCAAGGCGGCAGAGTGGCTAAAAAGTAACCAAAATACAGAATTTAATTCTTCAAAAGACCCATCAAGCCATCCAGTCTACCTGTTTCTTGACTGCTTTTGAAACGTATATCTCATTCTTTCTGTATTCACTTGAGCTACCCTTGCTTACTTTGTTTTGTGTTGGGCAATCCCGTGCCTTCTTTTAAGAGATATGAAAAGCAAATGACTAGAGTGGAAATTTGTCTTGGTTTTCCTTGAGTGGCAGTTAATCAGCAAACCTTTATACTCTTTTTTTTTTTTTTTTCCCTTACCTCTCAGCATTGACACACCTGGAGTGATTAGCAGAGTCTCTCAGCTTTTCAAGGGCCATCCAGATCTTATCATGGGCTTCAACACCTTCTTACCTCCTGGCTACAAAATTGAGGTGCAGACCAACGACTTGGTAAATGTGACTACTCCAGGGCAGGTCCACCAGATTTCCACGCATGGCATTCAGCCTCAAGCTCCTCCTCCACCACCACCTCCACCTCCGCCACCACCACAGCCCTCTGCACAATCTACACCAACCCCATCTCAGGCAGCACCGCAGCCTCTTCCTGCCAAAATCAGCAAGGTGAGGAAAGAAAGTAACATTCATGTTCATGGTTGGAAGGCAAAAGGCGTCTAGATCACAGTGCGCAATATGAAGAAAACCGGACTTAAAGGAAAGATTGCCTAAAACAGTGATAGTGAACTATGTCCAGCTCATGTTGATGTATCTAGGGTGGGTGGTGAGAAATTGAAGAATTGATGAAATACTAAGTCCAGTTTACTGGCGGTATCTAATTGGAAGAGGTGGGGAAGGGCAAAGCCTCCTAATTGGGATGCAGGTGTGAGTCAACTAGTAAGAATTGGAACAAGAATTGTAGGAACATGAATGTTGATGGTGGGTTTGGGGTTGGACCATTGGTGTAGTGCCAGGCTGGTGTACCGTGGTCTATGTGTAGTATCAACTTAAAGAAATGGATTTTGTTATCTACTGAAAAAGGAGGGATCTAGAGCAGTCTTACTGGTAGGGTTGTAAAGCCTGCTAATTGAGAATACCAATGACATCTCACTTGGATACAAAGAGATGTGCCAGTTTTATCAATGATTGGGGTACTCAGCTGTATTGAAATGGATCAACGGGTAAGTTATTTAGTTCTGCATTATAAAAGTAGCATGCAGTCACATCAAAAGAAAAAAGCAGCCCTACAACTTCACCAGTTTTACTTCCTCCATCTAGTTCGCAGAGCCATTATCAAATAAACTAATAATGCTGATAGTAAAGTAGTGTGTCGGGCTGTAACTTTTAAAATCCTGCTGTTTAAACTTTGTAGCTATGATTTGTTTGATGTCGCCACAAGTGAATCTCCTGGCAGCTCAGCTCCTTTATCGTGCTGAGCCATGCTGTTTTCTGATTGGTTGTCACCTTTTTTTTAAATGGTTGTCACCTTTTTGAAATTCAATAAATTGATGACCCTTAATCTGTGGTAATTGTGAAGATGATTCAATAGAAGACCTGTTCTTTCTCCCCAGCCTTCGCCATCTCAGGCACATACTCCAACCAGCCAGCAGACACCTCCAGCCCTGCCTTTTCCCTCACCACGCTCTCCTGTGCAGCCACACACACCTGTGCCTGCTTCCCATGGGAACACGCCATCCCTGCAGAACAACCAGCCTGTAGAGTTCAACCATGCCATCAACTATGTTAACAAAATCAAAAACCGCTTTCAGGGTCAACCTGATATTTACAAAGCCTTCCTCGAAATTCTGCACACTTACCAGGTGAGTGGTGAATATGAATGGAATGAGCAAGAGAAGGTTGATAAATCAAGGTGTTGGAATTTGTCCGGCGATCATTGAGTGCTGAGCTTCGAAGCAGTACTTTCTTAAAATGCTCTTTCTCCTCTTTGGTTGTACATGTCTTGTGATGATATTAAACATTTTGTAGCCTTGGCTTGTGTCAAAGCACTAAATAGCATTATGAGGCCAATGCAGAGGGACACACTGTTTACCATTGTGTATGTCTCTCATTTAAGCTTACACATTCTTTTTAACATTTTTTGTTTTTATCTCCCTTTTCTGTGCATTAGAAAGAGCAGCGAAATGCCAAGGAAGCAGGTGGGAACTACACACCAGCCTTAACTGAGCAGGAAGTGTATGCACAAGTGGCCCGGCTTTTCAAGAATCAGGAGGACCTACTCTCAGAGTTTGGACAGTTCTTGCCGGATGCTAATAGCTCAGTAGTGAGTGTTGTGAGTCCTTGGGACTACTCCACACCCTTAACTTTCTAGATGTCTTTGTAGAGCCATAGCAAAGTCTTGTAATTTTCATGAAGTATAGAGAAAAGTTGAAAATGTGCGGTCTTTTACACTGGACTCTGTTTTCGAAGAGTACAAACTAAACTTGTTCTTTGGTTGTAGGAAGTTGGCTCTGTATGCACTATTTCAAAGTAAGGAATAGTATGCACAGAGTCCAAGGGTTCCCCTTAGAGGTAAGATAGTGGCAAAAACAGATAATATTAATGCTCTATTTTGTGGTAGTGTGGTCGAGCAGTAGGCTTATCAAAGGAGTAGCGTTAAGCATTTGTTGTACATACACACAGGCAATAAATGAGGAACACACACTCAGAGACAAATCCAGCCAATAGGTTTTGTTATAGAAAAATATATTTTCTTAGTTTATTTTAAGAACCACAGGTTCAAATTCTACATGTAATATCTCCTTTGAAAGGTATTGCAGGTAAGTACTTCAGGAACTTTAAATCATTACATTAGCATGTATACTTTTTTCATAAAACACAATAAGCTGTTTTAAAAGTGGACACTTAGTGCAATTTTCACAGTTCCTGGGGGAGGTAAGTTTTTGTTAGTTTTCACAGGTAAGTAAGTCACTTACAGGTTTCAGTTTTTGGTCCAAGGTAGCCCACCGTTGGGGGTTCAGAGCAACCCCAAAGTTACCACACCAGCAGCTCAGGGCCGGTCAGGTGCAGAGGTCAAAGAGGTGCCCAAAACGCATAGGCTTCAATGGAGAGAAGGGGGTGCCCCGGTTCCGGTCTGCCAGCAGGTAAGTACCCGCGTCTTCGGAGGGAAGACCAGGGGGTTTTGTAGGGCACCGGGGGGGGGGACACAGGTCAGCACAAAAAGTACACCCTCAGCAGCGCGGGGGCGGCCGGGTGCAGTGTGCAAACACGCGTCGGGTTTCCTTTAGTTTTCAATGAGAGATCAAGGGATCTCTTCAGCGTTTCAGGCAGGCAAGGGGGGGGGCTCCTCGGGGTAGCCACCACCTGGGCAAGGGAGAGGGCCTCCTGGGGGTCACTCCTGCACAGGAGTTCCGTTTCTTTAGGTGCTGGGGGCTGCGGGTGCAGAGTCTTTTCCAGCCGTCGGGAAAGGGAGTTCAGGCAGTCGCGGTCAGGGGGAGCCTCGGGATTCCCTCTGCAGGCGTCGCTGTAGGGGTTCAGGGGGGACAACTTTGGTTACTCAAAAGTCGTAGAGTCGCCGGAGGGTCCTCCCTGAAGCGTTGTTTCTCCACCAGTCGAGTCGGGGTCGCCGGGTGCAGTGTTGCAAGTCTCACGCTTCTGGCGGGGAGTTGCAGGGGTCTTTAAATCTGCTACTTGAAACAAAGTTGCAGTTCTTTTGGAGCAGTGCCGCTGTCCTCGGGAGTTTCTTGGTCTCTTGGAAGTAGAACAGTCCTCTGAGGATTCAGAGGTCGCTGGTCCCGGAGAAAGCGTCGCTGGAGCAGGGTTCTTTAGAAGGCAGGAGACAGGCCGGTAGGACTGGGGCCAAAGCAGTTGGTGTCTTCTTCTGCAGGGGTTTTCAGCTCAGCAGTCTTCTTCTTAGGTAAGTTGCAGGAATCTAAATTCTTAGGTTCAGGGGAGCCCTTAAATACTAAATTTAAGGGCGTGTTTAGGTCTGGGGGTTAGTAGCCAATGGCTACTAGCCCTGAGGGTGGGTACACCCTCTTTGTGCCTCCTCCCAAGGGGAGGGGGTCACATCCCTAATCCTATTGGGGGAATCCTCCATCTGCAAGATGGAGGATTTCTAAAAGTTAGTCGCCTCAGCTCAGGACACCTTAGGGGCTGTCCTGACTGGCCAGTGACTCCTCCTTGTTTTTCTCATTATTTTCTCCGGCCTTGCCGCCAAAAGTGGGGGCCGTGGCCGGAGGGGGCGGGCAACTCCACTAGCTGGAGTGTCCTGCGGTGCTGGCACAAAGGGGTGAGCCTTTGAGGCTCACCGCCAGGTGTGACAGCTCCTGCCTGGGGGAGGTGTTAGCATCTCCACCCAGTGCAGGCTTTGTTACTGGCCTCAGAGTGATAAAGGCACTCTCCCCATGGGGCCAGCAACATGTCTCGGTTGTGGCAGGCTGCTGGAACTAGTCAGCCTACACAGATAGTCGGTTAAGGTTTCAGGGGGCACCTCTAAGGTGCCCTCTGGGGTGTATTTTACAATAAAATGTACACTGGCATCAGTGTGCATTTATTGTGCTGAGAAGTTTGATACCAAACTTCCCAGTTTTCAGTGTAGCCATTATGGTGCTGTGGAGTTCGTGTAAAACAGACTCCCAGACCATATACTCTTATGGCTACCCTGCACTTACAATGTCTAAGGTATTGCTTAGACACTGTAGGGGCACAGTGCTCATGCACTGGTGCCCTCACCTATGGTATAGTGCACCCTGCCTTAGGGCTGTAAGGCCTGCTAGAGGGGTGACTTATCTATACCTGAATAGGCAGTGAGAGGCTGGCATGGCACCCTGAGGGGAGTGCCATGTCGACTTACTCGTTTTGTTCTCACCAGCACACACAAGCTGGCAAGCAGTGTGTCTGTGCTGAGTGAGGGGTCCCCAGGGTGGCATAAGATATGCTGCAGCCCTTAGAGACCTTCCCTGGCATCAGGGCCCTTGGTACCAGGGGTACCAGTTACAAGGGACTTACCTGGATGCCAGGGTGTGCCAATTGTGGAATCAAAAGTACAGGTTAGGGAAAGAACACTGGTGCTGGGGCCTGGTTAGCAGGCCTCAGCACACTTTCAATTCAAAACATAGCATCAGCAAAGGCAAAAAGTCAGGGGGTAACCATGCCAAGGAGGCATTTCCTTACATTGGTTATCATATTATTTGCCTGTTTATTTCCAGTATTAATTTTCCCCAGCTTTATTCATTGCGGTGGAGAAGGTTCACGTACTAGGTGCAAGAGATTCGTCCCGCCCCCCCCATTCTCTTTATAGGTCCTAATGGTGCAAAACTGCATTAGCTGTTAGATTTTCTTCATGTGTACCTCAGGTACAGTTCTTAGAGCTTTATTGGGTCATTTTATCACATAGTAAGATTCCTGGCCTCTTTTCTGATTCATGAAAATATGCAGAGGGTTTCTCCTGTGTCTCAGGCTTTCCTTCTCCTAGTTTTGCTGCTGGTTCTGATTTGAAGTGCAGTACACACAAGGGGTGGATAGAATGCTTGAATCAATCTCAGGCATTGGTTTATTTTTGTTTTTTATAAATCATTTTGTCTTTTAAAAAACATACATAACAAAACAATACAGAGCATTCAAGTGGAATCTGACATTAAAAGTGTGTTTCAACACAGCTGTTCGATAAATAATCATCTTTAGACTCTTAATATCAAAGGAAACCAGTTTGGCCTCATTACCCAGTTTGACTATCTCTCCACGGACCCCAGACCTCAGCATGTTTTGCCACTCATCCCCTCCATTTATACACCATTTTTTCCACAGTAGAACAGTACCCGGTGCTTTAGTACCAGGCCACAATGGGGGGAGAGGTGGAAGAGTCTGTTTGCCAACAACCGACTGTATCTCATTTAGCAATCAAAGATCAAAACCAGCCATTGATCTCTGGCATTTCATGCTAGCCTGTCCTTTTATTATTCCCCTATAATGCCCCCTTGGTTTTCAGTTCTGTGGGAGCGCCAAGGCCTTCCACCAGGGCACTATGTATCATTTGCCAATACCTGTGTGTGAGGTAATGGTTCCAAATCGTGTGATAGAAAGTACCCTCTATCCTAAAGTGTGTACATTCCACACTGCTGGCTCTGCCTTTTTTGCACAGCCTAGAGGGGCTGTAATCCATAGTATAAAAATACTTAAACTATATATCTATAAAATACTTACACTGTATATAAGTCTAAGGTTAGAAGGGATAGCCATTACACATGCTGTCATTTTGGCCTCTTGCTAATCATCTACTTCTAGGTCTTTGTGCCATGCATTTCTGAAATATGTGGGAGGGTCTGAGATGTTTAGTATTGGAGTCCAATAGAGCCTCGAGATTCCTTTACACCCCAGTAGTTCCATAATCAACTTTATTTGATGGGGATTGTAGTTCAGGATGATTTCTAAGTCTCTGGTGTAACTGGCTAGGCTAGAGCATGGCAGAGTTGCCCAGGTTTACAACTGGGACGTGTAGCTGGAAATCTTCCACCAGCTCCTTGATAGGGTTTAATGTGATCAGTAGCCCAGACATGTCCTGAATACGAGATATCTCTTAGAACCCAAGCCTTGAACCCCAACAGCTGTGCGACCTTCTTTTGTCTAGAACTGAACACACAGGTGGTTTTGTTTAATTTGTTTTGTTTTTTCAGTCAGTTGATATGTTTCAGGATGTGTTGCCAACGTAGTGTAGGTATTCTAGTGACCTGGTGTAGCACATGTGAAGGAGCACCTCCATACAGCTGGGCAAAAATCCCTCGTTTTTCAAGGGTTTCTAATTCCACCCTGAACACCGAATTGTATAAGTCATCAAATAGCGAGTCCCGAAAAAGAACCAAGGTCTGGGACTCGCAGTCTACCCTAGTACACAGGTTGAGTTCACTTCTTTTAGGAAAGCTGAGGGCGCTTCCCTGGCCTACAGGTATTTTATGAGCTTGGCCTGCACTTGGGCAAAGAAGTTAGGTGGAACAACAAGAGATAATGTTGTAGGGTATACAAGAATCTAGGAAGTACAATCATCTTGTAAGGTGCTGCCCCATCTGTTATGGAGCACAGCAGAAAAGCCCAAGCTTCCAAGTCTTGCTGCATCAAGGAGTTAATATTTAACTATCAGGTCTTACATTGGTTGTATGTTACCTGGACCCCAGGGTACTGAATGTGTGTTGTGGCCACACAGAGGCAGAAGTTGAAGGTTTGTGCTGAAGTGTTTTCCTGTTATAGGTATGTATGTGGATTTGGGCCAACTAACCTTTAACTCCACAGCATCTTCATATACCTGGAGATTCTTATTCAGTCTTCAAGCGGAGATCTGTGGATGCTGGAGGATGATAAGGAAATCTACACATAATGCTCCTGTTTTCTTGCCCTGCAGGCCTGCAAAACCTTGCCAGTTGGGCATCTTGTTTGCTTTATGGTTAAGGTGAAAAGGAGGGGGGCACCACTGACATCCCTGACGAATATTGTGTTCTGTGGGAGAAAGGGGAGTCCATAGTTATTTTTGCCTTCCGATTAGATCGAGCCGTATACAAATCAGTCTTGGACTTTCTCTGATAGGAACAATCCAGCCCGGGCCGTCAAGCCAGGTCATCTCTTAAATGAAACTCATGCGACCCAACACTGGTTTCTCCCTAGTTGAGGGTTGTGCAAAATGCAAAAGTTTCACATGACCAGGAACTGGTGGCATGGTAGGATAAAGAACACGTCCACTTCGGCTCTGTTGTACTCAGGTGACGTGTGTGAGGGCAAGGGAGGCGGATCAGTCTTCTGGATGGCTGGTGAAAGGTCAGGTGGTGGTTTATGTAGGAGGTTCTGGTGTTGTGAAGGGCTTTGTAGGTGGGAGCCAGCAGTTTAAACTGGCATCTCTTCTGGATGGGAAGCCAGTGGAGGCTTCTGAGGTGGGGGGTGATGCTTGTCCATTTGGGGAGGTCGAGGATGAGTCTGAGGCGTTATGTATGATCTGTAGGCGTTTGAGGAGATGGGTGGTGATTCCGGCATAGAATGCATTTCTATAGGCCAGTCGGCTGGTGATGAGGGCTTGAGTCAGTTTTCCTGGTGCTGGCGGGGAGTCTTACAAAGCATGCAGAGAGTGTGAAAGAAGGAGGAGTCTATTAAGTTTATCTGGAACTTTATGGAGAGGCTGATGTCCAGGGTGGTGCAGAGGATGCATCAGCTTTGTTGATGGTGGTTGGTAAAGGTCTGGGTGAGGAGGGCCACCTTGTGTCATCTCATGGGGAGGTGTTATTTTTGAAGACTTCTGTCTTGCCCGTATTCAGGTTCAGGCAGTTGGATTTCATTCAGTTTCATCCAGTTGGCCACGCTGGTATTGCATTCTGGCAGTTCTCTGGTGGTTGCAGAGTCTTCAGTGAGAGGATGAGTGGGGTGTTGTCAGCGTATGAGATGATGTTGAGTCCGTGGGTGCGGGCAATGTCAGCCAGTGGTGTTATGTAGGTGTTGAGGGTGGGGCTGAGGTAGGATCCTTGGAGGACTCCGCAGATGATGCTCTTAGGTTCGGAGGGGAAGGGCGGTAGGTTGATTTCTTTTGTGTGTGTACTGTGAGAAAGGATGGGGATCCACTTGAACGTATTTCCTCTGATGCGTTACAAAATCTTCACCCAGTGTGTTCACAAAATGTTTGGCCACCATGGCAGCACACCTAACGAGAAAGGGAATCCACGTCTACCCCTATCTGGAAAAAATTGTACCAGCAGTGCATTGACAACGCAACAATATCATGTCCCACGCTGAACAAACTCATCTTCACCATCATCCTGTAAATGTAATCCAAATTACCTGTAAAAGAAAATATCTATCTAGTAGTCAAACTAGACTCGGAAGACAAGAGAGCCTTCCGTTTAGAGAAAAGGGTTCAAGCAATGTCATAAGAAGTTTCCTACTACAGAAGGGGCAAACTCGGACAGTGGGGAAACTTATGGGCATGATGGCATCCTGTATTTACCACTTTACCAGTCATACCAAATGCCAGTCTCCACATGTGACTGGTCCAGGAGTGGCTGCAGAAACACTAGTCACAGGCAGTCTGGAGTTGGGAAGATCTAATGTTGGTTTCAGAAAGAGTGCACAAGGAAATACAATGTTAGGACAGCAAGAACATCAAAATAGGCAGATGTGTCAGACAACCACCTCCCACGGTCTCCATCACAATAGGTGCATTACACAGTGGTGTGGGACAGCAAATGAACTCCTAGAGCTCAAGACGTTGTTAGTAGCCCTAAAAGCCTTCCAGTCACGGCTGAGAGTGCAGGTATTCCTAATAGAAACATACAGCACCAGAACAATGTTTTTCCTTAACAAACATCTGGGTTAGCTGGGTTCCAGATCACACGTGCTATCAATATTAGCAGAGGGTGTATGGATATAAGCACTACAGAGGAACATTACAGTAGTGGCAACCACTTACTTGGAGTGGAAAACATAGAATCAGACAAACTAAACAGCAATACAGCATCTTCCATGAATGGGAATCAAACGCGCAAATGCTACACCAGTTCTTCAGAAGATGGGGAATTCCACACATGGACCTGTTTGCAATAGAACAAAGCACAAAATGGCAGTACTTCATGTCCAGCTACCAAAGCCACCGGTCGCTGGGAAGTGTGCTAACACTAAAATGGCCAGGGAGATTTGCAAACTCCTTTCCACCATTAGCCAAGTACAAAGATGCGACTATGATCCACATCATACCACGATGGGCCACACATAGTTCTCCGACCAAGTGGCGGTGGCTTGAGGAAATGTGATTCCACTGCAGACAGGATATTCTAACCATGCAACAAGCAAGGTGTTTACCCAGAATACAAAACATTCAGCTTAGCAACTTGGCTCCTGAACAGAATTTGTACATCTCATGCTGCCCAAAGGAACCATGGAGGTTCGTAAGAAGACAGTCGACACAGAGGATCTACAAAAAAAAAAAAAAACATAGATTTAGAAAATAGTGAACGAAACGCGATGTACGCACACACTGGGATAGAGGACTTCATAGTCCTAAAATACCACACTCACCTACTGGACGAGGGGCTCTTCTACGCAGTGCTAAATGTACACCTGGCATGTAGCGTACACAAGAGGTGTCATAGGAAGTAGTGTCATCGAAACACCAGTACTGAGAAGGTTCCCCAATGGGGAAAAAAGACTGGCACCACTCAGCGCGGCAACCATATAGATCCTCCACCTGATTCTCGTGCAGCTGATGAAGCCACCCTTTGAACCCATACATAGAGCAGGACTCCAATGCCTCACCTGACGGGCCTTCCTGGTAGTCGTATCACTGTGCAAATTTAGGGAACTCCAGGCACTAACATTGAAGGAATCTTACATCCAAGTACACAAGAACAGAATAATAAGACTTAATACCTGGGTCCTACCAAAGGTGGTAGCACACTTTGCTGTAAATAAAGCAATACACCGCCTGGAGTTCTTCCACGCTACTTTTTAAGCAGAGCATGCCTTGTGCATGCTGAACGTCACAAGGCTGTGATTTACTACATAGAGGAAGCAAAATCACTAAAGAAGACCAGTCAGTTCTTTGTCACTTTCTCCCTGGTGTCTTATTGGGGGGGTCGCCTGCGACTAAGGCAACCATAGCAAGGTGGATATTTTCGACAAAACAAAGATGCCACATGATAGCAGTTGTAGAAATGGCGAAGGGCACTCTTCAATAGGAAGAATCGGGCAGCACTGGCCTTTATAGCTAATCTATTGATCAGCAACATATGTATGGCTGCCATTTTGTCCTCAGTACACACCTTTACTAAACATTACTGTGTCGACAAAAAGGAACCGAAACCACTGTGCGGAAATTTGCAGCAAGAGCAGGGACTGTAAGTCAAATTTGATGGAAGCTGCAAACATAGGAATGCCGGAGAAAATAATCTGAAGATGGCGACCACACAGTGGTGCTTCCTGGGCGTACTTTTGACTTCTTCAGGAAGAGACACCGCACCAAATGGTAGACGATCCTTTAAAAAATAAAAAACAAAAAAACAAAAAAAAACTAATAAACCCGGACCTATCCACCATATTGCGGAATATTGCATAGTATATTAAACCAGAAAGTCTTCATGCTGCACAACTAACTACTTCCAGCGATACATAACTATTTTGTTTCTTGTCACCTTCTTATCGAAGTCAGTTTTAAATAAAATGAAAACTGGAATTTTTGTTTAAGAAAATAAACAGAATTGGCCGATATAGCCTTGACAGGCTGTCCAATTATTTTTTGACAAATCGGCTTTTCTGAGGAGAATTTCATATATTAATAGCCAGCCCATTGACAAGGTATTTTCTTGCTAATGTTTTCAGTGGAGATTCCCCTGAAATAGAGCTAGAGTTACAGGTAAACTAATTTTTCTAAAATTTATATTTTGTTGCACTTCCTTACTACAAGAAGTTGATGTATTTTTGCCTCTCTATTCTATTGTTTCTTTGAGATCTATACTTTTTCCAGTGCTTCAGAATGCTAGTATGCCAATTAATGACTTTATATGCTAGTAAATATTTCACATCTGACAATTATTATATAGAATCTGAACATAATAATATGGAATGGGCAGTGAAGTTGCAGTATTCACCAGACTAGTTTTATATTTGACATTTAATATGTTATTTCATTGATGAATACACTTCAGCACTTAAAATCTCTTGCAGCTAGTTTGGGCATAAGGCACATTATATTTGTAGTAGAGCAAGCTCCGGTACCTTAGAAGGAAACTTGTGTGAAGGAGGTTAGAGTCCAGATAACTTATGCCTCTTTGCTTATTGCACAGTAATGGAATGGTGATGCAGTTAATTGAATCACAAATAATTAGTTTTTCTGGAATTAACATTACTACTAATCTGTAGTCTCTTAGCCACTTGCAGGTGGCATGAAAGGGGCAGATTATAGGAGAAGCAATAGACTTATTTCACCCATTACTTCAGAACACTCCAGTGATGTCTTCCTGTATTACTTTGGCAATGTTAAGAAGCTGAGATCTCTAATTGTAGTTCTTATTCCTTCTCTTGTTCGTTAACAAGCTGCTTAGTAAGACCACTGCAGAGAAAGTGGAGTCGGTCAGAAATGACCATGGTGGCACTGTGAAGAAGCCCCAGTTAAACAACAAGCAGCAAAGGCCCAGTCAGAATGGCTGCCAGATCCGACGGCACTCTGGGTCAGGTATCACCCCTCCAGTTAAGGTAAGTGGCATTGATTACTGGATACTGCTCTTGTACGGGTAAAGTGAATGGTCCATAATGTGGTGGCAACTTCATTATCAGTTCAAGTCTTTTGATCTAAAACATATCTTTGAATTGTGCTTGTTAGCAGTCTTCCTAGACAGTGGGGAATAGTGAAAGATTCAAGCGGGTTGGGGGTAAGTTAGTGTCTCCTGCATGTGTATCCTGCTTACATTTGTAGGCTTTGTTTTGCCATCTAACGGGGTCTATGCTTGCAATTGCTTATAGCAACTCTCTTTGGACTACAGAGTGGGCTTCCTGATTGTGTGTGTTTTATATTCCAAGGTCCTAGAAGAGCTAGTGCTCATACAGTTGTAGTTTGGAGGACATCTTAGCAATCACTTTGTCTGAACAACAGACCTTACAGAGTCTAATATCCTTAGCCCAGGAATTATCTTCATTATGATTTTCATGTCTTGGAGACTCATGGCCTTTAACTGATTTATTCCCTAGGTTACACAGAATTTTATATGGTAACACCTTGGGCATTATAGCCTCCCAAATTGTATAGATTGCCAGATAAAGCTAGCATAACCATCCAAAGACTTACATTTGCATGCTCAACCTTTTACCTGATCTGTCTTTTAAATTAATGTTACTTTAGAGTTCCAAGAATAGCTGCAGCACCTTCTCTTCAAAGAAAAAATGTGCTAAGATTGGTTTGCAGCTAGCATAGAAGTTTATACTTATTAGTTTTGCACTTGTTTTTGAAACTGCAGAAGAAACCGAAGCTGCCAGGCATGAAGGACCCAAGCATGACAGACTCAGGCAAGCATGGTGTTGGAACAGAATCATTGTTTTTTGATAAGGTGAGTTGAATGGTGGCTCACTGAGCCTTGCAGACTCTCTCTTGTGAGGCTAAAGAGATTCTCCAAACCAGGGACTAGCGTAAACAATGGTATGCCTTTTGTGGGTGGTGTTCAGTGTATGAGAGATTGGTCTTCTCTTATCAAATTTGTCATGTTTTACCATTTGCGTTCCTCTGAATGTGAATCCATCTTTAGGTAGAGATTAGGTGCATGTTCTTGTAGTAGAAAATGTTAGGGTTAGGGGGGAAGGGAGACTGCAAGATTTCCATCCTGCGGGGAGGAAATTGCATCAAACCAGTGTGTGTTAGCAGTCATTTGCAACAACTACTGCCTAGAGCTTCTCATACCACCTACCAACATTCCACACGAAATCGGGGAAAAAGGAGTTTACTCGGTTTACTTTGTTATTCCCAAGAACACCTTTTTTGGGTTGATCTTGGACCTCTGACCCATAAATCGCGTCATCTTCTCTGAACAGTCCTACATGGTAACCTTGCAGGATGTTTTCCCTCTGTTGCTGCAAGGCGACTACGTGGTGCCTTCTATATCCCCATCCATCCCACTCATTGGTGTTGACTCCGCTTTGTGGTACGTGGCCATCATTATCAATTTAAAGTACTCCCCTTCTGGGTTACTACTGCCCTAAATTGCCTAGCAGTGACAGCCATCCTCTTAAGGTATATGTACATTTTCCCCTAACTCGACAATTGGCTGATCAGGAGTGCAGACAGGCACCAGTGCCTAGCCCACACCCAGGCTACGATCACCTGCTTCCACAGTCTTGGATTCGCAATAAATGCCATCATATCTCACCTGCAACTACTCCAGGTACAACCCTTCCCAGTACTCTATGGTGTCTCAGGCAAAGCCTGTACCGGCCCGCAGAGCATGCTGGAATTCCACCATCTCGTACCTTTTTTTCAGCCCAAGCATTAACTCAGTTGGAACATTAATGTGCCTCCTACGCATGATGGCTTTTTACGACACCATTGTACCCAAAGGCCAGCTCCATGTGCATTTGCTGCAAGAATGTCTTTTATTTCAGTGATCACGATGTAGGGTCACCTGGTTAAGATGTGTTCTCACCCCCCCCCCCCCCCAATCCAGCTAGAGAGGCATATGTAGTGATGGTGAAATGCGGAATAGAGTCTAAGAAATGCATGCCCTACAACAGACGGTTCCACCACTACAGAGAACAATGGACGCTAGCTATCACCAACTCCAGAGCTTCCTAATGACCCCACCCCGTGAGTGTGGGCCTCTGAACACTAAGGGCACCACATCAACTATATTGAGCTTTTTGCTGTACATTTCTGATGGATACAACTACCTGTGGATTCCTCACCTAATGAATACTCCCATGGCGCCAGCATTCGACGGAAATCTTCTTACTAGTCTCTGCACGTCGACGAGGACGTCACTCTAGCCCACGCGACGCCGTCTGACGTCATACAGGCAATAAGAGGACCTCGACGACGTGCGGACGTCAGTTCCCTTTTTTCCGTGCATTTGAAACGGTTATCTTCGAGGGAGCAACTGTTACTTTTTTGGTTACAGTGTATTTTTGCTGCGTAGTCTTTCGCTGTGGTAATAATGTCGCAGAGAAAGTCTGGATTTAAGCCTTGTCGTGAGTGTGGAGGCAAGATGTCGGTGACGGATCCTCATTCCGATTGCCTTTGGTGTTTGAGCTCCGACCACGACGTCTCAACTTGTGATTCATGCCAGCACATGAATCCAAAGGCCCTCAAGGAACGTGAGGCGAAGCTGTTTATGGCTAAATCGAAGGAGAAGCATCACAAGAAGTCTTCTTCTCCAAGACATCGGCGTCATCGAGACTCCCGGCGCCGTAGAGAATCTCGGCGTCATTCGAAGGAGACTCGTTCCAGGTCTTCGGATCGGCGCCGAAGGACATGGGAGATCAGTCCCACAGTTACGCCGCATCCTTCGACGCCGTTGCCCTCTCCGGCGTCTCCGACTTCACCTGGACAGGCGTCGGTGATTGAGGTATTGGAGCCTCAGGTGTTTTCTCCGGCGCAGACGCAGAGGCCGGCGTCGGGGTCGCCTCCGAGACAGGCACCTCAGTATCCGGCTTTTCCCACCCCTGGAGCCGATAGTTCCGCATTCTTGAATGCGATGTATGCCATCTTCCAACAGATGGCTCCAGGGGGTGCTCCGTCTGGGCCTTTGGCCTTTTCTTTGGGTGATCCTGCGCCGCTTCGGCCGGCACCCTTTATGCCCTTTCTCCCTTTTGGGAACGTGGGCTCGGCGCCAGTGTCGGCGCCGGTGGCCGCTCCGGTGGCTTCAGAAGGATTGGCCCCGGGGATTTCCATCCCGTCGACGTCGAAGTCGGGATTTCGGCCTGTGACTCCGGTGGGTCCATCTGCTTCAGCTGCTCTTTTGTCGGCGCCGAAGTTACCTGTGGCGCCGAAGTTACCTGTGGTGCCGGACGCGGCGTCGGTGGCTTCTGAAGATCGGCGCCGATCTTCGACTTCGGCGGAGGCATTGTCGACTCCGCGTATTGAACAGCGACTTCATTCCAGGAGACGTGCTCTCCGTGTATTAGAAGAGCAGGAGTACCAACGAGCCCTGGAGGAAGGAGAGCTAGAGGACTCGGGTGATGGGCTGCGTGGACTGGAGTCGGCCAGTGGGCTGGACACTTCCCCTGAGTGGGATCTTTCGTCCCCGGGGGAGTATACTGAGGAGGCTGCTTCCTTTCATGCAGTGGTACAGAAGGCAGCTAGTTTTTTGGACCTGCCTTTGCCGGTGGTGGAGGCTAAACAAAACCTTTTAACAGAGGTGCTACATCCGGCCTCAGCTGCGGCGGAGCCTCTGTTGCCATTTAATGACGCTCTGCTGGATCCGGTGATAGAGGTGTGGAAGAGGCCGGCATCTTCCCCAGCAGTTCACAGAGCCGTGGCCAGGAGGTATCGGGCGGCTCCGACTGACCCTGGGTTTCTATCTAGGCACCCTACGCCGGAGAGCTTGGTGGTGCAGGCCTCCTGTTCATCCAAGTCAGCGCCTGGTTCTTTCCCGACGGTGCCTGGGGACAGAGATTCAAAGAAGCTAGAGGCGCAGTCGAAGAAATTTTTTTCGTCCTGCAGTCTGGCGTTAAAAGCCACCAATGCAACCTGTATCCTGGGGAGGTATATTCATGCTCTGATGGATGACATTTCCTCATCGTTTACAGAGCTTCCCCAGGGTCTTTTGGATCTTGTCTCAAATGCCCAGGCTGCTGCGACCCAGATTATCCAGACGGGACTGGATACCACCGACTCGGTAGCCAGAGCAATGGGCACAACTGTGGTGGCAAGGAGACAGGCCTGGCTCCGTAACTCGGGCTTTTCTGCAGATGTACAGTCCACATTGTTGGATCTCCCGTTTGATGGGGACAAACTGTTTGGAGCCAAGGCTGATTCGGCCTTGGAACGTTTTAAGGAAAGCCTGGGCTAAGTCGTTAGGGCTCCAAGCTCCTTCTTCCACGGCCTCTTCCAGATTTTTCAGGAGGTTTCGTGGATTTGGGCGTGGCTCTTCCTCCTCTTCCTTTCGGGGAAGATATCAGCAACCTGCCTCTTCCCATCCCTATAGATCTTTCAGGGGGAGAGGTAGGGTCCGCACCAGAGGAGCCTCTCAGCAGCACTCTGGCTCTTCCTCATCCTCTGGCGGGGTGCAGCAGGGGAAGCAGCCTTAGGCTTCCACCATTTCCCACTCACTCCTCTCCTGTAGGGGGAAGATTACAGCATTTTCTCACCAAATGGAAGACTGTTACAACGGACACTTGGGTTCTCAGTATTGTGGGAAAAGGCTACACCCTTCCCTTTCGGGAGTTCCCGCCCCTCATCCCGCCCCGCCCTTCTTATTGTTCAGAAGAACACCTCCTGTTGCTAGAACAGGAGGTACAAGCCCTCTTTTCCAAGGGCGCGGTGGAGTTGGTCCCAGAGCAGGAAAGGGGTCGAGGATGTTACTCAAGGTATTTCCTGATTCCCAAGAAGGATGGTCGTTTGAGACCAATTCTGGACCTGAGGATCTTGAATTGGTTCCTCAAGCAGGAAAAATTCAAGATTCTGACCCTAGCACAGGTGCTTTTGGCGTTGAACAAGGAAGACTGGATGGTGTCTGTCGACTTGCAGGATGCTTACTTTCATATCCCGATACTCAAGTCACACAGGAAGTATCTCCGGTTTGTGGTGGGATCGCAACACTATCAGTTTGCGGTCCTTCCGTTTGGTCTTACTTCAGCACCTCGAGTCTTCACGAAGGTGATGTCGGTGGTTGCGGCAGAACTCAGAAGGAAGGGGATAGCAGTATTCCCTTACTTGGACGACTGGTTGATCAAAGCCAAGTCCCCGGAGCTTGTGTCGCATCATCTGCAGTCAACAACCCAGTTGTTGTTCGACCTGGGTTTTTCGGTGAACGAGCCCAAATCTCACCTAGAGCCCTCTCAGCGCCTCCTGTTCATAGGGGCAGTACTGGATACAACATTGGGTCGGGCCTTTCCTCCGCCTCAGCGGATTCAAGATATTCAGGATTTGGTTCCAATGTTTCGAAATGGAGCGGTAGTTCCAGTCCTCAAGGTCCTTCGTCTGCTCGGTCTGTTTGCCTCCTGCATTCTGTTGGTCACGCATGCTCGCTGGCACATGAGGGCTCTTCAGTGGTGCCTCCGAAGGCAGTGGTCTCAACACAAAGGGGATCTAGAGAGTACTGTCAAGATCTCCAGAGATGCTGCTGTGGATTTGAAGTGGTGGATTGCAAGCAACAATCTTTCACAAGGAAAGCCGTTCCAGCAGTCGCCACCAGTGGCCACAGTCATAACGGATGCTTCCACTCTAGGGTGGGGAGCTCATCTGGGGGATCTGGAGATCAAAGGTCTTTGGTCTCCAGAGGAACAGATGTTTCACATCAATCTGTTAGAGTTACGGGCTGTACGTCTGGCTCTCAAGGCCTTCCTCCCTTCCCTTCGTGGTCAGTCGGTACAGGTCCTAACGGACAATACTACCACGATGTGGTACATAAACAAGCAGGGAGGAGTGGGGTCGTACCTTCTCTGCAGAGAAGCTCTTCGACTATGGTCCTGGGCAAAGGACCATCAGATTTGCTTGATAGCAAACCATCTGGCCGGAGTCTTGTGCGTGCGGACAGTCTCAGTCGCCAATTCTCGGCAGACCACGAGTGGCGTCTCCATCCAGATCAAGTCCGTTTAATCTTCCAGAGGTGGGGGTTTCCTCTCGTAGATCTGTTTGCCACTCGAGAGAACGCGCATTGTCCGTTATTCTGCAGCCTCCAGTATCCGATGCAGGGAGCGTTGGGGGACGCGTTTCAAATAACCTGGTGCGGCCAGTTGCGTTACGCGTTTCCTCCCATACCCTTGATTCCTCGAGTATTGAGGAAGATTCGCCAGGACCGGGCTCTAGTCATCCTAATAGCTCCGGATTGGCCAAGGAGGGTATGGTACTCCGACCTTCTCCAACTCTCAATGTGCCCTCCGCTTCGTCTCCCTTTCAGGGCAGACCTCCTCTCGCAGTCGCAGGGGCAGGTTCTACACCCCAACCTCCAGAGTCTGCACCTACATGCCTGGAGATTGAACGGGGCAACCTGAGTTCCTTCTCTCTCCCGCCTGAGGTAGTGGATGTTATATTAGCGGCCAGGCGACACTCCACTAAATCTATCTACGCTAATAGATGGTCTAAATTTGTTGCGTGGTGTGGAGAGAGGCAGATTGATCCTTTGCATGCTCATCTATCGGACGTTTTGTCTTTTGCTCTGTCTCTAGCGCAGAAAGGTTGTGCAGTGGCTACCATTAAGGGTTATTTATCGGCCTTGTCAGCCTTCATATGTCTTCCAGACCAACCATCTTTATTTAAATCCCCTATTGTTATCAGATTCCTGAAAGGTCTTCTAAATAAATATCCTCCAAAACCATTCGTTATGCCGCAATGGGATTTGTCCTTGGTCCTGACTTTCCTTATGGGGTCCCCTTTTGAACCTATGCATTCTTGCCCCTTAAGGTATTTGGTTTTAAAAACAGTCTTCCTGATAGCTATAACATCAGCAAGGAGAGTGAGTGAGTTGCAGGCCTTATCAGTAAAGCCCCCTTATACAACTTTTTATGGGGATAAGGTGGTGTTGAGGACCAAGGCTGCTTTCCTCCCGAAGGTTGTTTTACCCTTCCATTTGGCTCAGGCAATTACTTTGTCCACGTTCTATCCTCCGCCTCATCCTTCCAAAGAGGAAGAAAGACTGCACCGTCTGGACCCAAAGAGAGCGTTGAGCTTCTTTATTGATAGAACAAAGGATTTCAGGCTGGAGGATCAGCTGTTTATTGGATACGTGGGCAAGAGGAGAGGAAAGGCAGTCCACAAGAGAACACTATCCAGGTGGGTTGTTCTTTGCATTAAAATGTGTTACTCTTTGGCAAAGAAGGATCCTCCTGAGGGCATTAGAGCTCATTCCACCAGAGCTAAGTCGGCCACTTCGGCCTTGGCCAGGGGTGTTCCTGTGGTTGACATCTGCAAGGCCGCAACTTGGTCGTCCCTTCACACTTTTGCAAAACATTACTGTTGGATTCTGAGGTTAGAAGAGACGGCCATTTTGCACGGTCAGTGCTGCAGGATTTCTTGGTTTGACCATTTAGGCACCCACCGCCGGGCGTGGTACTGCTTTGGGACTCTATTCATTAGGTGAGGAATCCACAGGTAGTTGTATCCATCAGAAGAACGAGTTACTTACCTTCGGTAACGACTTTTCTGGTGGATACATTAGCTACCTGTGGATTCCTCACGGTCCCACCCGCCTCCCCGTTGCCTTTCTGGTCTTACCAAGTAATCCTTGAGTGCGCTCCTCTTGGTCTTTGAGGGTGCAATAGATGTTGTATATAATATATTTATATATATGTATATATGTATATATCTTTGTGTATATACTTGATGAGTGTATATATTTTTAGAAAGAGAGAGTTATATATATATATATATATATATATATATATATATATATATATATATATATATATATATATATATATATATATATATATATATATATATATATATATATATAAAAGATTTACAGTTATTCATGCAATGTTGTGTATTTTTACAATATAATGGGATGTTGCCTTGCTCTTTCATTGCATTGCCTGGTTGTTCTCATGCACGTAAAAAATGATTGGTACTGACGTCCGCACGTCGTCGAGGACCTCTTATTGCCTGTATGACGTCAGACGGCGTCGCGTGGGCTAGAGTGACGTCCTCGTCGACGTGCAGAGACTAGTAAGAAGATTTCCGTCGAATGCTGGCGCCATGGGAGTATTCATTAGGTGAGGAATCCACAGGTAGCTAATGTATCCACCAGAAAAGTCGTTACCGAAGGTAAGTAACTCGTTCTTTACTCTCAAAGTCTGTCATGGCAAAGTAGTCCTGGTCAGAACAGACAATATCAGTGCAGTGCATTGCAGTGGCAGCATTCTTTCTGTCCTGCTTTCGTTCCTAGTGCAACAAACATTACATTGGGCACTCCTTCACCTTCTACATTTCCTAGCATAGTATCTTCCGGATGTGTTCAACAACTTGGCAGACCTGCTGAGAAGTACGCATCAATATGTCCTACCACCCCTCCCCCAAAAAGTTCTTACTTCGTGTAAGGAAATGCCTCCTTAGCATGGTTACCCCCTAACATTTTGCCTTTGCTGATGCTAAGTTATGATTTGAAAGTGTACTGGGACCCTGCTGACCAGGCCCCAGCACCAGTGTTCTTTCCCTAAACTGTACCTTTGTCTCCACAATTGGCACAACCGTGGCACTCAGGTAAGTCCCTTGTAATTGGTACCCCTGATGCCAGGGAAGGTCTCTAAGGGCTGCAGCATGTCTTATGCCACCCTAGGGACCCCTCACTCAGCACATGCACACTGCCTCACAGCTTGTGTGTGCTGGTGTGGTGAAAATGACTAAGTCGACATGGCACTCCCCTCAGAGTGCCATGCCAACCTCACACTGCCTGTGGCATAGGTAAGTCACCCCTCTAGCAGGCCTTACAGCCCTAAGGCAGGGTGCACTATACCACAGGTGAGGGCATATGTGCATGAGCACTATGCCCCTACAGTGTCTTAGCAAAACCTTAGACATTGTAAGTGCAGGGTAGCTATAAGAGTATATGGTTTGGGAGTTTGTCAAACACGAACTCCACAGCACCATAATGGCTACACTGAAAACTGGGAAGTTTGGTATCAAACTTCTCAGCACAATAAATGCACACTGATGCCAGTGTACATTTTATTGTAAAATACACCCCATAGGGCACCTTAGAGGTGTCCCCTGAAACCTTAACCGACTATCTGTGTGGGCTGACTAGTTCCAGCAGCCTGCCACAACCGAGACATGTTGCTGGCCCCATGGGGAGAGTGCCTTTGTCACTCTGAGGCCAGTAACAAAGCCTGCACTGGGTGGAGATGCTAACACCTCCCCCAGGCAGGAACTGTCACACCTGGCGGTGAGCCTCAAAGGCTCACCCCTTTGTGCCAGCACCGCAGGACACTCCAGCTAGTGGAGTTGCCCGCCCCCTCCGGCCACGGCCCCCACTTTTGGCGGCAAGGCCGGAGAAAATAATGAGGAAAAACAAGGAGGAGTCACTGGCCAGTCAGGACAGCCCCTAAGGTGTCCTGAGCTGAAGTGACTCTAACTTTTAGAAATCCTCCATCTTGCAGATGGAGGATTCCCCCAATAGGATTAGGGATGTGAGCCCCTCCCCTTGGGAGGAGGCACAAAGAGGGTGTACCCACCCTCAGGGCTAGTAGCCATTGGCTACTAACCCCCCAGACCTAAACACGCCCTTAAATTTAGTATTTAAGGGCTTCCCTGAACCTAAGAATTTAGATTCCTGAAACTACAAGAAGAAGACGACTGCTGAGCTGAAAAACCCCTGCAGAGGAAGAACAGAAGACACCAACTGCTTTGGCCCCAGTCCTACCGGCCTGTCTCCTGCCTTCCAAAGAACCCTGCTCCAGCGACGCTTTCCAAGGGACCAGCGACCTCTGAATCCTCTGAGGACTGCCCGACTTCAAGAAAGACAAGAAACTCCCGAGGACAGCGGCACTGCTCCAAAAGAACTGCAACTTTGTTTCAAGGAGCAGACTTAAAGACCCCTGCAACTCCCCGCAAGAAGCGTGAGACTTGCAACACTGCACCCGGCGACCCCGACTCGACTGGTGGAGAAACAACGCTTCAGGGAGGACCCTCCGGCGACTCTACGACTGTGAGTAACCAAAGTTGTCCCCCCTGAGTCCCCACAGCGACGTCTGCAGAGGGAATCCCGAGGCTCCCCCTGACCGCAACTGCCTGAACTCCATTTCCCGACGGCTGGAAAAGACTCTGCACCCGCAGCCCCCAGCACCGAAAGAAACGGAACTCCTGTGCAGGAGTGACCCCCAGGAGGCCCTCTCCCTTGCCCAGGTGGTGGCTACCCCGAGGAGCCCCCCCCTTGCCTGCCTGCAACGCTGAAGAGATCCCTTGGTCTCTCATTGATTTACATTGAAAACCCGACGCTTGTTTCTACACTGCACCCGGCCGCCCCAGTGCCGCTGAGGGTGTACTTTTTGTGTGAACTTGTGTCCCCCCCGGTGCCCTACAAAACCCCCCTGGTCTGCCCTCCGAAGACGCGGGTACTTACCTGCTGGCAGACCGGAACCGGGGCACCCCATTCTCTCCATTGCAGCCTATGCGTTTTGGGCACCTCTTTGACCTCTGCACCTGACTGGCCCTGAGCTGCTGGTGTGGTAACTTTGGGGTGGCCCTGAACCCCCAACTGTGGGCTACCTTGGACCCAAACCTGAGACTTGTAAGTGATTTACTTACCTGACAAAACTAACAAAAACTTACCTCCCCCAGGAACTGTGAAAATTGCACTGTGTCCACTTTTAAAACAGCTTATTGTGTTTTATGTAAAAAGTATACATGCTAGTGTAATGATTTAAAGTTCCTGAAGTACTTACCTGCAATACCTTTCAAAGGAGATATTACATATAGAATTCAAACCTGTGGTTCTTAAAATAAACTAAGAAAAGATATTTTTCTATAACAAAACCTATTGGCTGGATTTGTCTCTGAGTGTATGTTCCTCATTTATTGCCTGTGTGTATGTACAACAAATGCTTAACACTACTCCTTGGATAAGCCTACTGCTCGACCACACTACCACAAAATAGAGCATTAGTATTCTCTCTTTTTGCCACTATCTTACCTCTAAGGGGAACCCTTGGACTCTGTGCATACTATTCCTTACTTTGAAATAGCACATACAGAGCCAACTTCCTACATTGGTGGCAGCGGTGGGATACAAGACTTTGCATTTGCTGGACTACTCAGCCAATACCTGATCACACGACAAATTCCAAAAAAATTGTCATTAGAAATTGTTTTTGCTATTTGAAATTTTTCTAAATTCTTAAAAGACCTGCTAGGGCCTTGTGTTAGATCCTGTGTAGCATTTCTTTTAGAGTTTAAAAGTTTGGTAAAAGTTTGAATTAGAACCTAGAACTAGTTTTAGTTTCTTAAAAAGTATTCCAACTTTTAGAAGCATAATGTCTAATACAGATGTGAATGTGGTGGAACTCGACACCACACCTTACCTCCATCTACAGATGAGAGGTAAGGTCACTCTGTAAACTAAAGAAAATAGCAATGGGCTCCAGACCTTCCAAACTACAGCTCATGGAGCTGTTGGCAGAGTTTGAAAGAGGTAACCCCTCTGAGGATGGCAACACAGAGGATGATGATAGTGACTTGGAGGGTGATTCCCCCCCACCAGTCCTATCTAGGGAGAACAGGGCGTCTCAAGCCCTGACTCCACAAATAATAGTCAGAGATGCTGGTTCCCTCACAGGAGGGACCAACAACTCTGAAATCACTGAGGATAACTCCAGTGAAGAGGACATCCAGTTAGCCAGGATGGCCAAAAGATTGGCTTTGGAAAGACAGATCCTAGCCATAGAAAGGGAAAGACAAGAGATGGGCCTAGGACCCATCAATGGTGGCAGCAACATAAATAGGGTCAGAGATTCTCCTGACATGTTGAAAATCCCTAAAGGGATTGTAACTAAATATGAAGATGGTGATGACATCACCAAATGGTTCACAGCTTTTGAGAGGGCTTGTGTAACCAGAAAAGTGAACAAATCTCACTGGGGTGCTCTCCTTTGGGAAACGTTCACAGGAAAGTGTAGGGATAGACTCCTCACACTCTCTGGAAAAGATGCAGAATCTTATGACCTCATGAAGGGTACCCTGATTGAGGGCTTTGGATTCTCCACTGAGGAGTAATAGGATTAGATTCAGGGGGGCTCAAAAATCCTCGAGCCAGACCTGGGTTGACTTTGTAGACTACTCAGTAAAAACACTAGATGGTTGGATTCAAGGCAGTGGTGTAAGTAATTATGATGGGCTGTACAATTTATTTGTGAAAGAACACCTGTTAAGTAATTGTTTCAATGATAAACTGCATCAGCATCTGGTAGACCTAGGACCAATTTCTCCCCAAGAATTGGGAAAGAAGGCGGACCATTGGGTCAAGACTAGGGTGTCCAAAACTTCCACAGGGGGTGACCAAAAGAAAGGAGTCACAAAACCTCCCCAGGGGAAAGGTGGTGAGACAGCCAAAAACAAAAATAGTAAAGAGTCTTCTACAGGCCCCCAAAAACCTGCACAGGAGGGTGGGCCCAGAGCCTCTTCACAAAACAATTCTGGGGACCAGGGTAAAAACTTTGATCCCAAAAAGGCCTGGTGTCGTAACTGTAGTCAGTCTGGACACCAAACTGGAGACAAGGCCTGTCCCAAGAAAGATACCACTTCTAACTCCACTCCAGCTAAAACTGGAATGGCCAGTCTCCAAGTGGGATCAACAGTGTGCCCAGAGCAAATCAGGTGTCACACTGAAGCTACATTAGTCTCTGAGGGTGGGGTGGATTTAGCCACACTGGCTGCCTGGCCCCCTAACATGCAAAAATACAGGCAGCAGCTCTTAATTAATGGGACAAGTGTAGAGGGCCTGAGGGATACAGGTGCCAGTGTCACCATGGTGACAGAGAAACTGGTTTCCCCTGGCCAATACCTGGCTGGACAAACTTACCCAGTCACCAACGCTGACAATCAGACTAAAGTACATCCCATGGCTATGGTAACTTTAGAGTGGGGAGGGGTCAAAGGCCTGAAACAGGTGGTGGTCTCCTCAAATATCCCAGTAGACTGTTTGCTTGGAAATGACCTGGAGTCCTCAGCATGGGCTGAGTGTAGGAAGTTGGCTCTGTATGTGCTATTTCAAAGTAAGGAATAGCATGCACAGAGTCCAAGGGTTCCCCTTAGAGGTAAAATAGTGGTAAAAAGAGATAATACTAATGCTCTATTTTGTGGTAGTGTGGTCGAGCAGTAGGCTTATCCAAGGAGTAGTGTTAAGCATTTGTTGTACATACACATAGACAATAAATGAGGTACACACACTCAGAGACAAATCCAGCCAATAGGTTTTGTTATAGAAAAATATCTTTTCTTAGTTTATTTTAAGAACCACAGGTTCAAATTTAACATGTAATATCTTGTTTGAAAGGTATTGCAGGTAAGTACATTAGGAACTTTGAATCATTTCAATTGCATGTATACTTTTCAAGTTATTCACAAATAGCTATTTCAAAAGTGGACACTTAGTGCAATTTTCACAGTTCCTGGGGGAGGTAAGTTTTGGTTAGTTTTACCAGGTAAGTAAGACACTTACAGGGTTCAGTTCTTGGTCCAAGGTAGCCCACCGTTGGGGGTTCAGAGCAACCCTAAAGTTACCACACCAGCAGCTCAGGGCCGGTCAGGTGCAGAGTTCAAAGTGGTGCCCAGAACGCATAGGCTAGAATGGAGAGAAGGGGGTGCCCCGGTTCCGGTCTGCTTGCAGGTAAGTACCCGCGTCTTCGGAGGGCAGACCAGGGGGGTTTTGTAGGGCACCGGGGGGGACACAAGCCCACACAGAAATTTCACCCTCAGCGGCGCAGGGGCGGCCGGGTGCAGTGATAGAACAAGCGTCGGGTTCGCAATGTTAGTCAATGAGAGATCAAGGGATCTCTTCAGCGCTGCAGGCAGGCAAGGGGGGGCTTCCTCGGGGAAACCTCCACTTGGGCAAGGGAGAGGGACTCCTGGGGGTCACTTCTGCAGTGAAAGTTCGGTCCTTCAGGTCCTGGGGGCTGCGGGTGCAGGGTCTTTTCCAGGCGTCGGGACTTAGGTTTCAGAGAGTCGCGGTCAGGGGAAGCCTCGGGATTCCCTCTGCAGGCGGCGCTGTGGGGGCTCAGGGGGGACAGGTTTTGGTACTCAGTCGTAGAGTAGTCCGGGGGTCCTCCCTGAGGTGTTGGTTCTCCACCAGCCGAGTCGGGGTCGCCGGGTGCAGTGTTGCAAGTCTCACGCTTCTTGCGGGGAGTTGGAGGGTTCTTTAAAGCTGCTTCTTGAAACAAAGTTGCAGTCTTTTTGGAGCAGGTCCGCTGTCCTCGGGAGTTTCTTGTCGTCGTCGAAGCAGGGCAGTCCTCAGAGGATTCAGAGGTCGCTGGTCCCTTTGGAAGGCGTCGCTGGAGCAGAGTTCTTTGGAAGGCAGGAGACAGGCCGGTGAGTTTCTGGAGCCAAGGCAGTTGTTGTCTTCTGGTCTTCCTCTGCAGGGGTTTTCAGCTGGGCAGTCCTTCTTCTTGTTGTTGCAGGAATCTAAATTCTTAGGTTCAGGGGAGCCCTTAAATACTAAATTTAAGGGCGTGTTTAGGTCTGGGGGGTTAGTAGCCAATGGCTACTAGCCCTGAGGGTGGGTACACCCTCTTTGTGCCTCCTCCCAAGGGGAGGGGGTCACATTCCTATCCCTATTGGGGGAATCCTCCTTCTACAAGATGGAGGATTTCTAAAAGTCAGAGTCACCTCAGCTCAGGACACCTTAGGGGCTGTCCTGACTGGCCAGTGACTCCTCCTTGTTTTTCTCATTATCTCTCCTGGACTTGCCGCCAAAAGTGGGGGCTGGGTCCAGGAGGCGGGCATCTCCACTAGCTGGAGTGCCCTGGGGCATTGTAACACGAAGCTTGAGCCTTTGAAGCTCACTGCTAGGTGTTACAGTTCCTGCAGGGGAGAGGTGTGAAGCACCTCCTCCCAGAGCAGGCTTTGTTTCTGTCCTCAGAGAGCACAAAGGCTCTCACCGCATGAGGTCAGACACTCGTCTCTCAGCAGCAGGCTGGCACAGACCAGTCAGTCCTGCACTGAACAATTGGGTAAAATACAGGGGGTATCTCTAAGATGCCCTCTGTGTGCATTTTTTAATAAATCCAACACTGGCATCAGTGTGGGTTTATTATTCTGAGAAGTTTGATACTAAACTTCCCAGTATTCAGTGTAGCCATTATGGAGCTGTGGAGTTCGTTTTTGACAGACTCCCAGCCCATATACTCTTATGGCTACCCTGTACTTACAATGTCTAAGGTTTTGCTTAGACACTGTAGGGGCATAGTGCTCATGCACATATGCCCTCACCTGTGGTATAGTGCACCCTGCCTTACGGCTGTAAGGCCTACTAGAGGGGTGACTTACCTATGCCACAGGCAGTGGGAGGTTGGCATGGCACCCTGAGGGGAGTGCCATGTCGACTTAGTCACTTTCTCCCATCAGCACACACAAGCTGGCAAGCAGTGTGTCTGTGCTGAGTGAGGGGTCCCTAGGGTGGCATAAGACATGCTGCAGCCCTTAGAGACCTTCCCTGGCATCAGGGCCCTTGGTACCAGGGGTACCAGTTACAAGGGACTTAACTAGGTGCCAGGGTTGTGCCAATTGTGGAAACAATGGTACATTTTAGGTGAAAGAACACTGGTGCTGGGGCCTGGTTAGCAGGGTCCCAGCACACTTCTCAGTCAAGTCAGCATCAGTATCAGGCAAAAAGTGGGGGGTAACTGCAACAGGGAGCCATTTCTTTACACTGAGGTAGAACTGAAAACCCATGCAGCCATGCTGGGTATCCCTGAACTGGTGTGTGTCAAGACAAGGGCACAGTGCAAGGCACAGGGTGAAAAAGTAGAGCTGGAGTCTGGAAGAAAGGCCCAGCCTACCAAGAGAAAAGGAAAGTCAGCTGGGAAACCAGCTGCAACACAGCAAGAAAAAGAGAACCTCTCTTCTCAGGAAGAAGTTCTGCCCTCTGAGGGAACTGAGCCTATGGAGCTGGAACCTTATCAGGTTGAGCTCTTAGGCCCAGGGGGGCCCTCAAGGGAAGAGCTGTGTAAGGGGCAAGAAACCTGCCCTTCTCTTGAAGGCCTTAGGCAGCAAGCTGCTGAAGAGTCCAAAGGCAAGAAAAATGGAACACATAGGGTCTATTGGGAAGATGGACTCCTGTACACTGAGGCAAGAGATCCCAAACCTGGTGCCACTAGGAGAGTGGTAGTGCCTCAGGGTTTCAGAGAGTTCATTCTGACCTTAGCCCATGATATTCCCTTTGCTGGGCATTTGGGACAAACCAAGACGTGGGAGAGGTTAGTCAACCACTTCTACTGGCTCAATATGTCCCAGAAGGTTAAGGAGTTTTGCCTCTCCTGCCCCACCTGTCAAGCCAGTGGTAAGACAGGTGGGCATCCAAAGGCCCCCCTCATTCCACTTCCAGTGGTGGGGGTTCCCTTTGAAAGAGTGGGTGTGGACATAGTTGGTCCACTAGAACTTCCCACAGCCTCAGGAAATATGTACATCCTAGTAGTAGTGGATCATGCTACTAGGTATCCTGAAGCTATTCCCCTTAGGTCGACTACTGCCCCTGCAGTAGCCAAGGCCCTCATTGGTATCTTTACCAGAGTGGGCTTCCCTAAGGAGGTGGTGTCTGACAGAGGTACCAACTTCATGTCAGCATACCTAAAACACATGTGGAATGAGTGTGGAGTGACTTATAAATTCACTACACCATATCATCCACAAACTAATGGCCTCGTTGAGAGATTCAACAAGACATTAAGGGGCATGATCATGGGGCTCCCAGAAAAACTCAAAAGGAGATGGGATGTCCTCCTGCCATGTCTGCTTTTCGCTTACAGAGAGGTGCCTCAGAAGGGAGTAGGATTCTCACCCTTTGAACTTCTGTTTGGCCACCCTGTAAGGGGACCACTTGCTCTTGTTAAAGAAGGCTGGGAGAGACCTCTTCATGAGCCTAAACAAGACATAGTGGACTATGTACTTTGCCTTCGCTCAAGGATGGCAGAGTACATGGAAAAGGCAAGCAAAAACCTTGAGGCCAGCCAACAGCTCCAGAAGTGTTGGTATGACCAAAAGGCTGCACTGGTTGAATTTCAACCAGGGCAGAAAGTCTGGGTTTTGGAGCCTGTGGCCCCCAGGGCACTTCAGGACAAATGGAGTGGCCCTTACCCAATCCTGGAAAAGAAGAGTCAGGTCACCTACCTGGTGGACCTAGGCACAAGCAGGAGCCCCATGAGGGTGATCCATGTAAACCGCCTAAAACTCTTCCATGACAGGGCTGATGTAAATCTGTTGATGGTAACAGATGAGGACCAGGAAGCAGAGTGAGCCTCTCCCTGATCTCCTCTCATCAGACCCTAAAGATGGCTCAGTGGATGGAGTGATCTATTCAGACACCCTCTCTGGCCAACAGCAAGCTGACTGTAGGAAGGTCCTGCAACAGTTTGCTGAGCTCTTTTCCCTAACCCCTGGTCAGACACACCTGTCTACCCATGATGTGGACACAGGAGACAGCATGCCTGTCAAAAACAAAATCTTCCGACAGTCTGATCAAGTTAAGGAAAGCATCAAGATGGAAGTCCACAAGATGCTGGAATTGGGAGTAATTGAGTACTCTGACAGCCCCTGGGCTAGCCCAGTGGTCTTAGTCCCCAAACCTCACACCAAAGAAGGAAAGAGAGAGATGAGGTTTTGTGTGGACTACAGAGGTCTCAACTCTGTCACCAAGACAGATGCTCATCCCATTCCTAGAGCTGATGAGCTAATAGACAAATTAGGGGCTGCCAAATTCTTAAGTACCTTTGACTTAACAGCAGGGTACTGGCAAATCAAAATGGCCCCTGGAGCAAAAGAAAAGACAGCATTCTCCACACCTGATGGGCATTATCAGTTCACTGTTATGCCCTTTGGTTTAAAGAATGCCCTTGCCACCTTCCAAAGGTTGGTGAATCAAGTCCTTGCTGGGTTGGAATCCTTTAGTGCAGCTTATCTTGATGATATTGCTGTCTTCAGCTCCACCTGGCAGGATCACCTGGTCCACCTGAAGAAGGTTTTGAAGGCCCTGCAATCTGCAGGCCTCTCTATCAAGGCATCCAAATGCCAGATAGGGCAGGGAACTGTGGTTTACTTGGGACACCTTGTAGGTGGAGGCCAAGTTCAGCCACTCCAGCCTAAGATCCAGACTATTCTGGACTGGGCAGCTCCAAAAACCCAGACGCAAGTCAGGGCATTCCTTGGCTTGACTGGGTACTACAGGAGGTTTGTGAAGGGATATGGATCCATTGTGACAGCCCTCACAGAACTCACCTCCAAGAAAATGCCCAAGAAAGTAAACTGGACTGTAGAATGCCAACAGGCCTTTGACACCCTGAAACAAGCTATGTGCACAGCACCAGTTCTAAAAGCTCCAGATTACTCCAAGCAGTTCATTGTGCAAACAGATGCCTCTGAACATGGGATAGGGGCAGTTTTGTCCCAAACAAATGATGATGGCCTTGACCAGCCTGTTGCTTTCATTAGCAGGAGGTTACTCCCCAGGGAGCAGCGTTGGAGTGCCATTGAGAGGGAGGCCTTTGCTGTGGTTTGGTCCCTGAAGAAGCTGAGACCATACCTCTTTGGTACTCACTTTGTAGTTCAGACTGACCACAGACCTCTCAGATGGCTGATGCAAATGAAAGGTGACAATCCAAAACTGTTGAGGTGGTCCATCTCCCTACAGGGAATGGACTTTATAGTGGAACACAGACCTGGGACTGCCCATGCCAATGCAGATGGCCTTTCCAGGTTCTTCCACTTAGAAAATGAAGACTCTCTTGGGAAAGGTTAGTCTCATCCTCTTTCGTTTGGGGGGGGGGGGGGATTGTGTAAGGAAATGCCTCCTTGGCATGGTTACCCCCTGACTTTTTGCCTTTGCTGATGCTATGTTTTGAGTTGAAAGTGTGCTGAGGCCTGCTAACCAGGCCCCAGCACCAGTGTTCTTTCCCTAACCTGTACTTTTGATTCCACAATTGGCACACCCTGGCATCCAGATAAGTCCCTTGTAACTGGTACCCCTGGTACCAAGGGCTCTGATGCCAGGGAAGGTCTCTAAGGGCTGCAGCATATCTTATGCCACCCTGGGGACCCCTCACTCAGCACAGACACACTGCTTACCAGCTTGTGTGTGCTGGTGAGAACAAAACGAGTAAGTCGACATGGCGCTCCCCTCAGGGTGCCATGCCAACCTCACACTGCCTATGCAGTATAGATAAGTCACCCCTCTAGTAGGCCTTACAGCCCTAAGTCAGGGTGCACTATACCATAGGTGAGGGCCCCAGTACATGAGTACTGTGCCCCTACAGTGTCTAAGCCAAACCTTAGACATTGTAAGTGCAGGGTAGCCATAAGAGTATATGGTCTGGGAGTCTGTCAAACACGAACTCCACAGCACCATAATGGCTACACTGAAAACTGGGAAGTTTGGTGTAGGAAGTTGGCTCTGTATGTGCTATTTCAAAGTAAGGAATAGTATGCACAGAGTCCAAGGGTTCCCCTTAGAGGTAAGATAGTGGCAAAAAGAGATAATACTAATGCTCTATTTTGTGGTAGTGTGGTCGAGCAGTAGGCTTATCCAAGGAGTAGTGTTAAGCATTTGTTGTACATACACACAGGCAATAAATGAGGAACACACACTCAGAGACAAATCCAGCCAATAGGTTTTGTTATAGAAAAATATCTTTTCTTAGTTTATTTTAAGAACCACAGGTTCGAATTCTACATGTAATATCTCCTTTGAAAGGTATTGCAGGTAAGTACTTCAGGAACTTTAAATCATTACACTAGCATGTATACTTTTTACATAAAACACAATAAGCTGTTTTAAAAGTGGACACTTAGTGCAATTTTCACAGTTCCTGGGGGAGGTAAGTTTTTGTTAGTTTTGTCAGGTAAGTAAATCACTTACAAGTCTCAGGTTTGGGTCCAAGGTAGCCCACCGTTGGGGGTTCAGAGCAACCCCAAAGTTACCACACCAGCAGCTCAGGGCCGGTCAGGTGTAGAGGTCAAAGAGGTGCCCAAAACGCATAGGCTGCAATGGAGAGAAGGGGGTGCCCCGGTTCCGGTCTGCCAGCAGGTAAGTACCCGCGTCTTCGGAGGGCAGACCAGGGGGGTTTTGTAGGGCACCGGGGGGGACACAAGTTCACACAAAAAGTACACCCTCAGCGGCACTGGGGCGGCCGGGTGCAGTGTATAAACAAGCGTCGGGTTTTCAATGTAAATCAATGAGAGATCAAGGGATCTCTTCAGCGTTGCAGGCAGGCAAGGGGGGGGCTCCTCGGGGTAGCCCCCACCTGGGCAAGGGAGAGGGCCTCCTGGGGGTCACTCCTGCACAGGAGTTCCGTTTCTTTCGGTGCTGGGGGCTGCGGGTGCAGAGTCTTTTCCAGCCGTCGGGAAATGGAGTTCAGGCAGTTGCGGTCAGGGGGAGCCTCGGGATTCCCTCTGCAGGCGTCGCTGTGGGGGCTCAGGGGGGACAACTTTGGTTACTCACAGTCGTAGAGTCGCCGGAGGGTCCTCCCTGAAGCGCTGTTTCTCCACCAGTCAAGTCGGGGTCGCCGGGTGCAGTGTTGCAAGTCTCACGCTTCTTGCGGGGAGTTGCAGGGGTCTTTAAGTCTGCTCCTTGAAACAAAGTTGCAGTTCTTTTGGAGCAGTGCCGCTGTCCTCGGGAGTTTCTTGTCTTTCTTGAAGTCGGGCAGTCCTCAGAGAATTCAGAGGTCGCTGGTCCCTTGGAAAGCGTCGCTGGAGCAGGGTTCTTTGGAAGGCAGGAGACAGGCCGGTAGGACTGGGGCCAAAGCAGTGGGTGTCTTCTGTTCTTCCTCTGCAGGGGTTTTTCAGCTCGGCAGTCTTCTTCTTGTAGTTTCAGGAATCTAAATTCTTAGGTTCAGGGAAGCCCTTAAATACTAAATTTAAGGGCGTGTTTAGGTCTGGGGGGTTAGTAGCCAATGGCTACTAGCCCTGAGGGTGGGTACACCCTCTTTGTGCCTCCTCCCAAGGGGAGGGGGTCACATCCCTAATCCTATTGGGGGAATCCTCCATCTGCAAGATGGAGGATTTCTAAAAGTTAGTCACTTCAGCTCAGGACACCTTAGGGGCTGTCCTGACTGGCCAGTGACTTCTCCTTGTTTTTCTCATTATTTTCTCCGGCCTTGCCGCCAAAAGTGGGGGCCGTGGCCGGAGGGGGCGGGCAACTCCACTAGCTGGAGTGTCCTGCGGTGCTGGCACAAAGGGGTGAGCCTTTGAGGCTCACTGCTAGGTGTTACAGTTCCTGCAGGGGGAGGTGTGAAGCATCTCCACCCAGTGCAGGCTTTGTTTCTGGCCTCAGAGAGCACAAAGGCTCTCACCCCAGGGGGTCAGAAACTAGTGTTCGATGTGTATCTACAGCGACAGATGCCATGTTGTGCATAGCCCGCCATCTGGTGTGGGGTCGGAGTGTTACAAGTTGTTTTTCTTCGAAGAAGTCTTTCGAGTCACGGGACCGAGGGACTCCTCCTCTTTGTCTCCATTGCGCATGGGTGTCGACTCCATCTTCGATTGTTTTCTTTCCGCCATCGGGTTCGGACGTGTTCCTTTCGCTCCGGGTTTCGGAACGGAAAGTTAGCTGAATATCAGAAAATTTACGTCGGTATTGTTGCGTTCGGGATCGGCTTAGTTAGGATCGACACCAATTCGACGAGTGAAGAGCTCCGGTACCCTTCGGGGTGGTTTTCGATACCCCTTCGGGGCCTGGTCGGCCCGACCGCGTGTAAACCAACGCTGATGGAACGGACCCCGTTCCGTTTCTGTCCTAAATGCCACAACAAATACCCGTATACAGACCAACATTTGGTCTGTAATCTGTGCCTGTCACCTGAGCACAGTGAAGAGACTTGCGAGGCCTGTCGTGCGTTCCGGTCCCGAAAAATACTCCGTGACCGTCGAGCCAGAAGACTGCAGATGGCGTCCACACCGACAGCCCACCGAGAGTTCGAGGAACAAGAGGAAGAAGAACCCTTCTCGTTCCATGATTCGGACTCCGAGGAATTCGACGACCAAAGAACTGTGAGTAAGACGTCGAAGCCAGCACACAAGACAAGTGACAAGGCCCAGGGGATGCCACTGCCATCAGGCCAGGCTCGACCCATGACCGTCCGTCGGCACCGAAAAGGTGCCGAGATCATCCGACTCCGGTCGAGACACCGGCGCGCAGCCTTCTCAGGACCGAGAAAGCGCTGCTGAAAAACATCGACGGCGAGATAGCGGAGCCGAAACTGCTCGACGCAGAGACAGTGGCACCGAAGAAGATCGACGCCGAGAGGGTTCGACTCCGAAAAAGAAGGTCACCTCGGAGCCGAAAAAGAGTATAGCCAGGGTTTCGGTGCCGAAACAACCCGCAACCGACCCAACTGCCGGTTCCTATTCAGAGGAGCACTCACTGTCCTCTCAGATGCGAAAGCATAGATTTGAGGAAGAGTTGCAATCCACCGAAGTGGACCACACTCAAACGTATTTTTATACAGGAAGGAACAGGGAAAATAAGCACCCATCCCCCTATTAGGAGAAAAAGGAGACTGGAGTTTCAATCAGCCCAAGCACCACAAACAAAGATGGTGAAAAAGGTAACTCCGCCACCCTCTCAAAAGGTAACTCCCCCACCCTCTCCTCCCACTGTACCCAATGTTTCACCGGCACAAACTCCATCACATTCCCCGGCTCACACCACCATGAGCCAAGGTGATCAGGACCAAGACGCTTGGGACTTATACAACGCCCCAGTGTCGGACAACAGTCCAGAGGCGTATCCTACAAAGCCCTCACCACCGGAAGATAGCACGGCATACTCACAAGTGGTGGCTAGAGCTGCAGAGTTCCACAACGTGTCCCTACACTCGGAACCAGTTGAGGATGACTTCTTATTCAACACCCTCTCTTCCACCCATAGCTCCTACCAAAGCCTGCCTATGCTCCCAGGGATGCTTCGGCACGCAAAGGAAATCTTCAAGGAGCCGGTCAAGAGTAGAGCCATAACACTGAGCGTGGACAAAAAATATAAAGCACCTCCCACAGACCCTGTTTTCATCACCTCACAGCTGCCACCAGATTCCGTCGTGGTAGGAGCAGCTCGCAAGAGAGCCAACTCCCACACATCTGGGGATGCACCGCCCCCAGATAAAGAGAGCCGCAAGTTCGATGCAGCCGGAAAAAGAGTCGCAGTACAAGCTGCAAACCAGTGGCGCATCGCTAACTCTCAAGCACTACTTGCGCGCTATGACAGAGCCCATTGGGACGAGATGCAACACCTCATTGAGCATCTACCCAAAGAGCTACAAAAAAGGGCGAAACAGGTGGTTGAGGAAGGACAAAATATATCTAATACTCTATGGATGCAGCGGACACAGCTGCAAGGACAATTAACACATCTGTGACTATACGAAGGCAGGCATGGCTACGAACGTCTGGTTTTAAACCAGAGATACAGCAGGCAGTGCTCAATATGCCATTCAATGAGAAACAACTTTTCGGACCTGAAGTGGACACGGCGATTGAGAAACTCAAAAAGGACACTGACACTGCTAAAGCCATGGGCGCACTCTACTCCCCGCAGAGCAGAGGCACTTACAACACCTTCCGCAAAACAACCTTTAGAGGGGGGTTTCGAGGTCAAGCCACACAAGCCAGCACCTCACAGGCAACACCGTCCAGCTACCAGGGACAGTACCAAAGGGGAGGCTTTCGGGGCCAATACAGAGGACAATTCCCTAGGAATAGGGGAAGATTTCAAAGCCCCAAAACCCCTACAACCAAGCAGTGACTCACATGTCACTCATCCCCTCCACACAACACCAGTGGGGGGAAGAATAAGTCAATAGTTCGATGGCATATGTTGCTGCAGATACACATGTTTCGCACAGTCCGCTGCCTGGTGTTGGGCTCGGAGTATTACAAGTTGTTTTTCTTCGAAGAAGTCTTTTTTTGGTCACGGGACCGAAGGACTCCTCCCTCTTCGGCTCCATTGCGCATGGGCGTCGACTCCATCTTAGATTGTTTTTTTCCGCTGTCGGGTTCGGACGTATTCCTTTTCGCTCCGTGTTTCGGTTCGGAAAGTTAGTCAGAATCTCGGAAGAAAGCGTCGGTATTGTTCCGTTCGGTATCGGGATAGTTAGGTACATCGACACCGATCATCGGAAGACTTTGGGGTAGCTTCGATTCCCCCATCGGGGCCTGGTCGGTGCGACATCGAAGCCGATGGAACGGACCCCGTTTCGTTTCTGCCCAAAATGTCACAGTAAGTATCCTTATACAGATCAGCACTTGGTCTGTAACTTGTGCTTGTCCCCCGAGCACAAGGAGGATACCTGTGAGGCCTGTCGAGCCTTCCGGTCCAGAAAAACACTCCGGGACCGAAGAGCCAGGCGTCTACAAATGGCGTCCACGCCAACAAAACAACGTTTCGACGACGAAGAGGAGACATTCTCGGTTCCGGAATCAGAATCCGGAGACTCCGACGTCGAACAACAGCAACAAACAGTGAGTAAGACGTCGAAAATTAAAACCATCGAGAAGACAAAAGCCCAGGGGACGCCACTGCCAACAGGCCATGGCTCGACCCATAAAACCGGCGACCCGTCGAAGGCGCCGAAAAAGGGCACGCCCATAGCGAAGACACCCGACTCCGGTCGAGGGACCGCCATGGAGCAACCTCGGAGCCGAGAGGCAAAAACAAGATGCCGGCACCGAAAAACATCGGCACCGAGACACACTGCCGAAAGCCACAAAAATTCTGTCGGTGCCGAAGCCGAAAAAAGATTCTCTCTCGGCGCCGAAAAGTTCCACACCTTCATCCTACACAGAGGAACAAGGAATAAGTGGCCAGATGCACAGATTTGGACAAGAGCTCCAAAGTGTAGAATCAGACTACACACAAAAGAGACTGTACATCCAGCAAGACACAGGGAAGATATCAACCCTTCCCCCAATAATGAGGAAAAGAAGGATCGGACTTCTCAAGGATGACGCACAACCACAAGCCAAAGTGGTTAAAAAAGTCACGCCTCCGCCCTCTCCACCACAACAGGCATCGCCGGCACAAACACCGCCACAAATGCACTCACCAGCGCAAACTACCATAAGTCAAGATAATCAGGATCAAGACGCTTGGGACCTATATGACACCCCAGTGCCGGACAATGATCCCGATTCATACCCCACAAAGCCGTCACCGCCAGAGGACAGTATCTCATACTCGCAACTGGTGGCTAGGGCTGCAGAATTCCACAATGTCCAACTGCATTCCGATCCTATAGAGGATGATTTTTTATTTAACACCCTCTCGGCTACACATAGCCTATATCAATGTCTCCCAATGCTACCAGGGATGTTACGGCACGCAAAACAAATTTTTGAAGAGCCCGTAAAATCAAGAGCCATCACCCCAAGGGTGGATAAGAAATACAAACCACCACCCACAGACCCAGTGTTTATTACTTCGCAGTTACCACCTGACTCCGTAGTAGTAGGGGCAGCTCGCAAGAGAGCAAATTCCCATACATCTGGCGACGCCCCACCTCCGGACAAAGAAAGCAGAAAATTTGATGCGGCAGGAAAAAGAGTAGCATCACAGGCAGCCAACCAGTGTCGCATCGCAAATTCTCAAGCGCTGCTGGCCAGATATGACCGCGCACACTGGGATGAGATGCAACTTCTCGTAGACCATCTTCCCCAGGAATACCAAAAAAGGGCGCAGCAAATAGTTGAAGAGGGACAAACGATCTCAAACAATCAAATCCGCTCTTCACTGGACGCAGCCGATACTGCAGTGAGAACAGTCAACACTGCTGTCACCATAAGGAGACACGCTTGGCTCCGCACTTCAGGCTTCAAACCTGAAATCCAGCAGGCTGTCCTTAATATGCCCTTCAACGAGAAACCACTTTTTGGCCCTGAAGTGGACACAGCCATTGAAAAACTTAAAAAGGACACAGACACGGCCAAAGCCATTGGCGCACTCTACTCCCCGCAGAGCAGAGGCTCTTTTAGAAAAACTCCATTTAGAGGGGGGTTTCGTGGCCAACCCACAGACACCACCAGCCAACAAACAAGAACCACACCATATCAGGGTTCATTCCAAAGGGGAGGTTTCAGGGGATATAGAGGGGGTCAATTCCCAAGGAGTAGGGGAAGATTCCAGACTCCAAAAACACCTCCACCTAAACAGTGACTTTCAAGTCACAACCCCTTCACTCAACACCAGTGGGGGGAAGACTAAGCCAATTCTACCAATCTTGGCAGCAGATTACAACAGACAATTGGGTATTAGCAATAATCCAACATGGCTATTGCATAGAATTCCACAAATTCCCACCAAACATCCCTCCAAAAACACGCAAAATGTCACCACAACATTTAGAACTTTTAGGACTAGAAGTTCAAGCACTACTGCAAAAGGATGCAATAGAGTTAGTACCAGTACAACAAAAAAACACAGGAGTTTACTCCCTGTACTTTCTAATTCCAAAAAAAGACAAAACATTAAGACCAATATTAGATCTCAGGACACTAAATACCTACATCATATCGGACCACTTTCACATAGTCACACTACAAGACATCATTCCACTGCTCAAACAGCAAGATTACATGACCACATTAGACCTAAAAGATGCGTACTTTCATATACCGATACACCCTTCTCACAGAAAGTACCTAAGGTTCGTATTCAAAGGAATACATTACCAATTCAAAGTGTTGCCATTCGGAATAACAACTGCACCAAGAGTGTTCACAAAATGTCTAGCAGTAGTAGCAGCACATATCAGGAGACAACAGATACATGTGTTTCCTTACCTGGACGATTGGCTAATCAAGACCAACACAGTAAAAAAGTGCGCAAACAACACCACATATGTCATACAAACCCTTCACAAACTGGGTTTCTCCATCAACTATACAAAATCACACCTCGAACCGTGTCAGACACAACAATATCTAGGAGCAACCATCAACACATCAAATGGAATTGCCACTCCAAGTCCACAAAGAGTGCAAGCATTCCACAAGGTAATAAGTGCTATGTTTCCAAACCAAAAGATACAAGCAAAATTTGTGCTAAAACTTATAGGCATGATGTCATCATGCATAGCCATTGTCCCAAACGCAAGACTACACATGCGACCCTTACAACAGTGCCTAGCATCACAATGGTCACAGGCACAGGGTCAACTTCAAGATCTGGTGTTGGTAGACCGCCAAACATACCTCTCGCTTCTATGGTGGAACAGCAACAATTTAAACAAAGGGCGGACATTTCAGGACCCAGTGCCTCAATACGTTATAACAACAGATGCTTCCATGACAGGGTGGGGAGCACACCTCAATCACCACAGCATTCAAGGACAATGGGATGTACACCAAACAAAATTTCATATCAATTACCTAGAACTGTTAGCAGTATTTCTAGCGTTAAAAGCCTTTCAACCCATAATAACACACAAATACATTCTTGTCAAAACAGACAACATGACAACAATGTATTATTTAAACAAACAAGGAGGAACACACTCAACACAATTGTGCCTCCTAACACAAAAAATATGGCAGTGGGCGATTCACAACAACATTCGCCTAATAGCACAATTTATTCCAGGGATCCAAAACCAACTAGCAGACAACCTTTCGCGAGACCACCAACAAGTCCACGAATGGGAAATTCACCCCCAAGTTCTGAACAAGTACTTTCAAATTTGGGGAACACCCCAGATAGATTTGTTCGCAACAAAAGAAAACGCAAAATGCCAAAACTTTGCATCCAGGTACCCACACCGCGAATCACAAGGCAATGCTCTATGGATGAGTTGGTCAGGGATATTTGCATACGCTTTTCCCCCTCTCCCTCTCCTTCCATATCTAGTAAACAAGTTGAGTCAAAACCAACTCAAACTCATACTGATAGCACCCACATGGGCAAGACAACCTTGGTATACAACTCTACTAGACCTTTCACTAGTACCGCATGTCAAACTACCCAACAGACCAGATCTGTTAACACAACACAAACAACAGATCAGGCATCCAAACCCAGCATCATTGAATCTGGCAATTTGGCTCCTGAAATCCTAGAATTCGGACACTTAGACCTCACACAAGAATGCATGGAGGTCATAAAACAAGCTAGAAAAGCTTCCACTAGACACTGCTATGCATCTAAGTGGAAAAGATTTGTTTGCTACTGCCATACCAATCAAATCCAACCATTGCATGCCTCTACAAAGGACATAGTGGGATACTTACTACATTTGCAAAAAGCAAATCTCGCTTTTTCATCTATAAAAATACACCTCGCAGCAATATCTGCTTACCTACAAACTACTCATTCATCGTCTCTATTTAGAATACCAGTTATTAAAGCATTCATGGAAGGGCTAAAAAGAATTATACCACCAAGAACACCACCAGTTCCTTCATGGAACCTTAACATCGTCTTAACAAGACTCATGGGTCCACCTTTCGAACCCATGCATTCCTGTGAAATGCAATATCTAACCTGGAAAGTCGCATTTCTCATTGCAATCACATCCCTCAGAAGAGTAAGTGAAATACAGGCATTTACCATACAAGAACCATTTATTCAAATACACAAAAATAAAATAGTTCTAAGAACAAATCCAAAATTTCTACCAAAAGTAATCTCACCATTCCATTTAAATCAAACAGTAGAATTGCCAGTGTTCTTCCCACAACCAGATTCCGTGGCTGAAAGGGCACTACATACATTAGACATCAAAAGAGCACTAATGTACTACATTGAGAGAACAAAGCTAATCAGGAAAACAAAACAACTGTTCATAGCTTTTCAAAAACCACACATAGGAAATCCAATCTCTAAACAAGGCATTGCTAGATGGATAGTCAGATGTATTCAAACATGCTATCTTAAAGCCAAAAGAGAATTGCCTATTACACCAAAGGCACACTCAACCAGAAAGAAAGGTGCTACAATGGCCTTTCTAGGAAACATTCCTTTGAGCGAAATATGTAAGGCTGCAACCTGGTCTACGCCTCATACATTTACTAAACACTACTGTGTAGACGTACTAAATGCACAACAAGCTACAGTGGGCCAAGCTGTACTAAGAACATTATTCCAAACTACTTCAACTCCTACAGGCTAAACCACCGCTTTTAGGGGAGGTAACTGCTTTATAGTCTATGCGAAACATGTGTATCTGCAGCAACATATGCCATCGAACTGAAAATGTCACTTACCCAGTGTACATCTGTTCGTGGCATTAGTCGCTGCAGATTCACATGTGCCCTCCCGCCTCCCCGGGAAGCCTGTAGCCGTTTAGAAGTAGATCTTAAATCTTAAACATTTGTACATTTGTAAATAATTATTATAAACTTTTTATGTACATACGTATTCACTCCATTGCATGGGCACTATTTATAGCAAACAACTCCATCCTCACCCTCTGCGGGGAAAACAATCTAAGATGGAGTCGACGCCCATGCGCAATGGAGCCGAAGAGGGAGGAGTCCTTCGGTCCCGTGACCAAAAAAGACTTCTTCGAAGAAAAACAACTTGTAATACTCCGAGCCCAACACCAGGCAGCGGACTGTGCGAAACACGTGAATCTGCAGCGACTAATGCCACGAACAGATGTACACTGGGTAAGTGACATTTTCATTACCATGCATGGGAGGAAATAACTACAGACACTTGGGTCTTAGCCATTATCCAACATGGTTATTGCATAGAATTTCTACAAATCCCTCCAAACATACCACCAAAAACACAGAATTTATCCAAAAAACATTCAGACCTTCTGGAGATAGAAGTTCAAGCATTATTGCAAAAACACGCAATAGAACTAGTCCCAAACACACAAATAAACACAGGAGTTTATTCACTGTACTTCCTAATACCAAAGAGGGACGAAACACTGAGACCAATCCTAGACCTCAGAACACTAAACACCTACGTCAAATCAGAACACTTTCACATGGTTACGCTACAAGAAGTGTTACCATTGCTAAAGCAACAGGACTACATGACAACCTTAGATCTCAAAGATGCGTATTTCCACATACCAATACATCCGTCGCACAGGAAATACCTAAGGTTCGTATTCAAAGGGATACATTACCAATTCAAGGTATTACCCTTCGGTTTAACAACTGCACCAAGAGTCTTCACAAGATGCCTAGCAGTAGTGGCTGCACACATCAGAAGGCAGCAAATACACGTATTCCCGTATCTAGACGACTGGCTCATCAAGACCGACTCACTGACAAAGTGCTCGCACCACACAGCTCAGGTCATGCAGACCCTCTACACACTCGGTTTCACCATCAACTATGCAAAATCACACATTCTGCCGTCCAAGGTACAACAATACCTAGGAGCCACAATAGATACAACAAAGGGAATAGCCACTCCAAGTCCACAAAGGGTTCAACATTTCCAAAAGATTATACAACGCATGTATCCAACACAAAAAATACAGGCGAAGGTGATATTACAACTACTAGGCATGATGTCCTCATGCATAGCCATTGTCCCACATGCAAGGTTGCATATGCGGCCCTTACAACAGTGCCTAGCATCACAATGGTCTCAAGCACAGGGTCAGATTCTAGATCTGGTGTTGATAGACCGCCTAACATACCTCTCGCTTCTATGGTGGAACCACATAAATTTAAACAAAGTGCGGCCTTTCCAAGACCCAGTGCCACAATACGTGATAACAACAGATGCTTCCATGACAGGGTGGGGAGCACACCTCGATCACCACAGCATACAAGGCCAATGGGACGTACATCAAAGAAAGCTGCATATAAACCACCTCGAACTACTAGCAGTTTTCCAAGCATTAAAAGCATTTCAACCACTCATAACTCACAAATACATTCTTGTCAAAACAGACAACATGACAACAATGTATTATCTAAACAAACAGGGGGGGACACACTCGACACAGCTGTGCCTGCTGGCACAAAAAATATGGCAATGGGCAATTCACAACCACATTCGCCTAATAGCACAGTTTATTCCAGGGATCCAGAATCAACTTGCAGACAATCTCTCTCGAGATCACCAACAGGTCCACGAGTGGGAAATTCACCCCCAAATTCTAAACACTTACTTCAAACTTTGGGGAACACCTCAAATAGACTTATTTGCAACGAAGGAGAACGCAAAATGCCAACACTTCGCATCCAGATACCCACAAAGGCAGTCTCAAGGCAATGCCCTATGGATGAACTGGTCAGGGATATTTGCCTACGCTTTTCCCCCTCTCCCTCTCCTTTCATATCTAGTAAACAAATTGAGTCAAAACAGACTCAAACTCATACTGATAGCACCGACGTGGGCAAGGCAACCATGGTACACAACACTGCTAGACCTATCAGTAGTACCCCACGTCAAGTTGCCCAACTGGCCACATCTGTTAACGCAACACAACCAACAGATCAGGCATCCCAACCCAGCATCGCTGAATCTAGCAATCTGGCTCCTGAAATCCTAGAATTCGGACACTTAAACCTCACACAAGAATGTATGGAAGTCATAAAGCAAGCCAGAAGACCATCCACTAGACACTGCTATGCAGGCAAATGGAAAAGATTTGTTTGCTATTGCCATCATAATCAAATTCGACCATTACACGCATCTCCAAAAGATGTAGTGGGTTACTTACTACACTTAAAAAAATCAAACCTGGCCTTCTCTTCCATTAAGATACACCTAGCAGCAATATCTGCATATCTGCAGATTACCCATTCAACTTCACTATTTAAGATACCTGTCATTAAAGCATTTATGGAAGGCCTCAAAAGAATTATACCACCAAGGACACCACCCGTTCCTTCATGGAACCTCAACATCGTCTTAACAAGACTCATGGGTCCACCTTTTGAACCCATGCATTCTTGCGAAATACAATTCCTAACCTGGAAGGTTGCATTTCTCATCGCCATCACATCTCTAAGAAGAGTTAGTGAAATTCAGGCGTTTACGATACAAGAACCTTTTATCCAACTACACAAAAATAAAGTAGTCCTAAGGACCAATCCTAAATTTTTGCCAAAGGTAATTTCACCGTTCCACCTAAATCAAACGGTAGAGCTACCAGTGTTCTTCCCACGGCCAGATTCCATAGCTGAAAGGGCACTACATACATTAGACGTCAAAAGAGCACTGATGTACTACATCGACAGAACTAAAGACATCAGAAAAACTAAACAACTGTTTATTGCATTTCAAAAACCTCACGCAGGAAACCCAATATCGAAACAGGGTATAGCCAGGTGGATAGTTAAGTGCATCCAAATCTGCTACCTTAAAGCAAAGAGGCAACTGCCCATTACACCAAGGGCACACTCAACCAGAAAGAAAGGCGCTACCATGGCATTCCTAGGGAATATTCCAATGCACAAAATATGTAAGGCAGCCACATGGTCTACGCCTCACACATTTACCAAGCACTACTGTGTAGACGTGCTATCAGAACAACAAGCTACAGTAGGTCAAGCCGTACTAAGAACCTTATTTCAGACTACTTCCACTCCTACAGGCTGAGCCACCGCTTTTGGGGAGATAACTGCTTACTAGTCTATGCACAACATGTGTATCTACAGCGACAGATGCCATCGAACTGAAAATGTCACTTACCCAGTGTACATCTGTTCGTGGCATCAGTCGCTGAAGATTCACATGTGCCCACCCACCTCCCCGGGAGCCTGTAGCCGTTTGGAAGTTAGCTTCAACTTTGTACATTTGTAAATATATTAAATCTTAGTTAGGTACATACTTATTCACTCAATTGCATGGGCACTATTACTAACAAACAACTCCTACCTCACCCTCTGCGGGGAAAACAATCGAAGATGGAGTCGACGCCCATGCGCAATGGAGACAAAGAGGAGGAGTCCCTCGGTCCCGTGACTCGAAAGACTTCTTCGAAGAAAAACAACTTGTAACACTCCGACCCAACACCAGATGGCGGGCTATGCACAACATGTGAATCTTCAGCGACTGATGCCACAAACAGATGTACACTGGGTAAGTGACATTTTCATTCCCAGCAGCAGGCTGGCACAAACCAGTCAGTCCTGCACTGAAGGATTGAGTAAAATACAGGGGGCATCTCTAAGATGCCCTCTGTGTGCATTTGTTAATAAATCCAACACTGGCATCAGTGTGGGCTTATTAGTCTGAGAAGTTTGATACCAAACTTCCCAGTATTCAGGGTAGCCATTATGGGGATGTGGAGTTTGTTTTTGACAAACTCCCAGACCATATACTTAATATGGCCACGCTGTACTTACAATGTCTAAGAATAGACTTCGACACTGTAGGGGCATATTACTCATGCAGCTGAGGGGAATTCCATGTTGACTTTGCCTTTTTATCCCCACCAACACACACAATCTGCAATGGCAGTGTGCATGTGTTAGGTGAGGGGTCCCTAAGGGAAGCACAACACATGCTGCAGCCCTTAGAGAACTTCCCGGGTATCAGGGCCCTTGGTACCACTGGTACCCTTATACAAGGGACATATCTGTGTGCCTGGGGTGTGCCAATTGTGGAAACAATGGTACATTTTAGGTGAAAAAAACACTGGTGCTGGGGCCTGGTTAACAGGGTCCCAGGACACTTCTCAGCATCAGGCAAAAGGTGGGGAGTAACTTCAACGGGGTGACTTCTCAGAGGTCATCGTCTTTATTGAGGAGTGTAGGAGGCTTGCTCAGTTTATGGTGTACACCTATGATGTGGTACCCTATACTGAGTCCAGGCTACCCTTAGTAATAGTGTTTTGGTGCATAGATAACCAATGCTCTCTAAGGGTAGCTGTGGAGAGCATCTCAGGCTTATGTTGGAAGAGTGTAAAGCGCTTATAAACCACAGTGTAGAAAAGTGCCATCTTTTTAGCATAGTTACCCCCACTTTTTGTGTTACTTGGATAACTGAACGTTTGCCTACACGTTTGACTGCCAGTGAACTTCTTTTTCCTTTAGTGTTTCTCTTTCACGCTCATGCTCACGGTGGCCGTGGCGCTTTGAATCGGCTTGCTTATGTCAACTGTTTTACTTTTCATTTTCGATTTAATTGGCAAGAAAAGTCCAGTTATGAATTTACAACACTAGTATCTCTAACTCGAGCAAACGTGAGACCCATTGCATTGTAAATGCTTGTTTCAACATTACTTTCCCTTGTGGTAGGACTTCTTCAGGTGAAGAGAAATGTGAATACAGGCTACAAGCACATTATATCATGCTGCTGAGGAGTAAGGGCTCGGTGTTGAAAACGTGACTTATTGCAAATAGTTGTTTCACTTAAAAGAACATAGATTAGACTTTCCATCCCATCTGGGCCTGGGGGAAAAAATCATTTGTCAGACTATAGTGAAATTTACTTGGTCCTCTGCGCAGATTAGTGCCATTAGCCCCATTTTCAACTTGTTAGGTTTCATCTAACACATTGCTGCCATTCTGTGCAGTTATGAAGAGTTAAATAAAAGCCACTTGCTAAGGTTGTAGCACTACAAAGGTAATTGTTACTCATGTTTCTCTTTGTATACTTTATTCCTTAAAAAGAAAATGTTGTTATCCATATTTTAGGCATACATTTTCCTGGAAAACAAGGTGCAAACTAGTTCTTACAGGTAAGTAACTTTTTATTCTCCCTACACACAAAATGCATTTGTGAGCTTAGTGAAAGTTATTGCTTAAATGATGAAGACTAATCTTCTCTCCTACTTCATGGAGAGTTTGAGGGGTATGGAGACTGAACTTTTCTCCTAATTATGCTCCCTCAAGAAATGAGGTGAAGATTGTTCTTAATGTACTGTGGAGAGTGATTCAAATGAATTAGAGTTTGCAGCCTTGGTATTTCCTGTGTTCGTGTAATTTGGCCCATAGTTCTTAAAAAGAAAACCTTCCCAACAGCTCTTTGAATGTCTCCTCTGATAGGTTCGAAAAGCACTGCATAGTGTTGAAGCATATGAAAACTTCCTGCGTTGCTTAGTGATATTTAACCAAGAAGTTATCTCCCGGGGGGAGCTGGTGCAGCTGGTTTCCCCCTTCCTGGGGTAAGTACTTGTGATATTCCAGCCACACTTTTGCTCTGTAAATCACATTGAAAGGGCATGTGACATATGTGTAAGGCTTGATATTCTTAAATTGAATTTCTTAACATGTATTATGCATAAAACAACCACTGCTGCTCTGGACTGTTACGATAAAATGTAGGCATAGCAACGCGTACATAGTACTTGAATATTACTGATCAGATATACACAATGAAAACCTCAATTAACCAAAATAATACAATCCAAACTTAGACAATGTTCTATTCAACTTCCCTGTAGGGTATTGATATCATATATTAATGAATTAATGTAAATTATTTAATTAACTTTTGTACTTGAGTATTTTGCTCTAATTCTTGTTTGAATATATATCCATTTGAGTTATACCTATATTCTAACAGGAGTAGCAGTGACTGTTTACTGTAATGTGTAATGTACTTTGACCTGGGGTCTGCTCCCCACGTCAGTGGCCCTCTGTGTCTGAGGTTTCCTATAATATATCACAGAATGACTGTTCAGGTTTTGAGCACTGACGATTCATGGGGCTATTTGATTAGAGCGCTGTGCTCTTGAGGACTGGCAAGTTGGTAAATCAGTTTCTTGTCTTTGAGTTTTCTTCTCAAATAAAGTGGAACACATACTAAAAACATTCTGATGACAATAATTTGAAAGACATACATTTAAAACTCAAGCAGGTGATCCAAAATTTTGATATGGTTTGCTTGTGCAACACGTAGGCATTCTGAGTATGCCCGGCCTATTTTTGTTCTTGGGTAGAGGATGCACTGAAGTACTAGCAAACGTGTGGACAACATAAAAAGTGCAATGGTCAATTTAATTTGTCATCTATATAGACTATCACAATTATTCTGCCTTGCATTGTACTTTGAGTAGATGGCTAGCTATGTTGTATAACTTAGACAGAATCTTGCAAGGGCATTCTGCAAGTTTGATTAGTGTACATTAGGAAAATAAAATTAGTTTTTGATTCAGTGCTGGTTAAGCACTGCACATTGTAAATATTTACAGAATTATATTTAAAGATTTGAGGCATCCATAAACCAGGGAAACATGGAGGTTTTCTTTTTTTTAAAGTAGCTTTTTCAGTAGCATTTTGCAGTAGTCTACTATTATGACTTTTGTAATCCGAGAAGGAACTGGTTTATCTAAGCCTGATATTACCCAGGGTGTATATCAAAAAAGATTGATTTAATAAAAGCACAACACTTTCACAGACTTCCCTTACGTGTGAAGTTTTTAGAGCAGGTGTAAGAAAATATCTTATTTTTTTAGCATGGTTACCCCCACTTTTTGCCTGTTTGTCACCGTGTTTGACTATGTTCACTGGGATCCTTCTAACCAGGACCCCAGTGATTAGGCTCCCTCCCTTCTAACGTGGTAACTTATACTATTTTCACCCCACATTTGGCATACTGGTGCCGTCATGCAAGTTCCTATTATATGGTACCAGGGGATCCCCATGGGCTGCAGCATGTATTATGCCACCCATGGGGAGCTCATGGAAAATGTTCTGCAGGTCTACCATTGCAGTCTGATTGAAAGGGTGCTTACATCCTTTTCACTACAGGTCACTGCACCAGGTCTTACTGTAAGTTACCCCTATGGCAGGCCCTTCTAACCCAGAGGGCAGGGTGCAAGTACCTGTGTGTGACGGCACCCCTGCACTAGCAGAGGTGCCCCTACTAACTCAGTACCGTTTTCATGGACTTCGTGAGTGCAGGGGTGCCATCTTATGTATGTACTGGACATAGGGCACTACCTATGTCCAGCTACATAATGGTAACTCCAAACCTAGGCATGTTTGGTATCAAACCTGTTGGAATCATAACCCAATACTGTTGCCAGTATTGGAAGTATGATTCCATGGACTCTGGGGGCTCCTTAGAGGACACCTAGCATTGCTCCTACTAGCCTTCTAGGGTGTCCAAGGGGTTCCCCTTAGAGGTAAGATAGTGGCAAAAAGAGATAATTCTAATGCTCTATTTTGTGTTGGTGTGGTTGAGCAGTAGGCTTATCAGAGGGTAGTGTTAAGCATTTGTTGTACACACACAGGCAATAAATGTGGAACACACACTCAAAGACAATTCCAGGCCAAAAGGTTTTTTATATAGAAAAATATATTTTCTTAGTTTATTTTAAGAACCACAGGTTCAAGATTTACAAACAATACTTTCAATGAAAGGTATTTCACTCAGGTATTTGGAACCTCGAATCATCACAATAGCATGTACATTTGTGGCAAAAATGGCAATAAGCTATTTTAAAATTGGACACAGTGCAAAATTCAACAGTTCCTGGGGGAAAGTAAGTATTGGTTAGTTTTGTAGGTAAGTAAAGCACTTACAGGGTTCAAAGTTGGATCCAAAGTAGCCCACCGTTGGGGGTTCAGGGCAACCCCAAAGTTACCACACCAGCTGCTCAAGGCCGGTCAGGTGCAGAGGTCAAAGTGGTGCCCAAAACACATAGGCTCTAATGGAGATAGGGGTGCCCCGGTTCTAGTCTGCCAGCAGGTAGGTACCTTTCCCAAGAGAGTCTTCATTTTCTAAGTGGAAGAATCTGGAAAGGCCATCTGCATTGGCATGGGCAGTCCCAGGTCTGTGTTCCACTATAAAGTCCATTCCCTGTAGGGAGATGGACCACCTCAACAGTTTTGGATTTTCACCTTTCATTTGCATTAGCCATCTGAGAGGTCTGTGGTCAGTTTGAACTACAAAGTGAGTACCAAAGAGGTATGGTCTCAGCTTCTTCAGGGACCAAACCACAGCAAAGGCATCCCTCTCAATGGCACTCCAACGCTGCTCCCTGGGGAGTAACCTCCTGCTAATGAAAGCAACAGGCTGGTCAAGGCCATCATCATTTGTTTGGGACATAACTGCCCCTATCCCATGTTCAGAGGCATCAAACTGCACAGTGAACTGCTTGGAGTAATCTGGAGCTTTTAGAACTGGTGCTGTGCACATAGCTTGTTTCAGGGTGTCAAAGGCCTGTTGGCATTCTACAGTCCAGTTTACCTTCTTGGCCATTTTCTTGGAGGTAAGTTCTGTGAGGGGTGTCACTATGGATCCATACCCCTTCACAAACCTCCTGTAGTACACAGTTGTAAAGAAATGGCTCCCTGTTGCAGTTACCCCCCACTTTTTGCCTGATACTGATGCTGACTTGACTGAGAAGTGTGCTGGGACCCTGCTAACCAGGCCCCAGCACCAGTGTTCTTTCACCTAAAATGTACCATTGTCTCCACAATTGGCACAACCCTGGCCTCCAGGTAAGTCCCTTGTAACTGGTACCCCTGGTAGCAAGGGCCCTGATGCCAGGAAGGTCTCTAAGGGCTGCAGCATGTCTTATGCCACCCTAGGGACCCCTCACTCAGCACAGACACACTGCTTGCCAGCTTGTGTGTACTGGTGAGGACAAAACGAGTAAGTCGACATGGCACTCCCCTCAGGGTGCCATGCCAACCTCACACTGCCTGTGGCATAGGTAAGTCACCCCTCTAGCAGGCCTTACAGCCCCAAGGGAGGGTGCACTATACCACAGGTGAGGGCATATGTGCATGAGCACTATGCCCCTACACTGGCTAAGCAAAACCTTAGACATTGTAAGTGCAGGGTAGCCATAAGAGAATGTGGTCTGGGAGTCTGTCAAAAACGAACTCCACAGCTCCATAATGGCTACACTGGCCTCGGCTCCAAAAGCAATTTTTGCGGTTTCAACTCGTGGGTTCAATGTCTGCTTGCTTCGGAGCCAGTGCCTCGGCTCGAGTCCGAAGGCTTCAGTGTTGTGGCCTTTTTTGGTGTCTAAGTTGTTGCTTGGTCACCAAGGGTCTTTTTGCGGGTCGAGCCATGGCCTTCCGGCAGTGGCCTTCCCCAGGCCTTATGTTTGGGCTTGGATGGGACAGGGGCAGGCGTACTCACTTGATTTGACCGGTCTGCCCTCCTCGGACTCCTGCTCGGAGTCAGACCCTCGGACGGAGATTGCAGTGTGAGATTGCACTGTGCTCTATCTCTTCTTCCTCGACGTCGAGACGTTCTGTGCTCTTTGACGCCATCTCCAGTCTCCATGCTCTTCTGTCTCAGAGAGTTTTCTTGCAACGGAATGATCTGCAGGCTTCACAATTTTCTCTTGATGGCCTGGGGAGAGACACATTATAGGCGAGATGTTGGTCGGTATATGGCAATTTGGAGTGGCAGCGAGGACAAAAGCGGAATGGGGTCCGGTCCATGAGGCTTTCACGCGGTCGGCCTGGCCAGAGTTGGGCACGAGCGCCCCAAAGGGCGAGCAAAGATGTTTGCTCCGACGGTACCGAAGTGTTGACGAGAGATGTTACGCGATCAAAACAATACCGACGAGAATTAACGAGTTATAGAACTTTTCCGACTCAAACTATCGGAGCAAAAAGAAACACGTCCGAACCCGATGGCGGAAAGAAAACAATCTAACATGGAGTCGATGCCCATGCGCAATAGACCCAAAAACGAGGAGTCACTCAATCCTGTGTCTCGAAAATACTTCTTCAAAGAAAAACAACTTGTAACACTCCGAGCCCAACACTAGATAGCAGAATATGCATAGCATGTGGATCTGCAGCTAAACATGCCATTGAATATATACACGATCCTGGAACATGTATCAGCAAAATCCTTAAAGAAAAAAATATTATGTAGGAAATATACCATATTAGATATGCAATAAATAGGACTAAAGAACGTTACCATGAGTAGGTAAAAACAAGAAATATCAAAGCTTTATAGGAAGAGACAAACCTATACAATATGGGCTGGCGGGAAAAAAGGAATAAAGAAATACAACAGCTCACCGTTACTGGAAAAGATGTCATAACACCGCTTGTTCTACCGCCATATCGCCTTGCTGAGTTTCCTCTTAACAGTAATGCCTCGCAAAAGTATGCGTTGACTTCCACGTGGCTGCCCTGCAGATGTCCTGAATGGGCACTCCTGCAAAAAACGCCATGGATGCAGCCATTTTTCTTGTTGAATGTGCACGTGCTGAATTCTGCAAGGGTTTTCCTGCCGCTGTATAACAATAGTTAATCGCAGAGCCTATCCACCTTGCAATCCCCTGTTTGGATAATGCTAGTCCTTTACGCAGAGCACTGAAGGCCACAAAAAGTTGGTTAGATTGCCTAAGGAAATGCCTTAGGAAAGGACACTGTCATCAGTGTGGGTTTATTATTCTGAGAAGTTTGATACCAAACTCCCCAGTATTCAGTGTCGCCATTATGGAGCTGTGGAGTTCGTTTTTGACAAACTCCCAGACCATATACTCTTATGGCTACCCTGCACTTACAATGTCTAAGGTTTTGCTTAGACACTGTAGGGACATGGTGCTCATGCACCTATGACCTCACCTGTGGTATTGTGCACCCTGCCTTAGGGCTGTAAGGCCTGCTAGAGGGGTGACTTACCTATGGCACAGGCAGTGGGCGGTTGGTATGGCACCCTGAGGGGAGTGCCATGTCGACGTAGTCATTTTCTCCCCATCAGCACACACAAGCTGGCAAGCAGTGTGTCTGTGCTGAGTGAGGGGTCCCTAGGGTGGCATAAGACATGCTGCAGCCCTTAGAGACCTTCCCATGGGCCCTTGGTACCAGGGGTACCAGTTACAAGGGACTTACCTGGGTGCCAGGGTTGTGCCAATTGTGGAAACAATGGTATATTTTAGGTGAAAGAACACTGGTGCTGGGACCTGGTTAGCAGGGTCCCAGCACACTTCTAAGTCAAGTCAGCATCAGTATCCGGCAAAAAGTGGGGGGTAACTGCAACAGGGAGCCATTTCCTTACAACACGGAAGCTACATTAGTCTCTGAGGGTGGGGTGGACTTAGCCACACTGGCTGCCTGGCCACCTAATATGCAAAAATACAGGCAGCAACTCTTAATTAATGGGACTAGTGTAGAAGGCCCGAGGGTTACAGGTGCCAGTGTCACCATGGTGATAGAGAAACTGGTTTCCCCTGGTCAATACCTGGCTGGACAAACTTATCCAGTCACCAACGCTGACAATCAGACTAAAGTACATCCCATGGCTATGGTAACTTTAGAGTGGGGAGGGGTCAATGGCCTGAAACAGGTAGTGGTCTCCTCAAATATCCATGTAGACTGTTTGCTTGGAAATGACCTGGAGTCCTCAGCATGGGCTGAGGTAGAACTCAAAACCCATGCAGCCATGCTGGGTATCCCTGTACTGGTGTGTGTCAAGACAAGGGCACAGTGCAAGGCTCAGGGTGAAAAAATGGTGTTGGACCGTGGAAAAAGGGCCCAACCCTCCAAGAGAAAAGGAAAGAAGACTGGTGAACCAGCTTCAACATAACAAGAGAAAGAGAACCTCTCTTCCCAGGAAGAAGTTCTGCACTCTGAGGGAACTGAGCCTATGGAGTTGGGACCTTATCAGGTTGAACTCTTAGGCCCAGGGGGACCCACAAGGGAACAGTTGTGTAAGGGGCAAGAAACCTGTCCCTCTCTTGAAGGCCTTAGGCAGCAAGCTGCTGAAGAGACCAAAGGAAAGATCACATAGTCTATTGGGAAGATGGACTCCTCTACACTGAGGCAAGAGATCCCAAACCTGGTGCCACTAGGAGAGTGGTAGTGCTTCAGGAGTTTAGGAACTTCATTCTAACCTTAGCTCATGATATTCCACTTGCTGGGCATTTGGGACAAACCAAGACTTGGGAAAGGTTAGTTAACCATTTCTATTGGCCCAACATGTCCCAGAAAGTAAAGGAGTTTTGTGTCTCCTGTGCCACCTGTCAAGCCAATGTTACGACAGGTGGACACCCAAAGGCTCCCCTCATTCCACTTCCAGTTGTGGGGGTCCCCTTTGAAGTAGTGGGTGTGGACATAGTGGGTCCACAGGAACCTTCCACAGCCTCGGGGAACCAGTATATCCTAGTGGTAGTGGATCATGCCACTAGGTACCCTGAAGCAATTCCCCTTAGATCCACTACTGCCCCTGCAGTAGCTAAAGCACTCATTGGTATCTTTACCAGAGTGGGATTTCCTAAGGAGGTGGTGTCTGACAGGGGTACCAACTTCATGTCAGCATACCTGAAGCATATGTGGAATGACTATGGGGTGACTTACAAATTCACCACACCATACCATCCACAAACCAATGGTCTTGTAGAAAAGTTTAACAAGACATTGAAAGGCATGATCATGGGGCTCCCTGAAAAGCTCAAAAGGAGATGGGATGTCCTCTTTCCATGTCTGCTTTTCGCCTACAGAGAGGTGCCTCAGAAGGGAGTAGGGTTTTCCCCCTTTGAACTTCTGTTTGGCCATCCTGTAAGGGGACCACTAGCTCTTGTAAAAGAAGGCTGGCAGAGACCTCTTCATGAGCCTAAACAAGATATAGTGGACTATGTACTAGGCCTACGTTCCAGGATGGAAAAGGCAAGCAAAAACCTTGAGGCCAGCCAACAACTCCAGAAGATGTGGTATGACCAAAAGGCTGCTATCGTTGCATTTCAGCCAGAGCAGAAAGTCTGGGTTCTGGAGCCTGTGGCTCCCAGGGCACTTCAGGACAGATGGAGTGGCCCTTACCCAGTGCTAGAAAGAAAGAGTCAGGTCACCTACCTGGTAGACCTAGGCACTAGCAGGACCCCCAAAAGGGTGATCCATGTGAACCGACTGAAACGCTTTCATGACAGGGCAGATGTGATCTGTTGATGGTAACAGATGAGGACCAGGAAGCTGAGAGTGAACCTCTCCCTGATCTCCTCTCCACAGACCCTAAAGATGGCTCAGTAGATGGAGTGATCTATTCAGACACCCTCTCTGGCCAACAGCAATCTGACTGTAGGAAGGTCTTACAGCAGTTTGCTGAGCTCTTTTCCCTAACCCCTGGTCAGACACACCTGTGTACCCATGATGTGGACACGGGAGACAGCATGCCTGTCAAAAAGAACATTTTCAGACAGTCTGACCAAGTTAAGGAAAGCATCAAAGTGGAAGTCCACAAGATGCTGGAATTGGGAGTCATTGAGCACTCTGACAGCCCCTGGGCTAGCCCAGTGGTCTTAGTCCCCAAACCTCACACCAAAGATGGAAAGAGAGAGATGAGGTTTTGTGTGGACTACAGAGGACTTAATTCTGTCACGCCCATCCCATTCCAAGGGCTGATGAACTGATTGACAAATTGGGTGCTGCCAAATTCCTAAGTACCTTTGACTTAACAGCAGGGTACTAGCAAATCAAAATGGCACCAGGAGCAAAAGAAAAGACAGCATTCTCCACACCTGATGGGCACTATCAGTTTACTGTTATGCCCTTTGGTTTAAAGAATGCCCCTGCCACCTTCCAAAGGTTGGTGAATCAAGTCCTTGCTGGCTTGTAGTCCTTTAGTGCAGCTTATCTTGACGATATTGCTGTCTTTAGCTCCAGCTGGCAGGATCACCTGGTCCACCTGAAGAAGGTTTTGAAGGCCCTGCAAGCAGCAGGCCTCTCTATCAAGGCATCCAAATGACAGATAGGGCAGGGAACTGTGGTTTACTTGGGACACCTTGTAGGTGGAGGCCAAGTTCAGCCACTCCAGCCCAAGATCCAGACTATTCTGGACTGGGCAGCTCCAAAAACCCAGACTCAAGTCAGGGCATTCCTTGGCTTGACTGGGTACTACAGGAGGTTTGTGAAGGGATATGGATCAATAGTGACACCCCTCACAGAACTTACCTCCAAGAAAATGCCCAAGAAGGTAAACTGGACTGTAGAATGCCAACAGGCCTTTGACACCCTGAAACAAGCTATGTGCAGAGCACCAGTTCTAAAAGCTCCAGATTACTCCAAGCAGTTCATTGTGTAGACTGATGCCTCTGAACATGGGATAGGGGCAGTTTTGTCCCAAACAAATGATGATGGCCTTGACCAGCCTGTTGCTTTGATTAGCAGGAGGTTACTCCCCAGGGAGCAGCGTTGGAGTGCCATTGAGAGGGAGGCCTTTGCTGTGGTTTGGTCCCTGAAGAAGCTGAGACCATACCTCTTTGGTACTCACTTTGTAGTTCAAACTGACCACAGACCTCTCAGATGGCTAATGCAAATGAAAGTTGAAAATCCAAAACTGTTGATGTGGTCCATCTCCCTACAGGGAATGGACTTTATAGTGGAACACAGACCTGGGACTGCCCATCAAATGCAGATGGCCTTTCCAGGTTCTTCCACTTAGAAAATGAAGACTCTCTTGGGAAAGGTGATGTGTAAGGAAATGCCTCCTTGCCATTTGTGTGCTAGTGGGGAGAAAATGACTAAGTCGACATGGCACTCCCCTCAGGGTGCCATGCCAACCTCACACTGCCTATGGCATAGATAGGTCACCCCTCTAGCCCTAAGGCAGGGTGCACTATACCATAGGTGAGGGCATATGTGCATGAGCACTATGCCTCTACAGTGTCTAAGCAAAATCTTAGACATTGTAAGTGCAGGGTGGCCATAAGAGTATATGGTCTGGGAGCCTGTCATACACGAACTCCACAGCACCATAATGGCTACACTGAAAACTGGGAAGTTTGGTATCAAACTTCTCAGCACAATAAATGTACACTGATGCCAGTGTACATTTTATTGTGAAATACACCCCAGAGGGCATCTTAGAGATGCCCCCTGAAAACCTACCCGACTTCCAGTGTGGGCTGACTAGTTTTTGGTAGCCTGCCACACACCAGACATGTTGCTGGCCACATGGGGAGAGTGCCTTTGTCACTCTGTGGCTAGTAACAAAGCCTGTACTGGGTGGAGGTGCTTCTCACCTCCCCCTGCAGGAACTGTAACACCTGGTGGGGAGCCTCAAATGCTCACCCCCTTTGTTACAGCGCCACAGGGCACTCCAGCTAGTGGAGATGCCCGGCCCCTACGGCCACGGCCCCACTTTTGGCGGCAAGGCCGGAGGAGATAATGAGAAAAACAAGGAGTCGTCACTGGCCAGTCAGGACAACCCCTAAGGTGTCCTGAGCTGAAGTGACTCTGACTTTTAGAAATCCTCCATCTTGCAGATGGAGGATTCCCCCAATAGGATTAGGGATGTTCCCCCCTCCCCTCAGGGAGGAGGCACAAAGAGGGTTTAGCCACCCTCGGGGCTAGTAGCCATTGGCTACTAACCCCCCAGACCTAAACACACCCCTAAATTGAGTATTTAGGGCCCCCCAAAACCAAGCAAGATAGATTCCTGCAACCTGAAGACGAAGAAGGACTGCTGACCTGAAAGTCCTGCAGAGAAGACGGAGACACCAACTGCTTTTGCCTCAGCCCTACCGGCCTGTCTCCCCACTTCAAGAAAAACTGCAACAGCGACGCGTCCCCCAGGGTCCAGCGACCTCTGAAGCCTCAGAGGACTACCCTGCATCTAAAAGGACCAAGAACTCCCGAGGATAGCGGCTCTGCTCCAAAGAAGAAACAACTTTGCAACAAAGAAACAACTTTTAAAGGACTGCACGTTTCCCGCCGGAAGTGTGAGACTTTCCACTCTGCACCCGACGCCCCTGGCAAGACCTGCGGAGAAACAACACTACAGGGAGGACTCCCCGGCGACTACGACCCTGTGAGTAGCCAGAGTTGACCCCCCCCCCCCCGACCCCCCCCAGCGACGCCTGCAGAGGGAATCCAGAGGCTCCCCCTGACCGCAACTGCCTGCTTCGAAAAACCCGACGTCTGGTAAAGACACTGCACCCGCAGTCCCCAGGACCTGAAGGATCCGACCTCCAGTGCAGAAGCGACCCCCAGGTGGCCCTCTCCCTTGCCCAGGTGGTGGCTACCCCGAGGAGCTCAGCACCCCCCCCCCCCTCCCCCCCCCCCCCCACTGCTGAAGAGACCCCTGGGTCTCCCATTGAACTCCATTGCAAACCCGACGCCTGTTTGCACTCTGCACCCGACCGCCCCCGTGCTGCTGAGGGTGTACTTTTTGTGCTGACTTGTGTTCCCCCCAGTGCCCTACAAAACCCCCCTGGTCTGCCCTCCGAAGTCGCGGGTACCTACCTGCTGCAGACTGGAACCGCAGCACCCCCTTCTCCATTGAAGCCTATGTGTTTTGGGCACCACTTTGACCTCTGCACCTGACCGGCCCTGAGCTGCTGGTGTGGTAACTTTGGGGTTGCCCTGAACCCCCAATGGTGGGCTACCTTGGACCCAACTTTGAACCCTGTAGTTGGTTTACTTACCTGCAAAACTAACAAACACTTACCTCCCCCAGGAACTGTTGAAAATTGCACTAAGTGTCCAGTTTTAAAATAGCTTATTGCCATTTGTGTGAAAACTGTATATGCTATTTTGCTGATTCAAAGTTCCAAGATACCTAAGTGAAGTACCTTTCATTTGAAGTATTGATTGTAAATCTTGAACCTGTGGTTCTTAAAATAAACTAAGAAAATATATTTTTCTATACAAAAACCTATTGGCCTGGAATTGTCTGAGTGTGAGTTCCTCATTTATTGCCTGTGTGTGTACAACAAATGCTTAACACTACCCTCTGATAATCCTACTGCTCGACCACACTACCACAAAATAGAGCATTAGAATTATCTCTTGTTGCCACTATCTTACCTCTAAGGGGAACCCTTGGACTCTCTGTGCATGCTATTTCTTACTTTGAAATAGTACATACAGAGGCAACTTCCTACAGTTACCATCACAACCCCCTCCCCGCCTCCATCAGACTAAAATGTATCCAAATTAACAGAGCAATTATACCACTTCACCCCTGCCTGCCCCTCCCCCTGTAATGTTCAGATATTAGTCATTAGGTAAGTTTCTGATGTGAATAGGTGGCCCTGAATCTATGAAACTATTGATTTATTTTTTTACATTGTTATACTAAACTGCAAATGAGGCACACAATCTATGGTAGATACCTAATCTTTCACCGTCTCCTACCCAGTCCTTAAACTTCATAAGTAGCGCCCGTTCAGATCCTTAATTGGCCATTCCATCATTCTGCCAGCCTCTGTCGTATTGGTCTCAATTCAATGTTGTGACATTTTGGTAATTGGATTGCTAATTTTTTTTCTTGAATGTTCTTCCATGCAGAAAATTTCCAGAGTTGTTTACTTGGTTCAAAACTTTCTTGGGCTACAAGGAATCGTCTCACATTGAGCCATTTCCCAAGGAGAGAGCAACAGAGGGCATTGCAATGGAGATAGACTATGCCTCCTGCAAAAGACTGGGTTCGAGCTATCGGGCATTGCCCAAAAGCTACCAGCAGCCAAAGTGCACAGGGAGGACGCCACTCTGCAAAGAGGTTAGTGGTTGTGCAGGAATGGGGTTTTGGTTTCTCTTGCTTGCATAGAATAACATGGACAGCTAGTGTAACTCATCCTTGTGATCCATATTGTGTCACAATCTTTAGTCTTGCTTGTAAGTGCTAACTTTGTGAATTATTTTCAAACTCTTATTGTTCTCGGAAGAAGTGTCTAAATGTATGTTGGCCCAGAATCACTTTAAAACGAATGAGTCTTCATTTTTGCATCTCTGATGGGCAGATGAATGGGCTTCAGTAGTACATGGTACTTAGAATGCTCTTTTTCATTGACAAACATTTAAAAAACCTGGTCAGTGTTTTCACTTCGTTAAATTTGAATATGAACAAAAAAAATGTAGCTCCGTAAATGGAAATATGGATGCTTTTTTATATCCTCTAAAACATACTTGGTAATTAAAGGTGAAGCAATTGTACTGCAGCATAGATTTGACGGACCAAACATCATGTGACAGTAGAATATAAACCTTCAGTAAAAAAAAAAAAAAACTAAAGCACAAATTAGTCTTTGTGTCCCCTCCAATCCGCGGACATGATCTTCAAATAAGCTAGAATTTTTAATTGGCAAGTGTAAGGCAATGCCTCCTTGGCATGGTTACCCCCTGACTTTTTGCCTTTGCTGATACCAAGTTATGATTTGAAAGTGTGTTGGGACCCTGCTAACCAGGCCCCAGCACCAGTGTTCTTTCCCTAAACTGTACCCTTGTCTCCATAATTGCCACAACCCTGGCACCCAGGTAAGTCCTTTGTAACTGGTGCCCCTGGTACCAAGGGCCCTGATGCCAGGGAAGGTCTCTAAGGGCTGCAGCATGTATTATGCCACCCTGGGGACCCCTCACACAGCACATACACACTGCTTGCCAGCTTGTGTGTGCTGGTGGGAAGAAAATGACTAAGTAGACATGACACTCCCCTTAGGGTGCCATGCCAACCTCACACTGCCTATGGCATAGATAAGTCACCCCTCTAGCAGGCCTTACAGCCCTAAGGCAGGGTGCACTATACCATAGGTGAGGGCATAGGTGCATGAGCACTATGCCCCTACAGTGTCTAAGCAAAACCTTAGACATTGTAAGTGCAGGGTGGCCATAAGAGTATATGGTCTGGGAGTCTATCATGCACAAGCTCCACAGCACCATAATGGCTACACTGAAAACTGGGAAGTTTGGTACCAAACTTCTCAGCACAATAAATGCACACTGATGCCCGTGTACATTTTATTGTGAAAAACACCCAGAGGGCATCTTAGAGATGCCCCCTGAAAACATACCCAACTTCCAGTGTGGGCTGACTAGTTTTACCAGCCTGCCACACACCAGACATGTTGCTGACCACATGGGGAGAGTGCCTTTGTCACTCTATGGCCCAGAACAAAGCCTGTACTGGGTAGAGGTGCTTCTCACCTCCCCCTCCAGGACCTGTAACACCTGGCCGTGAGCCTCAAAGGCTTACCCTCTTTGTTACAGCGCCACAAGGCATCCCAGCTAGTGGAGATGCCCGCCCCTCCGGCCACTGCCCCCACTTTTGGCGGTAAGGCCGGAGGAGATAGAGAAAAACAAGGAGGAGTCACTCCCCAGTCAGGACAGCCCCTAAGGTGTCCTGAGCTGAGGTGGCTCTGACTTTTAGAAATCCTCCATCTTGCAGATGGAGGATTCCCCCAATAGGATTAGGGATGTGACCCCCTCCCCACCGGGAGGAGGCACACAGAGGATGTAGCCACCCTCAGGGCGAGTAGCCATTGGCTACTAACCCCCAGACCTAAACACACCCCTAAATGGAGTATTTAAGGGCCCACAGAACCTAGGAAAAGAGATTCCTGCAACCTGAAGACGAAGGACTGCTGACCTGAAGCCCTGCAGAGAAGACGGAGACACCAACTGCTTCGGCCCCAGCCCTACCGGCCTGTCTCCCCACTTCAAGAAAAACTGCAACAGCGACGCGTCCCCCATGGTCCAGCGACCTTTGAAGCCTCAGAGGACTACCCTGTATCTAAAAGGACCAAGAAACTCCCGAGGACAGCGGCCCTGTTCAACCAACTTGCAACTTTGCAACAACGAAACAACTTTTAAAGACCACACGTTTCCTGCCGGAAGCGTGAGACTTTCCATTCTGCACCTGACTCCTCCGGCTAGACCTGCGGAAAACTAACTCTACATGGAGGACTCCCCAGCGACTGCGAGCTCGTGAGTAGCCAGAGTTGACCCCCGCCCCCCCCCAGCCCTCACAGCGACGCCTGCAGAGGGAATCCAGAGGCTCCCCCTGATTGCGACTGACTGCTTCAAGGAACCCGACGCCTGGAAAACACACTGCACCCGCAGCCCCCAGGACCTGTAGGAACTGAACTCCAGTGCAGGAGCGACCCCCAGGCTGCCCTCTTCCTAGCCCAGGTGGTGGCTACCCCGAGGAGCTCCCCCCCCCCTCCCCCCCCCCCTTGCCTGCCTGCATCGTTGAAGAGACCCCCGGGTCTCCCCATTGAATCCTATTACAAACCTGACGCCTGTTTGCACTCTGCACCCGGCTGCCCCTGTGCTGCTGAGGGTGTACTTTTTGTGCTGACTTGTGTCCCCCCCGGTGCCCTACAAAACCCCCCTGGTCTGCCCTCCGAAGTCACGGGTACTTACCTGCTGGCAGACGGGAACCGGGGCACCCCCTTCTCCATTGAAGCCTATGCGTTTTGGGCTCCACTTTGAACTCTGCACCTGACCGGCCCTGAGCTGCTGGTGTGGTAACTTTGGGGTTGCCTTGAACCCCCAACGATGGGCTACCTTGGACCCAACTTTGAACCCTGTAAGTGTTTTGCTTACCTGTGAACTCAACATTTACTTACCCCCCCAGGAACTGTTTATTTTTGCACTGTCCATTTTTAAAATAGCTTATTGCCATTTTAACCAAAACTGTACATGCTATTGTGATAATTGAAATTTCCTAAGATACCTGAGGGAAATACCTTTCATTTTAAGTATTGTGTGTAAATCTTGAACCTGTGGGTCTTAAAATAAACTAAGAAAATACATTTTTGTATATAAAAACCTCTTTCTGGAATTGTCTTTGAGTGTGTGTTCCGCATTTGTTGCCTGTGTGTGTACAACAAATGTTTAACACCACCCTCTGATAAGCCTACTGCTCGACCACACTGCCACAAAATAGAGCATTAGAATTATCTCTTTTTGCCACTATCTTACCTCTAAGGGGAACCCTTGGACTCTGTGCATGCTATTTCTTACTTTGAAATAGTACATACAGAGCCAACTTCCTACAGCAAGGGAGTGTGGATCAGAGAGACATTGCTGTTGCTTGTCAAAACCCCAAAGGCCTGTTGTTAATTGCACTTTGTGCTAATGTTCAACATGAGGATTGCAATTTCCTAGTTTTTATGCCTTTTTGATTGGCTAAATCTTCAGCAGTGCAACGGCTGCCAGTAACCTAATTGTATTTAGGCCAGTCCCTGACCTGAGCTTAATTCATTATGAAAATCACATTTTCTTCCAAGAGATCTTCATCAGTAAGCAGACAAACTGAATATTCCCACCCACACGTGGGGACCACGTAGCACATATTCAATAAATAAATATATATATAATATATATGTATAACATAAAAAATGTACATAGTATTTTATAGACCTACATTAACATGCATTTACAAATATCTATGCAGCCTTTGTTAAAGGCTAAAAATGCCTCATTTACTGTCAGTTTTCCTCCAAGAAGGCTAACTCTCTTCACAAGGAAGTCCCCCGAGGCAGATCTATTGATAGGACAGAAAGACAGAGCACAAGATTTACTTCCGTAGGTAAGAAAATACCTCTCTTCCCTGTTGGCATCTGGATTGATGTAAAAAGTGCCCTCAACCACTAGGCAAGCCTCGCCTGCAAGACCGCTGAGACGTTGAAGAACACATCCTCGAGGGAAGTTCTTTCGTCATACCAACATAGTTTGCCTTCGACACGTGTAGCTGAAGCATCTGTCGACAGATCACTACTGATCAACGTCGTGACGACTGTCATGCAGGGACTCCTTCGACAGCTGTCCACAGCCATTCGACGTTGAGGCAAGCTCCGCTGATGAAGATGACAATGGTAACACATCATCATTCATTGACCTGAAACATACGTGTCACTTTCTGTCGAGGCAACCAGGTGCCGTTCAATGTTGAGTCGTCCCCTAGAAAGCTTCTGTCAGTCGCATCCAGAAACTGAACGACATAGAGAGACACATCTAGGCAAACTCTGTCTGGCAACTCAACACTGTTGACATCAAGGCATCATTTAGCGGATAAGACTTCATCCAGGTGGGATTCCTCCACAAGAGCCCTGCCTACGTCAGTTCCTCCTCACTCGACGTCAAGGCAACATTCACCCACTGCCAGGTCCATGTCAAGGCATCGCTGGTCTCCTAGACAAGGAACACATGGGTAACCTTCATCTACAACAAACACTTCCTCAGACTGATCTACAGTGAGGCAGGTAACTCCTATTCACCTTTCTCAAAGATGACTGGAAAGTCTTTGCCAGGGTCTGGTTCCACAGTGTCAGGACTCGTAATATTCCTAAGTGTACTCCTCCGTACAATCTCCCACGGACACAGTCTCCAACTCTGCAACCTGAAGCTGCTCTACTTCGTTTGGCATATTCTAGTTGTAGGAATTTGGCTCTGTATGCACTATTTCAAAGTAAGGAATAGTATGCACATAGTCCAAGGGTTCCCCTTAGAGGTAAGATAGTGGCAAAAAGAGATAATACTAATGCTCTATTTTGTGGTAGTGTGGTCGAGCGGTAGGCTTATCAAAGGAGTAGTGTTAAGCATTTGTTGTACACACACAGGCAATAAATGAGGAACACACACTCGGAGACAATTCCAGGCCAATAGGTTTTTGTATAGAAAAATATATTTTCTTAGTTTATTTTAAGAACCACAGGTTCAAATTTTACATGTAATACTTCAAATGAAAGGTATTGCAGGTAGGTTCTTTAGGAACTTTGAATAATCAAAATAGCATACACAGTTTTCAAATAAATCACATATAGCTATTTTAAAACTAGACAGTGCAATTTTCAACAGTTCCTGGGGGGAGTAAGAGTTAGTTAGTTTTTGCAGGTAAGTACACCACCTACGGGGTTCAAGTTTGGGTCCAAGGTAGCCCACCGTTGGGGGTTTAGAGCAACCCCAAAGTTACCACACCAGCAGCTCAGGGCCGGTCAGGTGCAGAGGTCAAAGTGGTGCCCAAAACGCATAGGCTTCAATGGATAAGGGGGTGCCCCGGTTCCAGTCTGCCAGCTGGTAAGTACCTGCGTCTTCGGAGGGCAGACCAGGGGGGTTTTGTAGGGCACCGGGGGAGACACAAGTTAGCACAGAAAGTACACCCTCAGCAGCACGGGGGCGGCCGGGTGCAGTGTGCAAACAAGCGTCGGGTTTTCAATAGGTTTCAATGGGAGACCAAGGGGTCACTTCAGCGATGCAGGCAAGGGGGGGGCTCCTCGGGTAGCCACCATCTGGGCAAGGGAGAGGGCCTCCTGGGGGTCACTCCTGCACTGGAGTTTGGATCCTTCAGGTCCTGGGGGCTGCGGGTGCAGAGTCTTTACCAGGCGTCGGGATCTGAGGAGCAGGCAGTCGCGGTCAGGGGGAGCCTCGGGATTCCCTCTGCAGGCGTCACTGTGGGGGCTCGGGGGGGGGGCAACTCTGGCTACTCACGGTCTCGCAGTCGCCGGGGAGTCCTCCCTGAAGTGTTTGTTCTCCACAAGTCGAGCCGGGGGGGTCGGGTGCAGAGTAGCAAGTCTCACGCTTCCGGCGGGAAATCAAGTTGTTTTAAAGTTGCTCCTTTGTTACAAAGTTGCAGTCTTGGGTGAACAGAGCCGCTGTCCTCAGGAGTTCTTGGTCCTTCTAGAGCAGGGCAGTCCTCTGAGGATTCAGAGGTCGCTGGTCCCTGGGGAAAGCGTCGCTGGAGCAGTGTCTTTAGAAGGGGGGAGACAGGCTGGTAGAGCTGGGGCCAAAGCAGTTGGTGTCTCCGTCTTCTCTGCAGGGTTTTTCAGCTTAGTAGTCCTCTTCTTCTTAGGTTGCAGGAATCTGAGTTCCTAGGTTCTGGGGAGCCCCTAAATACAGAATTTAGGGGTGTGTTTAGGTCTGGGAGGGCAGTAGCCAATGGCTACTAGCCCTGAGGGTGGCTACACCCTCTTTGTGCCTCCTCCCAAGGGGAGGGGGTCACATTCCTATCCCTATTGGGGGAATCCTCCATCTGCAAGATGGAGGATTTCTAAAAGTCAGAGTCACCTCAGCTCAGGTTGCCTTAGGGGCTGTCCTGACTGGCCAGTGACTCCTCCTTGTTTTTCCTCAGTATCTCCTCCGGCCTTGCTGCCAAAAGTGGGGCCGTGGCCGGAGGGGGCGGGCAACTCCACTAGCTGGAATGCCCTGGGGTGCTGTAACAAAGGGGGGGAGCCTTTGAGGCTCACCGCCAGGTGTTACAGTTCCTGCAAGGGGGAGGTGATAAGCATCTCCACCCAGTACAGGCTTTGTTACTAGCCACAGAGTGACAAAGGCACTCTCCCCATGTGGCCAGCAACATGTCTCGAGTGTGGCAGGCTGCTAAAACCAGTCAGCCTACACGGGTAGTTGGTTAAGGTTTCAGGGGGCACCTCTAAGGTGCCCTCTAGGGTGTATGTTAGAATAAAATGTACACTGGCATCAGTGTGCATTTATTGTGCTGAGAAGTTTGATACCAAACTTCACAGTTTTCAGTGTAGCCATTATGGTGCTGTGGAGTTCGTGTTTGACAGACTCCCAGACCATATACTCTTATGGCTACCCTGCACTTACAATGTCTAAGGTTTTGCTTAGACACTGTAGGGGCACAGTGCTCATGCACTGGTGCCCTCACCTATGGTATAGTGCACTCTGCCTTAGGGCTGTAAGGCCTGCTAGAGGGGTGACTTATCTATACTGCATAGGCAGTGTGAGGTTGGCAGGGCACCCTGAGGGGAGTGCCATGTCGACTTTACTCGTTTTGTTCTCACCAGCACACACAAGCTGGCAAGCAGTGTGTCTGTGCTGAGTGAGGGGTCTCCTGGGTGGCATAAGATATGCTGCAGCCCTTAGAGACCTTCCCTGGCATCAGGGCCCTTCGTACCAGGGGTACCAGTTACAAGGGACTTAGCTGGATTCCAGGGTGTGCCAACTGTGTAAACAAAAGTACAGGTTAGGGAAAGAACACTGGTGCTGGGGCCTGGTTAGCAGGCCTCAGCACACTTTCAAATCAAAACTTAGCATCAGCAAAGGCAAAAAGTCAGGGGGTAACCATGCCAAGGAGGCATTTCCTTACACTAGTCCACCTAGATCCCCAACATGATCCAAGTTGGCTAGGGAGACCACTATGCGCAAAACCAGGACATGGTCAAGGAATAGGGGTAATGATGTGTATTTAACCACTGTTTAATCTTGACCACTGACTCCATTTTGTGCTGAACTTAGCTTCAAGGACTGTTACATTGTGCATGCAGGTATTTTTCCATGTACAAGTTATGCAGCTTGTTTTTTGCTCATGTTTTCACTTTTTGTGCTCTTTCTCAGCAAGGGCTAGAACATAACACGAAGGAGTGAGGGTAAGAAAAGGATGTACCAGGAGAATGTTTATGGTACGGCAACGAACAGTTTGGTCTTGAGAGCGCATCTTGGGATGTGGCTAGTCTCTGAACGTGCTTTTTCAACACTGTCCTGATTTGGCCAGCTTTTGTACAACAACTCACTGAATGGGGGGGCGGGGATTTCTAGAATTCTCATCCCCAGCTTGTTAAAAATATATTACAGGAGGAAACTAGACTGAATATTGAACTCTGGTCGGGAAAGGGGCGCCTTTGTCTGCCGTCTCTCCCATTCTCCCGTAGGTGGGTGGTTCTCTCTTCATGGTCGACTGGGTTCATGACCCGTTGCTGGCACAGAGATGAAGGAACCCACCCCATGGTGATGAATTTTTAATTCTTATTTTCTGCTTTGCATTGTGCATGAATTTATGTATGTGTATATGTGTATATATATGTTCAATGGCATGTGTAGCTGCAGATACACATGCTTTGCATATCCCGCCATCTAGTGTTGGGCTCGGAGTGTTACAAGTTGTTTTTCTTCGAAGAAGTCTTTTCGAGTCACGAGATCGAGGGGGGACTCCCCTTTCGGCTCCATTGCGCATGGGCGTCGACTCCATCTTAGATTGTTTTTTTTCCGCCATCGGGTTCGGACGTGTTCCTTTTCGCTCCGCGCTTAGGTTCGGAAAGTTAGTGAAAAACTCGGAAAATTTGACGGTATTGTTTGCGTTCGGTATCGGGTTAGCTACAACAGATCGACACCGAATTTTGAAGAGCTCCGGCGGCCTTTTGGGGTTTTCGATTCCCCAGCGGGGCCTGGTCGGCCCGACCGCGTGCGTCTTCAAGGCTAATGGAACGGACCCCATTCCGCTTCTGCCCTGAATGTCACAACAAGTATCCTTATACAGATCAGCATTTGGTCTGTAATTTGTGTTTGTCGCCAGAACACAGAGGATACCTGTGAGGCCTGTCAAGCATTTCGGTCCAGAAAGACTTTAAGGGACCGAAGAGCAAGAAGACTACAGATGGCGTTGATGCCGACAGGACAAAAACACTTGGAGGAAGAAGAGGAAGCCTTCTCCATCGAGGATTCGGAAGAGGTCGATCCTGAACAGACGCTGAAAACCGTGAGTAAGACGTCGATACACAAGACTCACGTAAAGACCAGTAAAGCCCAGGGGACGCCACCGCCAATAGGCCATGGCTCAACCCGAAAAATAGGTGACCGGGCATCGGACCCGAAAAAGGGCATGCATGTGTCGAAGTCATCCGACTCTGGTCAAGACACAGGGTCAGAGCAGACTCGACCCCGAGACATCGGGGCAGAGAAATCTCGGCACTGAGAAATCAGTACGCTGAAGAGCAAAAAAGTGTCGTCGGAACCGAAAAAGGCAGCCGAAAAGGTTTCGATACCGAAACATCCAGCCTCGGAACCGAAATCAAGTTCCTACACAGAGGAACAAGGCCTGTCCTCACAAATGCAAACCCATAGATTTGGACAGGAACTGGAGACAATGGAGCCAGACTACACCCAAAGAAGGCTCCACATCCAAAAAGAAACAGGGAAGATCAGTACTCTCCCTCAGATTCGAATGAAACGAAAACTTGCCTTCCAAGAGAAAGACAAGCAGCCACAGGCGAAGGTGGCTAAACAAGTAACCCCGCCACCATCTCCACAACGCTCTCCACAACCAAAACCGGTAGCCACTCCACCAATGATGCAGTCCCCCAACTCATACAGGGATGAGTCAGGATGATCCAGACGCGTGGGATCTTTATGATGCGCCAGTTTCAGATAACAGTCCCGACTGTTATCCAGCTAGACCGTCGCCACCAGAGGATAGTACAGCCTACGCACAGGTGGTGTCAAGGGCAGCGGCGTTTCATTATGTCAGCCTGCATGCTGAGCCAATTGAAGACGACTTTCTATTTAGTATACTGTCGTCGACACACAGCCAGTACCAGAGCCTCCCCATGCTACCTGGAATGCTAAAACACTCCAAACAAGTGTTTGAGGAGCCTGTGAAAGGAAGGGCCATTACTCCAAGGGTGGAGAAAAAATATAAACCGCGACCAACAGACCCCGTGTGTAGGAAGTTGGCTCTGTATGTGCTATTTCAAAGTAAGGAATAGCATGCACAGAGTCCAAGGGTTCCCCTTAGAGGTAAAATAGTGGTAAAAAGAGATAATACTAATGCTCTATTTTGTGGTAGTGTGGTCGAGCAGTAGGCTTATCCAAGGAGTAGTGTTAAGCATTTGTTGTACATACACATAGACAATAAATGAGGAACACACACTCAGAGACAAATCCAGCCAATAGGTTTTGTTATAGAAAAATATCTTTTCTTAGTTTATTTTAAGAACCACAGGTTCAAATTTAACATGTAATATCTTGTTTGAAAGGTATTGCAGGTAATTACATTAGGAACTTTGAATCATTTCAATTGCATGTATACTTTTCAAGTTATTCACAAATAGCTATTTTAAAAGTGGGCAATTTTCACAGTTCCTGGGGGAGGTAAGTTTTGGTTAGTTTTACCAGGTAAGTAAGACACTTACAGGGTTCAGTTCTTGGTCCAAGGTAGCCCACCGTTGGGGGTTCAGAGCAACCCCAAAGTCACCACACCAGCAGCTCGGGGCCGGTCAGGTGCAGAGTTCAAAGTGGTGCCCAAAACGCATAGGCTAGAATGGAGAGAAGGGGGTGCCCCGGTTCCGGTCTGCTTGCAGGTAAGTACCCACGTCTTCGGAGGGCAGACAAGGGGGGTTTTGTAGGGCACCGGGGGGGACACAAGCCCACACAGAAATTTCACCCTCAGCGGCGCGGGGGCGGCCGGGTGCAGTGATAGAACAAGCGTCGGGTTCGCAATGTTAGTCAATGAGAGATCAAGGGATCTCTTCAGCGCTGCAGGCAGGCAAGGGGGGGGTTCCTCGGGGAAACCTCCACTTGGGCAAGGGAGAGGGACTCCTGGGGGTCACTTCTGCAGTGAAAGTCCGGTCCTTCAGGTCCTGGGGGCTGCGGGTGCAGAGTCTTTTCCAGGCGTCGGGACTTAGGTTTCAAAGAGTCGCGGTCAGGGGAAGCCTCGGGATTCCCTCTGCAGGCGGCGCTGTGGGGGCTCAGGGGGGACAGGTTTTGGTACTCACAGTCGTAGAGTAGTCCGGGGGTCCTCCCTGAGGTGTTGGTTCTCCACCAGCCGAGTCGGGGTCGCCGGGTGCAGTGTTGCAAGTCTCACGCTTCTGGCGGGGAGATTGCAGGGTCTTTAAAGCTGCTCCTTGAAACAAAGTTGCAGTCTTTTTGGAGCAGGTCCGCTGTCCTCGGGAGTTTCTTGTCTTTTTCGAAGCAGGGCAGTCCTCAGAGGATTCAGAGGTCGCTGGTCCCTTGGAAGGCGTCGCTGGAGCAGAGTTCTTTGGAAGGCAGGAGACAGGCCGGTGAGTTTCTGGAGCCAAGGCAGTTGTCGTCTTCTGGTCTTCCTCTGCAGGGGTTTTCAGCTAGGCAGTCCTTCTTCTTGTAGTTTGCAGGAATCTAGTTTCTAGGTTCAGGGAGAGCCCTTAAATACTAAATTTAAGGGCGTGTTTAGGTCTGGGCGGTTAGTAGCCAATGGCTACTAGCCCTGAGGGTGAGTACACCCTCTTTGTGCCTCCTCCCAAGGGGAGGGGGTCACATCCTAACCCTATTGGGGGAATCCTCCATCTGCAAGATGGAGGATTTCTAAAAGTTAGAGTCACCTCAGCTCAGGACACCTTAGGGGCTGTCCTGACTGGCCAGTGACTCCTCCTTGTTGCTTTCTTTGTTCCCTCCAGCCTTGCTGCCAAAAGTGGGGGCCGTGGCCGGAGGGGGCGGGCAACTCCACTAAGCTGGAGTGCCCTGCTGTGCTGTGACAAAGGGGTGAGCCTTTGAGGCTCACCGTCAGGTGTTACAGCTCCTGCCTGGGGGAGGTGTTAGCATCTCCACCCAGTGCAGGCTTTGTTACTGGCCTCAGAGTGACAAAGGCACTCTCCCCATGGGGCCAGCAACATGTCTCTAGTGTGGCAGGCTGCTGGAACCAGTCAGCCTACACTGAACAATTGGGTAAAATACAGGGGGCATCTCTAAGATGCTCTCTGTGTGCATTTTTTAATAAATCCAACACTGGCATCAGTGTGGGTTTATTATTCTGAGAAGTTTGATACTAAACTTCCCAGTATTCAGTGTAGCCATTATGGAGCTGTGGAGTTCGTTTTTGACAGACTCCCAGCCCATATACTCTTATGGCTACCCTGCACTTACAATGTCTAAGGTTTTGCTTAGACACTGTAGGGGCATAGTGCTCATGCACATATGCCCTCACCTGTGGTATAGTGCACCCTGCCTTAGGGCTGTAAGGCCTGCTAGAGGGGTGTCTTACCTATACTGCATAGGCAGTGAGAGGCTGGCATGGCACCCTGAGGGGAGTGCCATGTCGACTTACTCATTTTGTTCTCACTAGCACACACAGGCTTGTAAGCATGGTGTCTATGCTGAGTGAGGGGTCTCTAGGGTGGCATAATACATGCTGCAGCCCTTAGAGACCTTCCCTGGCATCAGGGCCCTTGGTACCAGAGGTACCAGTTACAAGGGACTTATCTGGATGCCAGGGTGTGCCAATTGTGGAAACAATGGTACATTTTAGGTGAACGAACACTGGTGCTGGGGCCTGGTTAGCAGGGTCCCAGCACACTTCTCAGTCAAGTCAGCATCAGTATCAGGCAAAAAGTGGGGGGTAACTGCAACAGGGAGCCATTTCTTTACACCGTGTACATCACACCAACAGTTAACACCGGACTCAGTGGTAGTAGGGGCAGCACGCAAGAGTGCGAACTCATACACCTCAGGAGATGCACCACCTCCAGACAAAGAGAGTCGTAAGTTCGACGCGGCAGGGAAAAGAGTGGCGGCACAGGCAGCGAACCAGTGGCGTATTGCCAACTCACAGGCTTTGTTGGCCAGATATGATAGGGCTCATTGGGACGAAATGCAACACTTTATAGAACATTTGCCCAAGGAGTTCCAAAAGAGAGCACAGCAAGTGGTGGAAGAAGGACAGAGTATCTCGAACAATCAGATACGGTCAGCAGTGGATGCGTCAGACACAGCTGCTAGGACTGTAAACACAGCAGTGACAATACGGAGACATGCATGGCTGCGTACATCAGGATTCAAGCCGGAAATACAACAAGCCGTGCTGAATTGTCCATTTAACGGACAGCAGTTGTTTGGGCCGGAGGTGGACACTGCTATCGAAAAACTTAAAAAGGACACTGATACGGCCAAAGCCCTGGGCGCACTCTACTCCCCACAGAGCAGAGGCACATTTCGTAAATCACAGTTTCGAGGGGGGTTTCGAGGACAAAGCACAGAACCCACAACCTCACAAACAAGGCCCACTTATCCGAGCCAATATCAGCGGGGAAGTTTTCGGGGACAATATAGAGCGGGACAATTCCCAAAAAGTAGAGGGAAGTTCCAGAGTCCCAAAACTCCACAAAACAAGCAGTGACTTCGACGTCACAAATCCCCAACACATAACACCAGTGGGGGGGAGACTAACCAAGTTTTACAAACAATGGGAGGAAATAACAGACACCTGGGTCCTAGCAATTGTCCAGCATGGTTATTGCATAGAATTTCTAAAATTCCCTCCAAATGTCCCACCGAAAACACACTATGTCAAAACAACACATGGATCTTCAACTGGAGGTCCAAGCGTTGTTCAAAAAGATGCAATAGAACTGGTACCAATTCATCAGAGAGGAACAGGAGTTTACTCGCTGTACTTTCTCATACCGAAAAAAGACAAAACTCTAAGACCTATATTAGATCTCAGAACATTAAATATCTACATCAAATCAGATCACTTTCACATGGTGACACTGCAGGACGTAATCCCCTTGCTCAAACAACAAGACTACATGACAACACTAGACCTAAAGGAAGCATACTTCCATATACCGATACATCCTTCACACAGAAAGTACTTAAGGTTTGTATTCCAAGGGGTACATTACCAATTCAAAGTGTTGCCATTCGGGATAACAACTGCGCCAAGAGTTTTTACAAAATGCCTGGCAGTAGTGGCTGCTCATATCCGAAGGCAGCAAATACATGTGTTCCCATACCTAGACGATTGGTTAATCAAAACAAACACGCAAGAACGGTGTTCACAACACACAAAGTATGTCATAGAAACCCTCCACAAACTAGGTTTCTCACTCAACTACAAGTCACAGCTTCAGCCGTGTCAGACACAGCAGTACTTAGGGGCGACAATCAACACAACAAAAGGGATTGCCACTCCAAGTCCACAAAGGGTACAGGCATTTCACAATGTAATACAGGCCATATACCCAAAACAAAAGATACAAGTGAAGATGGTGATGAAACTACTAGGCATGATGTCCTCATGCATAGCCATTGTCCCAAACGCAAGATTGCACATGCGGCTCTTACAACAGTGCCTAGCATCACAATGGTTACAGGGTCAACTTCAAGATCTAGTGTTGATAGACCGCCAAACATACACCTCGCTTCAATGGTGGAACAATATAAATTTAAACCCAGGGCGGCCTTTCCAAGACCCAGTGCCTCAATACGTAATAACAACAGATGCCTCCATGATAGTGTGGGGAGCACACCTCAACCAACACAGCATCAAAGGACAATGGGACACTCAACAGAGACAGTTTCACATAAATCACTTAGAAATACTGGGAGTATTTCTAGCGTTGAAAGCATTTCAACCTATAATAAGCCACAAACACATTCTTGTCAAAACAGACAACATGACAACGATGTATTATCTGAACAAACCGGTAGTAACACACTCGACACAGTTGTGTCTCCTGGCACAGAGAATATGGCATTGGGCAATTCACAACCACATTCGCCTAATAGCGCAGTTTATTCCAGGGATTCAGAATCAGTTAGCAGACAATCTCTCTCGGGATCACCAACATATCCACGAATGGGAGATTCACCCCCAAATACTAATCACTTAATTCCAAAGATGGGGAACACCACAGATAGACCTATTTGCAACAAAACAAAACGCAAAATGCCAAAACTTCGCATCCAGATACCCACAGGATCAGTCTCAAGGCAATGCGTTACGGATGAGTTGGTCAAGGATATTTGCATACGCTTTTCCCCATCTCCCACGCCTTCCATATCTGGTAAACAAATTGAGTCAAAACAAACTCATACTAATAGCACCAACTTGGGCAAGGCAACCTTGGTACACAACACTACTAGACCTATCAGTAGTACCTCATGTCAAACTACCAAACAGGCCAGATCTGTTAACTCAACACAAACAACAGATCAGACACCCAAATCCAGCATCGCTGAATCTAGCAATTTGGCTCCTGAAGTCTTAGTTCTCTTCCAGGGGATCCTCATCAATAGTCATAAACATTGAATATTCCCGCCCTTGTGCGGGGACCCCGGAGCATATATAAAATATATACACATTATACATGTGTAACAAACAGTCATGCAGGCTATCATGTTAAAAACAGGCTAAAATGCTTTATTTCTATGAAGTTTTTTTTTTTTTTTTTTTTTTTAAATACTACAATAGAGCATAAATAAGTACCCAAGCTCCTAAACTAGGCTTGGGGAAGTAAGCAGTAGCAAACTCTAGTGAAAAAATAGAGAAAACTGCATTGAAAAACAATGAAGCATTCTTAGCCAATAGGCTGCATGTAAGTTAACACAGGAGAACCATAAAAACTTTGGCACTGTGCCTTTAAGACCCTGAGCACCTCCAGTATCCCACCATGCCTCAGGGGTGAAGGAAAGGTGACAGTTGGTTCACAGTTAGGTCAGTTCTTTTTTCCGGCTCCTTCTGAGAGGATCCTGGAGCATTGAGCTCTCAGTTTTTCTGAGTTTTCCTCAGAAAAATTCTTTAAAAAAGCGTTTTTTCACTTTTCACTCGACAAGTAACATCTTTGTCTGAGCTAGGAAGGTTTTTTTCTGACAGAAAAATGCCTTCTCTTTTTGTCAAATGCCCTGCTTGTGGGAAGAAGAAGGCCCAGTCAGATCCCCACTCTCTGTGCATAGTGTGCCTGCCTCAGAGTCACTGCCCTGACACTTGTAAGTACTGTAAGAACATGTCTAGGAGGACTCTGAAAGACAGAGAGAAGATCCGACTTCATGGCCTTCAGGAGAGGAAAAGAACATCGTCCTCCTCGCTCCCCAGGCATCCAGAAGGCCATTCTCAGGAGAGAATGGCCCGGTCGACGTCGACAGGTAGGAAAATACCTGTTTGTTCACCGTCGACGTCGTCGCTACCACCGTCCCACCGGCATAGATCGCCGTCGACGGCGACGCACCAGACGTCGAAGGGAACGGCGTCGAGGAAACATCAGAGTAGGGGCAGGTCTCCGTCGACGGCAGCCCGCCGATCGACGTCGAGCCACCGCCGGCATGCCCGGTCGCCGACAAAGGCTGTGCGCCCCCCGACGTCAGGACACACGACGTCGAGATCTCCACGACGGCACGGGAAACATCCGCCGTCAACCTCCCATCGCTCCACGTCGAGGCACATGACGGCGAGCAGGTCGAGGTCCAAGGAACGCCGTTCGACGTCAAGGCACTCAACGTCGAGGCAATCAACGTCGAGGCAGGACCAACCGACTGGGCGTCCTTCGACGTCGAAACAGCCATCGACGTCGACGCAGGTTTTACCTGTCCAACAGGGAGCAGAACATCGCCCCTCACCAGACAAGGCTCAGTCTCCAGTGGTCTCCATACCGAGCGACTCTTCTCGGTCAAGAGCATCTCCTGGGCATGTCTCGCCCATCAACCTATCTCCGAGATGGCTGGAGAGCCTCAACAGACCAGCGGCCTCCCCAGATTCGCAGTATTCGCGAATGTATTCACCCACTGCCTCCCCGCCAAGAACGCCATCGCCGACAGCCGGGGCAGAACGGGCTCGTTCAGCTCCTCGACAGCCGACCGCGAGGCCTAGGCGCTCGGCTACAGCGTCCCGCAGCACATCTCGCTCTCAACGGAGATCAAGGTCGCGCTCAAGAAGATCACCCTCTTGGTCTTCATCAGGTTCTTCTGTCAGGCGTTACTCACCTACTCTTACAGATTCACCACCTGCTAGAGTCTCACCAGTGGATGACATAACCACTTTCAACGAGGTGTTGCTAAGAGGAGCACAGAAACTCAATATAGAGGTTCCAGAACCATCTACCTCCTCATCAATCATCTTTGAGACACTACAACAGAGATCAGCGTCGACAAAGTTGCTGCCTCTAGTGCCTGGTTTGTTGCAGCCGACCATGGACACTTTTCTGGCCCCAGCCTCGCTTAAGTCTGCCCCGGCTCGGATTCTTAAAAAGTACAAGGCTCCAGAGCAAGACCCTTTATTCCTTAGGAAGGATCCGCCACCAGACTCAGTGATCATAGCTGCCGCCCGAAAGACCCACTCGGTGGCATCTTCATCCACGGTACCCCCGGATAAAGAGAGCAGGCATTTAGACTCTCTCGGAAGAAAGATGTGCGGGACAGCGGCCTCAGCAATGAAGGTCTCTAGTGCGTCTGCGCTCCTGGGCAGGTACGATCGTTCTCTGTGGGATTCCCTCAGTAGATTTACAGAAAAACTGCCCAGAGAAGACAGGCAAGATTTCCAAGAGATTCTACAGGAAGGATGCCTGGTATCTAACCAAGTTATCAGCGCGGCAGCGGATGGGGCGGATTTGGCGGCTCATGGGTACGCACATGGTATCTGTGCGAGGAGATCTTCCTGGCTGAGGCTCACTGGCTTGAAACAGGAGGCACAACAACGTATCCTGAATCTCCCATTTGCCGGGAATTCTCTATTCGGTGCCCATGCAGACGAAGAGATGGCCCGCATGAAGACCGAGGTGGATACCATGAAGGCGGTAGGCCTCGAAAGAAGGAAAGATTTCAGGCGGAGGTACAGACCGTACGATAGACGCCCTTTCCAACAGAGGGTTCAAACCCCTCATTGGTCGCAAAGGTCTCAGCAACGACAGGGACGCCCTCTGTTTCAGCGAAGAAACACAAGGGAGCGAGGGTCAAGTAGACCTCAACAGTCCACTCCAAAAGCACCCACTAAGCAATGAAGTCTCGCTTCCCTCGACACTGTACACCACTCCGGTGGGGGGAAGTATTATTGCTCATCTTCACGAGTGGCACTCTATCACAAGAGACAAATGGGTGCTCAATATTGTCGAACATGGCTATTCTCTCCTTTTCAAGCAGCCTCCACCACACTTGCCACCAACCAAACACAATCCGGCTCATCTCACCTTGCTACGCAAGGAGGCTCTCGCCCTCCTAAGAAAGAATGCCATAGAAAAGGTTCCACCTGCCCACAGAGGAAAGGGGGTCTACTCCTGTTACTTTCTAGTAGCAAAGAAGGGTCAAGAGGGCGTTTTCAGGCCAATCCTGGATCTAAGACTGCTGAACAAATACATAAGAAAGCAGAAGTTCAGAATGCTAGCGCTTCACCAAATTTTCCCTCAACTGCATCAGGGAGACTGGATGTGCTCCATCGACCTGCAGGATGCGTATTTCCACATCCCAATAGCTCCAAAGCATCGAAAATTCCTGCGCTTTCGAGTAGCGTTACAGCATTACCAGTTCAGGGTTCTACCCTTTGGCCTGAAATCTGCTCCAAGAGTTTTCTCAAAATGTATGGCAGTGGTGGCGGCGCATCTACGAAGACAAAGGATATACATATATCCATACCTAGACGACTGGCTACTAAAGGCTTCTTCTCCGGAGCAGGCGAGAAGCCATCGGGACATTGTACTAGGAGTTTGCGAAGCTCTAGGTCTTCAGGTCAATTACCAGAAGTCAACCTTGACTCCAACGCAGAGTCTTCACTACCTAGGAGCTATCATAAACACAGAACTACAAAAAGTGTATCCTTCGGAGGAACGACTGTCCTCAATAAACATGAAGTGCCAGGACCTGTTGAGAGCCAGCGCACCTACGGCACGTCAGGTGACATCACTACTGGGCTCCATGGCATCGTGCATCTTTATTGTCCCAAATGCCAGACTCCACATGAGACCCCTCCAAGAGGCATTGGAGGCCAATTGGAGCCAAAGAACAGGTCACTGGGAAGACACAATGCGGCTACCGGAGGTAGCACTGCAGTCATTGAGATGGTGGATGCACAGACCTCACCTGTCAGTGGGCGCTCCGTTTCACCAGGTACTCCCATCCGACACTCTGGTAACGGATGCGTCTCTTCAGGGATGGGGGGCTCATCTGGGTCCTTTTCAAGCGCAGGGTCTGTGGTCAGACAAGGAGAAGCAGTACCACATCAATCTGCTAGAACTCAGAGCGGTCCATCTGGCTCTCAAGTCTTTCACACCGCTAATTCAGGGGAAAACTCTATTGATACAGACGGACAATACAACCACGATGTATTACTTGAACAAACAAGGGGGAACGAGATCCCTACCCCTTTCACGAGAGTCCCAAGCGATATGGCATTGGCTCCTGGCCAGAGGAATGTCAATCACAGCAGTTCATCTGCCAGGTCAGCAGAACGTAGAAGCAGACTTTCTAAGCAGACACCTGGAGGACGTTCACGATTGGGTCCTGCACGACGAAGTCGCAGAATACATCTTCGCGCAATGGGGTCGGCCTCAACTGGACCTCTTCGCAGACGATGTAAACAGGAAATGCCCAGACTTCGCATCCAGGTTCTACCGTCCAGGATCTCGAGGGAATGCCCTGTTGATCGACTGGTCAGGGACATTTCTTTACGCTTTTCCTCCGATTCCCCTCATTCCGGCAGTGATCAGCAAACTTTACGGATCCAGGACCAGAATGATTCTTATAGCGCCACAATGGCCTCGACAATTCTGGTACACGGATCTCCTCAACCTGTCGGAAAAACCTCACAGGAGGCTGCCGTGCAGACCGGATCTTCTGAGCAGAATGGAGGGCAGGATTCTGCATCCCAACCTACCCTCTCTGAGCTTAACAGCATGGCTCCTGAATTCCTGCAGTATGGGCACCTAGGACTCTCGCAGGAGTGCATGAACATCTTGAAAGAGTCCAAACGGCCTTCCACGCGGCGTTCCTACGCTTTTAAGTGGAAGAGATTCTACATATGGTGCTGTCAGCAAGGCCATAATCCCATACGGGCGCAGGAGGACGTCATACTGTCCTATTTGCTTCACCTAGCGAAATCCGGTCTGCAGGTATCATCTATTAAGGTACATTTGTCTGCTATTACTGCCTATCGCAAGTCACCTTCTCAGGAATCCTTCTTTACGAAACCTGTAGTCAAGGATTTCTTAGAAGGTTTGAAGAAAGTTTTTCCGCCAATTCGGAGGCCTTCTCCTCCGTGGGAACTGAACATAGTCCTAGCAAAACTTATGGGCCCTCCTTTCGAGCCTATCCATAAGGCCTCCTTACAACACTTTACGTGGAAAACGGCTTTTCTGGTGGCCATTACTTCAGCGAGGAGGGTCAGTGAGATCCAGGCCTTGTCTGCAAAAGAACCGTACACGGTTTTTCATGACAATAGAGTAGTTCTGCGAACTCACCCATCTTTCCTTCCGAAGGTGGTGTCAGAATTCCATATTAATCAGACCATAACTTTACCGACGTTCTTTCCCAATCCGGAAACTCCGGCTGAGAAAGCATTGCACTCATTAGACTTGAAAAGAGTGCTGAAATTTTATCTGGACAAGACAAAATCGATTAGAAACTCTAACCGCTTGTTTGTGAACTATGGTCATTTAAGGACAGGAGAAGCAGCATCTAAGCGAACAATATCAAGATGGATAGTCTCTTGTATTGTTAATACTTACCAGCTAGCTAATAGACAATTGCTAGCGCGGCCTAGAGCGCATTCCACAAGGGGAAAAGCGGCTACAGCTGCTCTCCTTAACAATGTTCCTATATCTGAGATTTGTAAGGCTGCTACATGGAAGTCTGTCCATACTTTTACAAGACATTATTGTTTAGACTCAGATGCAAGAGCGGATGCCCAAGTGGGGCAGGCCTCTCTAAGGAATTTATTTGCGTAAGACATGTCTATTCCTGCACTTCTATCGGACAGTCCGCTGGGTTTAGGGATGGGCTTGCTAATCTATTCAATGTTTATGACTATTGATGAGGATCCCCTGGAAGAGAAGGATAAGTTACTTACCTGTAAATCCTAGTTCTCTTCCAGGGGTATCCTCATCAAAGTCATAAACAACCCACCCTCCTCCCCGGACACACGTCTACTGGAAGTGCAGGACAGACAGTATTTTGATTCAATTATACAAATTGTCACCGTAAAAAGAACTGACCTAACTGTGAACCAACTGTCACCTTTCCTTCACCCCTGAGGCATGGTGGGATACTGGAGGTGCTCAGGGTCTTAAAGGCACAGTGCCAAAGTTTTTATGGTTCTCCTGTGTTAACTTACATGCAGCCTATTGGCTAAGAATGCTTCATTGTTTTTCAATGCAGTTTTCTCTATTTTTTCACTAGAGTTTGCTACTGCTTACTTCCCCAAGCCTAGTTTAGGAGCTTGGGTACTTATTTATGCTCTATTGTAGTATTTAAAAAAAAAAAAAAAAAAAAAAACTTCATAGAAATAAAGCATTTTAGCCTGTTTTTAACATGATAGCCTGCATGACTGTTTGTTACACATGTATAATGTGTATATATTTTATATATGCTCCGGGGTCCCCGCACAAGGGCGGGAATATTCAATGTTTATGACTTTGATGAGGATACCCCTGGAAGAGAACTAGGATTTACAGGTAAGTAACTTATCCATTTCGGACATCTAGACCTCACATAGGAATGTATGGAGGTCATAAAACAAGCTAGGAAACCAACCACAAGACATTGCTATGCAAATAAGTGGAAAAGATTTGTTTATTACTGCCATAATAAACAAATACAACCCTTACACGCATCTGCTAAAGACATCGTCAGCTACCTACTGCACTTACAAAAGTCAAAGCTAGCTTTTTCATCCATTAAAATACATCTCACCGCAATTTCAGCTTATCTGCAAATTACGCACTCAACATCACTTTTTAGGATCCCAGTCATAAAGGCTTTTATGGAGGGTCTGAAAAGAATTATCCCACCAAGAGCACCACCAGTTCCTTTGTGGAACCTCAACATTGTCTTAACACGGCTCATGGGTCCACCGTTTGAACCCATGCACTCATGTGAGATACAATACTTAACATGGAAAGTAGCATTTCTAATTGCCATCACATCTCTAAGAAGAGTAAGTGAGATACAAGCATTTACCATACAAGAACCCTTTATTCAGATACACAAGCATAAATTGGTTTTACGAACAAATCCTAAGTTCTTACCTAAAGTCATATCACCGTTCCACCTGAATCAAACAGTAGAACTACCAGTGTTCTTTCCAGAACCAGATTCTGTAGCTGAAAGAGCACTACATACATTAGACATCAAAAGAGCGTTAATGTACTACATTGACGGAACAAAACAAATTTGAAAACCAAAACAATTGTTCGTTGCTTTCCAAAAACCTCATACAGGGAATCCAATATCCAAACAAGGCATTGCCAGATGGATAGTTAAATGCATTCAAACCTGTTATATCAAAGCAAAAAGAGAACTGCCTATAACACCAAAAGCACACTCAACTAGAAAGAAAGGTGCTACCATGGCCTTTCTAGGAAACATTCCAATGACTGAAATATGTAAGGCAGCCACATGGTCTACGCCTCATACGTTTACCAAGCACTACTGCGTGGATGTGTTAACAGCACAACAAGCCACAGTAGGACAAGCAGTACTAAGAACTTTGTTTCAAACAACTTCAACTCCTACAGGCTGAACCACCGCTTTTGGGGAAATAACTGCTTACTAGTCTATGCAAAGCATGTATATCTGCAGCTACACATGCCATCGAACGGAAAATGTCACTTACCCAGTGTACATCTGTTCGTGGCATGAGATGCTGCAGATTCACATGCGCCCACCCGCCTCCCCGGGAGCCTGTAGCCGTTTGAAGTTGATCTTGAACATTTGTAAATTTGTAAATATATTGCTTTAAACCACATTATGTACATACATATTTACTCCATTGCATGGGCACTATTACTATAATACACAACTCCTACCTCACCCTCTGTGGGGAAAACAATCTAAGATGGAGTCGACGCCCATGCGCAATGGAGCCGAAAGTGGAGGAGTCCCTCAATCTCGTGACTCGAAAAGACTTCTTCGAAGAAAAACAACTTGTAACACTCCGAGCCCAACACTAGATGGCGGGATGTGCAAAGCATGTGAATCTGCAGCGTCTCATGCCATGAACAGATGTACACTGGGTAAGTGACATATATATGTTCGATGGCATGTGTAGCTCCAGATCGAGTGGCTCCTCCTCGTCAGTATTGTTTCGAACGCGGTTTCTTCTGCACTCTATCAGATAGTACCATCTGGATCGAGGAAACGCCCCTTCAGGCGCTCACGTCCTTCTTGGGCCTGTTCAGGCCTACTGCGTTATAGCCTGATGGATCTTACTCCATTCCGATTCTGTCCTCAGTGCCACGCAAAATATCCTTATACCGACCAGCACTTGGTCTGTAATCTGTTTTTCTCCGGAACATTGAGAAGAAAGCTCTGAGGTGTGCCGATCTTTTCGATCGAAGAAAACATTGTGCGATCGAAGAGCACAAAGACTGGATATGGTGTCCAAGCACACACAGTTGACCACCGACACCCTCGAAGAGGAGCAGGCACAAATGGCAGTTTCAATCCCAAACTCCGAATCCGAGCAGGGTGAAGACGACGACAGACAGCCAATAGCAGTGGCGTAGTACGTGAGTACACCTGCTACAACACCATCTTTTAAAAGATCAGGCAAGGCCTTGGGTGCATCACTGCTGTCAAGCCATGGTTCCACCCCCAAAAAATTAATCATGCACCAACCTTTGGGTTCGGCGCCCGAAAAAGGCCAAAACACTCCAACAGGTTACCACACCTGTTTCGATGTCGGGGTCGAGATGAAAATTACAAGACTCATCCTCCGAACTGAACCAACGCCCAACATCATTGGATCCGAAAAGAGTACGCTCTGCTACGGAGCTGAAACCTCGGGCAATAGCTATGGAGCCAAAGCATCTCAGAACGACTACAGAGCCGAAAACATTATCTTATATAGGAGACGGGGCTTTCAGCTCAGATGAGGCAGGTACCCAAAACATTGACTGAACATTCCTCTAAGGGCACAAAACATACCTCTGAACATCAAATGGAGGAATCGGACATTCAACCTATTTTAGAAGCTATGGACAACAAGCAAAGAAGAATCCAAATCCAGAAAGATACTGAGTAAATTACTTCTCCGCCTCCACAGACTAAAAGAAAGTTGGCATTTCAGAAGACTCCTGTTCTCTTCCAGGGGATCCTCATCAATAGTCATAAACATTGAATATTCCCACCCCGTGTGGGCATACATAAAACACACACATGAACAAGTATGAAATATGCACGAAAAAAAAATATAGCATGTTTAGTAGACAATTTTCATACCAAACTCATGTATACATGTGTACAACAGCAATGCAGACTATATTCATAAACAGGCTAAAATGCTTTATTTTTATGGAGGTTTTTTTTATTGTTTTTTTTTTTAAACAGTCCCTTTCAAAATTACAATAAGAAAAGAAACTTTCCAAAGCCCCATAACTGGGCCCAGGGAAAGAAGCAGTAGCAACATCAGTGAAAAAAAGAGAAAAAAATACATTGAAAACAATGGAGCATTATTAGCCAGTAGGCTGCATGCAGGTTAACACAGGAGAACCATAAAATTCTGGCACCGTGCCTTTAAGACCCTGAGCACCTCCAGTATCCCACCATGCCTCATGGGTGAAGGAGAGGTGACAGTTGGTTCACAGTTAGGTCAGTTCTTTTTTCCGGCTTCTTCTGAGAGGATCCTGGAGCATTGAGCTCTGTTTTTCTCAGGAAAATATTTAAAAACAGCGTTTTTTCTATCTTCACTCGACATTTCACATCTTTGTCTGAATCCAGGGATTTTTTCCTGACTGGAAAATGCCTTCTCTTTTTGTGAATTGCCCTTCCTGTGGGAAGAAGGCCCAGTCTGATCCACTCTCCCTCTGCATTGTGTGTTTACCTCAGAGTCACTGCCCTGACACTTGCAGACACTGCAAGAACATGTCAAAAAGAACTCTGAAGGACAGGGAGACGATCAGACTTCATGGTCTTCATGAGAGACAGAAGACATCGTCCTCTTCGCTTCCCAGGCAGCCAACAAGCCATTTTCAGGAGAGACAGGCTAGATCGACGTCAGCAGGTAGGAAGGTACCTGTTTGTTCCCCGTCGACGCCATCGCTGCCACCGTCACATCGTCAGACCAACGTCGAGGGATACGACGTCGAAGGTAGATGGCCACCATAAGGGCAGATCTCTGTCGACAGCAACCCACCGATCGTCGTCGAGCCAGCACCGCCGTGCTCATTCGCCGTCGATGGCCTTGCACCCCTCGACGGCACGGAAGACGACGTCGAGATCGCCTCAACGGCGAGAGCAAAGACATCCGCCGTCGACGGCCCATCACTCGACAGCGAGGCACACGACGTTGAGCGGGTCGCGGTCAAGGGACCACTGGTCACCGTCGAGGCGCTCGACGTCAAGACCAGAGAAATCCGCGGGACTCCCTTCGACGTCGTTGCAACTTTCGACGTCGACACAAGTGTTGCATATCTCTCAAGGAGAAGAGCGTCGGCTACCGCCGGCGGATAAGAACACTCCAACAAGTCCTGTGGTCTCCATAAGTAGTGGTTCGTCTGGGCGGTCAAGAGTCGCATCGTCTGGGCACATCTCGCCCATCAACTTATCGCCAAGGTGGTTGGAGAGTCTTAATAAAACGACTGCTTCTCCAGACTCTCAATACTCGAGAATGTACTCACCTTCAGCTTCTCTCCCGAGGACACCATCCCCAACAGCGTGGACAGAACAGACTCGTTCTGTGTCTCGCCAGTCGGCCACTAGGCCTCGGCGCGCTGCTACAACATCTCAGCGCAGATCACGCTCCCAGAGAAGATCCAGATCATGATCACGCCGTCACAGAAGGTCTCCTTCTTGGTGTACATCGTCGGGATCTTCAGTAAGAGGGTACTCCCCGACCCTAACGGATTCTCCACCAGCTAGAGTTTCTCTGGTGGACGACATCACAACTTTTAACGAGGTGCTTCTCGGGGAGCACAAAAGCTGAATATTGAGGTCCCGGAGCCTTCAACCTCCTCATTCGTAATCTTTGAAACCCTGCAACACAGGGCGGCGGTTTCAAAGAAATTGTTACCGCTGGTGCCTGGTCTCCTACAACCAACCCTGGACACCTTTTTAGCACCAGCCAACCTCAGATCAGCTCCTGCTAGGATCTTAAAGAAATACAAGGCACCTGATCAAGATCCTTTGTTTCTCAGGACTGACCCACCGCCGGACTCAGCCATATTGCCGCAGCCCGGAAGACGCACTCAGTGGCATCATCCTCCACGGTTCCACCGGACAAGGAGAGTAGACACCTGGACTCTGGGAGGAAAATGTGTGGCACGGCAGCTTCCATGATGAGGGTTTCCAGCGCCTCTGCACTCCTAGGCAGATACGACCGGTCACTCTGGGACTCGCTGAGCAGGTTCACAGAAAATCTGCCTAGAGAGGACAGGCAGGATTTTCAGGAGATCCTTCAGGAGGGAAGTCTAGTCTCCAATCAGGTCATCAGTGCGGCAGCAGATGGTGCAGACTTAGCAGCACATGGTTATGCGCATGGGGTTTGTGCAAGAAGGTCTTCCTGGCTAAGACTCACAGGATTGAAACAGGAAGCGCAGCAGCGTATCCTAAACCTTCCGTTTAACGGAAACTCGCTTTTTGGAACCCACACAGATGAGGAGATGGCGCGTATGAAGGCGGAGGTGGACACCTTGAGGACAGTGGGCCTCGAGAGAAGGAAAGACTTCAGGTGAAGATATAGGCCTTACGACAGGCGCCCGTTCCAACAGAGGGTTCAAACCCCTCATTGGTCCCAGAGGCCACAACAGAAACAAGGGCGTCCACTCTTCCAGTCTCGTAAAGCCACAAGAGACCGAGGGTCAAGCAGACCTCAGCAGTCTACCCCCAAAGCTCCTGCAAAGCAATGAGGATTAGCTTCCCTTAACACCGTGCACCACTCCAGTTGGGGGAAGTATCACAGCGTTCATTCACGAGTGGCGTGGCATAACAAAAGACAAATGGGTGCTGAACATTGTAGAGAATGGGTACTGTAAGGAAATGCCTCCTTGGCATGGTTACCCCCTGACTTTTTGCCTTTGCTGATTCCAAGTTATGATTTGAAAGTGTGTTGAGGCCTGCTAACCAGGCCCCAGCACCAGTGTTCTTTCCCTAAAATTGTACCTTTGTTTCCACAATTGGCACAACCCTGGCACCCAGGTAAGTCCCTTGTAACTGGTACCCCTGGTACCAAGGGCCCTGATGCCAGGGAAGGTCTCTAAGGGCTGCAGCATGTCTTATCCCACCCTGGGGACCCCTCACTCAGCACAGACACACTGCTTGCCAGCTTGTGTGTGCTGGTGGGGAGAAAATGACTAAGTCGACATGGCACTCCCCTCCGCCAACCTCACACTGCCTATGGCATAGATAAGTCACCCCTCTAGTAGGCCTTACAGCCCTAAGGCAGGGTGCACTATACCATAGGTGAGGGCATAGGTGCATGAGCACTATGCCCCTACAGTGTCTAAGCAAAACCTTAGACATCGTAAGTGCAGGGTAGCCATAAGAGTATATGGTCTGGGAGTCTGTCAAACACGAACTCCACAGCACCATAATGGCTACACTGAAAACTGGGAAGTTTGGTGTAAGGAAATGGCTCCCTGTTGCAGTTACCCCCCACTTTTTGCATGATACTGATGCTGACTTGACTGAGAAGTGTGCTGGGACCCTGCTAACCAGGCCCCAGCACCAGTGTTCTTTCACCTAAAATGTACCATTGTTTCCACAATTGGCACACCCCTGGCACACAGATAAGTCCCTTGTAAAAGGTACCAGTGGTACAAAGGCTAAGGGCTGCAGCATATGTTGTGCCACCCTAAGGGACCCCTCACCTAACACATGCACACTGCCATTGCAGATTGTGTGTATTGGTGGGGAGAAAAAGGCAAAGTCGACATGGCATCCCCCTCAGGATGGCATGCACACACAATGCTGCCTGTGGCATAGGTAAGTCACCCCTCTAGCAGGCCTTACAGCCCTAAGGCAGGCTGCACTATACCACAGGTGAGGGCATAGCTGCATGTGCAATATGCCCCTACAGTGTCTAAGTCTATTCTTAGACATTGTAGGTACAGTGTGGCCATATTAAGTATGTGGTCTGGGAGTTTGTCAAAAACGAACTCCACAGCTCCATAATGGCTACCCTGAATACTGGGAAGTTTGGTATCAAACTTCTCAGAATAATAAACCCACACTGATGCCAGTGTTGGATTTATTAAAAAATGCACACAGAGGGCATCTTAGAGATGCCCCCTGTATTTTACCCAATTGTTCAGTGCAGGACTGACTGGTCTGTGCCAGCCTGCTGCGGAGAGACGAGTTTCTGACCCCATGTGGTGAGGGCCATTGTGCTTTCTGAGGACATAAACAAAAGCCTGCTCTGGGTGGAGGTGCTTCACACCTCCCCCCTGCAGGAACTGTAAAACCTAGCAGTGAGCCTCAAAGGCTCAGGCTTCGTGTTACAATGCCCCAGGGCACTCCAGCTAGTGGAGATGCCCACCCCCTGGACACAGCCCCCACTTTTGGCGGCAATTCCAGGGGAGAGAATGAGAAAAACAAGGAGGAGTCACTGGCCAGTCAGGACAACCCCTAAGGTGTCCTGAGCTGAGGTGACTCTGACTTTTAGAAATTCTCCATCTTGCAGATGGAGGATTCCCCCAATAGGATTAGGGATGTGCCCCCCTACCCTCAGGGAGGAGGCACAAAGAGGGTATAGCCACCCTCCGGGCTAGTGGCGATTGCTTACTAAACCCCCAGACCTAAACACACCCCTAAATTGAGTATTTAGGGCCCCCCAGAACCAAGCAAGATAGATTCCTGCAACCTAAGACAAAGAAGGACTGCTGACCTGAAAGCCCTGCAGAGAAGATGGAGACACCAACTGCTTTGGCCCCAGCTCTACTGGCCTGTCTCCCCACTTCAAGAAAAAGTGCAACAGCGACGCGTTCAACAGGGTCCAGCGACCTCTGAAGCCTCAGAGGACTACCCTGCATCTAAAAGGACCAAGAACTCCCGAGGACAGCGGCTCTGCTCCAAAGAAGAAACATCTTTGCAACAAAGAAGCAACTTTTAAAGAACACACGTTTCCCGCCGGAAGCGCAAGACTTTGCACTCTGCACCCGACGCCCCTGGCTCGACCTGCGGAGAACCAACACCACAGGGAGGAGTCCCCGGCGACTGCGACCCTGTTAGTAGCCAGAGTTGACCCCCTGAGCCCCCTCCCCCGCGACGCATGCAGAGGGAATCCAGAGGCTCCCCCTGACCGCGACTGCCTCCTTCAAAGAACCTAACGCCTGGTAAAGACACTGCACCCGCAGCCCCCAGGACCTGAAGGATCCGACCTCCAGTGCAGAAGCTACCCCCAGGTGGTGGCTTCCCCGAGGAGCCCCCCCCCGCCTGCCTGCTTCGCTGAAGAGACCCCTGGGTCTCCCATTGAAACCTATTGCAAACCCGAAGCCTGTTTGCCCACTGCATCCGGCCGCTCCCGTGCCGCTGAGGGTGTACTTTTTGTGCTGACTTGTGTCCCCCCCGTGCCCTACAAAACCCCCCTGGTCTGCCCTCCGAATGCGCGGGTGCTTATCTGCTGGCAGACTGGAACCGGGGCACCCCCTTCTCCATTGAAGCCTATGAGTTTTGGGCACCACTTTGACCTCTGCACCTGACCGGCCCTGAGCTGCTGTTATGGTAACTTTGGGGTTGCCTTGGACCCAACTTTGAACCCTGTAGGTGGTTTACTTACCTGCAAAACTAACAAACACTTACCTCCCCCAGGAACTGTTGAATTTTGCACTGTGTCCAGTTTTAAAATAGCTTATTGCCATTTGTGTGAAAACTGTATATGCTATTTTGCTAATTCAAAGTTCCTAAGTGAAATACCTTTCATTTGAAGTATTGATTGTAAATCTTGAACCTGTGGTTCTTAAAATAAACTAAGAAAATATATTTTCTATATAAAAACCTATTGGCCTAGAATTGTCTAAGTGTGTGTTCCTCATTTATTGCCTGTGTGTGTACAACAAATGCTTAACACTACCCTCTGATAAGCCTACTGCTCGACCACACTGCCACAAACTAGAGCATTAGAATTATCTCTTTTTGCCACTATCTTACATGTGCATGCTATTTCTTACTTTGAAATAGTACTTACAGAGCCAACTTCCTACAGGTACTCTCTTCTTTTCCGACAACCTCCTCCTCACTTGCCACCAACCAAATGCAATCCGGCTCACATGAGCTTATTACGCAAAGAGGTTCATGCTCTTTTACAGAAAAAAGCAATAGAAAAAGTTCCAGTCGCACACAGAGGGAAAGGGGTGTACTCCCGCTATTTTCTGGTAGCAAAGAAGGGTCGAGAAGGAGTTTTCATACCGATTCTAGACTTAAGGCTACTGAACAAGTACATAAAGAAGCAAAAGTTCAGGTTGCTGGCTCTCCACCAGATTTTCCCTCAACTGCATTGAGGAGACTGGATGTGCTCCATAGACCTGCAAGATGCGTATTTTCATATCCCTATCATTCCCAAACATCGGAAGCTCCTACGATTCCTGATAGCCTCCCAACACTATCAGTTCAAGGTGCTTCCTTTTGGCCTAAAATATGCCCCTCACTTTTTCTCCAAATGTGTAGCAACAGTAGCAGTGCATTTAAGGAAGCAGAAAATCTTCATTTATCCATACCTAGACGACTGGCTACTGAAAGCCTCCTCTCCGGAGCAGGCGAAAAACCATCTGGACATTGTGCTCAGTGTTTTCATATCTCTAGGTCTTCAAGTCAACTACCAAAAGTCCACCCTCATCCCAACACAAACCCTCCACTACCTGGGAGCAATACTGAATTCAGAGCTCAAAAGAGTGTATCCTTCAGAGGAACGACTGTTATCAATAAGGAGGAAGTGTCTAGACCTGAGTTCCCACGCACCTACGGCCCGTTAGGTGAAATCTCTGTTGGGCTCCATGGCCTCTTGCATTTTCATTTTCCCGAATGCCAGATTGCATATGAGGCCTCTTCAAGAGTCTCTGGAGAACAACTGGAACCAGCACACAGGCCACTGGGAGGACAGAATGCTTCTTTTGATAGGAGCACGACAATCGTTACGTTGGTGGATGCACAGACATCACCTGTCAGTAGGAGTTCCTTTTCATCAGCCGATCCCGTCCGACACTCTGGTAACGGATGCGTCGCTTCAGGGATGGGGAGCTCATCTGGGTTCCCTTCAAGCTCAGGGCCTGTGGTCCAATAAAGAAAGAGAGTACCACATCAACCTGCTGGAGCTCAGAGCAGTTCATCTGGCTGTCAAGTCTTTTGCTCCATCGATTCAGGGGAAATCTCTCCTAGTACAAACGGACAATACGACAACAATGTATTATCTGAACAAACAAGGAGGAACGAGATCCCTGCCCCTATCTCGGGAGTCTCAGGCCATTTGGCATTGGCTCTTAGCGAGGGGAATGTCTCTTACAGCAATTCACCTACCAGGGCAGCAAAACGTGGAGGCGGACTTCCTAAGCAGAACCCTCGAGGACACCCACAATTGGGTTCTTCACGGCGAGGTCGTCGAAGACATCTTCGTTCAATGGGGTTGGCCTCAGTTAGATCTCTTCTCAGACGAGGAAAACAAGAAATGCCCAGACTTCGCGTCCAGGTTCTACCGTCCGGGGTCTCGAGGGAATGCCCTGTTGATCGACTGGTCAGGGATATTTCTCTACGCCTTTCCACCGATTCCCCTCATACCAGCTGTGATAAACAAACTCTACAGATCCAGCACCAGAATGATTCTCATAGCCCCGCAATGGCCTCGTCAGTTCTGGTACACGGATCTCCTCAACCTATCAGAAGAACCGCACAGGAGGCTGCCGTGCAGACTGGATCTCCTTTGCAGGCTGGGAGGCAGGATACTTCACCCCAACCTTCCCTCTCTGAGCTTGACAGCATGGCTCCTGAATTCCTGCAGTATGGGCATCTAGGGCTCTCGCAGGAGTGCATGAACATCTTAAGGGAGTCCAGACGACCTTCCACGCGACGTTCTTACGCGTTCAAGTGGAAGAGGTTCTACATATGGTGTTGTCGGCAATGTCAGAATCCTATACTGGCTCAGGAGGAGGTCATACCGTCTTACCTACTCCATCTGGCGAAATCGGGTCTGCAGGTGTCATCTATTAAGGTACATTTATCTGCCATTACAGCCTATCGTAAGTCACCTTCTCAGGAATCCTTTTTTACAAGACCAGTAGTCCAGGATTTCTTAGAAGGTTTGAAAAAGGTTTTTCCACCCATTCGAAAACCCTCTCCTCCATGGGAACTAAACATAGTATTATCTAGACTCATGGTCCCTCCTTTCGAACCTATCCACAAAGCTTCTTTGCAACACCTTACGTGGAAGACTGCTTTTCTCGTAGCCATTACTTCAGCGAGTAGGGTCAGTGAAATTCAGGCTTTGTCCTCCAAGGAACCGTACACGGTTTTCCATGAAAATAGAGTGGTTCTACGAACTCATCCATCATTCTTACCGGAGGTGGTGTTGGATTTTCACATTAATCAGACTATTTTATTACCAACTTTTTTCCCCAATCCGGATACTCCGGCGGAGAAAGCTTTGAACTCTCTGGATTTGAAAAGAGTGCTAAAATTTTATTTGGATAAGACCAAATTGATTAGACGATCTCACCATCTTTTTGTAAATTACGGTCATATGAGAACAGGCGATGCAGCCTCAAAACAAACCATATTTAGATGGATAGTTTCATGTATTGTTACTGCATATCAGTTGGCTAACAAACAGTTATTGGCTAGGTCTAAGACTGATTCGACAAGAGGAAAAGCGGCTACTGCTGTCCTACTTAATGTTCTAATCTCTGAAATCTGTAAGGCTGCTACATGGAAGTCTGTACATACATGTTCGATGGCATCTGTCGCTGTAGATACGCATGTTTTGCAATAGCTCGCCATCTGGTGTTGGGCCGGAGTGTTACAAGTTGTTTTTCTTCGAAGAAGTCTTTCGAGTCACGGGACCGAGTGACTCCTCCTTTTGTCTCCATTGCGCATGGGCGTCGACTCCATCTTCGATTGTTTTTTTTCCGCCATCGGGTTCGGACGTGTTCCTGTCGCTCCGAGTTTCGAAACGGAAAGATAGCTAATTTCGGAAGATTTTCGTCGGTATTGTTGCGTTCGGGATCGGCATAGTTAGATTCAACACCGCGTCGAAGGATCGAAGAGCTCCGGTGCCCTTCGGGGTAGTTTTTTCGATCCCCCGTCGGGGCCTGGTCGGCCCGACCGCGTGCTGAAGAACGCCGATGGAACGGACCCCGTTCCGTTTCTGCCCCAAATGCCACAATAAATACCCCTATACACACCAACACTTGGTCTGTAACCTGTGCCTGTCACCTGAGCACAGTGAAGACACCTGCAAGGCCTGTCGTGCGTTCCGGTCCCGAAAAACACTCCGAGACAGTCGAGCCAGAAGACTTCAGATGGCGTCCGCGCCAACAGCCCACCGAGAGTTCGAGGAACAAGAAGAGGAAGGTACCTTCTCGATCCAAGACTCAGACTCCGAAGGATTCGACGATACACAAACCGTGAGTAAGACGTCGAAAACCACTCAGAGGAAGATTTACAAGGCCCAGGGGACGCCACTGCCACCAGGCCATGGCTCCACCCATAAATTCGGTGACCGACCGTCGGCACCGAAAAAGGCCCAAACAGTGCCGAGATCGTCCGACTCCGGTCGAGACACCGGCACGCAGCCTTCTCGGGACCGAGAAAGTGCTGGAGACAAGCATCGACACCGAGATGCCGGTGTAGACACGGCTTGACGCCGAGACAGCGGCCCCGAAGAAGATCGGCGCCGAGAGGTTTCGGCCCCAAAAAAGAAAAAAGTCACCTCGGAGCCGAAAAGGGACGCAGACAAAGTTTCGGTCCCGAAACAAACTGCAACCGACCCAGCTTCAGGCTCTTATACAGAAGAGCACTCGCTAACCTCCCAAATGCAAAAGCATAGGTTTGAGGAAGAGCTACAATCAACTGATGTGGACCATATGCAAAAGCGTATTTTCATACAGCAGGGGACGGGAAAAATAAGCACCCTTCCCCCTATTAGAAGAAAGAGAAGGTTGGAGTTCCAAACTGAACAGACACCACAACCGAAAGTGGTGAAAAGAGTTACCCCACCACCCTCTCCTCCGCCCGTGATTAACGTCTCACCAGCACAAACTCCATCACACTCCCCAGCTCACACCACCATGAGCCAGGGTGACCAAGATCAAGACGCATGGGACCTATACGACGCCCCAGTGTCAGATAACAGTCCAGAGGCATACCCTACGAAGCCATCTCCACCAGAGGACAGCACCGCGTATTCTCAAGTGGTGGCTAGAGCAGCACAATTTCACAATGTAAGCCTCCACTCAGAACAGGTCGAGGATGATTTTTTATTCAACACACTCTCCTCCACCCACAGCTCATACCAAAGCCTGCCTATGCTCCCTGGTATGCTCCGGCACGCAAAAGAAATCTTTAAGGAGCCGGTCAAAAGTAGGGCAATCACACCAAGGGTGGAAAAAAAGTATAAGGCGCCTCCTACAGACCCGGTTTTCATCACTACACAGCTGCCACCAGACTGTCGTTGTAGGAGCAGCTAGGAAAAGGGCCAACTCCCACACATCTGGAGATGCACCACCCCCAGATAAAGAAAGCCGCAAGTTCGATGCAGCTGGTAAGAGAGTCGCAGCACAAGCTGCAAACCAGTGGCGCATCGCGAACTCCCAGGCACTACTTGCGCGCTATGACAGGGCCCATTGGGATGAGATGCAACATCTCATTGAACATCTGCCCAAGGACCTACAAAATAGGGCAAAACAAGTGGTTGAGGAGGGACAGACCATTTCCAACAACCAGATCCGCTCCTCCATGGACGCTGCAGACACAGCTGCACGGACAATTAATACATCTGTAACTATCAGAAGGCATGCATGGCTCCGAACGTCTGGATTTAAACCAGAGATTCAACAAGCAGTTCTCAATATGCCTTTTAACGAAAAAGAACTGTTCGGTCCAGAAGTGGACACAGCGATTGAGAAACTCAAAAAAGACACGGACACTGCCAAAGCCATGGGCGCACTCTACTCCCCGCAGAGCAGAGGGAATTACAGCACATTCCGTAAAACACCCTTTAGAGGGGGGTTTCGGGGTCAGAGCACACAAGCCAGCACCTCACAAGCAACACCGTCCAGTTACCAGGGACAGTATAGAGGAGGTTTTCAGGGACAATATAGAGGAGGGCAATTCCCTAGAAATAGAGGAAGATTTCAAAGCCCCAAAACCCCTACTACTAAACAGTGACTCACATGTCACTCACCCCCTCCACACAACACCAGTGGGGGGAAGAATAAGTCATTATTACAAAGCATGGGAGGAAATCACTACAGACACTTGGGTTCTAGCAATTATCCAACATGGTTATTGCATAGAATTTCTACAATTCCCTCCAAACATACCACCAAAAGCACAGAATTTGACAAAACATCATTCCAATCTCCTGGAGATAGAAGTGCAGGCACTATTGCAAAAGAATGCAATCGAATTAGTGCCAAACACACAAATAAACACAGGAGTTTACTCACTGTACTTTCTGATACCAAAGAAAGACAAAACGCTGAGACCAATCCTAGACCTCAGAGTAGTGAACACTTTCATCAAATCAGACCACTTTCACATGGTCACACTACAAGAAGTATTACCATTGCTAAAACTACACGACTACATGGCAACTTTAGACCTCAAGGATGCTTATTTCCATATACCAATACACCCATCGCACAGGAAATACCTAAGGTTTGTATTCAAAGGAATACATTACCAATTCAAGGTACTGCCTTTCGGATTAACAACCGCACCAAGAGTCTTTACCAAATGTCTAGCGGTAGTCGCTGCACACATAAGAAGGCAGCAAATACATGTGTTCCCATATCTGGACGACTGGCTAATCAAGGCCCATTCGTTAATAGAGTGCTCAAATCACACAAATCATATCATACAAACCCTCTTCAAACTAGGGTTCACCGTCAACTTCACAAAATCCAACATTCTGCCGCGCAAGGTACAACAATACCTAGGAGCCATAATAGACACATCAAAAGGAGTAGCCACTCCAAGTCCCCAAAGAATTCAAAATTTCAACACCATCATACAACGCATGTATCCAACACAAAGGATACAAGCAAAGATGGTATTACAACTCCTAGGCATGATGTCTTCATGCATAGCCATTGTCCCAAACGCAAGACTGCACATGAGGCCCTTACAACAGTGCCTAGCATCACAGTGGTCTCAAGCACAGGGTCATCTTCTAGATCTGGTGTTAATAGACCGCCAAACTTACCTCTCGCTTCTGTGGTGGAACAACATAAATTTAAACAAGGGGCGGCCTTTCCAAGACCCAGTGCCACAATACGTAATAACAACAGATGCTTCCATGACAGGGTGGGGAGCACACCTCGATCAACACAGCATCCAAGGACAATGGGACGTACATCAAACAAAACTGCATATAAATCACCTAGAACTTCTAGCAGTTTTTCAAGCACTAAAAGCTTTCCAACCAATAATAGTTCACAAATACATTCTCGTCAAAACAGACAACATGACAACTATGTATTACCTAAACAAGCAAGGGGGGACGCACTCCACGCAGTTAAGCCTGCTAGCACAAAAGATTTGGCATTGGGCAATTCACAACCAAATTCGCCTAATAGCACAATTTATACCAGGGATCCAAAATCAACTCGCAGACAATCTCTCTCGAGATCACCAACAGGTCCACGAATGGGAAATTCACCCCCAAATTCTGAACACTTATTTCAAACTCTGGGGAACACCTCAGATAGACTTGTTTGCGACAAAGGAGAACGCAAAATGCCAAAACTTCGCATCCAGATTCCCACACAAACAGTCCCAAGGCAATGCCCTATGGATGAACTGGTCAGGGATATTTGCTTACGCTTTTCCTCCTCTCCCTCTCCTTCCTTACCTGGTAAACAAACTCAGTCAAAACAAACTCAAACTCATATTAATAGCACCAACTTGGGCAAGGCAACCCTGGTACACAACGCTGCTAGACCTATCAGTAGTACCCTGCATCAAATTGCCCAACAGGCCAGATCTGTTGACACAACACAACCAAAAGATCAGACACCCAGATCCAGCATCTAGCTATCTGGCTCCTGAAATCCTAGAATTCGGGCACTTACAACTTACCCAAGAATGTATGGAAGTCATAAAGCAAGCCAGAAGGCCATCCACCAGGCACTGCTATGCACTGCTATGCAAGTAAATGGAAGAGGTTTGTCTGCTACTGCCATATTAATCAAATACAACCATTACACACAACTCCAGAACATGTAGTGGGTTACTTGCTTCACTTACAAAAATCTTACCTGGCTTTCTCTTCCATTAAAATACACCTTGCAGCAATATCTGCATACCTGCAGACTACCTATTCAACTTCCCTATATAAGATACCAGTCATTAAAGCATTCATGGAGGGCCTTAGGAGAATTATACCACCAAGAACACCACCTGTTCCTTCATGGAACCTAAATGTTGTCCTAACTAGACTTATGGGTCCACCTTTTGAACCCATGCACTCCTGCGAAATACAGTTCCTAACCTGGAAGGTGGCATTTCTCATCGCCATTACTTCCCTAAGAAGAGTAAGCGAGATTCAGGCGTTTACAATACAGGAACCTTTTATACAACTACACAAGAATAAGGTCGTCCTAAGGACCAATCCTAAATTTTTGCCAAAGGTTATTTCACCGTTCCATCTAAATCAAACAGTGGAACTTCCAGTGTTCTTTCCACAGCCAGATACCGTAGCTGAAAGGGCACTACATACATTAGATGTCAAAAGAGCATTGATGTATTACATTGACAGAACAAAGAACATCAGAAACACTAAACAACTATTTATTGCATTCCAAAAACCTCATGCAGGAAACCCAATATCAAAGCAAGGTATAGCCAGATGGATAGTTAAATGCATCCAAATCTGCTACCTTAAAGCTAAACGACAGCTGCCCATTACACCAAGGGCACACTCAACCAGAAAGAAAGGTGCTACCATGGCCTTTCTAGGAAACATCCCAATGCAAGAAATATGTAAGGCAGCCACATGGTCTACGCCTCACACATTCAGCAAGCACTACTGTGTAGACGTGTTATCTGCACAACAAGCCACAGTAGGTCAAGCCGTATTAAGAACATTATTTCAAACCACTTCCACTCCTACAGGCTGATCCACCGCTTTTGGGGAAATAACTGCTTACTAGTCTATGCAAAACATGCGTATCTACAGCGACAGATGCCATCGAACTGAAATACATCTGTTCGTGGCATCAGTCGCAGTAGATTCGCATGTGCCCACCCGCCTCCCCGGGAGCCTGTAGCAGTTTGGAAGTTACCTTCAACTATTTGTATATGTATCATCTCAACCTTAAATAGGTACATACTTAGTCACTCCATTGCATGGGCACTATTACTACAATTCAACTCCTACCTCACCCTCTGCGGGGAAAAACAATCGAAGATGGAGTCGACGCCCATGCGCAATGGAGACAAAAGGAGGAGTCACTCGGTCCCGTGACTCGAAAGACTTCTTCGAAGAAAAACAACTTGTAACACTCCGGCCCAACACCAGATGGCGAGCTATTGCAAAACATGCGAATCTACTGCGACTGATGCCACGAACAGATGTACACTGGGTAAGTGACATTTTCATTACTAGGCATTACTGTTTGGACTCAGATGCCAGAGCAGACGCTCAAGTTGGGCAAGCGTCTCTGAGAAATTTGTTTGCATAGTGTACATCTTTTCCTGCACTTCTATTAGACGGTCCGCAGAGATAAGGGATGGGCTTGCTAATCTATTCAATGTTTGACTATTGATGAGGATTCCCTGGTAGAGAAGGATAAGTTACTTACCTGTAAATCCTAGTTCTGATGGATACAACTACCTGTGGATTCCTCACCTAATGAATACCCCCATTGTGCCAGCATTCGACGGAAATCTTCTTCCTAGCTTCTGCACGTCGACGAGGACGTCACATTCGCCCACGCGACGCCGTCTGACGTCATACAGGCAATAAGAAGTCCTCGCCGACGTGCCGACGTCGGTTCCCTTTTTTCCGTGCAATTCGAAACGGTTATCTTCGAGGGAGCTACTGTTGCTGTTCGACAGTTACAGTGTGTTTTTTTGCTGAGTGTTTTTTCTCTGAGGTTACTATGTCTCAGAGGAAGTCTGGTTTTAAGCCCTGTCGAGAATGTGTGGGCAAAATGTTGGTTACTGACCCACATTCGGACTGTTTGTGGTGTTTGAGTTCCGACCATGATGTGGCCAGGTGTGATTCATGTCAACACATGAATCCGAAAGCCCTGAAGGAGCGAGAGGCCAAACTTTTTATGGCGAAGTCGAAGAGAAAGTAGAAGAGGCACCATAGAAAATCCTTCTCGCCGAAGTCTCATCGATGTCATCGAAACACCCGGCGCCGTCGGGAATCACGGCGCCGGTCGAGTAAGGAGAGGTCCCGGTCGAGGTCGCCATCGACTCGACGTCGCAAGACTTGGGAGGTCAGTCCCACAGTCACTCCTCATCCTTCGACGCCGTTGCCTTCTCCAGCTTCGCCGACTTCGCCCGGGCAGCCGCCTTCAGTATTTTGAGGTGCCACAGCCTCAAGTGTTCTCACCGACGTCGAGGTCGGAGTCGCCTTCAATCCAGGCACCCCAGTATCCGGCTTTCCCGGCCCCTGGAGCCGATAATACCGCATTTTTAAATGCGATGTTTTCCATCTTCCAGCAGGTGGCTCCAGGTGGTGCTCCGACTGGGCCTTCGGGTCCGTTGGCTTTCAGTTTGGGTGCTCCGGCGCCGCTGCGACCAGCACCCTTCATGCCCTTTCTCCCCTTGGGGAACGTGGGCTCGGCGCCGGTGTCGGCTCCGGTGGCTCCAGAGGTTTCGGCTCCGGAGGTTTCAGCTTCATCGGCTTCGGCGTTTCGGCCAGTGACACCGGCAGGGCCTTCTGCAACTCCGAGGCAGACTTCTCTTCATCCGACTCCTGGCTCGGCGTCAAAGCTACCTGTGGCGCCTGACCCGGCGACGGACGGATCCGGTGATCGGCGTTGTTCCTCGACATCTGCAGACGCCATGTCGACGCCGAGAATTGAGGAGAGGCTACATTCGAGGAGACGTGCTCTCCGTCTCTTGGAGGAACAAGAGTATCAGAGGGTCCTGGAGGAAGGAGAAATTGAGGACTCTGGCGAGGGTCTTCATGGACTGGACACAGTTAGTGGCCTTGATACTTCCCCTGAGTGGGACTTGTCATCTCCAGGGAAGTATACTGAGGAGGCGGCCACTTTTCATGCTGTGATAAGCAAGGCAGCTAACTTCCTGGAACTGCCTTTGCCGGTAGCTGAGGCGAAACAAAATCTGTTGACTGAGGTTTTACATCCGGCCTCTACATCAGCAGAACCTCTTTTGCCATTTAACGAGGCGCTGCTAGAACCTGTATTGGAGGTCTGGAAGAAGCCCATATCTTCCTCGGCTGTCAATAGGTCTGTGGCCAGGAGGTATCGGGCTGCACCAACTGACCCTGGCTTTCTTTCCAGACACCCTACGCCTGAAAGCTTGGTGGTCCGGGCTTTCTGTTCTGCAAGATCTTTTCCATCAGTGCCGGCAGACAGGGACTCCAAAAAGATGGATATGCAGTCAAAGAAAGTGTTCTCGTCATGTAGCATGGCGTTAAAGTCCACCAACGCTACGTGTATTTTGGGGAGGTACATTTATGCTCTGATGGACGAGATAACATCTTCGCATACAGAGGTTCCTCAAGGACTCTTGAATCTCGTGTCAGAAGCTCAAGCTGCTGCAACCCAGGTTATCCAATCTGGGTTGGATACAACTGACTCGGTGGCCAGAGCGATGGGCACGGCTGTGGTTGCGAGAAGACAGGCTTGGCTTCGCAACTCAGGGTTCTCTTCGGAAGTGCAGTCGACCCTGTTGGACCTCCCTTTTGATGGGGACAAGCTCTTTGGTGCCAAGGCGGATTCGGCTTTGGAGAGGTTTAAGGAGAGCAGGGCCACGGCGTTAGGACTGCAAGCCACTTCTTCTGCCTCCTCCAGATTTTTTAGGAGGTTTCGCGGATTTGGTCGTGGCTCATCCTCCTCTTCCTTTCGGGGGAAATTCCAACAGCCTACCTCCTCTCTCACCTATAGATCATTTAGAGGGAGGGGTAGGGTCCGTACCAGGGGAGCCTCTCAGCAGCATTCTGCCTCTTCCTCGTCCTCTGGAGGGGTGCAGCAGGGGAAGCAGCCTTAGGCTTCCACCAATTCCCACTCACTCCTCTCCTGTAGGGGGAAGGTTACTGTATTTTCTTCACAAGTGGGAGGTCATCACATCAGACGCCTGGGTTGCCAGCATTGTGGGAAAAGGCTACACCCTCCCCTTTCGGGAGTTTCCGCCCCCCATCCCGCCCCGCCCATCTTATTGTTCAGCAGATCACCTCCGGTTGTTAGAACAGGAGGTTCAAGTCCTCCTTTTTAAGGGCACAGTGGAGTTGGTTCCAGAGCAGGAAAAGGGTCAAGGTTGTTATTCCAGGTACTTCCTGATTCCCAAAAAGGATGGTCGGCTGAGACCAATCCTGGACCTTAGGATTTTGAATTGGTTCCTCAAACAGGAAAAGTTCAAGATGCTGACCTTAGCTCAGGTGCTTTTGGCGTTGAACAAGGGAGATTGGATGGTGTCTGTCGACTTGCTGGATGCTTATTTTCATATCCCGATACTCAAGTCGCACAGGAAGTATCTCCGGTTTGTGGTAGGGTCGCAGCACTATCAGTTTGCGGTTACTTCAGCACCTCGAGTCTTCACGAAGGTGATGTCGGTGGTTGCGGCAGAGCTCAGAAGGAAGGGGATAGCAGTATTCCCTTACTTGGACGACTGGTTGATCAAAGCCAAGTCCCCGGAGCTTGTGCTGCATCATCTGCAGTCGACAACTCAGTTGTTGTTCGACCTGGGCTTTTCGGTGAACGTGCCCAAATCTCACCTAGAGCCCTCTCAACGCCTCCTGTTCATAGGGGCAGTACTGGGTACAACATTGGATCGAGCCTTTCCTCCGCCTCAACGGATTCAAGACATTCAGGCGTTGGTTCCAATGTCTCAAGGTGGAGCGGTCATTCCAGTCCTCAAGGTCCTTCGTCTGCTCGGTCCGTTTGCCTCCTGCATGCTCGTTGGCACATGAGGGCTCTTCAGTGGTGCCTCCAAAGGCAGTGGTCTCAACACAAAGGAGATCTCGAAGGTTCTGTCAAGATCTCCAGAGATGCTGCCTCGGATTTGAAGTGGTGGATTGCGGGCGACAATCTTTCCCGGGGAAGGCCGTTCACGCAGCCTCCACCAGTGACCACGGTCATAACGGATGCTTCCACTCTAGGGTGGGGAGCTCATCTGGGGGACCTGGAGATCAAAGGGATTTGGTCTCCAGAGGAACAGATGTTTCATATCAATCTGTTAGAGTTACGGGCTGTACGTCTGGCTCTCAGGGCCTTCCTCCCATCCCTTCGCGGTCAGTCGGTTCAGGTCCTGATGGACAATACTACCGCGATGTGGTATATAAACAAACAGGGAGGAGTGGGGTCGTACCTTCTCTGCAGAGAAGCTCTTCGGCTATTGTCCTGGGCAAAGGACCATCAGATTTGCTTGGCAGCAAATCATCTGGCCGGAGTCTTGAATGTACGTGCGGACAGTCTCAGTTGTCGTTTCTCGACCAACCACGAGTGGCGTCTTCATCCAGATCAGGTCCGTTTAATCTTCCAGATGTGGGGGTTTCCTCGGATAGATCTGTTTGCCACCCGGGAGAACTCACACTGCCCGTTATTCTGCAGCCTCCAGTATCCGGTGCAAGGAGCGTTGGGGGATGCGTTTCAGAGAACCTGGTGCGACCAGTTGCTTTACGCGTTTCCCCCCATACCCTTGATTCCTCGAGTGTTGAGGAAAATTCGCCAAGACCAGGCCCAAGTCATCTTAATAGCTCCGGATTGGCCAAGGAGGGTATGGTACACAGACCTTCTCCAACTCTCAATGTGCCCTCCGCTCCGTCTCCCTCTCAGGGCAGACCTCCTCTCGCAGTCGCAGGGGCAGGTTTTACACCCCCACCTCCAGAGCCTGCACCTTCATGCCTGGAGATTGAACGGGGCAACCTGAATTCTTTCTCTCTCCCGCCTGATGTAGTGGATGTTATCTTAGCGGCCAGGCGACACTCCACTAAATCTATCTACTCTAATAGGTGGTCTAAGTTTGTGGTATGGTGTGGAGAGAGGCAGATTGATCCCTTACGTGCTCATCTCATTTGTCAGATGTTTTATCTTTTGCTTTGTCTTTAGCACAGAGGGGTTGTACAGTTGCTACTGTTAAAGGTTACTTGTCTGCTTTGTCAGCCTTCATTTGTCTTCCAGACCAGCCTTCGTTATTTAGATCTCCTATAGTACTTAGGTTCTTAAAGGGCCTTATGAATACATTTCCTCCAAATCCTTTCGTTATGCCTCAATGGGATTTGTCCTTGGTCCTAACTTTCCTTATGGGGTCCCCTTTTGAACCTATGCAGTCTTGCCCCTTAAGGTTGTTAGTTCTAAAAACAGTCTTCCTGGTGGCTATAACATCCGCAAGGAGAGTGAGTGAGTTGCAGGCTTTATCGGTAAAATCCCCTTATACAACTTTATATGGGGATAAGGTGGTGTTGAGGACCAAGGCTGCCTTCCTGCCGAAGGTTGTTTCACCCTTTCATTTGGCCCAGACAATTACTCTGTCCACGTTCTATCCTCCGCCTCATCCTTCAAAGGAAGAAGAGAGACTACACCGCTTGGACCCAAAAAGGGCGTTAAGCTTTTACATAGACAGGACGGAGGATTTCAGGCTGGAGGATCAGATTTTCATCGGTTAGTGGGCAAGAGGAGAGGAAAGGCAGTCCACAAGAGAACACTCTCCAGGTGGGTTGTTCTTTGCATTAAAATGTGTTACTCTTTAGCAAAGAAGGATCCTCCTGATGGTATTAGAGCTCATTCCACCAGAGCTAAGTCGGCCACTTCGGCCTTGGCCAGAGGTGTTCCTGTGGTCGACATCTGCAAGGCCGCAACTTGGTCGTCCCTTCACACTTTTGCGAAACATTACTGCTTGGACTCTGAGGTCAGAAGGGACGGCCATTTTGCACGGTCCGTGCTGCAGGATTTCTTGGTTTGACCATTCAGGCACCCACCACCGGGCGCGGTACTGCTTTGGGACTCTATTCATTAGGTGAGGAATCCACAGGTAGTTGTATCCATCAGAAGAACGAGTTACTTACCTTCGGTACGACTTTTCTGGTGGATACATTAGCTACCTGTGGATTCCTCACGGTCCCACCCGCCTCCCCATTGCCTGTTTGGTCTCACCAAGTAATTCTTGAGTGTGCTCCTCTTGGTTTTGAGGACTGGTATAGATTATGTATATATGTGCATGTGTATATATTTATATATATATATATATGTTCGATGGCATGTGTAGCTGCAGATTCACATGCTGTGCACATCCCGCCATCTGGTGTTGGGCTCGGAGTGTTACAAGTTGTTTTTCTTCGAAGAAGTCTTTTCGAGTCACGAGACCGAGGGACTCCTCCCATTTCGACTCCATTGCACATGGGCGTCGACTCCATGTTAGATTGTTTTTTTTCCGCCATCGGGTTCGGACGTGTTCCTTTTCGCTCCGTGTTTCGGGTCGGAAAGTTTGTTAGAATCTCGGAAAAATCGTCGGTATTGTTTGCGTTCGGTATCGGGTTAGTTACAACAGATCGACACCGAATTAAGAAGAGCTCCGGTGGCCCTTCGGGGTTTTTTCGATCCCCGTCGGGGCCTGGTCGGCCCGGCCACGTGTCTCTTCAAGGCTGATGGAACGGACCCCATTCCGCTTCTGTCCAAAATGCCATAACAAGTATCCATATACAGATCAACACCTGGTCTGTAACTTGTGTTTGTCACCAGAACACAAGGAGGATACTTGTGAGGCCTGTCGAGCATTTCGGTACAGGAAGACACTCAGGGACCGAAGAGCAAGAAGACTGCAAATGGCGTCGGCGCCGACAGGACAAGGGCGTTTCGAGGAGGAGGAAGAAACATTCTCCACCCAGGATTCGGACTCGGAGGAGATCGATCCCGAAGAAACGCCGAAAAACGTGAGTAAGACGTCGAAACAAAGAACTCACGAAAAGACCGCTAAAGCCCAGGGGACGCCACCGCCAACAGGCCATGGCTTAACCCGAAAAATAGGTGACCGACACCAGCTCGCCCTTTTTCGGTGCCGATGGACGAAGTCATCCGACTCCGGTCGAGATACCGGCACACAGCAATCTCGGGCCCGAGAGAGTAGCTCCGAGAAGATTCGGCATCAAGACAGCGGCACCGAAATGGGTCGGCACCGAGAGGGCACGATGCCTAAAGTAAAAAAGATTTCGTTGAAGCCGAAAAAAGCAGCTGAAAAGGTTTCGGTACCTAAACATCCGGCCTCGGAACCGAAAACAAGTTCCTATTCAGAGGAACAAGGACTGTCCTCACAAATGAAGACACACAGATTTGAACAAGAATTAGAGACAATAGAGCCAGATCACACACAAAGGCGGCTCTTTATTCAAAAAGATACGGGGAAGATCAGCACTCTTCCTCGAATCAAAATGAAACGTAAACTTGCCTTCCAAGACAAGGACAAACAGCCACACGCAAAGGTGGCTAAACAAGTAACACCACCACCATCCCCACATCACTCTCCGCAACCATCACCGGTAGCCACTCCACCAATGATGCAATCCCCAACTCATACGGGAATGAGTCAAGATGACCCTGACGCATGGGACCTTTATGACGCACCAGTGTCAGATAATAGTCCTCAATGCTATCCAGCGAGACCATTGCCACCAGAGGATAGTACAGGCTATGCTCAAGTGGTATCAAGAGCAGCAGCATTTCACAATGTCAGCCTTCATTCAGAACCCATTGAAGACGACTTTCTTTTTAATACACTGTCGTCTACACACAGTCAATATCAGAGTCTTCCGATGTTACCCGGAATGCTGAAACACTTCAAACAAGTGTTTGAGGAGCCTGTCAAAAGGAGAGCCATTACTCCAAGAGTAGATAAAAAAATATAAACCGCCACCAACAGACCCAGTGTACATCACACAACAGCTATCACAAGACTCTGTTGTAGTTGGAGCAGCGCGCAAAAGAGCCAACTCTCATACTTCAGGAGATGCACCACCTCCAGATAAAGAGAGTAGAAAATTCGATGCTGCAGGCAAAAGGGTGGCGGCACAGGCAGCAAACCAGTGGCGTATTGCAAATTCTCAAGCTTTGTTAGCCAGATATGATAGGGCCCATTGGGATGAGATGCAACACTTTATTGAACATTTACCAAAAGAGTTCCAAAAAAGAGCGCAGCAAGTGGTAGAAGAGGGACAGAGTAACTCCAATAATCAAATACGATCAGCAATGGATGCTGCAGACACAGCTGCTAGAACTGTCAACACAGCAGTAACAATAAGGAGACATGCATGGCTGCGTACATCAGGATTTAAACCAGAGATACAGCAAGCTGTGCTGAATATGCCATTCAACGGACAGCAGTTGTTTGGGCCGGAGGTGGACACTGCAATAGAAAAACTTAAGAAAGACACTGACACGGCCAAAGCCATGGGCGCACTCTACTCCCCGCAGAGCAGAGGCACATTTCGAAAGACACAATTTCGAGGGGGGTTTCGAGGGCAGACCACAGAAGCCACAACCTCACAAACAAAGCCCACTTACCAGAGCCAGTATCAGCGGGGAGGTTTTCGGGGACAATATAGAGGAGGACAGTTTCAAAGAAACAGAGGAAAGTTCCAAAGTCCCAAAACTCCTCCAAACAAACAGTGACTTCAAGGTCACAAATCCCCAACACATAACACCTGTGGGAGGGAGACTAACCAAGTTTTACACACATTGGGAGGAAATAACAACAGACACTTGGGTCTTAGCAATTATCCAGCATGGTTATTGCATAGAATTTCTCAAATTCCCTCCAAATGTCCCACCGAAAACACACAGTATGTCAAAACAACATATAGATCTTCTAGGACTAGAAGTTCAGGCATTGCTACAGAAAGAAGCAATAGAATTAGTACCAACACAACAATTAAACACAGGAGTTTACTCACTGGTCTTTCTGATACCCAAAAAAGACAAGAGTCTGAGACCTATACTAGATCTCAGAACATTAAATACCTACATCAAATCAGATCACTTTCACATGGTTACTTTACAAGACGTAATCCCACTGCTCAAACAACAAGACTACATGACAACACTAGACCTAAAGGATGCATATTTCCATATACCAATACATCCTTCACACAGAAAGTACCTAAGGTTTGTATTCCAAGGGATACATTACCAATTCAAAGTGTTGCCATTCGGAATAACAACTGCGCCAAGAGTTTTTACAAAATGCCTGGCAGTAGTAGCTGTACATATCAGAAGGCAGCAAATACATGTGTTCCCGTACCTGGACGATTGGTTAATCAAAACCAACACGCTAAAACGGTGTTCACAACACACAAAATAGGTCATAGAAATCCTACACAAACTAGGTTTCTCAATCAACTACGCAAAGTCACACCTTCTGCCGTGTCAAACACAGCAATACTTAGGAACAACAATCAACACAGCAAAAGGGATTGCCACTCCAAGTCCACAAAGAGTTCAAACATTTCACAATGTAATACAGGCCATGTGTCCAAAACAAAGGATACATTTCAAAATGGTAATGAAACTACTAGGCATGATGTCTTCATGCATAGCCATTGTCCCAAATGCAAGGTTGCACATGCGGCCCTTACAACAGTGCCTAGCATCACAATGGTCACAAGCACAGGGTCAGCTTCTAGATCTGGTGTTGATAGACCGCCAAACATACATCTCGCTTCAATGGTGGAACAGTATAAATTTAAACCAAGGGCGGCCTTTCCAAGACCCAGTGCCACAATACGTGATAACGACAGATGCTTCCATGACAGGGTGGGGAGCACACCTTAATCAACACAGCATCCAAGGACAATGGGACATACAGCAAAGACAGTTTCACATAAATCACTTAGAACTGTTAGCGGTATTTCTAGCGCTGAAAGTATTTCAACCCATGATAACCCACAAATACATTCTTGTCAAAACAGACAACATGACAACAATGTATTACCTAAACAAACAGGGAGGGACACACTCAACACAGTTGTGTTTCCTAACACAGAAAATATGGCATTGGGCGATTCACAACCACATTCGCCTAATAGCACAATTTATTCCAGGAATTCAGAATCAGTTAGCAGACAATCTCTCTCTGGATCACCAACAGATCCACAAATGGGAGATTCACCCCCAAATACTGAACACTTACTTCCAAATTTGGGAAACACCACAAATAGATCTATTTGCAACAAAGGAAAACTCAAAATGCCAAAACTTCGCATCCAGGTACCCACAACATCAGTCTCAGGGCAATGCGCTATGGATGAACTGGTCAGGGATATTTGCGTACGCTTTTCCCCCTCTCCCACTCCTTCCATATCTAGTAAACAAGTTGAGTCAAAACAAACTCAAACTCATACTAATAGCACCAACATGGGCAAGACAACCTTGGTACACAACACTACTAGACCTTTCAGTAGTACCTCATGTCAAACTACCAAACAGACCAGATCTGTTAACACAACATAAACAACAGATCAGACATCCAAATCCAGCATCGCTGAATCTAGCAATTTGGCTCCTGAAATCCTAGAATTCGGACACTTAGACCTCACACAAGAATATATGGAGGTCATAAGACAAGCTAGGAAGCCTACCACTAGACACTGCTATGCAAATAAGTGGGAAAGATTTGTTTATTACTGCCATAATAATCAAAATCAACCCTTACACGCATCTGCAAAAGATATAGTAGGATACTTACTACATTTGCAAAAGTCAAAACTAGCTTTCTCTTCCATAAAGATACATCTTACTGCAATTTCAGCTTACCTGCAAATTACGCACTCAACTTCATTATTTAGGATACCAGTCATAAAAGCGTTTATGGAAGGCCTAAAGAGAATTATACCACCAAGAACACCACCAGTTCCTTCATGGAACCTCAACATTGTCTTAACACGACTCATGGGTCCGCCTTTTGAGGCCATGCACTCTTGTGAAATGCAATACTTAACGTGGAAAGTTGCATTTTTGATTACCATCACATCTCTAAGAAGGGTGAGTGAAATTCAAGCATTTACCATACAAGAACCATTTATTCAAATACACAAGAATAAAGTAGTTCTACGGACAAATCCAACATTTTTACCAAAAGTTATCTCACCGTTCCACTTGAATCAAACAGTAGAATTACCAGTGTTCTTCCCACAGCCAGATTCTGTAGCTGAAAGAGCACTACATACATTAGACATCAAAAGAGCGCTAATGTACTACATTGACAGAACAAAACTAATTCGAAAAACAAAACAACTATTTATTGCCTTTCAAAAACCTCATACAGGAAATCCAATTTCAAAACAAGGCATTGCTAGATGGATAGTTAAGTGTATTCAAACCTGCTATCTTAAAGCAAAGAGAGAGCTGCCTATTACACCAAAGGCGCACTCAACCAGAAAGAAAGGTGCTACCATGGCCTTTCTAGGAAATATTCCAATGAACGAAATATGTAAGGCAGCAACATGGTCTACGCCTCATACATTTACCAAACATTACTGTGTAGATGTGTTAACTTCACAACAAGCCACAGTAGGTCAAGCTGTACTACGAACATTGTTTCAAACAACTTCAACTCCTACAGGCTAAACCACCGCTTTTGGGGAGATAACTGCTTACTAGTCTATGCACAGCATGTGTATCTGCAGCTACACATGCCATCGAACGGAAAATGTCACTTACCCAGTGTACATCTGTTCGTGGCATTAGTCGCTGCAGATTCACATGCGCCCACCCGCCTCCCCGGGAGCCTGTAGCCGTTTAGAAGTTGATCTTGAACATTTGTAAATTTGTAAATATATTACTTTTACTAGCATACACAACTCCTACCTCACCCTCTGCGGGGAAAACAATCTAACATGGAGTCGACGCCCATGCGCAATGGAGTCGAAATGGGAGGAGTCCCTCGGTCTCGTGACTCGAAAAGACTTCTTCGAAGAAAAACAACTTGTAACACTCCGAGCCCAACACCAGATGGCGGGATGTGCATAGCATGTGAATCTGCAGTGACTAATGCCACGAACAGATGTACACTGGGTAAGTGACATTTTCCATATATATTTATGCTTAGTGTATATATTTATTTTAAAAAATATATATATATATTAAATTAGTAGTCCATCTTCTCGCAATGATGTGTTGTTTACAATGTCATGAAATATTGCTTTTGTCTTTCATCTCATTGGATTATTGTTCTCAGGCACGTAAAAAATTTTGGTACTCACGTCGGCGAGGACTTCTTATTGCATGTATGACGTCAGACGGCGTCGCGTGGGCGAATGTGACGTCCTCGTCGACGTGCAGAAGCTAGGAAGAAGATTTCCGTCGAATGCTGGCGCAATGGGGGTATTCATTAGGTGAGGAATCCACAGGTAGCTAATGTATCCACCAGAAAAGCCATTACCGAAGGTAAGTAACTCGTTCTTCTCTTCCAGGGGTATCCTCATCAAAGTCATAAACAACCCACCCTCCTCCCCGGACACAAGTCTCCTAGAAGTGCAGGACAAACTCTCTCTCTAATCGCTTGGATACGTTCTCACGTAAAAAAGAACTGACCTAACTGTGAACCAATTGTCACCTCTCCTTCACCCCTGAGGCATGGTGGGATACTGGAGGTGCTCAGTGTCTTGAAGGCATGGTGCCAGAATTTTATGGTTCTCCTGTGTTAACCTGCATGCAGCCTATTGGCTAATAATGCTCCATTGTTTTCAATGTAGTTTTTTCTCTTTTTTTCACTGATTTTGCTACTGCTTCTTTCCTTGGGCCCAGTTATGGGGCTTTGGAAAGTTTCTTCTCTTATTGTAATTTTGAAAGGGACTGTTTAAAAAAAAAAAAAAAAAAAAAAACCTCCATAAAAATAAGGCATTTTAGCCTGTTTATGAATATAGTCTGCATTGCTGTTGTACACATGTATACATGAGTTTGGTATGAAAATTGTCTACTAAAAATGCTATATATATTTTTTTTCGTGCATATTTCATACTTGTACATGTGTGTATTTTATGTATGCTCCGGGGTCCCCGCACGGGGGAGGGACTATTCAATGTTTATGACTTTGATGAGGATACCCCTGGAAGAGAACTAGGATTGACAGGTAAGTAACTTATCCATACTGCCCCACCACTGGCAGACATTTTCAAGCAGAAGGCAAAGCCGAAACCTCTCCAGCTTTCTCCACCACATTCACCACAGCTTTCTCTTTCATTACAACCTCTCTCTCCACCACCTTCACCATCACACTCGCACACTTCTTCACAAGAAGAACAAAGGGGTGATTACAGTTACACTTTAGACCCATGGGACATGTATGATTCGGATCCCATACCATCTAATGATCCGGATGTTTACCCTACTAGACCATCCCCACCAGTGGATAGTACAGCTTTTAACCAAGTAGTATTCAGGGCAGCTGCATACCATGGAGTACAAATGCATGCAGAACCTTTAGAAGAGGATTTCCTTTTTAATACACTTATCTTCAACTCATAAACATACCAGTGTTTACCAGTGCTTCCTGGTATGCTTAAGCATGCAGTTGAAATGCTTAAAGAACTAGTTAAGGCTAGGGTTCTAACCGAGGGTTGACAAAACAAATAAGCTCGCACCAACAGACCCAATTTACATCACACAACAATTCCCACCAGATTATTTTGTGGTCAGTGCAGCCAGGAAGTGTGCCAATAGTCAGTCTTCTGGGGGATACCCCACCCCCTGACAAATAAAGCAGAAAATGTGATGCTGCGGGGAAAAGGGGGGCAACACAAGCAGCCAACCAATGGTGTATTGCCAATTCCCAGGCCCTGTTGGCAAGATACGACAGGGTACATTGGGATGAGATGCAAGAATTCTTGCAATACCTACCCAAGGATCACCAAAAAGGGCGCAGGAAATTGTGGAAGAGGGTCATGCTATAACAAATATTCATCTCACACCGCAACTAGAGGAATTAATACCAGCATCACAATTACATGACATACATGGTTGAGGTCTTCAGGTTTTAAACCGGAGATCTAACAGGCAGGCCTTAAGATGCTGTTTCCCAAACAGAAATGTTTTGGACCAGAGGTGGACACAACCATAGAGAAACTAAAAAAAGACTGAGAGAGCAAAGCTCATGGGAGCCCTTTATACCACACCATTTCAGGATTACGTTCGGCAACTGCAATTTAGGGTAGGTTTTAAAACCCAGACTGCATAGGCTTCTACCTCCCATACAGAGGACAACATTTCAGGGACAGAGGAAAATTTGCATTCTCAAAGGGTATTTCCACACCCACTAAAAAATGACTTCCCAAACATCCCAAAATCCCATAGGTCTCCTGTGGAAGGAATACTGCAACAATTCCATTCTCACTGGCAAAACATCACCACAGATCAAAGGGTACCCTAATTATCCACAATGGTTATTGCCTAGAGCTCAACTCCACTCCACCAGATATTCCACCTCGTTCTCACAGATTCTCTCCAGAACACATTATTCTACTAAACCAAGAGGTACACTCTCTATTACTCAAGGAGGCAATAGAAATAGTCCCCATCTCACAGCAAGGAACAGGAGTATACTCCCCATACTTCCTTATACAAGGAAGGATGGTACTCTCAGACCCATTCTCGATCTCAGACCTCTAAATCTATATCCTGTCAGAACATTTTCCATTATGGAAGGGTTCAAACGCATTATTCCACCTAGAGTTCCACCAGCTCCTGCATGGAATCTTAATATTGTTCTCACAAGACTTGTGTCCATCATTCGGACCCATGCACTCTTGCGCTATTCAATTTCTAACATGGAAGGTTGCTTTCTTGGTAGCAGTTACTTCCTTGAGAAGAGTAAGTGAAATTCAGGCATTTACTCTAGAAGAACCTTTCTTCCAAGTACACAAACACAAGTAGTTCTTAGGACAAAAACAACATTTTTGCCTAAAGTGGATTCACTTTTGTACATTAATCAGTCCGTGAAATTGCCAGTCTTCTTTCCACAGCCAGACTCTACTGCTGAAAGAGCTCTCCACACTCTTGATCTCGAAATAGCTCTAATGTATTGTATAAACAGAACAAAGGACTTTAGGAAATCTAAATAACCTTTTGTTGCCTTCCAACAACATCATAAAAGTTATCCCATATCAAAATCCAGGATAATCTAGATGAATTGTAAAATGTATTCAAACATGTTACCTCAAAGCGAAAAGGCAGTTATTAATAACTCCAAAAGCACATTCCACTAGGAAAAAAGGTACGTCCATGGCATTCTTAGGAAATATACCAATGGCAGATAAATGCAAAGCAGCCACATGGTCCACACCACATACATTCACCAAGCATTACTGTGTGGATGTGTTACCTAGACAACAAGCCAATGTTGGATGAGCGGTGCTAAAAACACTGTTTAAAACTACTTCAACTCCTACGGGCTAACCACTGCTTTCTTTGGAGTCTATGCACAGCATGTGTATCTGCAGCTACACATGCCATCGAACGGAAAATGTCACTTACCCAGTGTACATTTGTTTGTGGGATGTAGTGCTGCAGATTCACGTGCGACCTTCCAGGGGCCTGTAGTCATTGTAGTACTTAATTTGACATATGTATATACATTTTCATAGACATGTTATTTACTTTTTATATATCTATAGTTGTACATTCACAACTCTTCACTCCTTACTTCACTTCATCCTCCTGCGGGAAAACAATCTAACAAAGGAGTCGATATCCATGCTCACTATCACCGAGAGGAGGAGTCACTCGATCCTCTGACTTGGAAAAAAAAGACTTTGTTGAAGAAAAGCAACTTGTAACAGTCCGATCCCAACACTAGATGGCAAGATATGCACAGCATGTGAATCTGCAGCACTGGTTGCCACGAACAGATGTACACTGAGTAAGTGATATTTTCCATATAATGTGCAGTTGAGAAATCAAACTAAAAACATCACTTTGAAATCTACAGATATGTTCTGTTTAATAAACTTTCCTAAAAAAAATCCTATTGTGTTCTCAGTTTCTGATGCAATGGGATTTGCAAAGTTCAGTGCAGGTCCACAGCACCTTCTTGCAAGCACATTTGTCTGTACACCACATGCCTGATCACTGACTGTTCTTTTTCCACCCCATCCCTCTGGATTGGGTAGCCCCTGCTGAGGAATGTCACATGTGTACCAGATCCCTGCTTGGTAAACAGCACACTTTTTATTTTCAAGAAGAACAGACTAGATTACTGTGAATCATTCACTGCTATGAATGGTTTCCTGGCAGATGCCTGCTGTAACTTCAAGATAAGAATTCCAGGCCAATCATACTGATTTCATCCCTTTTCCAATGAATGCCCAGACAGTGAAGCTGAGAAACACCTGCAAGGCTGTGGAATTCTCCTTTTCCAAAGTCAGAGCAATGACATTAATGTGGATGTACGAAAAATTCCTCCCTGTACTGAATGCTACCCAGATCCTGGCCTTGGGACACAAGTCTTGTAACGGGTGAAACGTTCCTGTCAGGATCACTGACATTGGTGTCCGCAGACCAAACAAGACACACAGTCTTATTGCAGGGCTTGTTGTACATACAAGAGCAGTCTTGTTTCTGCCTCTCTGTTGATTACAGGCTGGCATGGAAAGGTTACTGCCTCTGACCAGAATGCCATCTGCATAGGTTGTCACTACTTCCTTGCCAGGTGGGAATTCACTGCTCTGTCTTATCGGCGAGGAACGTGAACAACTCCTGCTTGTTGTCTGCATCACACAAGACGTTTTGCCACTGTCCTGAAATCTTATTTTGACTTGAGTGCTGTTCTTCGCTTTCCTTTTCTTTTTTGTCTATGTCCCAGATGATGTACACCCTTCTCGAACTATCAAGCTGCTGCACTGTGTAAGATATGAAAGGATCAATAGCGTCGTTTTCGAAAGTCCTGACACCTGCAATTGGCGAGAGGTGAAATCCAGTTCTTCCAAGTTGGTCAACAACAAAGTTGCATCATCACTGTCATTTGATTCTGTAGGAAAGTGCCAACCCCCACAGCCCCCCCAGGATCCATTTGACAACTGGACAGGCACGAAATTTAGTATTCAGAGAGGTGTCTACCCCTCAAGTCATTCCTACCCCTAAGGTGAGCTGCATGATGTGGGCACCACATTTAAAAATCTGCCATCTTTGTGTTAGCATAAGTCAGAACTCTGGGACAGGGTTATGCCCTCTTCCAACAGGAAGTGGTTGTAAAGAAATGGCTCCCTGTTGCAGTTACCCCCCACTTTTTGCCTGATACTGATGCTGACTTGACTGAGAAGTGTGCTGGGACCCTGCTAACCAGGCCCCAGCACCAGTGTTCTTTCACCTAAAATGTACCATTGTTTCCACAATTGGCACAACCCTGGCACCTAGGTAAGTCCCTTGTAACTGGTACCCCTGGTACCAAGGGCCCTGATGCCAGGGAAGGTCTCTAAGGGCTGCAGCATGTCTTATGCCACCCTAGGGACCCCTCACTCAGCACAGACACACTGCTTGCCAGCTTGTGTGTGCTGATGGGGAGAAAATGACTAAGTCGACATGGCACTCCCCTCAGGGTGCCATGCCAACCTCCCACTGCCTGTGGCATAAGGTAAGTCACCCCTCTAGTAGGCCTTACAGCCCTAAGGCAGGGTGCACTATACCACAGGTGAGGGCATATGTGCATGAGCACTATGCCCCTACAGTGTCTAAGCAAAACCTTAGACATTGTAAGTGCAGGGTAGCCATAAGAGTATATGGGCTGGGAGTCTGTCAAAAACGAACTCCACAGCTCCATAATGGCTACACTGAATACTGGGAAGTTTAGTATCAAACTTCTCAGAATAATAAACCCACACTGATGCCAGTGTTGGATTTATTAAAAAATGCACACAGAGGGCATCTTAGAGATACCCCCTGTATTTTACCCAATTGTTCAGTGCAGGACTGACTGGTCTGTGCCAGCCTGCTGCTGAGAGACGAGTGTCTGACCTCATGCGGTGAGAGCCTTTGTGCTCTCTGAGGACAGAAACAAAGCCTGCTCTGTGTGGAGGTGCTTCACACCTCCCCCCTGCAGGAACTGTAACACCTAGCAGTGAGCTTCAAAGGCTCAAGCTTCGTGTTACAATGCCCCAGGGCACTCCAGCTAGTGGAGATGCCCGCCTCCTGGACCCAGCCCCCACTTTTGGCGGCAAGTCCAGGAGAGATAATGAGAAAAACAAGGAGTAGTCACTGGCTAGTCAGGACAGCCCCTAAGGTGTCCTGAGCTGAGGTTACTCTGACTTTTAGAAATCCTCCATCTTGTAGAAGGAGGATTCCCCCAATAGGGATAGGAATGTGACCCCCTCCCCTTGGGAGGAGGCACAAAGAGGGTGTACCCACCCTCAGGGCTAGTAGCCATTGGCTACTAACCCCCCAGACCTAAACACGCCCTTAAATTTAGTATTTAAGGGCTTCCCTGAACCTAAAGATTCAGATTCCTGCAACAACAAGAAGGACTGCCTAGCTGAAAACCCCTGTAGAGGAAGACCAGAAGACAACAACTGCCTTGGCTCCAGAAACTCACCGGCCTGTCTCCTGCCTTCCAAAGAACTCTGCTCCAGCGACGCCTTCCAAAGGGACCAGCGACCTCTGAATCCTCTGAGGACTGCCCTGCTTCGACGACGACAAGAAACTCCCGAGGACAGCGGACCTGCTCCAAAAAGACTGCAACTTTATCCAAAGGAGCAGCTTTAAAGACCCCTGCAATCTCCCCGCAAGAAGCGTGAGACTTGCAACACTGCACCCGGCGACCCCGACTCGGCTGGTGGAGAACCAACACCTCAGGGAGGACCCCCGGACTACTCTACGACTGTGAGTACCAAAACCTGTCCCCCCTGAGCCCCCACAGCGCCACCTGCAGAGGGAATCCCGAGGCTTCCCCTGACCGCGACTCTCTGAAACCTAAGTCCCGACGCCTGGAAAAGACCCTGCACCCGCAGCCCCCAGGACCTGAAGGACCGGACTTTCACTGCAGAAGTGACCCCCAGGAGTCCCTCTCCCTTGCCCAAGTGGAGGTTTCCCCGAGGAAGCCCCCCCTTGCCTGCCTGCAGCGCTGAAGAGATCCCTTGATCTCTCATTGACTTCCATTGCGAACCCAACGCTTGTTCTAACACTGCACCCGGCCGCCCCCGCGCCGCTGAGGGTGAAATTTCTGTGTGGGCTTGTGTCCCCCCCGGTGCCCTACAAAACCCCCCTGGTCTGCCCTCCGAAGACGCGGGTACTTACCTGCTGGCAGACTGGAACCGGGGCACCCCCTTCTCTCCATTGAAGCCTATGCGTTTTGGGCACCACTTTGAACTCTGCACCTGACCGGCCCTGAGCTGCTGGTGTGGTAACTTTGGGGTTGCTCTGAACCTCCAACGGTGGGCTACCTTGGACCAAGAACTGAACCCTGTAAGTGTCGTACTTACCTGGTAAAACTAACAAAAACTTACCTCCCCCAGGAACTGTGAACATTGCACTAAGTGTCCACTTTTAAAAAAGCTATTTGTGAATAACTTGAAAAGTATACATGCAATTGAAATAATTCAAAGTTCCTAATGTACTTACCTGCAATACCTTTCAAACAAGATATTACATGTTAAATTTGAACCTGTGGTTCTTAAAATAAACTAAGAAAAGATATTTTTCTATAACAAAACCTATTGGCTGGATTTGTCTCTGAGTGTGTGTACCTCATTTATTGTCTATGTGTATGTACAACAAATGCTTAACACTACTCCTTGGATAAGCCTACTGCTCGACCACACTACCACAAAATAGAGCATTAGTATTATCTCTTTTTACCACTATTTTACCTCTAAGGGGAACCCTTGGACTCTGTGCGTGCTATTCCTTACTTTGAAATAGCACATACAGAGCCAACTTCCTACAGTGGTCATATAGGGGTTGTGACCCCAGGGGTAAGTAGCCCATTGGCTACTACACTACACTCTTCCAACCCCCTAAAGTCAGTATTTAGTGTAGCCCCTGGCACCAAGAAATCAGATTCCTGCAGAACCTACAAAGAAAGGCACTCAAGAACCCCGAAAGCAAAAACTGAGGAAAAAGCACCTGACTTGGTCCCAGCCCTTCCATCCCATCTGCTGTTCCTGCCAGTTTGCGCACAAGTTGACTCGCACTACAAGCTGCTGTGCCCGCAAAAGCCTGGGAGGACTGCCTGCCTTCAGTAAAGACACTGGAACTCCAGCGAAGCTTGCTTCTTTGCTTCCTTGCATCTTGCAGGCATCCCAGGAGACCTGAGAGGACTCCGGACCACAAAAACCTGACACTGGAAAGCACCACTGCCTGCTTGCCGTCTAGCCCGAGTTGAAGTGGGCCAATGGTGCCAATGTGTTCCTCCAGAGACAAGCCCACCTTGTACTTCCCCACTGTGGACTCCCCTACACCACCTGTAGCCTCTGCCCACAGGCCTCCTCAACTGCGAGTGCTCGCAGTGGAAAAAAAACCTAACGCCTCAGGACACCTCTGCACGAGTCACCTCTGGCTCGTGGAGAAGAGGTCCTAAGGTGTCCCTGAGCATCTCAAGACTTGAATCCACCTGTTGGTTCACCCGACTGAACTCCCTGTCGAAACCTGCAGTCTTTTTCCAACCGGACCAATCCCATTGACTAACATTGGGCACCCAACACAGTACTACACCTCTGCCCAACTGATGCCCATTTTGACATGTTGGTGTTGTCCTGACCCCCCCCCCCCCTCAATACATACCTTATATCGAGGAGATTGATCCCATAAGTTGCTGTACTATTCCTTGTACAAAGCAGGCTCTCTATGTGGTGTACTAAAAAGAAGTACTGTGCAGAGAGTCCAGTGGATCCCAATTGGTTTGCAGAGGCAAAAATAGATAGGACTGATGCTCTATTTTGTGGTAGTGTGGGTAAGCAGTTAAGCTTATCAGAGGGTAGTGCTCAGCATTTGTTGTACTCACAGAGGCAATAAAGGAGACAAACACTCAAAGAATAAATCCGAAGCCATTTTAGAAAAATAACAATTCTTATTATATTGTTTCAAACCCAAGAATTTTGTAATCAGGTAAGTAGTAAACTTTTAAGCATAAATACTTTGCAGTTTCAGAAATCAATACTTAGTCCAATTTTCAGAGTTCTCTCAATGTTACACTATGGAAGAAAACAGTGTTCAACAAACACAGGTTTAACAGCTAATTACGAAGCAAGGGATTTAAGGTAAGTACAGGGCACTGATCAGAACCACACCAGCAGGTCATTCTGGGCAGCACTGGGGCAGCAGGGTGCAGAGTGCAGTAAGTGGTGGTGTGCACAATGGTTTCCTATGTGAGTTTGGTCCTTGTGAAGAAAGGCTGAAGGCTCTGGCTAGGAAGCCATTTGGGGACAACAAGCAGGTAGGTAATTGACTTGGGGTGTTTGGAGACGGTCCACCTTTGGTCCTTTTCTCAAGGGGCAACGGATGTAGGGATGTCCCTAGGCATCGGGTTTTCGCGCCCAGGAGCACTTACGGTCAGAGGGTCCTCTGTGTTTAGACTGCATGGGTTGTAGGGGAGTCTGGCATGGGTGGTCCCAGGGTGGACTAGATCTCTTATGAGCTGGGGCACATCGTTAGCACCAGTGGCCCCCTCAGATGGGGTAAGGGGCGATGGGTTCAGTGGTTGGTGGAGGTGTCAAATTTTCTCTCACCACAAGGCTGTGGGAGAGGGGTTCTGCGTGCAGAGGCTGCAGGCATCTCAGGTGAGTCCAAGATGGGTGTGACCCAGTGGACTCTCTCTGGGAAGATAGGGAACTGGGTTGCCACCGTTGGTCGGCTTCACCTTAAGTCGTGGACTTCAGGTGCAGTGGTCACTTCAGGTGTCAGTGGTCACTTCAGGTGTCGGATCTCTGGGCTCCAGCAGCTGCAGTCTTTTCCTTGAGGTTTTTGTTGCACAACAGTTTAGCGGCTCATGGGAGACTTGAGTCTTTATGGAAGGCAGGACAAGTTGGCTTCTTGGGCAGAGACCTTTGAGGTCAGCAGGCAGTTTGGCATGGTCAGCTGCTTCTTATTTTCCTCCTTCTGCGGGTGCAACTCCTCTTTGTTCACGTCTTCTTAGGTCGTTAGGATTTGAGTTATGGGGTTCTGAGATCCCACCTAAATACTCAATTTAGGGGCGTTACAGGGAATGCCAGGTGGTGGCCAATGGGCTGCTGTAGGAAGTTGGCTCTGTATGTGCTATTTCAAAGTAAGGAATAGCATGCACAGAGTCCAAGGGTTCCCCTTAGAGGTAAAATAGTGGTAAAAAGAGATAATACTAATGCTCTATTTTGTGGTAGTGTGGTCGAGCAGTAGGCTTATCCAAGGAGTAGTGTTAAGCATTTGTTGTACATACACATAGACAATAAATGAGGTACACACACTCAGAGACAAATCCAGCCAATAGGTTTTGTATAGAAAAATATCTTTTCTTAGTTTATTTTAAGAACCACAGGTTCAAATTTAACATGTAATATCTTGTTTGAAAGGTATTGCAGGTAAGTACATTAGGAACTTTGAATCATTTCAATTGCATGTATACTTTGAAAGTTATTCACAAATAACTACTTTAAAAGTGGACACTTAGTGCAATTTTCACAGTTCCTGGGGGAGGTAAGTTTTTGTTAGTTTTACCAGGTAAGTAAGACACTTACAGGGTTCAGTTCTTGGTCCAAGGTAGCCCACCGTTGGGGGTTCAGAGCAACCCCAAAGTTACCACACCAGCAGCTCAGGGCCGGTCAGGTGCAGAGTTCAAAGTGGTGCCCAAAACGCATAGGCTTCAATGGAGAGAAGGGGGTGCCCCGGTTCCAGTCTGCCAGCAGGTAAGTACCCGCGTCTTCGGAGGGCAGACCAGGGGGGCTTTGTAGGGCACCGGGGGGGACCCGAGCCCACACAGAAATTTCACCCTCAGCGGCGCGGGGGCGGCCGGGTGCAGTGTTAGAACAAGCGTCGGGTTCGCAATGGAAGTCAATGAGAGATCAAGGGATCTCTTCAGCGCTGCAGGCAGGCAAGGGGGGGCTTCCTCGGGGAAACCTCCACTTGGGCAAGGGAGAGGGACCCCTGGGGGTCACTTCTGCAGTGAAAGTCCGGTCCTTCAGGTCCTGGGGGCTGCGGGTGCAGGGTCTTTTCCAGGCGTCGGGACTTAGGTTTCAGAGAGTCGCGGTCAGGGGAAGCCTCGGGATTCCCTCTGCAGGCGGCGCTGTGGGGGCTCAGGGGGGACAGGTTTTGGTACTCACAGTCGTAGAGTAGTCCGGGGGTCCTCCCTGAGGTGTTGGTTCTCCACCAGCCGAGTCGGGGTCGCCGGGTGCAGTGTTGCAAGTCTCACGCTTCTTGCGGGGAGATTGCAGGGTTCTTTAAAGCTGCTCCTTTGGATAAAGTTGCAGTCTTTTTGGAGCAGGTCCGCTGTCCTCAGGAGTTTCTTGTCGTCGTCGAAGCAGGGCAGTCCTCAGAGGATTCAGAGGTCGCTGGTCCCTTTGGAAGGCGTCGCTGGAGCAGAGTTCTTTGGAAGGCAGGAGACAGGCCGGTGAGTTTCTGGAGCCAAGGCAGTTGTTGTCTTCTGGTCTTCCTCTGCAGGGGTTTTCAGCTAGGCAGTCCTTCTTCTTGTTGTTGCAGGAATCTAATTTTCTAGGGTTCAGGGTAGCCCTTAAATACTAAATTTAAGGGCGTGTTTAGGTCTGGGGGGTTAGTAGCCAATGGCTACTAGCCCTGAGAATGGGTACACCCTCTTTGTGCCTCCTCCCAAGGGGAGGGGGTCACAATCCTAACCCTATTGGGGGAATCCTCCATCTGCAAGATGGAGGATTTCTAAAAGTTAGTCACCTCAGCTCAGGACACCTTAGGGGCTGTCCTGACTGGCCAGTGACTCCTCCTTGTTATTCTCATTATTTTCTCCGGCCTTGCCGCCAAAAGTGGGGGCCGGGGCCGGAGGGGGCGGGCAACTCCACTAGCTGGAGTGTCCTGCGGTGCTGTGACAAAGGGGTGAGCCTTTGAGGCTCACCGCCAGGTGTTACAGCTCCTGCCTGGGGGAGGTGTTAGCATCTCCACCCAGTGCAGGCTTTGTTACTGGCCTCAGAGTGACAAAGGCACTCTCCCCATGGGGCCAGCAACATGTCTCTAGTGTGGCAGGCTGCTGGAACTAGTCAGCCTACACAGACAGTCGGTTAAGTTTCAGGGGGCACCTCTAAGGTGCCCTCTGGGGTGTATTTTGCAATAAAATGTACACTGGCATCAGTGTGCATTTATTGTGCTGAGAAGTTTGATACCAAACTTCCCAGTTTTCAGTGTAGCCATTATGGTGCTGTGGAGGTCGTGTTTGACAAACTCCCAGACCATATACTCTTATGGCTACCCTGCACTTACAATGTCTAAGGTTTTGTTTAGACACTGTAGGGGTACCATGCTCATGCACTGGTACCCTCACCTATGGTATAGTGCACCCTGCCTTAGGGCTGTAAGGCCTGCTAGAGGGGTGACTGACCTATACTTGCATAGGCAGTGAGAGGCTGGCATGGCACCCTGAGGGGAGTGCCATGTCGACTTACTCGTTTTGTTCTCACTAGCACACACAAGCTGGCAAGCAGTGTGTCTGTGCTGAGTGAGAGGTCTCCAGGGTGGCATAAGACATGCTGCAGCCCTTAGAGACCTTCCTTGGCATCAGGGCCCTTGGTACTAGAAGTACCAGTTACAAGGGACTTATCTGGATGCCAGGGTCTGCCAATTGTGGATACAAAAGTACAGGTTAGGGAAAGAACACTGGTGCTGGTGCTGGGGCCTGGTTAGCAGGCCTCAGCACACTTTCAATTGTAAACATAGCATCAGTAAAGGCAAAAAGTCAGGGGGCAACCATGCCAAGGAGGCATTTCCTTACAGCTGCCCACCTTTAGGTTGAATACACCCTTTCTATGACCACTTTTGCTGGTAAGTGGGCATGACCCTAACCATAGTGGCCTAATTCCTTCCAAACAAGATAGAAGTATATAAAAGGTAGTGTCCACTGCAGCTCATCTACCTTAATTTTCCCACCTGTGCTTCCACCAAAAGTGCGGTCAGGACGGGGGGGTCGATCATCTCCATCACCAAGAGAGACCTGGGTTGCATTATAAAAGCAGCTAGGCCTTCGGAGCTCCCTACCCTAGAATGTCCATCCTTCCTCAGTGAGGTGGGTAACACCTTTGTCCAGTGCATGCTTTTGTCTCAAGCTCTCAAACTGGGGATGGCGGGTGTTTGCAGGAACCAGTCAGTGGTGGCTGAACTGGTCAGGACCAGTCAGTCAGCCAGCACACTAGTTTGCGGGTAGGTTTTCAGGGGGCACCTCAAAGGTGCCCTGTGTGTGCATTTCTTGGTCCTCGGTGATGCAGGCAGTGCCCTGTTTTTCAGGGGCCGCTGGTCCTGTAGAACGCGTTGCTTCTTTTCTTGCAGCTTTTCGAAGCAGGAGACGGGCCAAGTCAGTTGTCGTCTCCTTCTCTTCTGCGGGGTTTTCAGCTCAGCAGTCCTTCTTTCTTGAGGTCGTCAGGAATCTGACTAGCTTGGTTCAGGGAGCTCTTAAATACAAGAATTAGTGGCGTTTTTAGGGTTAGAGGGCAGCATCTTTCTGGTGCCCACTCCCTTTGGGGGAGGAGGGCACATTCCTATCCCTGTTGGCCCGGATCCTCCAAACCAAGATGGAGGATTCTACAAGGGGTCACTTCAGCTCTGGACACCTTAGGGGTGGTCCTGGCTAAGATGGTGACGGCTCCTTGTTTTTCCTAATTATCCCTCTGGACTTGCTGCCAGAAGTGGGGCTTTGTCCGATGGGCTGGGCATCTCCACTAGCTGGAGTGCCCTGGGGCATTGTAACACGAAGCCTGAGCCTTTGAGACTCACCGCCAGGTGTTACAGTTCCTGCAGGGGGGACGTGTGAAGCACCTCCACTCAGTGCATCCTTTGTTTCTTGGCTCAGAGAGCACAAAGGATCTCACACCAGAGGGTCTGAAACTCATCTCTCAGTGGCAGACTGGCACAGACCAGTCAGTCCTGCACTGAAGGATTGGCTAAATTACAGGGGGCGTCTCTAAGATGCCCTTTGTGTGCATTTTTTTAAATAAATCCAAAACTGGCATCAGTGTGGGTTTATTATTCTGAGAAGTTTGATACCAAACTTCCTAGTATTCAGTGTAGCCATTATGGAACTGTGGAGTTCGTTTAGACAAACTCCCAGACCATATACTTAATGTGGCCACACTGCACTTACAATGTCTAAAAATTGACTTAGCTGCATGAGCAATATGCCCCTACAATGTCTGTCCTCACCTGTGGTATAGTGCACCCTGCCTTACGGCTTTAAGGCCTGCTAGAAAGGTGACTTACCTATGCCACACGCAGTGTTTTGTGTTCATGGCACCCTGAGGGGGTGATGCCATGTTGACTGCCTTTTTCTCCCCACCATTACCCACAATCTGCAATGGCAGTGTGCATGTGTTAGGTGAGGATTCCCTTAGGGTGGCACAACATGTGCTGCATCCCTTAGGGACCTTTCCTGGTCGCAGGGCCCTTGGTACCACTGGTACCTTTTACAAGGGACTTATCTGGATGCCAGGGGTGTGCCAATTGTGGAAATAATGGTACATTTTTAGGGAAAGGACACTGGTGTTGGGGCCTGGTTAGCAGGATCCCAGCACACTCAAGTTAAGTCAACATCAATATCAGGCAAAAGGTGTGTGTGTGTGTGGGGGGGGGGGGGGTGTTGTTGTATCTGCAAGAAGGGCTAGTTTACATTTTTACAGTGCTAAAGTGTGTGCCAATTGTGCAAAACAACTGTGCAGTTTTTGGGAAACAGATTTGGCACTGGGGAACTGGTTAGCAGTGACCCAGTGCACTAACAGCCAAAGCCATATCAGAAAACAGGTAAAAGGTGGGGGCTTATCCTGCCAAAAAAGGGTTCTTCCCTACATGCCTGTTTGCAGTATTTGTTTTCCCTCCATAGAATAACATTACAGCTTCCAAAAATTGCAAAAAAGTGTCGACTTCTCAAAACTTCCAAAAATTACTTACCTGAGCGTATTGATTCTGGTGCTGATGAAAAATATATATATATATAAAAATACTTGTTGTTTTTGTAAATTTGTGTGGATCTCCTTCTTGAGTTGCAAGCCTCATTTATTGGCTGTGTATGTATTTGCAGATGTCTCATACTCCTCTCTGATAAGCCTATGGCTTCTCGACCTCACTACTCCTAAAAGAGCACCTTGGGATTGCTAGAGCAAGCCCCTGTCCACTAGTAAGATAACTCCTGGGCTCTTTGCATGGTATATCTAATTTTGATATACCATATAAAGAGCCAGCTTCCTACAGATTCAAGTAGGTTTGGCGCTTCCTTCTCTGATGTCTTTACCAAACATGTCATGAGGTCAGACTTGTTCTCAAAGTGAAGCTTTCCTTTTAGATGCAGGGTAGTCCTCTGAGGCTTCAGAGGTCGCTGGACCCTGGGGGAAGCGTTGCTGTTGCAGTTTTTCTTGAAGTGGGGAGATAGGCCGGTAGGGCTGGGACCAAAGCATTTGGTGTCTCCGTCTTCTCTGCCGGGGTTCAGGTCAGCAGTCCTTCTTCGTCTTCAGGTTGCAGGAATCTATCCTCCTCGGTTCTGGGTGTCCCTAAATACTCAATTTAGGGGTGTGTTTAGGTCTGGGAGGTTAGTAGCCAATGGCTACTAGCCCCGAGGGTGGCTACACCCTCTTTGTGCCTCCTCCCGGTGGGGAGGTGGTCACATCCCTAATCCTATTGGGGCAATCCTCCATCTGCAAGATGGAGGATTTCTAAAAGTCAGAGTCACCTCAGCCCAGTGACTCCTCCTTGTTTTTCTCATCATCTCCTCTGGCCTTGCTGCCAAAAGTGTGGCTGTGGCCAGAGGGGGTGGTAATCCCCACTAGCTGGGATGCCCTGTGGCGCTGTAACAAAGGGGGTGAGCCTTTGAGTCTCACCGCCAGGTGTTACAGTTCCTGCAGGGGGAGGTGAGAAGCACCTCCATCCAGTACAGGCTTTGTTCCTGGCCACAGAGTGACAAAGGCACTCTCCCCATGTGGCCAGCAACATGTCTGGTGTGTGGCAGGCTGGCAGAAACTGGTCAGCCTACACTAGAAGTCGGATTGGTATTCAGGGGGCATCTCGAAGATGCCCTCTGGGTGTATGTTACAATAAATTGCACACTGGCATCAGTATGCATTTATTGTGCTGAGAAGTTTGATACCAAACTTTCCAGCTTTCAGTGTAGCCAATATGGAACTGTGGAGTTCGTGTTTGACAGACTCCCAGACCATATAATCTTATGGCTACCCTGCACTTACAATGCCTAAGGTTTTGCTTAGACACTGTAGGGGCATAGTGCTCATGCACATATGCCCTCACCTGTGGTATAGTGCACCCTGCCTTAGGGCTGTAAGGCCTACTAGAGGGGTGACTTACCTATGCCACAGGCAGTGTGAGGTTGGCATGGCACTCTGAGGGGAGTGCCATGTTGACTTAGTCATTTTCTCCCCACCAGCACACACACGCTGTGAGGCAGTGTGCATGTGCTTTGTGAGGGGTCCCCAGGGTAGCATAAGACATGCTGCAGCCCTTCGAGACCTTCCCTGGCATCAGAGCCCTTGGTACAAGGGGTACCAGTAACAAGGTACTTACTTGAGTGCCAGGGTTGTGCCAATTGTGGAGACAAGGGTACAGTTTAGGGAAAGAACACTGGTGCTGGGGCCTGGTTAGCAGGGTCCCAGCACACTTTCAAATCATAACTTAGCATCAGCAAAGGCAAAAAGTTAGGGGCTAACCATGCCAAGGAGGCATTTCCTTACAATGACCGAGAAGAGTTCCTTCGAGTTGTGTGCGGAGGAGCTGATGCACTCCTGGAGTGCGTCCTTCCTTGCGTTCTTGATTTTTCGTCGGCGGTTGCAGCTCTGAATGAGGCGCGGTGTTCGCCGGTTTAGCTGTGCCTCCATTTTTCCCTCTAAATCTTTGCGGTACTCTTTGATTCTGGTATTTGCCAATAGTTTTACATGCAGCTAAGTCTGTGTGAAGTCAACGAGCAAGAAACACATACTTGTCTTCTCAGTGCATCTTGGGCCATTTCCACTGCATGAACTTTGCCTATCCAAATGGTGGTCCATCCATTGCAACTACTGGGATCTGCATGGGATTGAGGAACTCTGATGACTGATCAATAACATCAGTGCCATGCTTGATCATGAGTGCTGGAGCTGCCTTCTCATTGCAAAGAGGGAGAAGCTGTGAAAGAACAGACTGTTAATTCAAATATGGCTCTGTCTGATTGGACGCATGGTAGACTGACCACACTGGACTGTCTCCCTTTTCTGGCTTTTCTTTTTTCTGTCAGTTGGAGAGAGAATTCAATTCACACTTTCTTATGCTTCATTGCTTCCACCAGATCTCCCACTACTACCATTGTCATGATGATTTTTGGCACCTCAACTGTAGATTCTACCAGTGCTACCTTTGGTGCAGTGGTGAAGCTGTCAAGCAAAGGTATGTTCTTTCTCTCAGCCTCTGCAGGAAGACTGATAGCTTCTCTGATCTGAGAATGATGGTGTCTGAAACATGCTGATCCCTGTGCCATGGAAAGAACTGTTGGAAGTGGTGCTTGAAGGGTTGTGATCAAGCTTGTCTATTCCACCAACTGTGAAAAGCCAAGTTCAAAGCTTCAATGGGCACTTTACTTCTTCGTTCTTTGCTTTCTGGGAAACAGAAGTTGCTAGCTATTTTCCACCTTGAGAGCGTTTTGATAATTTACGCTAATTCCCAAATGGTGCAGTTGAATAATCAGTTTTCTTGACTGTGTCAGAGTGTGCGCATCCAGCCCTCTCTACAACAGGAGTAGCGGTTCAAATGATTAAGAATGGCAAGATTGTACCACAGATTGTGTTGTCTTCTAGCAGTTGAACTTGATTGTTTGGGAGATAATAAGAGTTTCCTGGAATCCGTGCCAGACCCAATCAACATAATTGATACAAGCATTTTCAGTGTTGTTGGTACTGAGTTATTTTGACAGTTTGGTGGGGAAAGTGGCATCAAAGTGAAATCCATCAGATCCCATGATGTCTTTTCGAATGATATTGGCAGCTTTTGCCAATATGGCTGCATCTCTTTCGTAATCTGTAAAAGCAGTTTTCAGCAGTTGCTCCATGCCTTGGTTGAAAATAAGCACAGGATGCTTTCCATCATTCTGCGGAAAGTAGCCAAGAATCTTTGTGCTTGAAGTAATTTTTGTTGACATCCTTCTGAACTCCAAGTGCCACAAGACTATCTGCATACTTGTGATGCAACCCAGCTTGAAGTGGAAAACATGATCTTCTACTGAGTTTTCATTGAAGTTGATAAGTTCAGTGATCGATGATGATTCAGGAATACAGTATGGCAATTCAGCTAGTACATGCCATCTATTGTTACAACATCTCCAGAAGCTATTTTCGCTACAGCAGCAGTGTCCTGTAGGTCAGTGGCCATGTGTCTGATATTCTGATCAACATCAAGTGTCATGAACTCATGGAGGTCACCCTCATTTGCTGTGCAGAAAATGCAGATCTTTGTCTGTGACAGACAATCCCTTTGGTGCTTTTCTTCAACACCTTCATTGGATGGTTCTGCTTCTTCAAAGTCCTTTTTTCTTTTTTCCTGAGTTCCTACCAACTTGCACTTGTGGAATTTTCCAAGACAGGATTTATTCCAACTTATTTCAATAAATGTTCAAAAGTTGTGGCTTCTTTGAAGCAGTGTCTCACAGGAAGCCTATTCAATTTGCGAAATTCACTAAGCTTGTTCAGAAACTTCTTATTTGGCTGAGATTTATTTCTAGGTCCTACTACATTCAAGGGAGACTTCAGCCCTTTAGTAGTTCTTTGCTAGCAAATAATGCAGGTTGGCCAGTCCATGTCTTCATTTGTGAAAGATCAAACCTGAAACATACAGAATGTAAAAGTAATGTTAGTTTTCTAGAAAACTTAAAGGTGTGTGTGTGTGTTACTGGTGTTTCTGCTTTATATTTGTCTCTCAAAACATAACCCACTCACAGCTAGGGTACAATTCATTATCTGCTCGCTTTTACATTTATAAACTTTCAGACTGGCATTCACTTTCATTCGGCCCCATTTGGCTCCATTTTGCTGTAGTGGCTGCTTACCTAGAGAATAGGGAACATATCTTCCTTTTCAGAATTCCTTTTAGTCTTCAAGAGTGTCATTCCTCTCAGACTCTTCCGGCTGCATTATGGAACCTCAGTACTGTTCTCACCAGGAATCTGCAATTAGAAGTATTCATCAAAACAGCAAGTTACTTACTTTTGGTATCTCTTTCTGGTGGAGACTATCTAACCGCAGATTCTCTCCCTCTTCTGCATTCTATGTAGTGGTCTTCTTTTCCAACCTGAAAATATCCCAGCCTGCAAATCTGCACATTGGTATGACTCAGATTTTAGACTCCAAGAGTGTGGACAGAGCTGAGAAAGAAACTGACAGCAGGCAGGCAGAGATGACGCTTATACGTACCTCCGTTTCTTACTTTCAGGCCAAACAAAGTGATTGCAGAGTTGTACGGTGCCACTGACCAGGGAGCAATGCTGTTTAAATCTTCCCAGATCTGATCTGACTCCTGTGGATATTCTAAAGGTGAATAATCTGCAGTTGGGGTTTAACCAGAAAGTGTTTTTCAGAAGCTCAGTACACTGTTTATGGATATTTCTATTTTTGTCCAGGTTCATAACTCATTTTGCACCCTCTTTTTTAATTCTTCCCACAAAGGTTCTGAACGATACCTGGGTTTCCTTCCCTTCCTGGTCTGAGGATTCTACATTTGTCAGTTCCAAAAAGACCCAGTATGAAGAGCATATTTACAGGTGTGAAGATGAACGATTTGAGGTAAGTCACTCTATGCATTGTCCTTTTTGGGTGACTGGGAAAGCTATCATTCAAATATTTAGTGTATTACTTGTAGAGTTGTTAATGTATGTTACTGTTTGGTGTGTGTACAAATGTGATAGAGGTGGTTTGGCATGTAGAAACAGAATGTGTGGCCTTTACCTGGGGACCTGGGCACTCCCTGGTTACTCCGTAGTATCCCACGTGTAGGTTGTCTTTCTTGTCCCAATGAGACGTGGGTCTCTAAAGTTGAAACGTCAACGGTACAGCACTTTTTCTTCAGATACCACTTGTTGGTCTCATCTGTGAGATGTGTTGTTTCTGTTTGTGCAACCTTACTACACAGACTACAGTTGTTAGTTTTAATGTGCATACGCACATATATGTATCCTGAATTTTGGTTCTGTGTGAGTGGAGCACATTCTAAGGGAATGAAGAGCTTTGCTGAGTTCCTCACAGAATTCTTGCGCAAGCTTATCAGTGGGAGATCAAGTCCCAGGTTATTCAGCAAACACTTCACACATTAGGGAACCCAAATTCTAGAACTTTACACCTGTTTGCCTGCCATTGTTGAGAGCCGTGCAGTTAAAATATGCGGGTGATAGACAACAGTGACATTTTTATCATGTTTGTGTATTAGAAAGATCAATGAAGGAAATTTCTGTTTGTAATTGTATGTTTTTTTTGCTGCATGAATTTGGTGATGAGCTGTTCACAATACTGGTTATCCATGCAGCCAAGAGCTATGTGTCGCTGTTCAGAAGAGTGATTTCTGATGCTGCTCTCCAAATTCTGGGACTCCCGTCGACCGCTAGGAGTTGTTAATCAGTGGTGGGTTTGTGACTATTTAACCTGTGGAAAAAAGATGGATTGAACATACTGCTGTTTACAGCGGGGTGCACCTGCGGATGTTCAAATAAGCACACAGTAGATGATGGGAGAATGCATGCAATAAGTCTAACTACTGGCAGTTGCTTGGGGTATCATTTCAACACATCGTTCTTTGGCCCACCATGTCTTCTCAAGTTAGACCCAGCATATGCAAATCAGTCCTAGCACTGCTCCAATAGGAACAGTTCAGCCCGAACTGCCAAGCCAGGTCTTCTCTGAACTGGAGCATCCCAAGACAGTTTTTTCCGTAATTCGGCCTCTTTAGTCGGATGCAGTTAGCAAGGGACCCACGTCTGGGATACCCTGGCCACTTAGGGTGGAGCATCAAACACACAAAAGGCGATGAGGGAATTCCTGCAGTAAGTCAAATCAGTGACAGTTTATCTGGGTAGCATTTCAATTCATTGCATGCTCTGGGCTGTTCCCATTGGAACAGGGTTAAGACTGATTTGCATATGGATGGATCCAAACTGAGATATTATGGTGTGCAAAATAAGAATGGACTGGGATGCAGCCATGAGTAGTTACCAGTGAGTGAGATTAATTCAAGCATTATATCCATCACCTTTTTTGTATACTTTAGTATACAAAAAAGTGATGGATGTATACCTTTGGTGAGTTATCCTAAGTGAGATGGGTATGCCCAGGTGTGGACACATTGTCACTGGAACGAAGCTATACCCAGCTGATGAGCCCTAACTAGGGGGAAACCGGTCCTGAGTTGCTTGTGGTCTGGTTGAAAGACGACCTTGCATGGCAGTCCAGGCTGAACTGTTCCTGTTGGGGCCGGATCAAGTCTGATTCTCACATGGCTGGGTCCTAACTGAGGTGGCATACTGTGCAAAATAACGATGGGCTGCGGTGAGCCCTGAGTAAGTGCCAGTGGCTGAGATTTATTCAAGCATTTCATCCAACACTTTTCTGTGTACTTTAGACCTTCAAATAAGAGTTATACTCATTGGGCATCTTGTGCCACTGCAACTACCTATGTTCAATCTGTACCTTCAGGAGCTCAGCTGGCGCTGCTCCCCCGAAACCTTGTGCCACTGTGTGCACTTTGCTCCAAAGAATACATCTTTCCAGGAAAGCCAGCACATACACAAACCGAAATGTGTGCACGTTTAGTATAGGATATTTGATAATGTACCAAGGTCACAATAGTGGATCTCAACAGTTTTTCTGTATGCAGTAGCTCATACTCAAATTTCCTTTCTTCTCATCAAATAGAAAGGAAACAAATTTTTTAACCATTTTTATTTTACCATTCAAGCCATTACATTTTTTTCATGTTTGCAAACTGAGTACAACTTTAGTGATGGACGATACACATACATTTCAACTGTCTCCTCCACACGCATTTCTCCAAGTTTTCCAGTATTTGAACTTCCATAGATTCACATGCTTGACTCACCTCCGTCATTGAAGTGGCAGTCCCCGTGGAATATTAACATAGCAGTAAATGTCATTACCATAGGCCCTAATGGCAATGAACACACTCTTTAATAACATATCCATGTCCTTTTTCAAAAAAGTCAAACTTAACTTATGACAAACCAGGCAAGCACACCCTCTAGAACACTCACAAGAGAGGCTGATTCCCTCAGATTTTCCACTGATTGTTGTGTGACAGGGAGTCTCCCTGGGCTCTGCTCTGTTTTTTTTCCTACAGATTTCAGGTATTTCAGATTAGATATGGCTGAGACACCTAAAAAAGGATTTTTGATCCTGTTCTACATGCTGAAAAAAGATGACATATTGATGATCCTCATGAAAATTGTATACTTCCTACATCCTGACCACAAGGTGGAAGTGTTGCATGATTTCCTGCAACGTTTCTTCTAAAACTCTTAGATAGGGAAGGCAAACTCTTATTATGACTAGAAAGATCACAGGCTTTAATTTCGTTCAGTTCAGAAGAGCACTCCGACTCTTCTACTATTCCTCACGAATAACCGTCAAAAAGGAAAATATTCTCTAAGGAACAACCTGAGTCTTCAAAGAAAGCCTTAGTCTCATCTTAGTATGCTATGACAGACAAATCTGGTCTGACATTGGGGATTTTGTGAACTCTTTCCAGAAGAAAGGAAAGTGTAGGAAGTTGGCTCTGTATATACTATCTCAAAGTAAGAGATAGTGTGCACAGAGTCCAAGGGTTCCCCTTAGAGGTAAGATAGTGGCAGAATTAGATAATTCTAATGCTCTGTTTTGTGGTAGTGTGGTCGAGCAATAGGCTTATCAGAGGGTAGTATTAAGCATTTGTTGTACACACACAGGCAATAAATGAGGAACACACACTCAGACTTTACTCCAGGCCAATAGTTTTTATATAGAAAAATATTTTTTTTAAATTTCTTTTAAGAACCACAAGTTCAAGATTTGAAGTAAATACATAAAATGCATGGTACTCCACACAAGTAAGTTGGGAACTTTGAATTAGAGCAATAACATTAACAGTTTTTGTTAAAATGGCAATCAGCTATTTTAAAAGTACAGTGGAAAAATCAACAGTTCTTGGGGGAGGTAATTCAGTCACTTACAAGTCTCAGTTCCTGGGCTTAGGCAGCCCACCATTTGGGGTTCAGGGCAACCCCAAAGTTACCACACCAGCAGCTCAGGGCCGGTCAGGTGCAGAGGTAAAAGTGGTGCCCAAAACGCATAGGCTCCAATGGAGATAAGGGTGCCCCGGTTCTAGTCTGCCAGCAGGTAAGTACCCGCGACTTCGGAGGGCAGACAAGAGGGGGTTTTGTAGGGCACCGGGGGGGACACAAGTCAGCACTGAAAGTACAATCTCAGCGGCACAGGGGCGGCCGGGTGCAGAGTGCAAATAGGCGTCGGGTTCGCAATAGGTTTCAATGGGAGACCCAGGGGTCTCTTCAGCGATGCAGGCAAGGGGGGGGCTCCTCTGGGTAGCCACCACCTGGGCTAGGAAGAGGGCCACCTGGGGGTCGCTCCTGCACTGGAGTTCGGATCCTTCAGGTCCTGAGGGCTGCAGGTGCAGTGTTTACCAGGCGTCGGGTTCTTTGAAGCAGGCAGTCGCAGTCAGGGGGAGCCTCTGGATTCCCTCTGCAGGCGTCGCTGGAGGGGACTCAGGGGGGTCAACTCTGGCTACTCACGGGCTCGCAGTCGCCAGAGAGTCCTCCCTGTAGTGTTGGTTTTCCGCAGGTCGAGCCGGGGGCGTCGGGTGCAGAGTGGAAAGTCTCACTCTTCTGGCGGGTACCGTGTGGTCTTTAAAAGTTGCTTCTTTGTTGCAAGTTTCAGTCTTTGTGGAACAGGGCCGCTGTCCTCTGGAGTTCTTGGTCCTTTTAGATGCTGGGTAGTCCTCTGAGGCTTCAGAGGTCGCTGGACCCTGGGGGATGCGTCGCTGTTGCAGTTTTTCTTGAAGTGGAGATACAGGCAGGTAGGGCTGGGGCCAAAGCAGTTGGTGTCTCAGTCTTCTCTGCAGGGCTTCAGGACAGCAGTCCTTCTTTGTCTGCAGGTTGCAGGAGTCTATTTTCCTAGATTCTGGGGGCCCCTAAATACTCAATTTAAGGGTGTGTTTAGGTCTGGGAGGTTAGTAGCCAATGGGTACTAGCCCTGAGGGTAGCTACACCCTCTGGTGCCTCCTCCCGGTGGGGAGGGGGTCACATCCCTAATCCTATTGGGGGAATCTTCCATCTGCAAGATGGAGGATTTCTAAAAGTCCGTCACCTCAGCTCAGGACACCTTAGGGGTTGTCCTGACTGGCCAGTGACTCCTCCTTGTTTTTCTCATTATCTCCTCTAGCCTTGCCGCCAAAAGTGGGGCCGTGGCGGGCATCTTCACTAGCTTGGATGCCCTGTGGCGCTGTAACAAATGGGGTGAGCCTTAGAGGCTCACCGCCAGGTGTTACAGTTCCTGCAGGGGTAGGTGAGAAGCACCTCCACCCAGTACAGGCTTTGTTCCTGGCCACAGAGTGACAAAGGCACTCTCCCCATGTGGCCAGCAACAAGTCTGGTGTGTGGCTGGCTGGTAAAACTAGTCAGCCCACACTGGAAGTCGGGTATGTTTTCAGAGGGCATCTCTAAGATGCCCTCTGGGTGTATTTCACAATAAAATGTACACTGGCATCAGTGTGCATTTATTGAGCTGAGAAGTTTGATACCAAACTTCCCAGTTTTCAGTGTAGCCATTATAGTGCTGTGGAGTTTGTGTTTGACAGACTCCCAGACCATATACTCTTATGGCTACCCTGCACTTACAATGTCTAAGGTTTTGCTTAGACACTGTAGGGGCATAGTGCTCATGCACATATGCCCTCACCTATGGTATAGTGCACCCTGTCTTAGGGCTGTAAGGCCTACTAGAGGGGTGACTTACCTATGCCATGGGCAGTGTGAGGTTGGCATGGCACCCTGAGGGGAGTGCCATGTCGACTTACTCGTTTTGTCCTCACCAGTACACACAAGCTGGCAAGCAGTGTGTCTGTGCGGAGTGAGGGGTCCCCAGGGTGGCATAAGACATGCTGCAGCCCTTAGAGACCTTCCCTGGCATCAGGGCCCTTGGTACCAGTTACAAGGGACTTACCTGGATGCCAGGGTGTGCCAATTGTGGAGACAAAGGTACAGGTTAGGGAAAGAACACTGGTGCTGGGGCCTGGTTAGCAGGCCTCAGCACACTTTCAAATCATAACTTGGCATCAGCAAATGCAAAAAGTTAGGGGGTAACCATGCCAAGGAGGCCTTTCCTTACAACGTCATTGTGGCAATAAGAGGTCCTCGCCGGCGTCAGTTCCCTTTTTTCTGTGCCTTTGACGCTAATGTTTTTTTCCTAGCTCTCGAACAGCTACTGTTTCGAAGGTGCCTTGTACTTGTTACAGTGTCTCCACCCAAGAAATCAGGTTTTAAGCCTTGCCATGAGTGCGGGGGTTGTATGTCAGTCACGGACCATCATGAAGACTGTTTGTGGTGTCTGAGTTCGGACCACGATGTGGAAGGGTGCGTGTCTTGCAAGAGGATGAATCCAAAGGTGTTAAAAGAAAGAGAGGCTAAGCTTTTCTTAGCAAAAGCTAAAAGAGGACACGAGTCATCGGAGATCTAAGACAAGGGACTCTTCATCTCATAAGTTGTCGAGATCACACAAGAAGCAGCGCCGGCACGATTCTCAACACTGTTCTTCTAGAGATTGATCTCGATCTCGGTCCCCTTGGAGACTACGTTATACGGCGTGGGAGGTCAGTCTGACTGTTACTCCCCAGCCTCAGAGTCCTCAGGCTTCTCCGGCGCCATCACTGATTGAGGTAGTCGAGTCCCCGGTGTAGGAAGTTGGCTCTGTATATACTATTTCAAAGTAAGAAATAGCGTGCACAGAGTCCAAGGGTTCCCCTTAGAGGTAAGATAGTGGCAAAAAGAGATCATTTTAATGCTCTATTTTGTGGTAGTGTGGTCGAGCAGTAGGCTTATCAGAGGGTAGTGTTAAGCATTTGTTGTACACACACAGGCAATAAACGAGGAACACACTCTCAAAGACAATTCCTGCCCAATATGTTTTTATATGCTATTTCTTACTTTGAAATAGTGCATACAGAGCCAACTTCCTACATTGGTGGATCAGCGGTGGGGTACAAGACTTTGCATTTGCTGGACTACTCAGCCAATACCTGATCACACGACTAAATTCCAAAAATTGTCATTAGAAACTGATGTTTGAAATTTGAGCTATTTTTCTAAATTTTTAAAAGTCCTGTTAGGGCCTTGTGTTAGTCCCTGTTAGCATTTCTTTTAGAGTTTAAAAGTTTTGTAAAAGTTTTGAATTAAGTTCTAGAGAGAGTTTTAGATTCTTAAAAAGTATTCCAACTTTTAGAAACATAATGTCTGCTGCAGAAGAGATAGTGATGGAACTCAACCTCACCCCTTACCTGCATCTTAGGATGTCAGAGTTAAGGTCTCTCTGCAAAATAAAAAAGATAAAGACTGGTTCAAACCCTACCAAAGTACAGCTCCAGGAGCTTTTGGCAGAGTTTGCTAAAAACAACCCCTCTGATGATATCTTCACTGAGGGGGGAGCTAGTGATGAGGAGGGAAATATCCCACCCCCTCTCCTAGTTAGGGAGCCCAGGGTTTCTCCAACCCTGACTCCAGAAGTGATAGTCAGAGATGTTGCTTCTCTCACAGGAGAGACCAACAGCTCTGCAAGCATGTAGATGACCTCCTGCTAGCCAGGTTGGCCAACAGATTGGCTTTGGAAAGACAGATCCTAGCCATAGAAAGGGAAAGAGAAGAGATGGGCTTAGGTCCCATCAATGGTGGCAGCAATTTAAATAGGGTCAGAGATGCTCCTGACATGCTAAAAATCCCCAAGGGGATTGTAACTAAATATGAAGATGGTGATGACATCACCAAATGGTTCACAGCTTTTGAGAGGGCTTGTGCAACCAGAAAAGTAAACAGATCTCACTGGGGTGCTCTCCTTTTGGAAATGTTCACTGGAAAGTGTAGGGATAGACTCCTCACACTCTCTGGAAAAGATGCAGAATCCTATGACCTCATGAAGGCTATCCTGATTGAGGGCTTTGGATTCTCAACTGAGGAGTACAGGATTAGGTTCAGGGGGGCTCAAAAATCCTCGAGCCAGACCTGGGTTGATTTTGTTGACTTCATGGCAGTGGTGTAAATGATTATGATGGGCTGTACAATTTATTTGTGACAGAACACCTGTTAAGTAATTGTTTCAATGATAAACTGCATCAGCATCTGGTAGACCTAGGACCAATTTCTCCCCAAGAATTGGGAAAGAAGGCGGACCATTGGGTCAAGACAAGGGTGACCAAGACTTCCACATGGGGTGACCAAAAGAAAGGGGTCACAAAGCATCCCCAGGGGAAGTGTTGAGACATCCAAGGGAAAAAGTAAAGAGCCTTCTACAGGGCCCCAAACACCTGCTCAGGAGGGAGGGTCCAAAGCCTCTTCACAATCCAATTTTGGGTACAGGGGTAAAAACTTCAAACTCTACTCCAGTTAGCACTGGAATAGCCAGTCTCCAGGTGGGAACAACAGTGTGCCCAGAGCAAATCAGGGTTCACACTGAAGCTACATTAGTATCTGAGGGTGGGGTGGACTTAGCCACACTGGCTGCCTGGCCCCCTAATACGCAAAAATACAGGCAGCAACTCTTGATTAATGGGACTAGTGTAGAAGGCCTGAGGGATACAGGTGCCAGTGTCACCATGGTGACAGAGAAACTGGTTTCCCCTGGTCAATACCTGGCTGGACAAACTTATCCAGTCACCAACGCTGACAATCAGACTAAAGTACATCCCATGGCTATGGTAACTTTAGAGTGGGGAGGGGTCAATGGCCTGAAACAGGTGGTGGTCTCCTCAAATATTCCTGTAGACTGTTTGCTTAGAAATGACCTGGAGTCCTCAGCATGGGCTGAGGTAGAACTCAAAACCCATGCAGCCATGCTGGGTATCCCTGAACTGGTGTGTGTCAAGACAAGGGCACAGTGCAAGGCTCAGGGTGAAAAAGTGGTGTTGGATCCTGGAAAAAGGGCCCAACCCTCCAAGAGAAATGGAAAGAAGACTGGGGAACCGGCTTCAACCCAACAAGAGAAAGAGAACCTCTCTTCCCAGGAAGAAGTTCTGCCTTCTGAGGGAAATGAGCCCATGGAGTTGGAACCGTATCAGGTTGAGCTCCTAGGCCCAGGGGGACCCTCAAGGGAACAGTTGTGTAAGGGGCAAGAAACCTGTCCCTCTCTTGAAGGCCTTAGGCAGCAAGCTGCTGAAGAGGCCAAAGGAAAAATCACTGGAACACAGAGTCTATTGGGAAGATGGACTCCTCTACACTGAGGCAAGAGATCCCAAACCTGGTGCCACTAGGAGAGTAGTAGTGCCTCAGGAGTTTAGGAAGTTCTTTCTAACCATAGCCCATGATATTCCACTTGCTGGGCATTTGGGACAAACCAAGACTTGGGAAAGGTTAGTTAACCATTTCTATTGGCCCAACATGTCCCAGAAAGTAAAGGAGTTTTGTGTCTCCTGTGCCACCTGTCAAGCCAGTGGTAAGACAGGTGGACACCAAAAGGACCCCCCTCATTCCACTTGCAGTGGTGGGGGTCCCCTTTGAAAGAGTGGGTGTGGACATAGTGGGTCCACTTGAACCTCCCACAGCCTCAGGAAACCAGTATATCCTAGTGGTAGTGGATCATGCCACTAGGTACCCGGAAGCAATTCCCCTTAGGTCCACTACTGCCCCTGCAGTAGCTAAAGCACTAATTGGTATCTTTACCAGAGTGGGATTTCCTGAGGAGGTGGTGTCTGACAGGGGTACCAACTTCATGTCAGCATACCTGAAGCATATGTGGAATGAGTGTGGGGTGACTTACAAATTCATCACACCATACCATCCACAAACCAATGGTCTTGTAGAAAAGTTTAACAAGACATTGAAAGGCATGATCATGGGGCTCCCTGAAAAGCTCAAAAGGAGATGGGATGTCCTCTTACCATGTCTGCTTTTCGCCTGCAGAGAGGTGCCTCAGAAGGGAGTAGGGTTTTGCCCCCTTTGAACTTCTGTTTGGCCATCCTGTAAGGGGACCACTAGCTCTTGTAAAAGAAGGCTGGGAGAGACCTCTTCATGAGCCTAAACAAGATATAGTGGACTTTGTACTAGGCCTATGTTCCAGGATGGCAGAGTACATGGAGAAGGCAAGTAAAAACCTTGAGGCCAGCCAACAACTCCAGAAGATGTAGTATGATCAAAAGGCTGCTATGGTTGAGTTTCAGCCAGGGCAGAAAGTCTGGGTTCTGGAGCCTGTGGCTCCCAGGGCACTTCCGGACAGATGGAGTGGCCTTACCCAGTGCTAGAGAGAAAGAGTCAGGTCACCTACCTGATAGACCTAGGCACTAGCAGGACCCCCAAAAGGGTGATCCATGTGAACCGCCTCAAACTCTTTCATGACAGGGCAGATGTGAATCTGTTGATGGTAACAGATGAGGACCAGGAAGCTGAGAGTGAACCTCTCCCTGATCTCCTCTCCACAGACCCTAAAGATGGCTCAGTAGATGGAGTGATCTATTCAGACATTGTAAAGAAATGGCTCTCTGTTGCAGTTACCCCCCACTTTTTGCCTGATACTGATGCTGACTTGACTGAGAAGTGTGCTGGGACCCTGCTAACCAGGCCCCAGCACCAGTGTTCTTTCACCTAAAATGTGCTTTTGATTCCACAATTGGCACACCCTGGCATCCAGGTAAGTCCCTTGTAACTGGTACCCCTGGTACCAAGGGCCCTGATGCCAGGGAAGGTCTCTAAGGGCTGCAGCATATCTTATGCCACCCTGGGGACCCCTCACTCAGCACAGACACACTGCTTGCCAGCTTGTGTGTGCTGATGAGAACAAAACGAGTAAGTCGACATGGCACTCCCCTCAGGGTGCCATGCCAACCTCACACTGCCTATGCAGTATAGATAAGTCACCCCTCTAGTAGGCCTTACAGCCCTAAGGCAGGGTGCACTATACCATAGGTGAGGGCACCAGTGCATGAGCACTATGCCCCTACAGTGTCTAAGCAAAACCTTAGACATTGTAAGTGCAGGGTAGCCATAAGAGTATATGGTCTGGGAGTCTGTCAAAAACGAACTCCACAGCTCCATAATGGCTACACTGAATACTGGGAAGTTTGGTATCAAACTTCTCAGAATAATAAACCCACACCGATGCCAGTGTTGGATTTATTAAAAAATGCACACAGAGGGCATCTTAGAGATACCCCCTGTATTTTACCCAATTGTTCAGTGCAGGACTGACTGGTCTGTGCCAGCCTGCTGCTGAGAGACGAGTGTCTGACCTCATGCGGTGAGAGCCTTTGTGCTCTCTGAGGACAGAAACAAAGCCTGCTCTGGGTGGAGGTGCTTCACACCTCCCCCCTGCAGGAACTGTAACACCTAGCAGTGAGCTTCAAAGGCTCAAGCTTCGTGTTACAATGCCCCAGGGCACTCCAGCTAGTGGAGATGCCCGCCCCCTGGACACAGCCCCCACTTTTGGCGGCAAGTCCAGGAGAAATAATGAGAATAACAAGGAGGAGTCACTGGCCAGTCAGGACAGCCCCTAAGGTGTCCTGAGCTGAGGTGACTCTGACTTTTAGAAATCCTCCATCTTGTAGAAGGAGGATTCCCCCAATAGGATTAGGGATGTGACCCCCTCCCCTTGGGAGGAGGCACAAAGAGGGTGTACCCACCCTCAGGGCTAGTAGCCATTGGCTACTAACCCCCCAGACCTAAACACGCCCTTAAATTTTGTATTTAAGGGCTCCCCTGAACCTAAGAATTTAGATTCCTGAAACTACAAGAAGAAGACTGCTGAGCTGAAAAAACCCTGCAGAGGAAGAACAGAAGACACCAACTGCTTTGGCCCCAGTCCTACCGGCCTGTCTTCTGCCTTCCAAAGAACCCTGCTCCAGCGACGCTTTCCAAGGGACCAGCGACCTCTGAATCCTCTGAGGACTGCCCTGCTTCAAGAAAGACAAGAAACTCCCGAGGACAGCGGCACTGCTCCAAAAGAACTGCAACTTTGTTTCAAGGAGCAGATTTAAAGACCCCTGCAACTCCCCGCAAGAAGCGTGAGACTTGCAACACTGCACCCGGCGACCCCGACTCGACTGGTGGAGAACCAACACCTCAGGGAGGACCCTCCGGCGACTCCGAGACCGTGAGTAACCAAAGTTGTCCCCCCTGAGTCCCCACAGCGACGCCTGCAGAGGGAATCCCGAGGCTCCCCCTGACCGCGACTGCCTGAACTCCATTTCCCGACGGCTGGAAAAGACCCTGCACCCGCAGCCCCCAGCACCTAAAGGAACGGAACTCCTGTGCAGGAGTGACCCCCAGGAGGCCCTCTCCCTTGCCCAGGTGGTGGCTACCCTGAGGAGCCCCCCCCCTTGCCTTCTTGCACCGCTGAAGATCCCTTGGTCTCTCATTGAAAACCATTGAAAACCCGACGCGTGTTTGCACACTGCAACCGGCCGCCCCCGCGCTGCTGAGGGTGTCATTTTTGTGCTGACTTGTGTCCCCCCCGGTGCCCTACAAAACCCCCCTGGTCTGCCCTCCGAAGACGCGGGGTACTTACCTGCTGGCAGACCGGAACCGGGGCACCCCCTTCTCTCCATTGAAGCCTATGTGTTTTGGGCACCTCTTTGACCTCTGCACCTGACCGTCCCTGAGCTGCTGGTGTGGTAACTTTTGGGTTGCTCTGAACCCCCAACGGTGGGCTACCTTGGACCCAAACCTGAGACTTGTAAGTGATTTACTTACCTGACAAAACTAACAAAAACTTACCTCCCCCAGGAACTGTGAAAATTGCACTGTGTCCACTTTTAAAACAGCTTATTGTGTTTTATGTAAAACGTATACATGCTAATGTAATGATTCAAAGTTCCTAAAGTACTTACCTGCAATACCTTTCAAATGAGATATTACATGTAGAATTTGAACCTGTGGTTCTTAAAATAAACTAAGAAAAGATATTTTTCTATAACAAAACCTATTGGCTGGATTTGTCTCTGAGTGTGTGTTCCTCATTTATTGCCTGTGTGTATGTACAACAAATGCTTAACACTACTCCTTTGATAAGCCTACTGCTCGACCACACTACCACAAAATAGAGCATTAGTATTATCTCTTTTTGCCACTATCTTACCTCTAAGGGGAACCCTTGGACTCTGTGCATACTATTCCTTACTTTGAAATAGTGCATACAGAGCCAACTTCCTACATTGGTGGATCAGCGGTGGGGTACAAGACTTTGCATTTGCTGGACTACTCAGCCAATACCTGATCACACGACAAATTCCAAAAATTGTCATTAGAAATTGTTTTTGCAATTTGAAATTTTTCTAAATTCTTAAAAGACCTGCTAGGGCCTTGTGTTAGATCCTGTTTAGCATTTCTTTTAGAGTTTAAAAGTTTTGTAAAAGTTTAAATTAGATCCTAGAACTAGTTTTAGATTCTTAAAAAGTATTCCAACTTTTAGAAGCATAATGTCTAGTGCAGAGATGAATGTGGTTTAACTCGACCCCACACCTTACCTCCATCTTAAGATGAGGGAGCTAAGGTCACTCTGTAAACTAAAGAAAATAGTAATGGGCCCCAGACCTTCCAAACTACAGCTCCAGGAGCTTTTGGCAGAGTTTGAAAGAGCCAACCCCTCTGAGGATGGCAACTCAGAGGATGATGATAGTGACTTGGAGGGTGATTCCCCCCTACCAGTCCTATCTAGGGAAGACAGGGCCTCTCAAGCCCTGACTCCAAGCATAATAGTCAGAGATGTTGGCTCCCTCACAGGAGGGACCAACTTCTCTGAAATCACTGAGGATAACTCCAGTGAAGAGGACATCCAGTTAGCCAGGATGGCCAAAAGATTGGCTTTGGAAAGACAGATCCTAGCCATAGAAAGGGAAAGACAAGAGATGGGCCTAGGACCCATCAGTGGTGGCAGCAACATAAATAGGGTCGGAGATTCTCCTGACATGTTGAAAATCCCTAAAGGGATTGTAACTAAATATGAAGATGGTGATGACATCACCAAATGGTTCACAGCTTTTGAGAGGGCTTGTGTAACCAGAAAAGTGAACAAATCTCACTGGGGTGCTCTCCTTTGGGAAATGTTCACAGGAAAGTGTAGGGATAGACTCCTCACACTCTGGAAAAGATGCAGAATCTTATGACCTCATGAAGGGTACCCTGATTGAGGGCTTTGGATTCTCCACTGAGGAGTATAGGATTAGATTCAGGGGGGCTCAAAAATCCTCGAGCCAGACCTGGGTTGATTTTGTAGACTACTCAGTGAAAACACTAGATGGTTGGGTAACTGGAAATGAAGTGCATGACTATGGTGGGCTTTATAATTTGTTTATGAAAGAACACATTTTAAGTAACTGCTTCAATGAAAAGTTGCATCAGTATCTGGTAGACCTAGGTCCAATTTCTCCCCAAGAATTGGGAAAGAAGGCAGACCACTGGGTCAAGACTAGGGTAACCAAAACTTCCACTGGGGGTGACCAAAAGAAAGGGGTTACAAAACCTCCTCAGGAGAAAGTGGGTGACACTAGAAACAAAGAAAAAGATTACTCTGTAGGCCCCCAAAAACCAGACCAGCTGGGTGGGCCCCGAGACACAACCCAAAACAAAGGTGGGTACCAGGGTAAGAACTGGGATGCCACTAAGGCATGGTGCCATAACTGTAGACAGACAGGGCACCACACCAAGGACACTTCTTGTCCCAAAAACAAACCCCCTAGCAAAATCCCAGGGGTGACCAATGCAGCCATTGGAGATGACTCCTCAGATGAGGAGGTCTTCATAGCCTTCAACTGGATGGAAAAAGGGCCCAACAGGTGAGTTGGAGATTCCAGAGGGAAGTAGACACTTCCACCACCTACTGGTGAATGGAATCCCAGCCACTGCCCTGAGAGACACTTGTGCCAGTCACACTATTGTGCATGACAGGCTGGTGTTCTCAAACCAGTACATACCAGGTGAGACTGCCAGAGTAAGAGTTAGCCCAGACAGGGTCACTGATAGGCCTGTGGCTTTTGTGCCCATAGAAGTGGGTGGGACTTTTAGCTGGAGAAGGGTGGTAGTCAGTACATACCTCCCCCTTGATTGTCTCCTTGGAAATGACTACCCAGAGGTTAGTCAGAGCCCAAGAGAGGAACTGGTCCAGTGCCAGTCCTCTCCCAAGGATTCTGGAGTTCCTGCCTCTGCAGTAAATGCAAGTAGGCCCCAGAAGAAAAAGAAAAGGAAACAGAGTAGGAAAGGTGGACAACCTTTAGCCAAGGTTCCAGCAAGCCAAGGAGATTCTGCTCCAGTAGGGGAGAACTCCAGAAATGGCTCTGATAAAGTCCAACCTGACCCACAAGAAGTCCTGGCTAGTCAGGCAACTGTTAAGTCTGAGTGGGTGGCTCCTCAGCTAACAGAAGAAAGAGTGGAAGAAGGGTGTTTACTACAAGATGTGGTAACCCCCCACTCTAATACAGCCGACAGGCACCCTGAACCCAAAGAAGCCTGTAACTTAGCCCCTTCCCTTGTAGGTGAAGAGCTAAAGGTGTGGTTCTGGGCACTGACAGCTGTCAGTGGCCTCTGCTGGGTGTTAGCCTTTATGGCTGCCCTATCCTTGGCATGGTGGTCAGACCCCATGCCAAATAGAAAGTTAGGCCCCCTGACCCTGTTGGTCATGGTGGGGTTACTCCAGCTCTGGGTAACCTCTTTGGGTAAGCTAGGGGTGACCCTGGCTAAGATAAGATTAGCAGAGGTGGATACCTCTAACCCCAAAATAGAGAGAATGGGTGAAGACATTAAAAGCACAGACAAGAGGCAGTTCAGATTAGGTCCTATCACTGTGGAAGTGGGTCAGTTCCCCAGAGGGAATGACCTGGACAGGAGGATGCAAGGCAGAGTAGGCCCTGCAACAAACCAGCCTATTTCCTCTACTCTTCCTCGCCTGACAGACTAGGAAGACTCTCCCAGCTTTGGCTGAGTCTCCTGGCCTGTGGGCTGGGGGGGGGCTTGTGTAAAGAAATGGCTCTCTGTTGCAGTTACCCCCCCCACTTTTTGCCTGATACTGATGCTGACTTGACTGAGAAGTGTGCTGGGACCCTGCTAACCAGGCCCCAGCACCAGTGTTCTTTCACCTAAAATGTGCTTTTGATTCCACAATTGGCACACCCTGGCATCCAGGTAAGTCCCTTGTAACTGGTACCCCTGGTACCAAGGGCCCTGATGCCAGGGAAGGTCTCTAAGGGCTGCAGCATATCTTATGCCACCCTGGGGACCCCTCACTCAGCACAGACACACTGCTTGCCAGCTTGTGTGTGCTGATGAGAACAAAACGAGTAAGTCGACATGGCACTCCCCTCAGGGTGCCATGCCAACCTCACACTGCCTATGCAGTATAGATAAGTCACCCCTCTAGTAGGCCTTACAGCCCTAAGGCAGGGTGCACTATACCATAGGTGAGGGCACCAGTGCATGAGCACTATGCCCCTACAGTGTCTAAGCAAAACCTTAGACATTGTAAGTGCAGGGTAGCCATAAGAGTATATGGTCTGGGAGTCTGTCAAAAACGATATCCACAGCTCCATAATGGCTACACTGAATACTGGGAAGTTTGGTATCCAACTTCTCAGAATAATAAACCCACACTGATGCCAGTGTTGGATTTATTAAAAAATGCACACAGAGGGCATCTTAGAGATACCCCCTGTATTTTACCCAATTGTTCAGTGCAGGACTGACTGGTCTGTGCCAGCCTGCTGCTGAGAGACGAGTGTCTGACCTCATGCGGTGAGAGCCTTTGTGCTCTCTGAGGACAGAAACAAAGCCTGCTCTGGGTGGAGATGCTTCACACCTCCCCCCTGCAGGAACTGTAACACCTAGCAGTGAGCTTCAAAGGCTCAAGCTTCGTGTTACAATGCCCCAGGGCACTCCAGCTAGTGGAGATGCCCGCCCCCTGGACACAGCCCCCACTTTTGGCGGCAAGTCCAGGAGAAATAATGAGAATAACAAGGAGTCGTCACTGGCCAGTCAGGACAGCCCCTAAGGTGTCCTGAGCTGAGGTGACTTTGACTTTTAGAAATCCTCCATCTTGTAGAAGGAGGATTCCCCCAATAGGATTAGGGATGTGACCCCCTCCCCTTGGGAGGAGGCACAAAGAGGGTGTACCCACCCTCAGGGCTAGTAGCCATTGGCTACTAACCCCCCAGACCTAAACACGCCCTTAAATTTAGTATTTAAGGGCTCCCCTGAACCTAAGAATTTAGATTCCTGAAACTACAAGAAGAAGAAGACTGCTGAGCTGAAAAACCCCTGCAGAGGAAGAACAGAAGACACCAACTGCTTTGGCCCCAGTCCTACCGGCCTGTCTCCTGCCTTCCAAAGAACCCTGTTCCAGCGACGCTTTCCAAGGGACCAGCGACCTCTGAATCCTCTGAGGACTGCCCTGCTTCAAGAAAGACAAGAAACTCCTGAGGACAGCGGCACTGCTCCAAAAGAACTGCAACTTTGTTTCAAGGAGCAGATTTAAAGACCCCTGCAACTCCCCGCAAGAAGCGTGAGACTTGCAACACTGCACCCGGCGACCCCGACTCGACTGGTGGAGAACCAACACCTCAGGGAGGACCCTCTGGCGACTCCGAGACCGTGAGTAACCAAAGTTGTCCCCCCTGAGCCTCGCTGCAGAGGGAATCCCGAGGCTCCCCCTGACCGCGACTGCCTGAACTCCATTTCCCGACGGCTGGAAAAGACCCTGTACCCGCAGCCCCCATCACCTAAAGGAATGGAACTCCTGTGCAGGAGTGACCCTCAGGAGGCCCTCTCCCTTGCCCAGGTGGTGGCTACCCCGAGGAGCCCCCCCCTTGCCTGCCTGCACCGCTGAAGAGATCCCTTGGTCTCTCATTGAAAACCATTGAAAACCGGACGCGTGTTTGCACACTGCACCCGGCCGCCCCCGCGCTGCTGAGGGTGTACTTTTTGTGCTGACTTGTGTCCCCCCCCGGTGCCCTACACAACCCCCCTGGTCTGCCCTCCGAAGACGCGGGGTACTTACCTGCTGGCAGAACGGAACTGGGGCACCCCCTTCTCTCCATTGAAGCCTATGTGTTTTGGGCACCTCTTTGACCTCTGCACCTGACCGGCCCTGAGCTGCTGGTGTGGTAACTTTTGGGTTGCTCTGAACCCCCTACGGTGGGCTACCTTGGACCCAAACCTGAGACTTGTAAGTGATTTACTTACCTGACAAAACTAATAAAAACTTACCTCCCCCAGGAACTGTGAAAATTGCACTAAGTGTCCACTTTTAAAACAGCTTATTGTGTTTTATGTAAAAAGTATACATGCTAATGTAATGATTCAAAGTTCCTAAAGTACTTACCTGCAATACCTTTCAAATGAGATATTACATGTAGAATTTGAACCTGTGGTTCTTAAAATAAACTAAGAAAATATATTTTTCTATAACAAAACCTATTGGCTGGATTTGTCTCTGAGTGTGTGTTCCTCATTTATTGCCTGTGTGTATGTACAACAAATGCTTAACACTACTCCTTTGATAAGCCTACTGCTCGACCACACTACCACAAAATAGAGCATTAGTATTATCTCTTTTTGCCACTATCTTACCTCTAAGGGGAACCCTTGGACTCTGCATACTATTCCTTACTTTGAAATAGTGCATACAGAGCCAACTTCCTACAGACATCCTCTATGGCCAACAGCAATCTGACTGTAAGAAAATCTTGCAACAGTTTGCTGAGCTCTTTTCCCTAACCCCTGGTCAGACATACCTGTGTACCCATGATGTGGACACAGGAAACAGCATGCCTGTCAAAAACAACATTTTCAGACAGTCTGACCAAGTTAAGGAAAGCATCAAGGTGGAAGTCACAAGATGCTGGAATTGGGAGTCATTGAGCACTCTGACAGCCCCTGGGCTAGCCCAGTGGTCTTAGTCCCCAAACCTCACACCAAAGATGGAAAGAGAGTGATGAGGTTTTATGTGGACTACAGAGGACTTCATTCTGTCACCAAGACAGATGCCCATCCCATTCCAAGGGCAGATGAATTAATTGACAAACTAGGTGCTGCCAGATACTTAAGTACCTTTGACTTGACAGCAGGGTACTGGCAAATCAGAATGGCACCAGGAACAAAAGAAAAGACAGCATTCTCCACACCTGATGGGCATTATCAGTTTACTGTTATGCCCTTTGGCTTAAAGAATGCCCCTGCTACCTTCCAAAGGTTGGTGAATCAAGTCCTTGCTGGCTTGGAGTCCTTTAGTGCAGCTTATCTTGACGACATTGCTGTCTTTAGCTCCAGCTGGCAGGATCATCTGGTCCACCTGAAGAAGGTTTTGAAGGCCCTGCAAGCAGCAGGCCTCTCTATCAAGGCATCCAAATGTCAGATAGGGCATGGTACTGTGGTTTACTTGTGACACCTTGTAGGTGGAGGCCAAGTTCAGCCACTCCAACCCAAGATCCAGACTATTCTGGACTGGGTAGCTACAAAAACCGAGACTCAAGTCAGGGCATTCCTTGGCTTAACTGGGTACTACACTGCTGAGTGAGGGGTCTCTAGGGTGGCATAATACATGCTGCAGCCCTTAGAGACCTTCCCTGGCATCAGGGCCCTTGGTACCAGAGGTACCAGTTACAAGGGACTTATCTGGATGCCAGGGTGTGCCAATTGTGGAATCAAAAGTACAGGTTAGGGAAAGAACACTGGTGCTGGGGCCTGGTTAGCAGACCTCAGCACACTTTCAATTCAAAACATAGCATCAGCAAAGGCAAAAAGTCAGGGGGTAACCATGCAAAGGAGGCATTTCCTTACAGTAACCATGCCAAGGTAGCATTTCCTTACAGCTATTTTAAAAGTAGACAGTGCAAGAATCAACAGTTCCTGGGGGAGGTAAGTATTGGTTGATTGTGAGGTAAGTCAGTCACTTACAAGTCTCAGTTCCTGGGCATATGCAGCCCACTGTTGGGGGTTCAAGCAACCCCAAAGTTACCACACCAGCAGCACAGGGCCAGTCAGGTGCAGAGGTCCCCAAAACACATAGGAGCCTATGGAGAACAGACCAGAGGGGTTTTGTAGAGCACTGGGGGGGGACACAAGTAGGCACACAAAACTCAGCGGCACAGGGGTGGCCGGGTGCAGTGTGCAATGCAGGCATCTGGTTTTAGATAGAAAACAATGGAGGGACCCGGGGTCACTCTAGCAGTGCAGGCAGGCACAGTGGGGGCTTCTCGGGACAGCCACCACCTGGGCTAGGCAGAGGGTCGCCTGGGGGTCACTCCCGCACTGAGGTTGGGTTCCTTCAGTTCCTGGGGGCTGTGGGTGCAGTGCTTGGTCCAGGTGGTCGGGTCCCTTGTTACAGGCAGTAGCGGTCAGGTGGAGCCTCTGGATTCTCTCTGCAGGCGTCGCTGTCGGGGCTCAGGGGGGTCGTCTCTGGCTACTCACAGGGTCACAGTTGCCCGGGAGTCCTCCCTGTGGTGTTTGTTCTCTGGATCTCGAGCCAGGGGTGTCTGGTGCAGAGGGTGAAGTCTCACGCTTCCGGCTAGAAGTCTTTGAAAGTTGCAGAAAAGTTGCAATAATGTTGCTGGTTGTTGAGCAGAGCCGCCGCTCACAGGAGTTTCTTGGTCCTTAGATGCAGAGCAGTCCTCTGAGGCTTTAGAGGTCGGTGGTCCCTGTTGGATGCGTCGCTCTTGCAGTTTTTTGACTCAGGAGACAGGCCAGTAGGGCTGGGGCCAATGCAGTTGTCGTCTTCTGTCGTCTCTGCAGATTCTCTGGTCAGCAGTCCTCCTTCCTAGTTTAGTTTGCAGGAATCTGATTTCCTGGGTTCTGGGGAGCCCCTAAATACTAAATTTAGGGGTGTGTTTAGGTCTGGGAGTAAAGTAGACAATTGCTACTGTCCTGGAGGGTGGCTACACCCTCTTTGTGCCCCCTCCCTGTGGGGAGGGGGGCACATCCCTAATCCTATTGGGGGAATCCTCCAAACTTAAGATGGAGGATTTATAAAGGCAGGAGTCACCTCAGCTCTCGGGGCACCTTAGGGGCTGTCCTGACTGGTGGCTAACTCCTCCTTGTTTTTCTAATTATCTCCCCCAGCCTTGCCGCCAAAAGTGGGAGCAGTGGCCGGAGGGGCGGGCATCTCCGCTAGCTGGGATGCCCTGGGGCGCTGCAACAAAGGGGGGTGGTGAGCCTTTGAGGCTCATCGCCAGGTGTTACAGTTCCTGCAGGGGGAGGTGTGAAGCACCTCCACCCAGTACAGGCTTTGTTTCTGGGCCCCATAGAGCACAAAGGCTCTCACCCCAGAGTGTGAGAAACTTGTCTCTCAGTGGCAGGCTGACAGAGACCAGTCAGTCCTGCACTGAAGGATTGGGTAAAATACAGGGGGGCACCTCTTAGATGCCCTCTGTGTGCATTTTTCAAATAAATCCAACACTGGCATCAGTATGGGTTTATTATTCTGAGAAGTTTGATACCAAACTTCCCAGTATTCAGTGTAGCCATTATGGAGTTGTGGAGTTTCTTTTGACAAACTCCCAGACCATATACTTAATATGGCCACACTGTACTTACAATGTCTAAGAATGGACTTATACCCTTGGGCGTGGTGTAACTGCAACAAGGAACCATTTTCCTACACCCATTCTGAAGTCGCACAGGAAATATCTCCAGTTTTTGGTACGGTCGCAACACTACCAGTTTGTGGTCCTTCCTTTTGGTCTTACTTCTGGACCTCGGGTCTTCACGAAGGTGATGGTGGTGATTGCAGCAGACCTCAGAAGGTAGGGAGTATCGATTTCCTTACCTGGACGATTGGCTGATCAAAACCGGGTCCCCAGAGCTTGTGATGCCTCACTTGCAGTTGTTCAACCTGGGCTTTACGGTAAACGTGCCCAAGTCTCACCTGGAGCCCTCTCAACGCCTCCTGTTCATAGGGCAGTACTGGATACAACATTGAATCGGGCCTAACCTCCACCTCAGCGGATTCAGGACATTCAGTCGGTGATTCCAATGTTTCAAAAGGGAGCGGCTGTTCCAGTCCTCAAGGTCCTACGTCTGCTTGGTCTGTTTGCTTCTTGCATTCTGTTAGTCACTTATGCACATGAGGGCTCTCCAGTGTTGTCTCCGCAAGCAGTGGTTTTAACACAAAGGGGATCTGGTCGAATTAATAACTATCTCCAGAGACGCTACAGCGGATCTACGATGGTGGGCTGTGGACGGCAACCTTTCTCAAGAAAGGCTGCTTTCCCTCCCACCTCCGGTGGCTATGGTCATAACGGATGCTTCTACTCTCAGGGGGAAGCTCATCTGGGGGACCTGGAGATCAAAGGCCATTGTTCACCAGTAGAACAGATGTTTCACATCAGTCTGTTAGAACTGAGGGCAATACGTCTGGCTGTCCAGGCCTTCCTCCCGTCCATTCATGGTCAGTCAGTACAAGTCTTGACGGACAACACTACTGCGATGTAGTATATCAATAAGCGGGGGGGGTACGGTTGTATCCTCTCTGCAGAGAGGCTCTGCGGCTATGGTCCTGGGCTCAGGATCATCAGATTTGCTTAGTAGCAAACCACCTGGCAGGGGTTCTCAGCGTACGTGCGGACAGTCTGTCGCCATTTCTCGTCCGTCACCCTAAAGTGGGGTTCTCCTGCAGACCTGGTCCTTCAAATCTTCCGGATGTGGGGTTTTCCACAGATACACCGGTTTACCACTCGGGAGAACGCGCATTGCCTGTCGTTATGCAGCCTCCTGTATCTGGTGCAAGGAGCATTGGGGACGTGTTTCAGATGTCTTCGTGTGGCCATTTGTTTTACGCGTCTTCTCCCCCCCCCCCCCCCCCCCCCCCCCCCTCCCCAATTACCCTTGATTCCTTGGGTTCTGAGGAAGATTCGCCAAGACCGGACTCAGGTCATTTTAATAGCTCCGGATTGGCCAAGAAGGATGTGGTACTTAGACCTTCTCCAACTCTCATTGTGCCCTCCGTTCCGTCTCCCTCACAGGGCAGACCTCCTCTCGCAGTTGCAGGGGCAGGTTCTACACACCCACCTCCAGAACCTGCACCTTCATGCCCGGAGATTGAACAGAGCAATCTGAGTTTTTTTTATCTCCCTCCCGAAGTGGTGGATGTTATTTTATCAGCCAGGCGCCACTCCACCAAAACGGTCTATGCCAACAGATGGACGAAATTTGTTACTTGGTGTGGACAGAGGCAAATTGATCCCTTAAAGGCCCATTTATCTGATGTTTTGCTCTTTGCCCTTTCCTTAGCACAGAAGGGTTGTGCAGTTGCAACTGTGAAGGGTTGCTTATCGGCGCTGTCGGCCTTTCCATGCCTTCCTGATCAACCAACTTTCCTTGTTTATATCTCCTATAGTTGTCAGGTTCTTGAGAGGCCTGACTAGGAAGTTTCCTCCCACTCCATTTCTCATTCCTTAGTGGGATTTGAATTTGGTTCTTACTTTTTTAATGGGTTCACTGTTTGAGCGGATGCATTCTTGTTCATTGAGGCTGTTAGTCTTGAAAACAATCTTCCTCATAGCTATTGCGTCTGCTAGGAGTGTGTATGCTCCAGGCTCTTAGTGTCAAACCTCCTTTACATCCTTTCATGCTGACAAGGTGATGTTGAGAACCAGGGCGGCTTTCCTTCCTTAGATTGTCATTCCCTTCCATATGAGGCAGTCTATAACTCTTTCATCCTTCTACCCTCCTCCCCACCCTTCAAAGGAGGAAGAAAGACTTAATCGTCTAGACCCGAGAAGAGCTCTGAGTTTTTATATTGAAAGGACAAAAGACTTTCATGTTGATGACCAATTCTTCGTTGGATATGTGGGCAAGTTGAAAGAAAAAGCTGTTCACAGGAGAACCATATCCAGGTGGGTCATTCTTTGCATTACGATTTGTTATTCACTGGCAAAGAAGGTTCCTCCTGAGGGTATTGGAGCCCATTCAGCCAGGGCTAAGTCTGCCACTTCGGCCTTGGCTAGAGGTGTACCAGTTGTGGCAGCAACTTGGGCTTCCCTCCACACTTTTGCGAAACACTTTTGCGAAGGATTATTGCGTGGATTCGGAAGTTAGGATGGACGGCTATTTTGCACGTTGTGTATTGCAGGATTTCTTGGTGTGACTGGTCAGGCGCCCACCTCAGAATGCGGTACTGCTTTGGGATTCTATTCATAAGGTGAGGAATCAACAGGTAGTTGTATCCATCAGAAGAACAAGTTACTTACCTATGGTAACGCTTTTTCTGGTGGATACAGTACCTACCTGTGGATTCCTCACAGTCCCACCCGCCTTCCCGTTTTCTGTCTGGCCATACCAAGACTTCTTTTGCTAGATATGAATATTTGTTTTTGGTGTTTTATATAAATAATATTGTGTTTATATTGTATTTGGATTGGTATATATATGTTGTTTTTGTGGGGGGCGGTTTTCACCTGTTCACCTCAAATTGTGAAACTGACGTCAGCACACCGGCGAGGACCTCTTATTGCCACGATGATGTCAGACGGAGTCGCGTGCGGAGCCGTGCAATTGTGACATCCTCCTCGACGTGTGGAGCTGGGAAAGTTTCCATTGAATGCTGGCGCATTGGGAGAATTCATAAGATGAGGAATCCACAGGTAGCTACTGTATCCACCAGAAAAAGCGTTACCGAAGGTAAGTAACTTGTTCATCTGGATGATTGGCTTATGAAAGAACCATACTTTCACCAATGTCAACAATATACATACCTCTACAGATCCAACCATACCTGGGAGCCATTTTGAACTCCCAAGTCAGCCTATCATATCCCAACTCAGCAAGAATACACAATTTCCAAGCCCTAATGCTTCAACTTCAACCAAATCAGCACTTAGCTGTAAAGACAGTGATGAGTCTTCTGGGAATGTATTGCTACAGTCCCTCATGCCCGAATACACATGCGTCCATTTCGAGAATGTGTAGCTCACTAGTGGTCCCAGTCACAGGGTCTCCTACAGGATCTAGTGTTGTTAGACCACCCAACTTATCAGTCTGTGCAATGGTGGAATCCCAGAAACATGTTAAAAAGGGCGGCCTCTTCTGAACCATGTTTTCCACATAACTCTTGACAACGAACATGTCACTCACAGGATGGGTGCACATCTGAACGATCTGACAATACAGGGTATGTGGGACACAAAACATCTGGGTCATTATATCAACTCCCTCGAGCTTCAAGCTGTTCACCTTTTGACCTAGCCTTAAAAGCTTACCTTCCTCACCTGACTTAAGGTTGTCCTAGTCAGGACGGACAATGGGAGGGACACGGTCTCAGCAATTTTCACATCTATCACAGATCATATGGAAATGGGCTCTGTCTCATAAGGTTCCCCAATTGGCAGACAATCTCCCAGGGACAGATAACACATTTGCAGACCTGCTAAGCAGGATGCAGCAACATTTCCACTAATAGGAACTCCACCCACAAGTCCTACTTCTTGGGAGTTCCCTCAAATAGACCTTTTCACAACCGCAGAAAAGGCAAAATGCCCAAACTTTATTATCCAGGTTCCCACACCCACTATCCAAGGGCAACGCACTATGGATACATTTGCCAGGGATATTTTCCTACGCTTTTCCTCCTCCTCTTGGGTCTTTGAATATGTCCTCTGTATTTTTAAGCATTCCCTTGAACATAGTGAGGTATTGTTTGGGGCTCAAGAGCACCTTCATGGAACCTTAATGTAATTCTCACAAGACTCATGGGGCCTCCATTCGGACCCCTACACTCATGCCCTTTTCAGTTCCTTGCTTGGAAGGTGGCATTTTTAGTCACCAGGACTTCACTCAGATGTGTAAGTGAGTTCCAGGTTTTAATCCTGGAAGAACTGTTCTTCCAACTACATAGGGATAGAGTGGTTCTTCACACCAACCCTAAGTTTCTCTCTAAAGTGGTTTCTCAATTTCACCTCAACCCAGCAATTAAGTTACCAGTTTTTTTCCCACAACCAGATTCTTTTGCGGAAAGAGCGTTTTTTACCTTAGATGTTAAAAGCCCTTATGTTCTATATTGATAGAACTAGAACTGTGAGGAAAACTAAATAACTTTTTGCGGCTTTTTCTCTCCGCATAAATGCAACCCTATATCTAAATCAGACATAGCTAGGTGGATAGTTAAATGTATTCAAACATGTTATATAAGCCTAAAAGAAATTCACCTACTTCTCCTAGTGCACACTACTAGGAAAAAGGGAGCATCCATGGCTTGTCTATTAAACAGTCCCATAGCTGATATATGTAAAGCAGCTAAATGGTCCACAACACACACCTTCATTAAACATTATTGTATGAATGTTTTAGCATGCCAGCAAGCAAATGTAGGTCAGGCAGTGGTACGTACTCGTTTTCAAAAGTGCAACACCCACAAGTTAGCTGCCGCTTCTGATGGGGACTGATTTACAATATATGCAGGGCATGTGTATGTACAGCCACACATGCTTCGAACAGAATGTTACTTACCCTGCAAGTATCTGTTCGTGGCAAGTACAAATTCCACTATACTTATTGAGCCAATTCATGCAGGAATAATAATGAGTCCAACATACTAGTGTAAGGCAGTTAAATATTTTTCTGGTATTCCTTCATGTTGACTCTAAAGCTCCTGAATGCTGAAGTTAATTTACATTTTTAAGTTCCAATTGATGCAACTTCCAGTAGAGAGATCCTGATTCATGGTCGTGGGCCAGAATTTTAGAGTTCCCAAACTGTCAGTAGCAAGGAGAATCTGCAGGTCAGCTACACAGACTACTCCGCATGCATTGTACAGGCACTGTTGTGGCTCTTTCTAAAGATTCACCAGGCTAATGTTCCAATTCATATAGCTTGGAATTTGACATTGCGTAAACCTTTTACTTTCCCTCAGATGTTTGTGCTTTGTAATTTGTTCATGGCAGTGAAGTGCACAAGTATTTTGCTGTGGTAGCTGTATTACCCATAAGCAGCATATTGCCAGTTCGATCATGTAGTGGTCCATTTTTCAATCTGGGAGCAGTGTTAAAGCATAATATTGATTGGGAATCCTTGTTCGGTTTAGCGTCCAAGAATAATGTCTATCTTTTATATGTATTGTTGTCTGAGCAGCTGGTGCCACTCATTAATGCCAATGAGTAAAGTGCTGTTACTTTCACAGGCTTCACATGGTTGTTAGGTCTCAGTAATGTTCTAATTTTAGGTTTTGTGGCCTCTCTGTGTCCCTCTAAGTGACTTTTCTGAGAATGTAGTTTGATTTGCTATGACATCTGAGGCCAATGGGAGGTTGTCTGACCTAAGATTCCCTTTATTTTCAGCTGGATGTTGTGTTGGAGACCAATCTTGCAACAATCCGGGTGTTGGAGACAGTACAGAAGAAGCTCTCGCGGTTGTCTGCTGAGGAACAGGCCAAGTTCCGGCTTGACAATACCTTGGGTGGCACATCAGAGGTCATCCACCGGAAGGCTCTGCAGAGGATATATGCTGACAAGGCTGCAGATATCATTGACGGTCTGAAGAAGAACCCGTCTGTCGCTGTTCCTATTGTACTGAAAAGGTATGCTCAGAAGTGATATATGTTGCACATTTGTATTGTTTAAATGTTTTGTTAGGGTTTCTTTCCTGTTATGGGAATAATTCTCTTTTACATCCTCATGTACAACTCCTGCTGTGCTATGTGTTGTATTTTGCATGTGTTGTTTTGCCTGTTACCTACAACTTTGTGTGTGACATGTGTGGCTCTAGATTCACATGTTCTACATACTCATGCCATCTAGTCTTAGATCCAGACATTTGCGACTTGTTTTTCTTCAAAGAATTGGTCACTAAACTTGTGACTATCCTTTGTCCACAAGCAAGAGCACACTGGCTCCACTAGAATTTCTTCTGACTCTACCAAGTGACTCTCAAGAATGCACCTAAGACAATGTTATAACAAAACAATAGCTGTGTATTATCTGTATATGAACACCTTGAATACAAATGGCTAAATGATATCTGCGAGAGGAGGTATATAAATGTTAAACAGTGTAGAACTAAGAGCTGATTGGCTTTAGAGGATACTTAAAAGGAGGCAGATTAACAGGTTGGTACCGGCTCTCTCTTGTGGTAGTGTGGGCAAGCAGTTTAGGCTTATCAAAGGATAGTGCTGAGCATTTGTTGTACACACAGAGTCAGTAATTGAAACACAAACTCAAGACAAAATTCAACACCAATTTTAAAAAAATAGCAGATTTTTATATTGATTTAGACATTAAGATCAGGTAAGTACTTTACGAGTTAGTGATATTTTAAAACCTAGAAAATACAGCTATCAGATCTGCGGCATGATCCTCAAACACTGTAATGTTATCCTATGTGGAAAACATTCACTGCATAAGGTCAGTTGCAAACTACTTACAGGACTGTTCTTCTGAATTTAAGGTAAGTAGGGACCAAGGTGCTTAGAATCGCCAGCAGTTTCCGATTACCTGCCCTGGTGTGTTCAGACGCAGAGGTGCTGGTCACAAAGATAGCCTTAAAAAGAAAAGAGTGGCCAGGGCACACCCGTGTCGTAGATCCTGATAATGTTCAGGAATCAAGCAGATGTCCGGTCTAGAAAGATGATGTGTAGGAGTTTACTATAGATGCAAGTGGGTAGTCAAAGTCTCAATCGCAAAGACTACGTTGTACAATAAGTCCAAATATCCAGAACAGCCAGATGATAATAAATGGTCAGAGTTACAGTCAGATGACCACATGTAGCAACAAGTCCATACAGCAAAACAGCCAACACGTGTTTCGTCTTCAAGATTTTGTCAAGACTTTGGAAATGCGAATTGTGAATAAAAGCGCGGTTGAGGCATAAACGAACTGAAGATGGTCATGGATCTCCAGGTGCTGTCAGTGCGCGCTGGAGAGATCAGTAGGTGGCCATGATAAGCCTTATACGACGGAAAAAAAGCCCGTGCCTGGCGGCAGGACTGGTGGGAAAATTTGTTAAATTATGAGGAGTGCCCAAGTCATACCAGTCCCACCCCCAAGGTGGACGAGCTGAAGTGGACACTACTTTTGAAATCCCTCCATCTTGCGTGGAAGGAATTAGGCCACTAGGGTTAAGGCTATGCCCACTTCCCAAAGGAAGTGGTCATAAGAAGGGTGTAGTCACCATAAAAGTGAGTAGCCCATTGGCTACCACCTGGCACTCCCTGTAACATCCCTAAATTCAGTATTAAGGTGGCACCCCTGAACCCAAGAACTCAGATTCCTGGCAACCTAAGAAGAGCCGGACACCACAGAAGTTGCATCAGCAGAAAAGACTGAAGACACCAACTGACTTTGCCCCATCCCTACCGGCCTGTCTGCAGCCTTCAAAGAACCTGCACTTAAGACAATTTGTCCCTCAGCCCACCTATCTCCAAAACCTTGGAGTACCACCTGCATTCGAGAAAGACCAAGAACTGCTGTGGACACAAGACCTGTCCAAAAGAAACAAACTTCAAAAATAAGTCATCTGCTTAAGGAACTGCGAAACTGCCTCTGCACCTGATGCCCTCGGCAAGAGTCCACCGTGGGCTGACCCCTGCTGGACTCCACAGAGATACCTGCAGCCTCAATCCAAGGACTCCCCCTGACAACGATCTGCCTGGTAAGCTGTTTTCAACCCCAAAAGTCACCCCTGCACCTGGAGCCCCTGGGTCTTTAGGAGCTGGACTGTCTGTGTCCCTATGACCCCTGGCATCTCTGCTTACCTGGCAGTTTTGGGCTGTCCTCGCCCGGCCTCCTGGCCAGAGCCTGCAGCCTGTTTCTGAAACTGATCTCCTTTGGATAACATTGCGTGCCAGACTCTGTGTTGGCACCTGCACCTGGACCTGGCTGCCCCAGTGCCGCTGAGGGTGTAAGTTTGGTGCTGCCTTCTGGCCCCTCTTATACTTACCTCAACTTCAGGAGATAGAGTCCTGACCCCACTTTACTCACCTGTGAGCAGTGCCTCATCAGCCACCCCCTTGTTAAATTGCTTAACATTGGGCGCCCAACGCTGTGTTGGCACTCTGCACCTGGCTACCCCATGCTGCGGAAGGTGTAGGTTTGGGGCTGCCTTGTGGCGCCCCCAGTGCTTACCTCAACCTCAGGAGACCAACTTCTGACACTCTTTTACTTACCTGTGAGCAGCGCATCTTCATTCACCCCCAACATTGGCCACCGACTCCGAATTTGACCTCTGCCTCCAGCCGCCAATGTGCCGCTGAGGGCGCGCTCTTGATACCGATTTGAACCATGCCTGGAGTTGACCTAAAACCCAGAAGACTGGATTTGTAAGTTGTGCACTTATTACTTGCAGAACTGCATTCTTCATTTCCTTCCATAGGTTAACACCGAAGACTCTGAAAATTGCACTCTCTACTTTTGAAACTGAAAAGTATTTTTAATTTAAAAACTTCTTAGCTTGTAACAGTTCTTTGGTTCAAAGCATATATAAAAGCAACTGTTATTTTTCTAAATTGGTCTCAGATTAATTAATGTCTCTCTTTTATTGCCTCTGTGAGTACAACAAATGCATATCAAGACTGCTTGATTAGCCTAACTGCTCACCCACACTACCACAAATAGAGCATTGGATCAATCTTTTTCTGCCTTTACAAGCCTTTAGGGGATCCACTGAACTCTCTGCACAGTGTACTTCATTGTAGTGCACTATATAGAGCCAGCTTCCTACATTGTTGGAACAGCAGTGCTGTCTGCGACCTCGCTTTTGCTGACTCCACTTGGTCAATAAGTGACTATATGAGTAAATCAAAGCATTGCCTTTAGATAAATTGCATGTTCGATGGCATCTGTCGCTGTAGATACGCATGTTTTGCATAGCTCGCCATCTGATGTTGGGTCGGAGTGTTACAAGTTGTTTTTCTTCGAAGAAGTCTTTCGAGTCACGGGACCGAGTGACTCCTCCTTTAGTCTCCATTGCGCATGGGCGTCGACTCCATCTTCGATTGTTTTTTTTCCCGCCATCGGGTTCGGACGTGTTCCTGTCGCTTCGAGTTTCGGAACGGAAAAACAGCAAAATTTCGTAAGATTTTCGTCGGTATTGTTGCGTTCGGGATCGGCGTAGTCAGAATCAACACCGCATCGAAGAGCTCCGGAGCCCTTCGGGGTAGTTTTCGATCCCCGTCGGGGCCTGCTCGGCCCGACCGCGTGTAGAAGAACGCCGATGGAACGGACCCTGTTTCGTTTCTGTCCCAAATGCCACAAAAAATACCCCTATTCAGACCAACACTTGGTCTGTAACCTGTGCCTATCACCTGAGCACAGTGAAGACACTTGCGAGGCCTGTCGTGCGTTCCGGTCCCGAAAAACACTCTGAGACCGTCGAGCAAGAAGACTTCAAATGGCGTCCACGCCAACAGCGCACCGAGAGTTCGAGGTACAGGAAGAGGAAGAAACCTTTTCGATACACGAATCGGACTCCGAGGAATTCGACGATCCACGAACCGTGAGTAAGACGTCGAAAAGCACTCATAAGAAGATTGTCAAGGCCCAGGGGACGCCACTGCCACCAGGCCATGGCTCCACCCATAAATTCGGTGACCGACCGTCGGCACCGAAAAAGGCCCAATCAGTGCCGAGACCGTCCGACTCCGGTCGAGACACCGGCACGCAGCCTTCTCGGGACCGAGAAAGTGCTGCAGACATACATCGACACCGAGATAGCGGTGTAGACACGGCTCGACGCCGAGACAGCGGCAACGATGAAGATCGACGCCGAGATGTTTCGACTCCGAAAAAGAAAAAAGCCACCTCGGAGCCGAAAAAAGATGCAGACAGGGTTTCGGTGCCGAAACAACCTGCAACCGACCCAGTTTCAGGCTCTTATACCGAAGAGCAATCAATGACCTCCCAAATGCGAAGGCATAGGTTTGAGGAAGACCCGCAATCCACCGATGTAGACCATACACAGAAACGTATTTTTATACAGCAGGGGACAGGAAAGATAAGCACCCTTCCCCCTATTAGGAGAAAGAGAAGACTGGAATTTCAAACTGACCAAACACCACAAACAAAAATGGTGAAAAGGGTTACTCCGCCACCCTCTCCTCCACCTATAATTCACGTCTCGCCAGCACAAACACCATCACATTCCCCGGCTCACACCACCATGAGCCAAGATGACCAGGATCAGGACGCATGGGACTTATACGACGCCCCTGTGTCAGATAACAGTCCGGAGGCATACCCTACAAAGCCATCACCACCAGAAGACAGTACTGCATATTCTCAGGTGGTGGCTAGAGCAGCACAATTCCACAATGTAAGCCTCCACTCAGAACAAGTCGAGGATGACTTTCTTTTCAACACCCTCTCTGCCACCCACAGCTCCTACCAAAGCCTGCCTATGCTCCCTGGTATGCTTCGGCACGCAAAAGACATCTTTAAGGAGCCGGTCAAAAGTAGGGCAATCACACCAAGGGTGGAAAAAAAGTATAAAGCGCCTCCTACAGACCCTATTTTCATAACTTCGCAGCTGACACCAGATTCTGTCGTTGTAGGAGCAGCTAGGAAAAGGGCCAACTCCCACACATCTGGGGATGCACCACCCCCAGATAAGGAAAGCCGCAAGTTCGATGCAGCTGGAAAGAGAGTCGCAGCACAAGCTGCAAACCAGTGGCGCATCGCTAACTCACAGGCACTTCTTGCGCGCTATGACAGAGCCCATTGGGATGAGATGCAACATCTCATTGAACATCTACCCAAAGACCTACAAAAGAGGGCAAAGCAAGTGGTTGAAGAAGGACAGAACATTTCAAACAACCAGATACGCTCCTCCATGGACGCAGCAGACACAGCTGCAAGAACAATAAATACATCTGTGACCATCAGAAGGCATGCATGGCTACGAACGTCTGGGTTTAAACCAGAGATTCAGCAGGCAGTTCTCAATATGCCATTCAACGAAAAAGAACTGTTCGGTCCAGAAGTGGACACGGCGATTGAAAAACTTAAAAAGGACACGGACACTGCTAAAGCCATGGGCGCGCACTCTACCGCAGAGCAGAGGAAATTACAGCACCTTCCGCAAAACACCCTTTAGAGGGGGGTTTCGGGGTCGGGCCACACAAGCCAGCACCTCACAGGCAACACCATCCAGTTACCAGGGACAGTACAGGGGAGGCTTTCGGGGCCAATATAGAGGAGGGCAATTCCCTAGGAATAGGGGAAAATTTCAAAGCCCCAAAACCCCTACAACTAAGCAGTGACTCACATGTCACTCACCCCCTCCACACAACACCAGTGGGGGGAAGAATAGGTCATTATTACAAAGCATGGGAGGAAATCACTACAGACACTTGGGTTCTAGCAATTATCCAAAATGGTTATTGCATAGAATTTCTCCAATTCCCTCCAAACATACCACCAAGAGCACAGAATTTATCAAAACATCATTCCGAGCTCCTGGAGATAGAAGTTCAAGCACAATTGCAAAAGAACGCAATCGAGTTAGTACCAAACACACAAATAAACACAGGAGTTTATTCACTGTACTTCTTAATACCAAAGAAGGACAAAACGCTAAGACCAATCCTAGACCTAAGAATACTAAACACATACATCAAATCAGACCACTTTCACATGGTCACACTACAAGAAGTGTTACCATTGCTGAAACTACACGACTACATGACAACATTAGACCTCAAAGACGCGTATTTCCATATACCAATACATCCATCGCACAGGAAATACCTAAGGTTTGTATTCAACGGAATACACTACCAATTCAAGGTACTGCCTTTCGGTTTAACAACCGCACCAAGAGTCTTTACCAAATGTCTAGCAGTAGTCGCTGCACACATCAGAAGGCAGCAAATACATGTATTCCCGTATCTAGACGACTGGCTAATCAAGACCCATTCGTTAATAACGTGCTCACACCACACAAATCAAATCATACAAACCCTCTACAAACTAGGGTTCACAGTCAACTTCGCAAAATCCAACATTCTGCCGCGCAAGATACAACAATACCTAGGAGCCATAATAAACACAACAATAGGAGTAGCCACTCCAAGTCCACAAAGAATTCAAAATTTCAACAACATCATACAACGCATGTATCCAACACAAAAGATACAAGCAAAGATGATATTACAACTCCTAGGCATGATGTCTTCATGCATAGCCATTGTCCCAAACGCAAGACTGCACATGAGGCCCTTACAACAGTGCCTAGCATCACAGTGGTCACAAGCACAGGGTCACCTTACAGATCTGGTGTTAATAGACCGCCAAACTTACCTCTCGCTTCTATGGTGGAACGATATAAATTTAAACAAAGGGCGGCCTTTCCAAGACCCAGTGCCACAATATGTAATAACAACAGATGCTTCCATGACAGGGTGGGGAGCACACCTCGATCAACACAGCATACAAGGACAATGGAACGTACATCAAACAAAACTACATATAAATCACCTAGAACTACTAGCAGTTTTTCAAGCACTAAAGGCTTTTCAACCAATAATAGTTCACAAATACATTCTCGTCAAAACAGACATGACAACAATGTATTATCTAAACAAGCAAGGGGGGACGCACTCAACGCAATTGAGCCTGCTGGCACAAAAGATATGGCGTTGGGCAATTCACAACAAAATTCGCCTAATAGCACAATTTATCCCAGGAATTCAGAATCAACTCGCAGACAATCTCTCTCGAGATCACCAACAGGTCCACGAATGGGAAATTCACCCCCAAATTCTGAACACTTACTTCACGCTCTGGGGAACACCTCAAATAGACTTGTTTGCGACAAAAGAGAACGCAAAATGCCAAAACTTCGCATCCAGATACCCACACAGGCAGTCCCACGGCAATGCCCTATGGATCAACTGGTCAGGGATATTTGCCTACGCTTTTCCTCCTCTCCCTCTCCTTCCTTATCTGGTAAACAAACTCAGTCAAAACAAACTCAAACTCATATTAATAGCACCAACTTGGGCAAGGCAACCATGGTACACAACGCTGCTAGACCTATCAGTAGTACCCCACATCAAACTGCCCAACAGGCCGGATCTGTTAACACAACACAACCAAACGATCAGACACCCAGATCCAGCATCGCTGAATCGAGCAATCTGGCTCCTGAAATCCTAGAATTCGGATACTTACAACTTACCCAAGAATGTATGGAAGTCATAAAGCAAGCCAGAAGGCCATCCACCAGGCACTGCTATGCCAGTAAATGGAAGAGGTTTGTTTGCTGCTGCCATATTAATCAAATCCAACCAATACACGCAACCCCAAAACATGTAGTGGGTTACTTGCTTCACTTACAAAAATCTAACCTAGCTTTCTCTTCCATTAAAATACACCTTGCAGCAATATCTGCATACCTGCAGCCTACCTATTCAACTTCCCTATATAGGATACCAGTCATTAAAGCATTCATGGAGGGCCTTAAAAGAATTATTCCACCAAGAACACCACCTGTTCCTTCATGGAACCTAAATGTTGTCTTAACTAGACTTATGGGTCCACCTTTTGAACCCATGCACTCCTGCGAAATACAGTTCCTAACATGGAAGGTTGCATTTCTCATCGCCATTACCTCTCTAAGAAGAGTAAGCGAGATTCAGGCGTTTACAATACAAGAACCTTTTATACAACTACACAAAAATAAGGTCGTCCTAAGGACTAATCCTAAATTTCTACCAAAAGTAATTTCACTGTTCCATCTAAATCAAACAGTGGAACTTCCAGTGTTCTTCCCACAGCCAGATTCCGTAGCTGAGAGGGCACTACATACTTTAGATGTCAAAAGAGCATTAATGTATTACATTGACAGAACAAAGAGCATCAGGAAAACTAAACAGCTATTTATTGCATTCCAAAAACCTCATGCAGGAAACCCAATATCAAAACAAGGTATAGCCAGATGGATAGTTAAGTGCATCCAAATCTGCTACCTTAAAGCTAAACGACAACTGCCCATTACACCAAGGGTACACTCAACCAGAAAGAAAGGTGCTACCATGGCCTTTCTAGGAAACATCCCAATGCAAGAAATATGTAAGGCAGCCACATGGTCTACACCTCACACATTCACCAAGCACTACTGTGTAGACGTGTTATCCGCACAACAAGCCACAGTAGGTCAAGCCGTATTAAGAACATTGTTTCAGACTACTCCCACTCCTACAGGCTGAGCCACCGCTTTGGGGAGATAACTGCTTACTAGTCTATGCAAAACATGCGTATCTACAGCGACAGATGCCATCGAACTGAAAATGTCACTTACCCAGTGTACATCTGTTCGTGGCATCAGTCGCTGTAGATTCGCATGTGCCCACCCGCCTCCCCGGGAGCCTGTAGCAGTTCGGAAGGTACCTTCAACTATTTGTATATATATTATTTTTACCTTAAATAGGTACATACTTAGTCACTCCATTGCATGGGCACTATTACTACAATACAACTCCTACCTCACCCTCTGCGGGGAAAAACAATCGAAGATGGAGTCGACGCCCATGCGCAATGGAGACAAAAGGAGGAGTCACTCGGTCCCGTGACTCGAAAGACTTCTTCGAAGAAAAACAACTTGTAACACTCCGACCCAACACCAGATGGCAAGCTATGCAAAACATGCGAATCTACAGCGACTGATGCCACGAACAGATGTACACTGGGTAAGTGACATTTTCATTTTGAATTGGGTACTTTTCCAAATTTCTAAAATTGCTGTTAGTGCCCTTGTTAAGTCCCTATAGCTTAACAGTAAAAACCTGAAAACCTGACTTCAGTTAGGACTGTAAAAATTTGTGTAGGATTTTTTCTCTAGCTCAAAAAGGTCCCACTTTAGTAAAAATGTGTACCTCAGAGGGGCAGGGTGGTTGAGCTCAGCGTCACCCCTTAACTGCAGCTTTCCCACAAGCACTTAAGGATCCTCTGGAAAATGTACAGATTAAAAAGAGGCTCAAACCCTACAATTGCAAGGCTCCACGAGCTACTGGCAGAGTATGACCAGGCTAATAGCTCTAATTCTGATGAGGCCACTGATCCTGCAACTCAGAATCAAGACAACCCAAGTGAGGGGGAAGAAAAGGACCCTCCTCAACTTGAAATATAGGAAGCTGCACCTCGGGTGTCTAGAACACCTCCCTCTAGCAAGTTTGGCTTGGGTACAAAAAACTCCAGAGATAGAATCTCTGAGGAAGATGCCCTCTTAGAGAAGTTAGCTAAGTGACTGGATCTGCAACACAGGATCTTCGCTATAGAGAGGGAAAGATCAGAAATGGGTTTAGCATACCTAAGGACATAATAGAACACCTTAACCCTACAATCCCCTTAAAGATTGTTCCCAAATATGAAGGTGATGACATCACCAAGTGGTTCACCGCCTTTGAGAGGGCCTGTGTTTTCAGAAAACGTAAGAATACTGGGGAACTCCCCTTTGGGAACTGTTCTCAGGACACTTTAGGGATAGATTCCTCATACTGGATGAGGCAGATGCAATCTCCTATGATCTTATGAAGGGTACGCTGATTGAGGGATTTGGGTTGATTCCTGAGGAGTACAGAATCAAATTCAGGGATACTCAAAAAACCCAGATCCATTCCTTGGTTGATTATATGGACTTCTCAGAAAAAACTCTAGGTGGCTGGTTGAAAGGTAACAATGTGCATGATTATGAAGAGCTGTACAATCCAATGATGAAAGACCATCTGTTGAGTAATTGTGTTCAAGAGAAGTTACACCAGTACCTGGCAGACCCGGGGTACAAGGGGAAAAATTGGGATCCCAGAAAGGCTTGGTGACCTTAGCTGCAAAAACAATGGACACCAGTCTGGAGGTCTTAACTGTCCTAACAGAAAGAATGCCTCTAGTGCACCTGCAGTAAATGCAGTGGTAAGTCTCCAGATGGGGGTGCGTGGCCAAGATGGTGACCAGAGCGGACGCTTGCTGATAGGCTCCGCTTCAGGCCCAGCAAATATCCTGACAAAGATCACCACCCAGACTCCCAACAAGTCGAAACTGGAGTCCTGTGGGGTCCGGGCAGACAGAATAGCCCTTTGAAAGCACCGATCCGCACTCTAGAGACGGACTGTGAGCCAAGTACACGTGAGGCCTGCACCGGCTGATGCAGAGCAAGAGAGTTAGCTCGAACACGGCCTACGTGAGCGAGGAGCAGGCGGCTGGTGGAAGGAGCCTCGCGGATTTGATCTCCGGATCACAACTGGCAGGCACCTGTTGGCTGGAGGAGCACAGACCCCTGAGGTGAGCGCGCAGCAGGAGCGGTAGGCCTACCCTCGAGGAAGAGAGTGAGATGCATATAGCCCTGAGTCTGCATACCCAACTAACTTAAAAACTTTAAACTCACACGGGGCATTGGGTGCTGCCAGATGGTAACCGCAGTGCTCAGCTCTGCATTGAAAGCCCTCTCTATAGCCAACAAGGAATAGTTGGGACTGATCTCAGACTTAAATCGGTTGAGTGCCACGTGGTGGCTTCATCTGTAAGGATGTGCCGGGGAAGCACCGCTCTGCTGCTGGGCCTACTCTGTGGGGGACAGATAGAGATGCAATGAGGGCTTCCTGAGACATTGGGGTCACACAACTGTAAAGTCCTTGTTGGAAGTTGGCTCTGTATATACTATCTCAAAGTAAGAGATAGTGTGCACAGAGTCCAAGGGTTCCCCTTAGAGGTAAGTGTAAAGAAATGGCTCCCTGTTGCAGTTACCCCCCACTTTTTGCCTGATACTGATGCTGACTTGACTGAGAAGTGTGCTGGGACCCTGCTAACCAAGCCCCAGCACCAGTGTTCTTTCACCTAAAATGTACTTTTGATTCCACAATTGGCACACCCTGGCATCCAGGTAAGTCCCTTGTAACTGGTACCCCTGATACCAAGGGCCCTGATGCCAGGGAATGTCTTTAAGGGCTGCAGCATATCTTATGCCACCCTGGGGACCCCTCACTCAGCACAGACACACTGCTTGCCAGCTTGTGTGTGCTGATGAAAACAAAACGAGTAAGTCGACATGGCACTCCCCTCAGGGTGCCATGCCAACCTCACACTGCCTATGCAGTATAGATAAGTCACCCCTCTAGTAGGCCTTACAGCCCTAAGGCAGGGTGCACTATACCATAGGTGAGGGCACCAGTGCATGAGCACTATGCCCCTACAGTGTCTAAGCAAAACCTTAGACATTGTAAGTGCAGGGTAGCCATAAGAGTATATGGTCTGGGAGTCTGTCAAAAACGAACTCCACAGCTCCATAATGGCTACACTGAATACTGGGAAGTTTGGTATCCAACTTCTCAGAATAATAAACCCACACTGATGCCAGTGTTGGATTTATTAAAAAATGCACACAGAGGGCATCTTAGAGATACCCCCTGTATTTTACCCAATTGTTCAGTGCAGGACTGACTGGTCTGTGCCAGCCTGCTGCTGAGAGACGAGTGTCTGACCTCATGTGGTGAGAGCCTTTGTGCTCTCTGAGGACAGAAACAAAGCCTGCTCTGGGTGGAGGTGCTTCACACCTCCCCCCTGCAGGAACTGTAACACCTAGCAGTGAGCTTCAAAGGCTCAAGCTTCGTGTTACAATGCCCCAGGGCACTCCAGCTAGTGGAGATGCCCGCCCCCTGGACACAGCCCCCACTTCTGGCGGCAAGTCCAGGAGAAATAATGAGAATAACAAGGAGGAGTCACTGGCCAGTCAGGACAGTCCCTAAGGCGTCCTGAGCTGAGGTGACTCTGACTTTTAGAAATCCTCCATCTTGTAGAAGGAGGATTCCCCCAATAGGGATAGGAATGTGACCCCCTCCCCTTGGGAGGAGGCACAAAGAGGGTGTACCCACCCTCAGGGCTACTAGCCATTGGCTACTAACCCCCCAGACCTAAACACGCCCTTAAATTTAGTATTTAAGGGCTTCCCTGAACCTAAGAATTTAGATTCCTGAAACTACAAGAAGAAGAAGACTGCCGAGCTGAAAAACCCCTGCAGAGGAAGAACAGAAGACACCAACTGCTTTGGCCCCAGACTTACCGGCCTGTCTCCTGCCTTCCAAAGAAACCTGCTCCAGCGACGCTTTCCAAGGGACCAGCGACCTCTGAATTCTCTGAGGACTGCCCGACTTCAAAAAAGACAAGAAACTCCCGAGGACAGCGGCACTGCTCCAAAAGAACTGCAACTTTGTTTCAAGGAGCAGATTTAAAGACCCCTGCAACTCCCCGCAAGAAGCGTGAGACTTGCAACACTGCACCCGGCGAACCCGACTCGACTGGTGGAGAACCAACACCTCAGGGAGGACCCTCCGGCGACTCCGAGACCGTGAGTAACCAAAGTTGTCCCCCCGAACCCCCACAGCAACGCCTGCAGAGGGAATCCCGAGGCTCCCCCTGACCGCGACTGCCTGAACTCCATTTCCCGACGGCTGGAAAAGACCCTGCACCCGCAGCCCCCAGCACCTAAAGGAACGGAACTCCTGTGCAGGAGTGACCCCCAGGAGGCCCTCTCCCTTGCCCAGGTGGTGGCTACCCCGAGGAGCCCCCCCTTGCCTGCCTGCAACGCTGAAGAGATCCCTTGATCTCTCATTGAAAACCATTGTAAACCCGACGCGTGTTTGCACACTGCACCCGGCCGCCCCCGCGCTGCTGAGGGTGTACTTTTTGTGCTGACTTGTGTCAAAACCCCCCTGGTCTGCCCTCCGAAGACGCGGGTACTTACCTGCTGGCAGACTGGAACCGGGGCACCCCCTTCTCTCCATTGAAGCCTATGTATTTTGGGCACCTCTTTGACCTCTGCACCTGACCGGCCCTGAGCTGCTGGTGTGGTAACTTTGGGGTTGCTCTGAACCCCCAACGGTGGGCTACCTTGGACCCAAACCTGAGACTTGTAAGTGATTTACTTACCTGACAAAACTAACAAAAACTTACCTCCCCCAGGAACTGTGAAAATTGCACTAAGTGTCCACTTTTAAAACAGCTTATTGTGTTTTATGTAAAAAGTATACATGCTAATGTAATGATTCAAAGTTCCTAAAGTACTTACCTGCAATACCTTTCAAATGAGATATTACATGTAGAATTTGAACCTGTGGTTCTTAAAATAAACTAAGAAAAGATATTTTTCTATAACAAAACCTATTGGCTGGATTTGTCTCTGAGTGTGTGTTCCTCATTTATTGCCTGTGTGTATGTACAACAAATGCTTAACACTACTCCTTTGATAAGCCTACTGCTCGACCACACTACCACAAAATAGAGCATTAGTATTATCTCTTTTTGCCACTATCTTACCTCTAAGGGGAACCCTTGGACTCTGTGCATACTATTCCTTACTTTGAAATAGTGCATACAGAGCCAACTTCCTACAGTAAGATATGGGCAAAATTAGATAATTCTAATGCTCCATTTTGTGGTAGTCTGGTAGATCAATAGACTTATCAGAGGGTAGTGTTAAGTATTTGTTGTACACACCCAGGCAATAAATGAGGAACACACACTCCAAGGCTTATTCCAGGCCAATAGGTTTTTATATAGAAAAATATATTTTCTTAGTTTATTTGAAGAACCACAGGTTCAAGATTTGAAGTAAATACATAAAATGCAAGGTACTTCACACAGGTAAGTTATTAAAAGCAATATCATATACAGTCGTTGTTAAAATGGCAATAAGCTATTTTAAAAGGGGACACAGTGCAAAAATCAACAGTTTCTAGGGGAGGTCAGTAAAGGTTAGATTGGGAGGTAAGTTAGACACTTACAAGTCTCCGTTCTTTTGCATAGGCAGCCCACCGTTGGGGGTTCAGGGTGCAGAATGTGAAGTCTCACGCTTCCGGCGGGAAACGTGAAGTCTTTAAAGTTGTAGAAAAGTTGCAGGTTTGTTGAGCAGAACCGCTGCTCATGGGAGTTTCTTGGTCCTGGGGATCAGGGCAGTCCTCTGAGGCTTCAGAGGTCACTGGTCCCTGTTGGATGCGTCGCTGGTTGCAGGTTTTCGACTCTGGAGACAGGCCGGTAGGTCTGGGGCCAAAGCAGTCCTTCTTTAGTTCAGGTTGCAGGAATCTGATTTCCTGGGTTCAGGGTCGCTCCTAAATAATCAATTTAGGGGTGTGTTAAGGTCTGAGGGTGGCTACACACTCCTTGTGCCTCCTCCTTAAGGGGGAGGGGGGGTGTATCCCTCTTCCTTTTGGGGGAATCCTCCAAAATCAAGATGGAGGATTTCTAACGGCAGTGGTCACCTCAGCCCAGGACACCTTAAGGGCTGTCCTGACTGGTGGGTGATTCCTCCTTGTTTTTCTCATTATCTCCCCTGGACTTGATGCCAAAAGTGGGGGCTGTGTCAAGGCAGGGGGCGGGCATCTCGACTAGCTGGGCTGCCCTGGGGCATTGTAACACAAAGCCTGAGCCTTTGAGGCTCACTGCATAGGTGTTAAAGTTCCTGCAGGGGGGAGGTGTGAAGCACCTCCACCCAGAGCAGGCTTTGTTTCTGGCCTCAGAGGGCACAAAGGCCCCCACCCCAGGGTGTCAGAAACTTGTCTCTCAGCAGCAGGCTGGTACAGACCAGTCAGTCCTGGACTGAAGGATTGGGTAAAATACAGGGGACATCTCTAAGATGCCCTCTGTGTGCATTTTTTAATAAATCCAACACTGGCATCAGTGTGGGTTTATTATTCTGAGAGGGTTTGATACCAAACTTCCCAGTATTCAGTGTAGCCATTATGGAGCTGTGGAGTTCGTTTTTGACCTGAGGGGGATGCCATGTCGACTTTGCCTTTTTCTCCCCACCAACACACAGTCTGCAATGGCAGTGTGCCTGTGTTAGGTGAGGGGTCCACACACATGCTTCAGCCCTTAGGGACCTTCCCTGGTCACAGGGCCCTTGGCACCACTGATACCTTTTACAAGGGACTTACCTGTGTCCCAGGGGTGTGCCAATTGTGGAAACAATGGTACATTTTTAGTGAAAGAACACTGGTGCACTTCTCAGTCAAGTCAGCATCAATATCAGGCAAAAAGTGTGGGGGGGGGGGGGTTAACTGCAACAGGGAGCCATTTTCCTACAGTCCTGCTGTTAGAAACTTAGGGCATGTGGACCTGAGCTATTGCCCCCCTGGACACGAGGATGGTGGGGGGGAGGAGGCTTCCACTGCACAAGTCCTTCGATCTGCTGCCCCTGGAAACCACACAATCTGTGCCATATTGCTGCACCCCTGGGGTTGGCAAACTGTGTACTTTGAGGTCGATCACCCCAACTAGCCGCACCCATGGTAAAACCAAAGGTAGCACTGCTGACACTGCCCACTAAGGGGACAATGCCCACAACTACTAAGAACAGTATAACAACCCCGTTTGACATTAAAGCAGCATTAGAGATAAAAATCGATTCCGTGGTGCAAGAAGTCAACCTGGTATGAGTGGACCACCGTAAATTGGCGAACAGAGTGACTGAAAACGAAACATCCCTGACAGTGGTGCAACCAGCACTCAAGGACCTTCAGACCCAACTGACGCAACTAACAGCAGAGCAGAGGACGCGGAGGGACGCTCACGAAGAAATAACATTTGCTTAATGGGGTTTCCAGTGCACGCAAAGATACCCAATGCCGAAATCTTCCTCGAACAATGGTTGAAGACTACAGTGCTAGGAAATGGAGCTGCCCTTCTTCTCGATAGAACGTGCACACCCGATTATGGGGAGGCGGCCACAGCCTGGAGCTCAGCCTCAACCATTAATAGCCCGTCTCAATTTCAGGGATTGCGATATGATCCTCCAGAGCTTCAGGACACAGGGCCCCTGGAAGTTCGAAAACAGCACCATCATAGCTTATCCTGACAACACGATGGAAGTACAGCACAAGCGAAACTAATATGAAAGTTAAACAGCTCCTCTGCAAGCATAACATCAGCTATTCATTGTCATTTCCAGCGGGGCAGAGGGTGGTGTCGGAGAAAACCCACATTTTTCCCTCATCTGAAGATGCGTGACCGTGGCTGCACGCCAAGGGCCTGGTTAAACCAAATCATGAGGACCCCACTGCTGGAGACTGGTTGACAGCCCAACCCAAGAGGAGACCTGGAGTCAGGATGCACCCATCGATGGCTCAAGCAGTTGAGGGCCAAGCACAAGCACTGATCGAAGCAACTCAACTCACAATGAATCCACATGCTACCTCCGGGAGGAAGGAGCATCAGATTCCAACTCGTAGGTAGAACATTCCAGCAGGTCCACAATTCCCTCTATGCAAAGTCCGGACATTACTCGGAGTACAGCAGACGACCTATAATGGCATACTTGGAGACAAGATTGCATTTCCAGACTGAGTGCAGTAGCGAACTTGACCTCAGGAGTATGGACACCCATGCTCATGACACAGACCCAGCGTAACCTTAGAAGAGGCCAAGATCTCCAACAGACTGAGCATTACCGACTGCTGCCACGAAACCCCAAGGGGCTTTGGTACTTAAGGTGGGCATGTAACCAGCCCGGTAAACACAAGGATTCTGGGGAGGGGTGGTCCCAACAGCATTAGAAATGAGCCAGAACCGCTACGGGCACCTACTCGACACACCCACGCCCCTCACATGGTCTCCCGAACTGACATTTGTCAATCCGTTACTATCTTTAGCGCTTGTTGCGCTTACAAACCATGGAGTGGTCAGGGCCCATTGGCCAACAGCCTGAAGAGTTAAATGTTAAACATTTTCATGTTTTTATATCGTTCTTGACACTGACAAGGAGTTACAAGGAGGGATGGGAATATTGGAACGGAGGCAATAATATATTCTGTACACTAATCCCTGCCGTGGCAATAGCCATAGAACACATGACACAAGCACACAAATCGAAACACACACACTCAAGTATATATGACGATTAACAGTTACAACGTGTTAACGTGGAATGTAAGAGGTATGGCCATACGAATTAAACGCCATCGGATACATGCATTCCTAAAACGCCCCAACGTGCACATAGTGAATCTGCAGGAAACGCATCTTACAGATAGTGAATTGCATAGTCTTAAAACTAAATGGCAGGGGACATGTACGCAGTACACAGTATCAGCATTCGCCAAAGGGGTGTTAATTTGGTTGTCTCCTGAGGTTCCCTACACTGTAGAACACCATACAGCAGACAAGTGCAGATACGTGCTGATGGAGGGCTCCCTAGATGGCAAACCCTTGACCATAGCTAGAATAATCTCCCCCAACTCTAAGCAAAGGGAATTTCTGATGTTGTAGGAAGTTGGCTTTGTATGCACTATTTCAAAGTAAGGAATAGTATGCACAGAGTCCAAGGGTTCCCCTTAGAGGTAAGATAGTGGCAAAAAGAGATAATACTAATGCTCTATTTTGTGGTAGTGTGGTCGAGCAGTAGGCTTATCCAAGGAGTAGTGTTAAGCATTTGTTGTACATACACACAGGCAATAAATGAGGAACACACACTCAGAGACAAATCCAGCCAATAGGTTTTGTTATAGAAAAATATATTTTCTTAGTTTATTTTAAGAACCACAGGTCCAAATTCTACATGTAATATCTCATTTGAAAGGTATTGCAGGTAAGTACTTCAGGAACTTTAAATCATTACACTAGCATGAATACTTTTCACATAAAACACAATAAGCTGTTTTAAAAGTGGACACTTAGTGCAATTTTCACAGTTCCTGGGGGAGGTAAGTTTTTGTTAGTTTTGTTGTCAGGTAAGTAAATCACTTACAAGTCTCAGGTTTGGGTCCAAGGTAGCCCACCGTTGGGGGTTCAGAGCAACCCAAAAGTTACCACACCAGCAGCTCAGGGCCGGTCAGGTGCAGAGGTCAAAGAGGTGCCCAAAACACATAGGCTTCAATGGAGAGAAGGGGGTGCCCCGGTTCCGGTCTGCCAGCAGGTAAGTACCCGCGTCTTCGGAGGGCAGACCAGGGGGGTTTTGTAGGGCACCGGTGGGGACACAAGTCAGCACAAAAAGTACACCCTCAGCAGCGCGGGGCGGCCGGGTGCAGTGTGCAAACACGCGTCGGGTTTTCAATGGAAATCAATGAGAGACCAAGGGATCTTCAGCGGTGCAAGAAGGCAAGGGGGGGGCTCCTCGGGGTAGCCACCACCTGGGCAAGGGAGAGGGCCTCCTGGGGGTCACTCCTGCACAGGAGTTCCGTTCCTTTAGGTGCTGGGGGCTGCGGGTGCAGGGTCTTTTCCAGCCGTCGGGAAATGGAGTTCAGGCAGTCGCGGTCAGGGGGAGCCTCGGGATTCCCTCTGCAGGCGTCGCTGTGAGGGCTCAGGGGGGACAACTTTGGTTACTCACGGTCTCGGAGTCGACGGAGGGTCCTCCCTGAGGTGTTGGTTCTCCACCAGTCGAGTCGGGGTCGCCGGGTGCAGTGTTGCAAGTCTCACGCTTCTTGCGGGGAGTTGCAGGGGTCTTTAAATCTGCTCCTTCGAAACAAAGTTGCAGTCTTTTTGGAGCAGTACCGCTGTCCTCGGGAGTTTCTTGGTCTCTTGGAAGCAGGGCAGTCCTCTGAGGATTCAGAGGTCGCTGGTCCTGGAGAAAGCGTCGCTGGAGCAGGGTTCTTTAGAAGGCAGGAGACAGGCCGGTAGGACTGGGGCCAAAGCAGTTGGTGTCTTCTTTCTTCTTCTGCAGGGGTTTTCAGCTCAGCAGTCTTCTTCTTCGGTAAGTTGCAGGAATCTAAATTCTTAGGTTCAGGGAAGCCCTTAAATACTAAATTTAAGGGCGTGTTTAGGTCTGGGGGGTTTCTGGCTACTAGCCCTGAGGGTGGGTACACCCTCTTTGTGCCTCCTCCCAAGGGGAGGGGGTCACATTCCTATCCCTATTGGGGGAATCCTCCTTCTACAAGATGGAGGATTTCTAAAAGTCAGAGTCACCTCAGCTCAGGACACCTTAGGGGCTGTCCTGACTGGCCAGTGACTCCTCCTTGTTATTCTCATTATTTCTCCTGGACTTGCCGCCAAAAGTGGGGGCTGTGTCCAGGGGGCGGGCATCTCCACTAGCTGGAGTGCCCTGGGGCATTGTAACACGAAGCTTGAGCCTTTGAAGCTCACTGCTAGGTGTTACTGTTCCTGCAGGGGGGAGGTGTGAAGCACCTCCACCCAGAGCAGGCTTTGTTTCTGTCCTCAGAGAGCACTAAGGCTCTCACCGCATGAGGTCAGACACTCGTCTCTCAGCAGCAGGCTGGCACAGACCAGTCAGTCCTGCACTGAACAATTGGGTAAAATACAGGGGGTATCTCTAAGATGCCCTCTGTGTGCATTTTTTAATAAATCCAACACTGGCATCAGTGTAGGTTTATTATTCTGAGAAGTTTGATACCAAACTTCCCAGTATTCAGTGTAGCCATTATGGAGCTGTGGAGTTCGTTTTTGACAGACTCCCAGCCCATATACTCTTATGGCTACCCTGCACTTACAATGTCTAAGGTTTTGCTTAGACACTGTAGGGGCATAGTGCTCATGCACATATGCCCTCACCTGTGGTATAGTGCACCCTGCCTTAGGGCTGTAAGGCCTACTAGAGGGGTGACTTACCTATGCCACAGGCAGTGTGAGGTTGGCATGGCACCCTGAGGGGAGTGCCATGTCGACTTAGTCATTTTCTCCCCATCAGCACACACAAGCTGGCAAGCAGTGTGTCTGTGCTGAGTGAGGGGTCCCTAGGGTGGCATAAGACATGCTGCAGCCCTTAGAGACCTTCCCTGGCATCAGGGCCCTTGGTACCAGGGGTACCAGTTACAAGGGACTTACCTAGGTGCCAGGGTTGTGCCAATTGTGGAAACAATGTTACATTTTAGGTGAAAGAACACTGGTGCTGGGACCTGGTTAGCAGGGTCCCAGCACACTTCTCAGTCAAGTCAGCATCAGTATCAGGCAAAAAGTGGGGGGTAACTGCAACAGGGAGCCATTTCTTTACAGATGTCCATTACGCTCACACTTTTTCTGGACTCTACAACTACTGGCTTATGTGTGCCAGATGTAGACATGGACAGATCTCACCCCCGCTGGTAGGTGCACCTAGCAGGACAATGTTGTGTGAACTTTGCAACTGGAAGACCAAAAGGGAACTCCATGATATATGGCACTTACGCCACCCTCAGGATTGGTAATATTTCTTCTATTCCCCAGTTTATAGCCTACAACCCAGTACTTAGGCTACATACCCGCAATGACTTGATTTTGCGCCCGGTAGACCTGGCTCATGACTCCCTGGAAACCGAGTACTTAGCCAGGACGCTATCAGATCACTGCCCACTGGGGCAGAGAGAGCTGACTTATTGTATTTCCAGATACTTTTAGCTAAACGAAGAGACAGCCACTTCACCGCCACAGAGTGGGATGCCCATAAGGCAGTCGTACAGGGCCACTGCTTCGCAGTCACTGGGGGAATAAGACTCACTCTGGTGAGAGAAATTACCTCGCTGGAGACAGACCTACGCAATGTGGAACGTGAAGTAGCAGGGGGCACCCTAGACCCTGATGCTCTTCACGAACCATGAGCGTCAGAGAGGTAGACTTGCGCACATATGATTACCAACATTACCTCTCCAGGTTACATGTGGAGGGTGACCGCTCTGGCAGGCTGCTGGCATGGCTAACTCGTGGTGAGCAACACCGGACTCCTATAGGTGCTATAGGGCTAGACTCCGGTGCCATGGTCCATACCCAAGTAGCTATTAATGATGCCTTTCAGCACTACTATTCCACACTTTATGCAGCAGGGCCTGAGCCTCCCTCTACTCAATTAGCAGATTTAACGCACTCCCCCCTAACCTAACTCACTCCTATACAACAGATGGAGTTAGACTAACCTATCGAGATCGATGAGATCCGAACAGCACTGCATCAATTAGCTCGCAATAAAACTCCCGGAACAGATTGGTTACCAGTGGAATATTATGCCACGTTTTCCACACAGTTAGCTAAACCACTCATGGAAGTTTTGCGCGAAGCAAAGTCACGAGGCATCTCACAGACTCAACGCGAAGTGCTAATAGTGGTCCTACCTAAACCAGGCCGTGACCCTCTGGATGCGCGATCATATAGACCCCTATCATTGCTCAACTTGGACTGCAAGTTGTTGGGCAAAGTGCTTGCAAATCGGTTGTTCCCTCTGATGGGCCATCTGATAAGTAAAGATCAGGTTTCATCCCGAGACGGAACACCTTCATAAATATTACACGACTCCTGCACTCAATGACTGCCATTCCAAAAGGGGAATACAATGGAGTTGCGGTGTCCCTAGACATTGAGATAGCTGTCAACACCTTTGATTGGCCCTTCTGGCCCTTCTTAAAGGAGGCATTACGCAGCATGAGGTTTGGTCAGGGATTCTTGAGTTGAATTACTATTCTGTACTCCAATTCCATAGCCCGCGTAAAGGCGGGCCAGGTCATTTCTGATAGTTTTCCCATTTGCTGTGGCACCAGACAAGGGTGCTGTAAGGAAATGCCTCCTTGGCATGGTTACCCCTGACTTTTTGCCTTTGCTGATGCTATGTTTTGAATTGAAAGTGTGCTGAGGCCTGCTAACCAGGCCCCAGCACCAGTGTTCTTTCCCTAACCTGTACTTTTGATTCCACAATTGGCACACCCTGGCATCCAGGTAAGTCCCTTGTAACTGGTACCCCTGGTACCAAGGGCCCTGATGCCAGGGAAGGTCTCTAAGGGCTGCAGCATATCTTATGCCACCCTGGGGACCCCTCACTCAGCACAGACACACTGCTTGCCAGCTTGTGTGTGCTGATGAGAACAAAACGAGTAAGTCGACATGGCACTCCCCTCAGGGTGCCATGCCAACCTCACACTGCCTATGCAGTATAGATAAGTCACCCCTCTAGTAGGCCTTACAGCCCTAAGGCAGGGTGCACTATACCATAGGTGAGGGCACCAGTGCATGAGCACTGTGCCCCTACAGTGTCTAAGCCAAACCTTAGACATTGTAAGTGCAGGGTAGCCATAAGAGTATATGGTCTGGGAGTCTGTCAAACACGGACTCCACAGCACCATAATGGCTACACTGAAAACTGGGAAGTTTGGTATCAAACTTCTCAGCACAATAAATGCACACTGATGCCAGTGTACATTTTATTGTGAAATACACCCCAGAGGGCACCTTAGAGGTGCCCCCTGAAACCTTAACCGACTATCTGTGTAGGCTGACTGGTTACAGCAGCCTGCCACAACCGAGACATGTTGCTGGCCCCATGGGGAGAGTGCCTTTGTCACTCTGAGGCCAGTAACAAAGCCTGCACTGGGTGGAGATGCTAACACCTCCCCCAGGCAGGAGCTGTAACACCTGGCGGTGAGCCTCAAAGGCTTACCCCCTTTGTTCCAGCACCACAGGGCACTCCAGCTAGTGGAGTTGCCCGCCCCCTCCGGTCACGGCCCCACTTTTGGCGGCAAGGCCGGAGGAGATAATGAGAATAACAAGGAGGAGTCACTGGCCAGTCAGGACAGCCCCTAAGGTGTCCTGAGCTGAAGTGACTCTAACTTTTAGACATCCTCCATCTTGCAGATGGAGGATTCCCCAATAGGATTAGGGATGTGACCCCCTCCCCTTGGGAGGAGGCACCTAGAGGGTGTACCCACCCTCAGGGCTAGTAGCCATTGGCTACTAACCCCCCAGACCTAAACACGCCCTTAAATTTAGTATTTAACGGCTCCCCTGAACCTAAGAATTTAGATTCCTGCAACTTACAAGAAGAAGAGGACTGCTGAGCTGAAAGACCCCTGCAGAGGAAGAAAAAGAAGACACCAACTGCTTTGGCCCCAGACCTACCGGCCTGTCTCCTGCCTTCCAAAGAAACCTGCTCCAGCGACGCTTTCCCAAGGACCAGCGACCTCTGAGTCCTCAGAGGACTGCCCTGCTTCAAGAAAGACTAGAAACTCCAGAGGACAGCGGCACTTCTCCAAAAGAACTGCAACTTTGTTACAGAGGAGCAGATTTAAAGACCCCTGCAAATCCCCGCAAGAAGCGCGAGACTTGCAACACTGCACCCGGCGACCCCGACTCGACTGGTGGAGAACCAACACCTCAGGGAGGACCGTCCGGCGACTCCGAGACCGTGAGTAACCAAAGTTGTCCCCCCTGAGCCCCCACAGCGACGCCTGCAGAGGGAATCCCGAGGCTCCCCCTGACCGCGACTGCCTGAACCTAAAGTCCCGACGGCTGGAAAAGACCCTGCACCCGCAGCCCCCAGCACCTGAAGGAACGGAAGAGTGAAGAGCTCCGGTACCCTTCGGGGTAGTTTTCGATCCCTCTTCGGGGCCTGGTGGGCCCGACCGCGTGTAAAACAACGCTGATGGAACGGACCCCGTTCCGTTTCTGTCCTAAATGCCACAACAAATACCCGTATACAGACCAACATTTGGTCTGTAACCTGTGCCTGTCGCCTGAGCACAGTGAAGAGACTTGCGAGGCCTGTCGTGCTTTCCGGTCCTGAAAAACACTCCGTGACCGTCGAGCCAGAAGACTGCAGATGGCGTCCACGCCGACAGCTCACCGAGAGTTCGAGGAACAAGAGGAAGAAGAAACCTTCTTGATCAATGATTCGGACTCCGAGGAATTCGACGACCAAAAAACTGTGAGTAAGACGTCGAAGCCAGCACACAAGAAAAGTGACAAGGCCCAGGGGACGCCACTGCCACCAGGCCATGGCTCGACCCATAAATTCGGTGACCGACCGTCGGCACCGAAAAAGGCCGAAATGGTGCCGAGATCGTCCGACTCCGGTCGAGACACCGGCACGCAGCCTTCTCGGGACCGAGAAAGTGCTGCTGAAAAACATCGACGCCGAGATAGTGGAGCCGAAACTGCTCGACGCAGAGACAGCGGCACCGAGGAAGATCGACGCCGAGAGGGTTCGACTCCGAAAAAGAAGAAGGTCACCTCGGAGCCGAAAAAGAGTACAGACAGGGTTTCGGTGCCAAAACAACCCGCAACCGACCCAACTACCGGTTCCTATTCAGAGGAGCAATCACTGTCCTCTCAGATGCGAAAGCATAGATTTGAGGAAGAGTTGCAATCCACCGAAGTGGACCACACTCAGAAACGTATTTTTATACAGGAAGGAACAGGGAAAATAAGCACCCTTCCCCCCTATTAGGAGAAAAAGGAGACTGGAGTTTCAATCAGCCCAAGCACCACAAACAAAGATGGTGAAAAAGGTAACTCCGCCACCCTCTCCTCCACCTGTAACTAACGTTTCACCGGCACAAACTCCATCACATTCCCCGGCTCACACCACCATGAGCCAAGGTGATCAGGACCAAGACGCTTGGGACTTATACGACGCCCCAGTGTCGGACAACAGTCCAGAGGCGTATCCTACAAAGCCCTCACCACCAGAAGATAGCACAGCATACTCACAAGTGGTGGCTAGAGCAGCAGAGTTCCACAACGTGTCCCTACACTCGGAACCAGTTGAGGATGACTTCTTATTCAACACCCTCTCCTCCACCCATAGCTCCTACCAAAGCCTGCCTATGCTCCCAGGAATGCTTCGGCACGCAAAGGAAATCTTCAAGGAGCCGGTCAAGAGTAGAGCAATAACACCAAGAGTGGAAAAGAAATATAAAGCACCTCCCACAGACCCTGTTTTCATCACCTCACAGCTGCCACCAGATTCCGTCGTAGTAGGAGCAGCTCGCAAGAGAGCCAACTCCCACACATCTGGGGATGCACCGCCCCCAGATAAAGAGAGCCGCAAGTTCGATGCAGCCGGAAAGAGAGTCGCAGTACAAGCTGCAAACCAGTGGCGCATCGCTAACTCTCAAGCACTACTTGCGCGCTATGACAGAGCCCATTGGGACGAGATGCAACACCTCATTGAGCATCTACCCAAAGAGCTACAAAAAAGGGCGAAACAGGTGGTTGAGGAAGGACAGAACATATCTAATAATCAGATACGCTCCTCTATGGATGCAGCGGACACAGCTGCAAGAACAATTAACACATCTGTAACTATAAGAAGGCACGCATGGCTACGAACGTCTGGTTTTAAACCAGAGATACAGCAGGCAGTGCTCAATATGCCATTTAATGAGAAACAACTTTTCGGACCAGAAGTGGACACAGCGATTGAGAAACTCAAAAAAGACACCGACACTGCTAAAGCCATGGGCGCACTCTACTCCCCGCAGAGCAGAGGCACTTACAGCACCTTCCGCAAAACAACCTTTAGAGGGGGGTTTCGGGGTCAAGCCACACAAGCCAGCACCTCACAGGCGTCCAGCTACCAGGGACAGTACCAAAGAGGAGGCTTTCGGGGCCAATACAGAGGACAATTCCCTAGGAATAGAGGAAAATTTCAAAGCCCCAAAACCCCTACAACCAAACAGTGACTCACATGTCACTCATCCCCTCCACACAACACCAGTGGGGGGAAGAATAGGTCAGTATTACCAAGCATGGGAGGAAATAACTACAGACACTTGGGTCTTAGCAATTATCCAACATGGTTATTGCACAGAATTTCTACAAATCCCTCCAAACATACCACCAAAAGCACAGAATTTATCAAAACAACATTCAGACCTTCTGGAAATAGAAGTTCAAGCATTATTGCAAAAGAACGCAATAGAACTAGTTCCAAAGACACAAATAAACACAGGAGTTTATTCACTGTACTTCCTAATACCAAAAAAGGACAAAACACTGAGACCAATCCTAGACCTCAGAACACTAAACACCTACATCAAATCAGAACACTTTCAGATGGTCACGCTACAAGAAGTGTTACCATTGCTAAAGCAACAGGACTACATGACAACCTTAGATCTCAAAGACGCGTATTTCCACATACCAATACATCCGTCACACAGGAAATACCTAAGGTTCGTATTCAAAGAAATACATTACCAATTCAAAGTATTGCCCTTCGGTTTAACAACTGCACCAAGAGTCTTCACAAAGTGCCTAGCAGTAGTGGCTGCACACATCAGAAGGCAGCAAATACACGTATTCCCGTATCTAGACGACTGGCTAATCAAGACCGACTCACTGACAGTGCTCGCACCACACAGATCAGGTCATGCAAACCCTCTACAAACTTGGTTTCACCATCAACTATGGAAAATCACACATTCTGCCGTGCAAGGTACAACAATACCTAGGAGCCACAATAGATACAACAAAGGGAATAGCCACTCCAAGTCCACAAAGGGTTCAAAATTTCCAAAAGATTATACAACGCATGTATCCAACACAAAGAATACAGGCGAAGGTGATATTACAACTACTAGGCATGATGTCCTCATGCATAGCCATTGTCCCACACACAAGGTTGCACATGCGGCCCTTACAACAGTGCCTAGCATCACAATGGTCTCAAGCACAGGGTCAGCTTCTAGATCTGGTGTTGATAGACCGCCTAACATACCTCTCGCTTCTATGGTGGAACAACATAAATTAAAACAAAGGGCGGCCTTTCCAAGACCCAGTGCCACAATACGTGATAACAACAGATGCTTCCATGACAGGGTGGGGAGCACACCTCAATCACCACAGCATACAAGGACAATGGGACGTACATCAAAGAAAGCTGCATATAAATCACCTCGAACTACTAGCAGTTTTCCAAGCATTAAAAGCATTTCAACCAATCATAACTCACAAATACATTCTTGTCAAAACAGACAACATGACAACAATGTATTATCTAAACAAACAGGGGGGGACACACTCGACACAGTTGTGCCTGCTGGCACAAAAAATATGGCAATGGGCAATTCACAACCACATTCGCTTAATAGCACAGTTTATTCCAGGGATCCAGAATCAACTTGCAGACAGTCTCTCTCGAGATCACCAACAGGTCCACGAGTGGGAAATTCACCCCCAAATTCTAAACACTTCAAACGTTGGGGAACACCTCAAATAGACTTATTTGCAACAAAGGAGAACGCAAAATGCCAAAACTTCGCATCCAGATACCCACACAGGCAGTCTCAAGGCAATGCCCTATGGATGAACTGGTCAGGGATATTTGCGTACGCTTTTCCCCCTCTCCTTCCATATCTAGTAAACAAATTGAGTCAAAACAAACTCAAACTCATACTGATAGCACCAACGTGGGCAAGGCAACCATGGTACACAACACTGCTAGACCTATCAGTAGTACCCCACGTCAAGTTGCCCAACAGGCCAGATCTGTTAACGCAACACAAACAACAGATCAGGCATCCAAACCCAGCATCGCTGAATCTAGCAATCTGGCTCCTGAAATGCTAGAATTCGGCACTTAAACCTCACACAAGAATGTATGGAAGTCATAAAACAAGCCAGAAGACCATCCACTAGACACTGCTATGCAAGCAAATGGAAAAGATTTGTTTGCTATTGCCACCATAATCAAATTCAACCATTACACGCATCTCCAAAAGATGTAGTGGGTTACTTACTACACTTACAAAAATCGAACCTGGCCTTCTCTTCCATTAAGATACACCTGGCAGCAATATCTGCATACCTGCAGATTACCCATTCAACTTCACTATTTAGGATACCTGTCATTAAAGCATTTATGGAAGGCCTCAAAAGAATTATACCACCAAGGACACGACCCGTTCCTTCATGGAACCTCAACATCGTCTTAACAAGACTCATGGGTCCACCCTTTGGACCTATGCACTCTTGCGAAATACAATTCCTAACATGGAAAGTTGCATTTCTCATCGCCATCACATCTCTAAGAAGAGTAAGTGAAATTCAGGCGTTTACAATACAAGAACCTTTTATCCAACTACACAAAAATAAAGTAGTCCTAAGGACCAATCCTAAATTTTTGCCAAAGGTTATTTCACCGTTCCACCTAAATCAAACGGTAGAGCTACCAGTGTTCTTCCCACAGCCAGATTCCATAGCTGAAAGGGCACTACATACATTAGACGTCAAAAGAGCACTAATGTACTACATCGACAGAACTAAAAACATCAGAAAAACTAAACAACTGTTTATTGCATTTCAAAAAACGCACGCAGGAAACCCAATATCGAAACAGGGTATAGCCAGATGGATAGTTAAGTGCATCCAAATCTGCTACCTTAAAGCAAAAAGACAACTGCCCATTACACCAAGGGCACACTCAACCAGAAAGAAAGGCGCTACCATGGCCTTCCTAGGGAATATTCCAATGCACGAAATATGTAAGGCAGCCACATGGTCTACGCCTCACACATTTACCAAGCACTACTGTGTAGACGTGCTATCAGCACAACAAGCCACAGTAGGTCAAGCCGTACTAAGAACCTTATTTCAGACTACTTCCACTCCTACAGGCTGAGCCACCGCTTTTGGGGAGATAACTGCTTACTAGTCTATGCACAACATGTGTATCTACAGCGACAGATGCCATCGAACTGAAAATGTCACTTACCCAGTGTACATCTGTTCGTGGCATCAGTCGCTGAAGATTCACATGTGCCCACCCACCTCCCCGGGAGCCTGTAGCCGTTTGGAAGTTAGCTTCAACTTTGTACATTTGTAAATATATTAAATCTTAGATAGGTACATACTTATTCACTCCATTGCATGGGCACTATTACTAACAAACAACTCCTACCTCACCCTCTGCGGGGAAAACAATCGAAGATGGAGTCGACGCCCATGCGCAATGGAGACAAAGAGGAGGAGTCCCTCGGTCCCGTGACTCGAAAGACTTCTTCGAAGAAAAACAACTTGTAACACTCCGACCCAACACCAGATGGCGGGCTATGCACAACATGTGAATCTTCAGCGACTGATGCCACGAACAGATGTACACTGGGTAAGTGACATTTTCATTTTCTATAACAAAACCTATTGGCTGGATTTGTCTCTGAGTGTGTGTTCCTCATTTATTGCCTGTGTGTATGTACAACAAATGCTTAACACTACTCCTTTGATAAGCCTACTGCTCGACCACACTACCACAAAATAGAGCATTAGTATTATCTCTTTTTGCCACGATCTTACCTCTAAGGGGAACCCTTGGACTCTGTGCATACTATTCCTTACTTTGAAATAGTGCATACAGAGCCAACTTCCTACATTGGTGGATCAGCGGTGGGGTACAAGACTTTGCATTTGCTGGCCTACTCGGCCAATACCTGATCACACGACAAATTCCAAAAATTTTCATTAGAAATTGATTTTTTGAAATTTTTCTAAATTCTTTAAAGTCCTGCTAGGGCCTTGTGTTAGTCCCTGTTAGCATTTCCTTTTAGAGTTTAAAAGTTTGGTAAAAGTTTGAATTAGATTCTAGAACTAGTTTTAGATTCTTAAAAAGTATTCCAACTTTTAGAAGCATAATGTCTAGTGCAGAGATGAATGTGGTGGAACTCGACACCACACCTTACCTCCATCTTAAGATGATGGAGCTAAGGTCACTCTGTAAAATAAAGAAAATAGTAATGGGCCCCAGACCTTCCAAACTACAGCTCCAGGAGCTGTTGGCAGAGTTTGAAAAGGCCAACCCCTCTGAGGATGGCAACTCAGAGGATGATGATAGTGACTTGGAGGGTGATTCCCCCCTACCAGTCCTATCTAGGGAAGACAGGGCCTCTCAAGCCCTGACTCCAAGCATAATAGTCAGAGATGCTGGCTCCCTCACAGGAGGGACCAACCTCTCTGAAATCACTGAGGATAACTCCAGTGAAGAGGACATCCAGTTAGCCAGGATGGCCAAAAGATTGGCTTTGGAAAGACAGATCCTAGCCATAGAAAGGGAAAGACAAGAGATGGGCCTAGGACCCATCAATGGTGGCAGCAACATAAATAGGGTCAGAGATTCTCCTGACATGTTGAAAATCCCTAAAGGGATTGTAACTAAATATGAAGATGGTGATGACATCACCAAATGGTTCACAGCTTTTGAGAGGGCTTGTGTAACCAGAAAAGTGAACAAATCTCACTGGGGTGCTCTCCTTTGGGAAATGTTCACAGGAAAGTGTAGGGATAGACTCCTCACACTCTCTGGAAAAGATGCAGAATCTTATGACCTCATGAAGGGTACCCTGATTGAGGGCTTTCGATTCTCCACTGAGGAGTATAGGATTAGATTCAGGGGGGCTCAAAAATCCTCGAGCCAGACCTCGGTTGACTTTGTAGACTACTCAGTAAAAACACTAGATGGTTGGATTCAAGGCAGTGGTGTAAGTAATTATGATGGGCTGTACAATTTATTTGTGAAAGAACACCTATTAAGTAATTGTTTCAATGATAAACTGCATCAGCATCTGGTAGACCTAGGACCAATTTCTCCCCAAGAATTGGGAAAGAAGGTAGACCATTGGGTCAAGACTAGGGTGTCCAAAACTTCCACAGGGGGTGACCAAAAGAAAGGGGTCACAAAACCTCCCCAGAGGAAGGGTGGTGAGACAGCCAAAAACAAAAATAGTAGAGAGTCTTCTACAGGCCCTCAAAAACCTGCACAGGAGGGTGGGCCCAGAGCCTCTTCACAAAACAATTCTGGGTACAAGGGTAAAAACTTTGATCCCAAAAAGGCCTGGTGTCGTAGCTGTAGTCAGTCTGGACACCAAACTGGAGACAAGGCCTGTCCCAAGAAAAATACCACTTCAAACTCCACTCCAGCTAACACTGGAATGGCTAGTCTCCAAGTGGGATCAACAGTGTGCCCAGAGAAAATCAGGTGTCACACTGAAGCTACATTAGTCTCTGAGGGTGGGGTGGATTTAGCCACACTGGCTGCCTGGCCCCCTAACATGCAAAAATACAGGCAGCAGCTCTTAATTAATGGGACAAGTGTAGAGGGCCTGAGGGATACAGGTGCCAGTGTCACTATGGTGACAGAGAAACTGGTTTCCCCTGGCCAATACCGGACAAACCTATCCAGTCACCAATGCTGACAATCAAACTAAAGTACATCCCATGGCAATGGTAACTTTAGAGTAGGGAGGGGTCAATGGCCTGAAACAGGTGGTGGTCTCCTCAAATATCCCAGTAGACTGTTTGCTTGGAAATGACCTGGAGTCCTCAGCATGGGCTGAGGTAGAACTGAAAACCCATGCAGCCATGCTGGGTATCCCTGAACTGGTGTGTGTCAAAACAAGGGCACAGTGCAAGGCACAGGGTGAAAAAGTAGAGCTGGAGTCTGGAAGAAAGGCCCAGCCTACCAAGAGAAAAGGAAAGTCAGCTGGGAAAGCAGCTGCAACACAACAAGAAAAAGAGAGCCTCTCTTCTCAGGAAGAAGTTCTGCCCTCTGAGGGAACTGAGCCTATGGAGCTGGAACCTTACCAGGTTGAGCTCTTGGGCCCAGGGGGACCCTCAAGGGAAGAGTTGTGTAAGGGACAAGAAACCTGTCCCTCTCTTGAAGGCCTTAGGCAGCAAGCTGCTGAAGAGTCCAAAGGCAAGAAAAATGGAACACATAGGGTCTATTGGGAAGATGGACTCCTGTACACTGAGGCCAGAGATCCCAAACCTGGTGCCACTAGGAGAGTGGTAGTGCCTCAGGCGTTCAGAGAGTTTATTCTGACCTTAGCCCATGATATTCCCCTTGCTGGGCATTTGGGACAAACCAAGACGTGGGAGAGGTTAATCAACCACTTCTACTGGCCCAACATGTCCCAGAAGGTTAAGGAGTTTTGCATCTCCTGTACCACCTGTCAAGCCAGTGGTAAGGCAGGTGGACATCCAAAGGCCCCCCTCATTCCACTTCCAGTGGTGGGGGTCCCCTTTGAAAGAGTGGGTGTGGACATAGTGGGTCCAGTTGAACCTCCCACAGCCTCAGGAAATATGTACATCCTAGTAGTAGTGGATCATGCTACTAGGTATCCTGAAGCTATTCCCCTTAGGTCGACTACTGCCCCTGCAGTAGCCAAGGCCCTCATTGGTATATCTACCAGAGTGGGCTTTCCTAAGGAGGTGGTGTCTGACAGAGGTACCAACTTCATGTCAGCATACCTGAAACACATGTGGAATGAGTGTGGAGTGACTTATAAATTCACTACACCATATCATCCACAAACTAATGGCCTTGTTGAGAGATTCAACAAGACATTAAAGGGCATGATCATGGGGCTCCCAGAAAAACTCAAAAGGAGATGGGATGTCCTCCTGCCATGTCTGCTTTTCGCTTACAGAGAGGTGCCTCAGAAGGGAGTAGGGTTCTCACCCTTTGAACTTCTGTTTGGCCACCCTGTAAGGGGACCACTTGCTCTTGTTAAAGAAGGCCGGGAGAGACCTCTTCATGAGCCTAAACAAGACATAGTGGACTATGTACTTGGCCTTCGCTCAAGGATTGCAGAGTACATGGAAAAGGCAAGTAAAAACCTTGAGGCCAGCCAACAGCTCCAGAAGTTTTGGTATGACCAAAAGGCTGCACTGGTTGAATTTCAACCAGGGCAGAAAGTCTGGGTTTTGGAGCCTGTGGCTCCCAGGGCACTTCAGGACAAATGGAGTGGCCCTTACCCAGTGCTAGAGAGGAAGAGTCAGGTCACCTACTTGGTAGACCTGGGCACAAGCAGGAGCCCCAAGAGGGTGATCCATGTGAACCGCCTTAAGCTCTTCCATGACAGGGCTGATGTAAATCTGTTAATGGTAACAGATGAGGATCAGGAAGCTGAGAGTGAACCTCTCCCTGATCTTCTGTCATCAAACCCTAATGATGGCTCAGTAGATGGAGTGATCTATTCAGACACCCTCTCTGGCCAACAGCAATCTGACTGTAGGAAAGTCCTGCAACAGTTTGCTGAGCTCTTTTCCCTAACCCCTGGTCAGACACACCTGTGTACCCATGATGTGGACACAGGAGACAGCATGCCTGTCAAAAACAAAATATTCAGACAGTCTGATCAAGTTAAGGAAAGCATCAAGGTGGAAGTCCACAAGATGCTGGAATTGGGAGTAATTGAACACTCTGACAGCCCCTGGGCTAGCCCAGTGGTCTTAGTCCCCAAACCTCACACCAAGGATGGAAAGAGAGAGATGAGGTTTTGTGTGGACTACAGAGGACTTAACTCTGTCACCAAGACAGATGCCCTTCCCATTCCTAGAGCTGATGAGCTGATTGATAAATTAGGGGCTGCCAAATTCTTAAGTACCTTTGACTTAACAGCAGGGTACTGGCAAATCAAAATGGCCCCTGGAGCAAAAGTAAAGACCGCATTCTCCACACCTGATGGGCATTATCAGTTCACTGTTAAGCCCTTTGGTTTAAAGAATGCCCCTGCCACCTTCCAAAGGTTGGTGAATCAAGTCCTTGCTGGCTTGGAGTCCTTCAGTGCAGCTTATCTTGACGATATTGCTGTCTTTAGCTCCAACTGGCAGGATCACCTGGTCCACCTGAAGAAGGTTTTGAAGGCTCTGCAATCTGCAGGCCTCTCTATCAAGGCATCCAAATGCCAGATAGGGCAGGGAACTGTGGTTTACTTGGGACACCTTGTAAGTGGAGGCCAAGTTCAGCCACTCCAGCCTAAGATCCAGACTATTTTGGACTGGGCAGCTCCAAAAACCCAGACTCAAGTCAGGGCATTCCTTGGCTTGACTGGGTACTATAGGAGGTTTGTGAAGGGCTATGTATCCATTGTGACAGCCCTCACAGAACTCACCTCCAAGAAAATGCCCAAGAAAGTAAACTGGACTGTAGAATGCCAACAGGCCTTTGACACCCTGAAACAAGCTATGTGCACAGCACCAGTTCTAAAAGCTCCAGATTATTCCAAGCAGTTCATTGTGCAGACAGATGCCTCTGAACATGGGATAGGGGCAGTTTTGTCCCAAACAAATGATGATGGCCTTGACCAGCCTGTTGCTTTCATTAGCAGGAGGTTACTCCCCAGGGAGCAGCGTTGGAGTGCCATTGAGAGGGAGGCCTTTGCTGTGGTTTGGTCCCTGAAGAAGCTGAGACCATACCTCTTTGGTACTCACTTCCTAGTTCAGACTGACCACAGACCTCTCAGATGGCTGATGCAAATGAAAGGTGAAAATCCAAAACTGTTGAGGTGGTCCATCTCCCTACAGGGAATGGACTTTATAGTGGAACACAGACCTGGGACTGCCCATGCCAACGCAGATGGCCTTTCCAGGTTCTTCCACTTAGAAAATGAAGACTCTCTTGGGAAAGGTTAGTCTCATCCTCTTTCGTTTGGGGGAGGGGGCGTTGTGTAAGGAAATGCCTCCTTGGCATGGTTACCCCCTGACTTTTTGCCTTTGCTGATGCTATGTTTTGAATTGAAAGTGTGCTGAGGCCTGCTAACCAGGCCCCAGCACCAGTGTTCTTTCCCTAACCTGTACTTTTCCACAATTGGCACACCCTGGCATCCAGGTAAGTCCCTTGTAACTGGTACGCCTGGTACCAAGGGCCCTGATGCCAGGGAATGTCTCTAAGGGCTGCAGCATATCTTATGCCACCCTGGGGACCCCTCACTCAGCACAGACACACTGCTTGCCAGCTTGTGTGTGCTGATGAGAACAAAACGAGTAAGTCGACATGGCACTCCCCTCATGGTGCCATGCCAACCTCACACTGCCTATGCAGTATAGATAAGTCACCCCTCTAGTAGGCCTTACAGCCCTAAGGCAGGGTGCACTATACCATAGGTGAGGGCACCAGTGCATGAGTACTGTGCCCCTACAGTGTCTAAGCCAAACCTTATACATTGTAAGTGCAGGGTAGCCATAAGAGTATATGGTCTGGGAGTCTGTCAAACACGGACTCCACAGCACCATAATGGCTACACTGAAAACTGGGAAGTTTGGTATCAAACTTCTCAGCACAATAAATGCACACTGATGCCAGTGTACATTTTATTGTGAAATACACCCCAGAGGGCACCTTAGAGGTGCCCCCTGAAACCTTAACCGACTATCTGTGTAGGCTGACTGGTTCCAGCAGCCTGCCACAACCGAGACATGTTGCTGGCCCCATGGGGAGAGTGCCTTTGTCACTCTGAGGCCAGTAACAAAGCCTGCACTGGGTGGAGATGCTAACACCTCCCCCAGGCAGGAGCTGTAACACCTGGCGGTGAGCCTCAAAGGCTTTTACCCCCTTTGTTCCAGCACCACAGGGCACTCCAGCTAGTGGAGTTGCCCGCCCCCTTCGGTCACGGCCCCACTTTTGGCGGCAAGGCCGGAGGAGATAATGAGAATAACAAGGAGGAGTCACTGGCCAGTCTGGACAGCCCCTAAGGTGTCCTGAGCTGAAGTGACTCTAACTTTTCGAAATCCTCCATCTTGCAGATGGAGGATTCCCCAATAGGATTAGGGATGTGACCCCCACCCCTTGGGATGAGGCACAAAGAGGGTGTACCCACCCTCAGGGCTAGTAGCCATTGGCTACTAACCCCCCAGACCTAAACACGCCCTTAAAATGTAGTATTTAAGGGCTCCCCTGAACCTAAAAATTTAGATTCCTGCAACTTACAAGAAGAAGAGGACTGCTGAGCTGAAAGACCCCTGCAGAGGAAGAAAAAGAAGACACCAACTGCTTTGGCCCCAGACCTACCGGCCTGTCTCCTGCCTTCCAAAGAAACCTGCACCAGCGACGCTTTCCCAAGGACCAGCGACCTCTGAATCCTCAGAGGACTGCCCTGCTTCAAGAAAGACTAGAAACTCCTGAGGACAGCGGCACTGCTCCAAAAGAACTGAAACTTTGTTACAGAGCAGAAGATTTAAAGACCCCTGCAAATCCCCGCAAGAAGCGGGAGACTTGCAACACTGCACCCGGCGACCCAGACTCGACTGGTGGAGAACCAACACCTCAGGGAGGACCGTCCGGCGACTCCGAGACCGTGAGTAACCAAAGTTGTCCCCCCTGAGCCCCCACAGCGACGCCTGCAGAGGGAATCCCGAGGCTCCCCCTGACCGCGACTGCCTGAACCTAAAGTCCTGACGGCTGGAAAAGACCCTGCACCCGCAGCCCCCAGCACCTGAAGGAACGGAACTTCTGTGCAGGAGTGACCCCCAGGAGACCCTCTCCCTTGCCCAGGTGGTGGCTACCCCGAGGAGCCCCCCCCTTGCCTGCCTGCACCGCTGAAGAGACCCCTTGGTCTCCCATTGAAACCTACAGAGAACCCGACGCTTGTTTACACACTGCACCCGGCCGCCCCCGTGCTGCTGAGGGTGTACTTTTTGTGCTGACTTGTGTACCCCCCCCCCCCCCCAACCCTCCCTTGTGCCCTACAAAACCCCCCTGGTCTGCCCTCCGAAGACGCGGGTACTTACCTGCTGGCAGGCTGGAACCGGGGCACCCCCTTCTCTCCATTGAAGCCTATGTGTTTTGGGCACCTCTTTGACCTCTGCACCTGACCGGCCCTGAGCTGCTGGTGTGGTAACTTTGGGGTTGCTCTGAACCCCCAACGGTGGGCTACCTTGGACCCAAACCTGAGACTTGTAAGTGATTTACTTACCTGCTAAAACTAACAATAACTTACCTCCCCCAGGAACTGAGTGCAATTTTCAAAGTGTCCACTTTTAAAACAGCTATTTGTGTTTTATGTGAAAAGTATATATGCTACTGTAATTATTCAAAGTTCCTAAAGTACTTACCTGCAATACCTTTCAAATGAGATATTACATGTAGAATTTGAACCTGTGGTTCTTAAAATAAACTAAGAAAATATATTTTTCTATAACAAAACCTATTGGCTGGATTTGTCTCTGAGTGTGTGTACCTCATTTATTGCCTGTGTGTATGTACAACAAATGCTTAACACTACTCCTTTGATAAGCCTACTGCTCGACCACACTACCACAAAATAGAGCATTAGTATTATCTCTTTTTGCCACTATCTTACCTCTAAGGGGAACCCTTGGACTCTGTGCATACTATTCCTTACTTTGAAATAGTGCATTCAGAGCCAACTTCCTACAGGTGCCCTCTATCACCACTGTTATTCGCGATAGCAGTTGAGCCTGTGGTGGCTCAACTTCACTTACAGGCGCAATGCTGGGGGATACCAGACCTGGGCAAACATAGATCTCTATGCAGACAATGCGTTTATATACTTACATAGGAGTGAGTCCTCCCTGCCGGCGCTCATGCGATTACTTGACTTTTTTGGGGATTTATCTGGCCTGCACGTGAATTAGTCGAAATCTTGTTTATTCCCATTGACCCCGGTGCCGGAATACCTGCGGCCCACCCTCCCGGCACATAGATTACCATGGTGCCATATCACCTTCAAGTATCTCGTCATCCAAATATATCACACCACAGAGGATCTTATGGAAGGCAACTTGGGGTGAGCGGTTCGCTTGATTTGAGAATCCCTGGAGCGCTCTGCCACTATCACTCCAAGGACGAGTAGCAATTGCGAAAATGATAATACTTCCCAGGCTGTTATACTGTTTTGCCGCACTGGCATTGGCAATGCCCGCTCATTCTTCAGGTCCCTCAATTGTTTGATGCTAGATCTAATCTGGGGAACAACCGACGGCGGGATGCACTCCCTAAAATACATCACCCGGTTAAGGAAGGGGGCCTAGGCACACTGATTTATGATCTTTATTATGTGGTGGTGCAACTACAATGGCTACAAATTTGGCTGCAGAATACTCCCGGTAAGGAGACAGTGATGGTACAGGATAGACTAGGACAGACAGACGTACTGACATTGTTACAGGACTATACATACCATCCCCTGCATGGAAATGGAAGTAACTTGATGGATGTAGCCCGCACGTGGTGGCGCCGTTATATACGTGGTAGGGACCCAATTCCACCTTATTCACCCAAGATTCCATTGCTTGACATTCAGGGTGCAAGAAAAGTGCACACACACCGCACCTTTGAGTATTGGTTAGCACTTGTAATACATACAATCGGTAATATTTTTAAAGTCTGCTCCATTATGACATACGCAGACTTAGACACTTATGACATAGGCCCTGGGCGGTTTCTAACCTACTCTGCACTGAAACAACTCATACACAATACTTTGAGAAGTGGAGACGCGGAACCCACAACCTCACCTATATTGCACAATGTATTATTAGGCCTAGGTTCCTCAAACATACTATTCTTTGCTGTATAGCACTCTCCTCAAGAGCCTCAACACAAACCAAGTGGGGGCTTGGACAAGATGGGATGAGGTCCTTCCTGCACCACTGCCACAGTGTTGTTGGACTGCGACGCTCCGAATGATAAATGAAGTGTCACGCAACCTGGGATTCAGCTTTACACAATTTAATTACCTGCACCAATCATACTTATTGCCCAGCGGCTCCACCGCATGTTCCCTCACACCAGTCATGAATGTCCATGGTGTGGAGAACACGATGCCACCTTTTGCCACATGATGTGGAGTTGCCCGCCTTTACAATGGGTCTGGCATGAAATCGCCTCCCTGACAGGGGAGCTGGCAAAGCACTCACTACTCCATACACTGGAGTCCTGCCTGCTTGGCATCAGTACCAGGACGAAAGGAGACAAAACAGCTACACCGGTTCATAGATTTGGCATTTGTACTATTCAAATGCCTCATAGCAATGCATTGGAAAGCACCGAATGCCCCAGACACACGCAAATGGCTGGGTGAACTGCTGCCGTTGGCTAGGGCAAAGACACAGGCACTTTGCTCGGTCAGTGACAGGGATGTGGTGGTTACAGAACTAGGGATCTGAGACAACCTCAGAGTTAGAATTGAGGCCAAGAATGACTTTCGCCCCCCATGAGCAAGACATAGCGGGTCGACACTTGTACCTCAGGTGCATTAATCAAATAATGAAACAGTAGGCTGGGTATACACTCGCAAATCTCCTTGCCTGGGGTACCGATCTGGGAACTGCTAGCAAATAGAGGCCAGATGCCTGAAACATGGCCCCTAAACAGTGTTTTTGGAAAGGCCTACAGCCATGTACCCAGATGCACAGGTAACGATTGGGGGGCCTGGTGCCACTAACCCCCCCCCCCCCTCCCCCCCCACTCAGACCAGACAAGGGTTATGAGAAACATCCCACATATAACACTCATTCAAATGTAACGGACTATCATCCATCCTAAATTACTGTGTAATAGACTGTAATGTTGGTGCTACTTATTAACAGATATTGAATATTGTTATCAAATACCATGGGATCTAGAACTCCTTTCCTCCCCACCCTCCCTTCTGAATAATGTACCTCAACTTACTCATTGATGACATAAATATTGTAACTCAGTCATGTGTTGGTTATATGAGTTGTAACAATTAAACAGTAAAAAGATTTTTTTTTAAGTTGCCAGATCGGACTTCAAGTAGGCCCTGACCATGTCAGTGAGCCTACTGAGACAACTGTAGTCTCAGAGAGTGGGCTAGATGTAGCTGCCCTGGCTGTCAGGCCCTGTAGTCTGAAGAAGTACAGACAACAGCCTCATATTAATGGGATTCAAGTTGAAGCACTGAGAGACACTGGTGCCAGTGCAACTGGTGTCCTCAGACCAGTATCTTCCTGGAGAGACATATACTGTCCTCAGCGCTGACATTCAGGCTAAGGTCCATCCCTTGACAATGATGTCCTTGGAAAGGGGAGGGGTTACTGGCCAAAAGAAGGTGGTGATACCGCCTGCTATACCTGTCTCTTGTCTGTTAGAGAATGATCTGGAGTCCTCAGCCTGGGATGAGGTAGACAGAAAGACCATGAAGCTATGCTGGGTAACCCTGTGTGTGTGTAAATCAAAACCCGAGCACAGGGCAAAGTACAGGGTGAAACAGAATGGGAGCCTGGAACAGGATTTCTCTCCTCAGGGAGAAGACTTAACAGCCCCATAGGGACCTGAGCCTAAGGAGCTTTGGTCTTACACAGCAGAGCTCCTGGGTGCAGGAGGTGCCTCTAGGGAAGATCTGAGCCAGGGACAATAAACCTGCCTCACTCTTGAAAGTCTGAGGCAGCAGGCTGCTGCACAGGAAAAAGGTGATGTTAGTGGTACCCACAGGACCCATTGGGAGGAGGGGCTACTGTATACTAAGGCCAGTGACCTTCAGTCTTGTGCCACCAGAAGACTGGTAGTGCCTCAGCAATGCAGAATGTTCCTCCCAACATTGGCTCATGACATCCCCTTAGCTGGGCATCTTGGCCAGACAAAAACATGTAGTCTGTTGGTCAACCCCTTCTATTGGTCAGGCATGTCCCAGAAAGTAAAGGAATTTTGCAACTCCTGTGCTACCTGTCAGGCCAGTGACAAGACAGATGGACAACCAAAGGCCCCATTAACTCCACTTACAATGGTTGGGGTTCCCTTTTAAAGGGTTGGGATTGACATTGTTGGACCCCTTGACCCTCCAACAGCATCATGGAACTGATTCGTATTGGGGGTAGTGAATCATGCTACCTCGTACTCTGAAGCAATACCCCTAAGGACTAATACTGCCCCTGCAGTAGCTAGAGCCTTCATTGGTATTTTTACCATAGTGGGCTTCCGTAAGAAGGTGGTGTCAGACAGAGGTGCCAACTTCATGACTGGCTACCTGAAGCACATGTGGGCTGACCTACAAGTTCACCACCCCATGTCACCTCCAGTGCAATGATCTTGAGAGATTTATCAAGACTCTCAAAAGGCATGATTGGTGGGCTCCCTGAAAAACTCAGAAGGGGATGGGATATTCTACTTCCTGATTTTTTACTATAGGGACATGCCACAGAAGAGAGTGGTGTTTTTCCCCCTTGAACTTCTGTTTAGGCACCCTGTTAGAGGATCCCTTTGCCTTGTGAAGGAATAATAGGAGAGACCTCCCAAAGAGATCAAGAAGGACAATAGTGGATTATGTGCTTGGCCTTTGTTCAAGGATGGCCGAGTACATGAAAAAAGCAAGTAATGGCCAGCCAAGAGCAGGCAGGAAATTGAGAGTGAACCTTTCCCTGATCTCCTCTCTAGCAATCCCAAAGATGGCTCAGTTGAGGGAGTAGTATTTTCAGACACCCTTTCTTACCACCACCAGCAGCTTGACTTCAGGCAGGTCTTGCACCAGTTTGCTGAACTCGTCTCCTTGACCCCTGGCAGAACTACCTGATGTACCTGTGATGTGGACACTGGAAACAGTTTACCGGTGAAATACAAAATATATAAACAATCTGACCATGCCAAGGAGAGCTTCCAAGCTGAAGTCCGCAAGATGCTGGAATTGGGAGTCGTTGACCACTCAGAGACCCTGGGCCAGCCCAGTCGAGCTAGTCCCCAAACCTCATTCCCATGGTGAAAAGAAAGAGATTAGGTTCTGTATGGAATATAGTGGTCTCAATGCAGTGACCAAGACAGATGGCCTTCCAATTCCAAGAGCAGACGAGCTCATTGACAGATTGGTACCACCCACATATCTGAGTACTTTTGATCTCACATCAGGGTACTGGCAGATAGGCCTGACTTGAGGAGCAAAAAAATGATCTGCATTCTCCACTCTTGATGGATATTATCAGTTCATCGTTATGCCCTTTGGTCTAAAAAATGCCCCTGCCATCTTCCAGAGGTTGGTGAACAAAGTCCTTGCTGGGTTAGAAGACTTTAGTGCAGCATATGATATTACTGTCTTCAGCTCTACCTGCCAGGATTACCTGATCCACCTCAGAAAGGTCCTTGAGGCCCTGAAAAGTGCAGGCCTCACTATCAAGGCAAGCAAGTGCCAGATAGGGCAGGGTCAGGTTGTATACTTGGGACACCTGGTAGGTGCGGGCCAAGTTCAAACACTCCAACCCAAGATCCAGAAAATTCTAGACTGCGAAGCGCCTACAACCCAGACACAAGTCAGGGCATTCCTTGGCTTGACTAGGTATTACAAAAGATTTGTGAAGGACTATGGCACCATTGTGGCCCCTTTCACAGAATTCACATCTAAAAAGATGCCCAAAAAGGTTAACTGGACAGTCAGCTGTGAAATGGCCTTTGACATCCTGAAGAAAGCAATGTGCTCAGTACCTGTTGTAAAAGCTCCAGATTACTCTAAGCAGTTAATTGTGCAGGCAGATGCCTCTGGACATGGGATAGAAGCGCCATTTAGGAAAGTGATCCTTTTGACATGGTCACAAGCCATCCTTCCCTTCCCCCCAGTAACCCCACAGCTGAAATCAATAACTGCCATGGGGTGTCAAAGTACTACTATGAGCATCATTCACTTGGTACGTGTGACCAAGTAAGCGTTGCTCAGGAGAAACCTGTTTTTCAGTCACCATGGGGACACTGGCACCAGTGTCTATGTAGGCCTCTGCACCAACACCATTTATCAAGGGCTGCTGGCTGTACTTACCCATGTTAACGGGACAGGCAGCAAGGGTGGCAAAGTCTATGCCACCATCAGAGACCAACACTGCCTCAGTAGTCTCTCTAACCAGCCTAAACCTCACAGTAGTCCCTAAAGTGAAGCAAGCTACACTCTTGGATTGACTACTGTTAGTAGTCCCACCACTACTGCGATAGCTAGGTGCACTAGGAGTATGGGTGGAGTTAGTGGTGGAAGATTAGTGCCTTTGTAAGGACAGGAGCTGTCTCCTGGCATATGGCCTTTGTTTTTACAAACCTAGCACCAAGGCTTTTTGAAGTTGTAGGAAGAGGCTTTGCCCCAAACCCAGAGGAGTTTTGTGGGCCTGATGAAGACATTCGATTTTTCTTTGTTCCCACCCTTATCCTGATGCTTACATGCTTCCTTCTTCTTGTGGTCACCCCCTGTTTGAGTCTTCTTACTCGCCCTGGTGTGAACCCACTTGTCTGCCTTCTTTCCCAATTCTTGGAGAGAAGTCAGATCTGAGTCCACCAGGTACTGATGCAGCAAACCAGACACACAGTTATTCAGAATATGCTCTCTTAAAATTAGGTTGCATAAGCCCTGATAATCACTAACTTTGCTCCTATGCAACCAGCCCTCTAGAGCCTTTACAGAGCAGTCCACAAAATCTACCCAATCTTGGGACTTGATTCGGTATTGTTCAGTAGTCAGAACAAACCCATCTAAAAGTGCTGTCTTCAGAACTGTGGAGTTTTCTGCATCCTCTTCTCTGACAGTAAGGTGCTTGTCCCTACCCTTGTCAGAGAAGAAGAGCCACAGAATGGCTGTCCGCTGCCTTTGGGAGACCCTCTGTACTTTACAGGCCTTCTCCAAAGCAGTGAACCACTTGTAGATGTTATCTCCCACCTTGTAAGGTGGGACTACCTTGTTCAGGTTCCAAGTGTAAAAGGAGTCCTCGCTGACCCTGGTGTCCCTGAAACTAGTACTGCTGCCACCATTGGGTGCTAACCCCAACCCCTGCCTCTCTCTCTCTCTCCACGAAGAAGCCCCCCCTGTCTAGGGTTAGCTGTTGCTGCTGCAGCCTCAGCTTGGCCTCCTCCGCCTCAGTTGCCTGAGCTCCCTGTCTAGGAAATCTTCCCCTGGAGTTGAACAGTGGGCCCCCTTAAATCCTGAGGAGATGTGAGAGTGGGCAGAGGAGGATCTATTCCGGTTCTTGGACCCCTCTCAACCAGCCCTCTAGTGACAAAGGTGGACCTACTTGTGTGACTCCCCAACCCCACTTTGCGCTGCTAACAGTGCTCCTAACATGACTGTGGGTACTTCCTGACCCACCTCAGTAGCAGCATCTTCCTTTTCTATCACTGGAGGTTCAGACTGCTCCTCCTCCTGGCTACCAGAATGCTCCCGGTCATCCTGCAGGAGCAGGCCCAGAAGCAGACTCTTATTGGGATTTCTCCCTGTCTTCAGCTTTCTCTCAGCACTCATCTCACTAAGTTCTTGGAAGGTCAGGTTCTGATAGGGAGAATCCATGGCCTGAGGGGTGTGCTCTGCTGAAAACATATCTGCTAGGTAGAGTGGTGTAGGGTCCCTAAATACTCTAACTTAGTCTCTCCACAGAAGTTTGGAGCAAAGGCTATGCTAAACCCCTAGGTTACCCAAACTTTGGAGACTACATCCCTGATGCTAAAATACAGTGTTCACCCCTAGTCAGGAAGATGTCTTTCCTTGGTCTTTATCAAAGACAGGCAGTCCTCCCAAGGCTTTGGAGGGTGCTGGGCTGCAGGACAAGTTGTCTTTTGGGTGTATGTTCTTTGAGGGCTGCAGACAGGCCTGTAGGGCTGGGGCCAAGTCAGTTGGTGTCTTCAGTATTCTCTGTTGGTGTGACTTCTATATTGTTCGGCTTTTCTTAGGTTGACCGGAATCGGAGTTCTAGGATTAAGGGGTGCCACCTAAAGTTAGGGGTGTTGCAGGAAGTGCCAGGTGGTAGCCAATGGATTACACCCTTCTTATGACCACTTCCTTTGGGAAGTGGGCATAGCCCTAACCCTATGGGCCTAATTTCTTCCAAACAAGATGGATGAATTTAAAGTGTCAACTTCAGCTCGTCCATCCTAGGGGTGGGACTGGCATGAAGTGGGCACTCCTCCTAATTTAACTAATTTTCCTGCCTGTGCTGCCACCAAAAGTGGGATCAGAACAATTTTCCTATCTGTGTTGCCATCAAAAGTGGGATCAGGACGGGGTTTGGTAATCTCCATCTGGAGAGCTGTGGGCCCCATTACAAAGGCGGCAAGGCCTTTGAAGCTTCCCGCCCTGAAATGTCCATCCAGTCTGGGAGAGGAAGTGTCACCTCTGCCCAGAGCAGGCCTTTGTTCTGAGCCACTGAGAATTGGCTCACACCTCAGGGGACCAGAACTCTAAGGTGGCTACACTGGTTTTGACCAGTCAGTGCCCACTCGAGGAGTTGGTACGTTTTTTAATGGGTACCTTGAGGTGCCCTCTGAATGCATGTATAAATAAATCCATCACTAGATTCAGTGTGGGTTTATTAATAGAAGATGTTTGATACCAAACATCCCTATTTTCAGTGACGCCATCATGAAGGCTGGGGAACCCGTGATGACCAGTGTCTAGTGTAAGGAAATGCCTCCTTGGCATGGTTGCCCCCTGACTTTTTGCCTTTGCTGATGCTATGTTTACAATTGAAAGTGTGCTGAGGCCTGCTAACCAGGCCCCAGCACCAGTGTTCTTTCCCTAACCTGTACTTTTGTATCCACAATTGGCAGACCCTGGCATCCAGATAAGTCCCTTGTAACTGGTACTTCTAGTACCAAGGGCCCTGATGCCAAGGAAGGTCTCTAAGGGCTGCAGCATGTCTTATGCCACCCTGGAGACCTCTCACTCAGCACAGACACACTGCTTGCCAGCTTGTGTGTGCTAGTGAGGACAAAACGAGTAAGTCGACATGGCACTCCCCTCAGGGTGCCATGCCAGCCTCTCACTGCCTATGCAGTATAGGTAAGACACCCCTCTAGCAGGCCTTACAGCCCTAAGGCAGGGTGCACTATACCATAGGTGAGGGTACCAGTGCATGAGCATGGTACCCCTACAGTGTCTAAACAAAACCTTAGACATTGTAAGTGCAGGGTAGCCATAAGAGTATATGGTCTGGGAGTCTGTCAAACACGAACTCCACAGCACCATAATGGCTACACTGAAAACTGGGAAGTTTGGTATCAAACTTCTCAGCACAATAAATGCACACTGATGCCAGTGTACATTTTATTGTAAAATACACCACAGAGGGCACCTTAGAGGTGCCCCCTGAAACTTAACCGACTGTCTGTGTAGGCTGACTAGTTCCAGCAGCCTGCCACACCAGAGACATGTTGCTGGCCCCATGGGGAGAGTGCCTTTGTCACTCTGAGGCCAGTAACAAAGCCTGCACTGGGTGGAGATGCTAACACCTCCCCCAGGCAGGAGCTGTGACACCTGGCGGTGAGCCTCAAAGGCTCACCCCTTTGTCACAGCCCAGCAGGGCACTCCAGCTTAGTGGAGTTGCCCGCCCCCTCCGGCCACGGCCCCCACTTTTGGCGGCAAGGCTGGAGGGAACAAAGAAAGCAACAAGGAGGAGTCACTGGCCAGTCAGGACAGCCCCTAAGGTGTCCTGAGCTGAAGTGACTCTAACTTTTAGAAATCCTCCATCTTGCAGATGGAGGATTCCCCCAATAGGGTTAGGATTGTGACCCCCTCCCCTTGGGAGGAGGCACAAAGAGGGTGTACCCACCCTCCGGGCTAGTAGCCATTGGCTACTAACCCCCCAGACCTAAACACGCCCTTAAACTTAGTATTTAAGGGCTACCCTGAACCCTAGAAAATTAGATTCCTGCAAACTACAAGAAGAAGGACTGCCTAGCTGAAAACCCCTGCAGAGGAAGACCAGAAGACGACAACTGCCTTGGCTCCAGAAACTCACCGGCCTGTCTCCTGCCTTCCAAAGAACTCTGCTCCAGCGACGCCTTCCAAGGGACCAGCGACCTCTGAATCCTCTGAGGACTGCCCTGCTTCGAAAAAGACAAGAAACTCCCGAGGACAGCGGACTGCAACTTTGTTTCAAGAAGCAGCTTTAAAGAACCCTGCAACTCCCCGCAAGAAGCGTGAGACTTGCAACACTGCACCCGGCGACCCCGACTCGGCTGGTGGAGAACCAACACCTCAGGGAGGACCCCCGGACTACTCTACGACTGTGAGTACCAAAACCTGTCCCCCCTGAACCCCCACAGCGCCGCCTGCAGAGGGAATCCCGAGGCTTCCCCTGACCGCGACTCTCTGAAACCTACGTCCCGACGCCTGGAAAAGACCCTGCACCCGCAGCCCCCAGGACCTGAAGGACCGGACTTTCACTGGAGAAGTGACCCCCAGGAGTCCCTCTCCCTTGCCCAAGTGGAGGTTTCCCCGAGGAAGCCCGCCCTTGCCTGCCTGCAGCGCTGAAGAGATCCGTTGATCTCTCATAGACTAACATTGCAAACCCGACGCTTGTTTCTACACTGCACCCGGCCGCCCCCGCGCTGCTGAGGGTGAAATTTCTGTGTGGGCTTGTGTCCCCCCCGGTGCCCTACAAAACCCCCCTGGTCTGCCCTCCGAAGACGCGGGTACTTACCTGCAAGCAGACCGGAACCGGGGCACCCCCTTCTCTCCATTCTAGCCTATGCGTTTTGGGCACCACTTTGAACTCTGCACCTGACCGGCCCTGAGCTGCTGGTGTGGTGACTTTGGGGTTGCTCTGAACCCCCAACGGTGGGCTACCTTGGACCAAGAACTGAACCCTGTAAGTGTCTTACTTACCTGGTAAAACTAACAAAAACTTACCTCCCCCAGGAACTGTGAAAATTGCACTAAGTGTCCACTTTTAAAATAGCTATTTGTGAATAACTTGAAAAGTATACATGCAATTGAAATAATTCAAAGTTCCTAATGTACTTACCTGCAATACCTTTCAAACAAGATATTACATGTTAAATTTGAACCTGTGGTTCTTAAAATAAACTAAGAAAAGATATTTTTCTATAACAAAACCTATTGGCTGGATTTGTCTCTGAGTGTGTGTACCTCATTTATTGTCTATGTGTATGTACAACAAATGCTTAACACTACTCCTTGGATAAGCCTACTGCTCGACCACACTACCACAAAATAGAGCATTAGTATTATCTATTTTTACCACTATTTTACCTCTAAGGGGAACCCTTGGACTCTGTGCATGCTATTCCTTACTTTGAAATAGCACATACAGAGCCAACTTCCTACATCTAGCACATGTACTTAAAATGGCTTTCCTGTTCATTTACTGTGCCTGAGAATCGATGGACATAGCAGGGTCATGTCTGTTCATGCAACTATGCCCTTAAATGTAATATAATGCACCCTGCCTTTAGGGCTGAAAGGCCTGCTAGAGGGGTGACTTACATACATTGCATGCAGTGTAAGGAGACAGGGCACACGGGCTGTAAAGAAATGGCTCCCTGTTGCAGTTACCCCCCCACTTTTTGCCTGATACTGATGCTGACTTGACTAAGAAGTGTGCTGGGACCCTGCTAACCAGGCCCCAGCACCAGTGTTCCTTCACCTAAAATGTACCATTGTATCCACAATTGGCACACCCTGGCATTCAGATAAGTCCCTTGTAAACTGGTACTTCTAGTACCAAGGGCCCTGATGCCAAGGAAAGGTCTCTAAGGGCTGCAGCATGTCTTATGCCACCCTAGAGACCCCTCACTCAGCACAGACACACTGCTTACAAGCCTGTGTGTGCTAGTGAGAACAAAATGAGTAAGTCGACATGGCACTCCCCTCAGGGTGCCATGCCAGCCTCTCACTGCCTATGCAGTATAGGTAAGACACCCCTCTAGCAGGCCTTACAGCCCTAAGGCAGGGTGCACTATACCATAGGCGAGGGTACCAGTGCATGAGCATGGTACCCCTACAGTGTCTAAACAAAACCTTAGACATTGTAAGTGCAGGGTAGCCAGAAGAGTATATGGTCTGGGAGCCTGTCAAACACGAACTCCACAGCACCATAATGGCTACACTGAAAACTGGGAAGTTTGGTATCAAACTTCTCAGCACAATAAATGCACACTGATGCCAGTGTACATTTTATTGTAAAATACACCCCAGAGGGCACCTTAGAGGTGCCCCCTGAAACTTAACCGACTACCTGTGTAGGCTGACTAGTTTTAGCAGCCTGCCACAAACCGAGACATGTTGCTGGCCCCATGGGGAGAGTGCCTTTGTCACTCTGAGGCCAGTAACAAAGCCTGCACTGGGTGGAGATGCTAACACCTCCCCCAGGCAGGAATTGTCACACCTGGCGGTGAGCCTCAAAGGCTCACCTCCTTTGTGCCAACCCAGCAGGACACTCCAGCTAGTGGAGTTGCCCGCCCCCTCCGGCCAGGCCCCACTTTTGGCGGCAAGGCCGGAGAAAATAATGAGAAAAACAAGGAGGAGTCACTGGCCAGTCAGGACAGCCCCTAAGGTGTCCTGAGCTGAGGTGACTCTGACTTTTAGAAATCCTCCATCTTGCAGATGGAGGATTCCCCCAATAGGGTTAGGATTGTGTCCCCCTCCCCTTGGGAGGAGGCACAAAGAGGGTGTACCCACCCTCAGGGCTAGTAGCCATTGGCTACTAACCCCCCAGACCTAAACACGCCCTTAAATTTAGTATTTAAGGGCTACCCTGAACCCTAGAAAATTAGATTCCTGCAACTACAAGAAGAAGGACTGCCTAGCTGAAAACCCCTGCAGAGGAAGACCAGAAGACGACAACTGCCTTGGCTCCAGAAACTCACCGGCCTGTCTCCTGCCTTCCAAAGATCCTGCTCCAGCGACGCCTTCCAAAGGGACCAGCGACCTCGACATCCTCTGAGGACTGCCCCTGCTTCGAAAAGACAAGAAACTCCCGAGGACAGCGGACCTGCTCCAAGAAAAGCTGCAACTTTGTTTCCAGCAGCTTTAAAGAACCCTGCAAGCTCCCCGCAAGAAGCGTGAGACTTGCAACACTGCACCCGGCGACCCCGACTCGGCTGGTGGCGATCCGACCCCTCAGGAGGGACCCCAGGACTACTCTGATACTGTGAGTACCAAAACCTGTCCCCCCTGAGCCCCCACAGCGCCGCCTGCAGAGGGAATCCCGAGGCTTCCCCTGACCGCGACTCTTTGAACCTAAAGTCCCGACGCCTGGGAGAGACCCTGCACCCGCAGCCCCCAGGACCTGAAGGACCGGACTTTCACTGGAGAAGTGACCCCCAGGAGTCCCTCTCCCTTGCCCAAGTGGAGGTTTCCCCGAGGAACCCCCCCCTTGCCTGCCTGCAGCGCTGAAGAGATCCCTAGATCTCCCATTGACTTCCATTACAAACCCGACGCTTGTTTCTACACTGCACCCGGCCGCCCCCGCGCTGCTGAGGGTGAAATTTCTGTGTGGGCTTGTGTCCCCCCCGGTGCCCTACAAAACCCCCCTGGTCTGCCCTCCGAAGACGCGGGTACTTACCTGCAAGCAGACCGGAACCGGGGCACCCCCTTCTCCATTCTAGCCTATGTGTTTTGGGCACCACTTTGAACTCTGCACCTGACCGGCCCTGAGCTGCTGGTGTGGTGACTTTGGGGTTGCTCTGAACCCCCGACGGTGGGCTACCTTGGACCAAGAACTGAACCCTGTAAGTGTCTTACTTACCTGGTAAAATTAACAAAAACTTACCTCCCCCAGGAACTGTGAAAATTGCACTAAGTGTCCACTTTTAAAACAGCTATTTGTCAATAACTTGAAAAGTATACATGCAATTTTGATGATTTGAAGTTCCTAAAGTACTTACCTGCAATACCTTTCGAATGAGATATTACATGTAGAATTTGAACCTGTGGTTCTTAAAATAAACTAAGAAAAGATATTTTTCTATATAAAAACCTATTGGCTGGATTTGTCTCTGAGTGTGTGTACCTCATTTATTGTCTATGTGTATGTACAACAAATGCTTAACACTACTCCTTGGATAAGCCTACTGCTCGACCACACTACCACAAAATAGAGCATTAGTATTATCTCTTTTTGCCACTATCTTACCTCTAAGGGGAACCCTTGGACTCTGTGCATACTATTCCTTACTTTGAAATAGTGCATACAGAGCCAACTTCCTACACGGGCTGTGTGCCATGTTGTGTTTTAATTTTTAGCTCTGCACCAAGACACGCATTTCTGCGAAAGCATCCCTGTGAGCACTTAAAGAGAGGGTCCCCGAGGGTGGCACAATTCGTGCTGAAATCTCTGAGGGGGCTTCCTATAGTACCTCATGCCCTAGGTAGCAGGGGTACCATCTACTAAGGACTAGCTAAAGGTTTGGCAGTTGGGAAAAACGACTGTGCAGTTTTAGGGAAAGAGATCTGGCACTGGGGACCTGTTTGGGGTGACCATGTCAAAGAAGCACTTTCACTTCTCCCCTTTGGCCTTACCAGCGCTCCTAGGGTGTTCACCAAGGTGATGACTGTGGTCGCAGCTTATCTGCCACGATCAGGGGTTTCAGTCTTCCCCTATCTCGACTATTGGCTTTTGAAGGCACGGGCTTGCCCCAATCTGTCTCCCACCTCCAGACTATGACGGACCTCCTGCATTCGCTGGGGTTCACTATAAATGTCCTGAAGTAACACCTGACTCCCTCTCACACTCCCTTTCATCAGAGCTGTTCTGGGCACAGTGCAGTTTCGGGCTTATCCGCCCGTGCTGCAAATTCAGAATATTTAGGCTATGTCACCAATGTTTCAGGCCCTATCCTCGATTTCAGTGAGAATGTTGGAGTCTGCTGAGCCTTGTGGCCCCCTGCTGGTGACTCATGCCAAATGGCATATGGGGGCTCTGCAGTGGGACCTGGAGTTCCAGTAGGCGCAGCATCAGAGGAATCTCTCCGACATGGTCCAGATCTCAGAGGGAACTGTGCAAGATCTGCAGTGGTGGTTAACAAACAGCAATTGGGTCAGCGGCAGATCCCTCTCCCTTCCCCAACCAGATCTGACAGTAGTGACAGATGTGTCACTCCTGAGCTGCGCTGGCCATCTGGAAGAGGCGGCTATCGGAGGCATCTGGTCTCCCTCGGAGTCCGGACTCCACATCAACCTGTTGGAGGTCCGTGAGCTTGGACTTCCATTTAAAGTATTTCTTCTCTCTCTCAAGGGAAAGTTAGTACACATTTTTACAGACCACAACACCTCCAGGGGGTACTGCAACAAGTGGGGTGGTGTCGTGGACCCTTTGTCAAGAGGCTCTGCGCCCCTGGACGTGGTTGGGACAGCAGGGTCTATCCATGGTGGTTCAACATCTGCCAGGCTCTCTGAGCGCCAGGCCAGATGAACGCAGCCGCCAATGCTTAGTCGAACACAAATGGCATCTACATGCGAAGGTGGCGGAAGGTCTCTTTCAGCAGTTTGAAGAGCCTTTGCAGAGAGCTCGCAATGGAGCAGTATTGCACTCAAGAGTTTCAAAGGCGGCCATCGCTTTTCTTGAGCGGAACACAGGCCTCCTGTACGCCTTTCTGCCCATACCACTCTGCCCAGAGTTCTCAAGATGATCAAGAACAAACGGGCTCTAGACTGGGCAGGGAGAGTTTTGTATCCCGACCTACTGAGCATGGCCATCGATCATCCGATCAGACTACCCCTTCAGCAGGCTCTTCTATTGCAGCAGCAGGGGAGGGTTCTCCACCCGAACATGTCAAGTCTCTGCCTTCTTGCATGGAGATTCAATGGCGGCAGTTGACACCCATGACCTGAAGTTTGTAATGTAATCTCGGCAGCCAGACGTCCCTCCTCCAAAGCAGTATACGCCTGTCATTGGAAGAAATTTGTAACATGGTGCACAGACACGTCTGTTGACCCCCTTTCTGCCCCTCGTTCTGAAAAAAATAAAAGTATATTAACAATACATTATTATTTAATAGTTCACACTTTCAAAATGAAAATACTTTAAAAATCTTTTTTTCTAATTTTCAATGCCACCTTAAAGCTGAAATCCCTGGCGGCAATACTGAGGTGTAAATGACACAATTTGTGGGCTGCTTATGAATTTACATCTGGGATAATTAGCTGCAAAGAAGAACAACAAGAAATATCTTACGGCAAAAGGGGGCCCTAATGTAGACAAAAGATTATACACAGCTAGGGATCATTCCATAGTTGTTCATCCTTACTTTAGCTCAGCTGGATTCTGCTATGGGTATCATCAAAGGTTATTTATCTGCCATATCTGCTTTTTGCGTTTGTCTGATCAACCTTATTTGTTTAAGACTCTTACTGTAAATAGGTTCCTCCAAGGCCTTAACTCATATGTTTTCGTTGTCCCCATTCAGTATGCCTCAGTGGGGCTTAAATTTGATTTTGACCTTCCTGATATGCGCTCCTTTTGTACCTCTACACCAGCGGTTCCCAACCTCTTGACTTCTGTGGACCCCCACTTTATCATTAGTGGAGCCCAAGGACCCCCACTGACTCTTGATTGGAATCCACCCCCCCCCCCCCCCCCCCCCCGAGCCATTACTGAAAGCTGGGGACCTAATCAATGAATATAATTAAATTTTTTAAGCAGCCACGGACCCCCTGAGGAGGCTTCGCGGACCCCCAGGGGTCCCCAGACCACAGGTTGGGAACCACTGCTCTACACAATGGTTCTCTCGGGCTCGTCACCTTGAAAACCACCTTCCTTGTAGCCATTACCTTGGCCCGCAGGGTAAGTGAGCTGCTGGCATTGTCATCTAAGATGCCCTACCTTTCCATCTATCCTTACAAAGTGGTAGTTCACTCTCAGGCTTGCTTTTTGCCAAAAAAGGTCACTCCCTTTTATGTAGGCCAGTCTATCGCCTTGTCTACTTTTTACACCCACCCACTTCCTTCTAAGGAAGAGGAGAGACTCAACCGCCTGAACCCAAAAAAAGGGTTGGCATTCTACCTCGATTTTATAAAAGAGTTCCAGGTGGATGGTCAACTCTCGGTTTTGTGGGGGCGAAGAAAGGTCAGGCAGTGCAGAAGCAAACCATCTCCAGGTGGGTTTTCCTCTGATTGCTATGCACTGGCCAAGAAGCAACCCCCTGAGGGTTTGCATTTGCATTCTTCCAGAGATAAAGCTACAACCACTATGTTAGCACACACTGTTCCAGTCCTTGATATGTCAGACAGCAACAGTGGCTTCTCTGCACATGTTTACCAAACTGGCTACTGCCTGGACAGTCAGATCCATAGGGACGGGCACTTTGCCTGCTCAATCCTGCAGGAATTTTTAATATGATCTTGGTTTGCAGACACTCCTCCGGGGATGGTATTGCTTGGGTAACTATTCTAAGGTAAGGAATCTGCACTAGATGTCTCTATCAGACGGACAATTTACTTACCTTTGGGTAACGCCTTATCTGGTAGGGACAATATCTAGTTGCAGATTCCTTACTGACCCACTGTAGGAAGTTGGCTCTGTATGCACTATTTCAAAGTAAGGAATAGTATGCACAGAGTCCAAGGGTTCCTCTTAGAGGTAAGATAGTGGCAAAAAGAGATAATACTAATGCTCTATTTTGTGGTAGTGTGGTCGAGCAGTAGGCTTATCAAAGGAGTAGTGTTAAGCATTTGTTGTACACACACAAGCAATAAATGAGGAACACACACTCGGAGACAATTCCAGGCCAATAGGTTTTTGTATAGAAAAATATATTTTCTTAGTTTATTTTAAGAACCATAGGTTCAAGATTTACATGTAATACTTCAAATGAAAGGTATTGCAGGTAGGTACTTTAGGAACTTTGAATAATCAAAATAGCATACACAGTTTTCATATAAATCACATATAGCTATTTTAAAACTAGACACTTAGTGCAATTTTCAACAGTTCCTGGGGGGAGTAAGAGTTTGTTAGTTTTCGCAGGTAAGTAAACCACCTACGGGGTTCAAGTTTGGTTCCAAGGTAGCCCACCGTTGGGGGTTCAGAGCAACCCCAAAGTTACCACACCAGCAGCTCAGGGCCGGTCAGGTGCACAGGTCAAAGTGGTGCCCAAAGCGCATAGGCTTCAATGGAGAAGGGGGTGCCCCGGTTCCAGTCTGCCAGCAGGTAAGTACCCGCGTCTTCGGAGGGCAGACCAGGGGGGTTTTGTAGGGCACACAAGTCAGCACAGAAAGTACACCCTCAGCAGCACGGGGGCGGCCGGGTGCAGTGTGCAAACAAGCGTCGGGTTCGCAATAGAAATCAATGGGAGACCAAGGGGTCTCTTCAGCGATGCAGGCAGGCAAGGGGGGGGGGCTCCTTGGGGTAGCCACCACCTGGGCAAGGGAGAGGGCCTCCTGGGGGTCACTCCTGCACTAGAGTCCGGATCCTTCAGGTCCTGGGGGCTGCTGGTGCAGAGTCTTTTCCAGGCGTCGGGATCTGAGGAACAGGCAGTCGCGGTCAGGGGGAGCCTCGGGATTCCCTCTGCAGGCGTCGCTGTGGGGGCTCAGGGGGGGGCAACTCTGGCTACTCACGGTCTCGCAGTCGCCGGGGAGTCCTCCCTGAAGTGTTTGTTCTCCACAAGTCGAGCCGGGGGCGTCGGGTACAGAGTAGCAAGTCTCACGCTTCCGGTGGGAAACGCAGGTTGTTTTAAAGTTGCTCCTTTGAAACAAAGTTGCAGTCTTGGATGAACAGAACCGCTGTCCTCTGGAGTTCTTGGTCCTTCTAGAGCAGGGCAGTCCTCTGAGGATTCAGAGGTCGCTGGTCCCTGGGGAAAGCGTCGCTGGAGCAGTGTCTTTAGAAGTGGGGAGACGGGCCGGTAGAGCTGGGGCCAAAGCAGTTGGTGTCTCCGTCTTCTCTGCAGGGTTTTTCAGCTTAGCAGTCCTCTTCTACTTAAGTTGCAGGAATGTGAGTTCCTAGGTTCTGGGAGCCCCTAAATACAGAATTTAGGGGTGTGTTTAGGTCTGGGAGGGCAGTAGCCAATGGCCACTCTTTGTGCCTCCTCCCAAGGGGGGGGGGGGGTCACATTCCTATCCCCATTGGGGGAATCCTCCATCTGCAAGATGGAGGATTTCTAAAAGTCAGAGTCACCTCAGCTCAGGTTGCCTTAGGGGCTGTCCTGACTGGCCAGTGACTCCTCCTTGTTTTTCTCATTATCTCCTCCGGCCTTGCCGCCAAAAGTGGGGCCGTGGCCGGAGGGGGCGGGCAACTCCACTAGCTGGAATGCCCTGGGGTGCTGTAACAAAGGGGGTGAGCCTTTGAGGCTCACCGCCAGGTGTTACAGTTCCTGCAAGGGGGAGGTGATAAGCATCTCCACCCAGTACAGGCTTTGTTACTAGCCACAGAGTGACAAAGGCACTCTCCCCATGTGGCCAGCAACATGTCTCGAGTGTGGCAGGCTGCTAAAACCAGTCAGCCTACACGGGTAGTTGGTTAAGGTTTCAGGGGGCACCTCTAAGGTGCCCTCTGGGGTGTATGTTACAATAAAATGTATACTGGCATCAGTGTGCATTTATTGTGCTGAGAAGGTTGATACCAAACTTCACAGTTTTCAGTGTAGCCATTATGGTGCTGTGGAGTTCGTGCATGACAGACTCCCAGACCATATACTCTTATGGCTACCCTGCACTTACAATGTCTAAGGTTTTGCTTAGACACTGTAGGGGCACAGTGCTCATGCACTGGTGCCTTCACCTGTGGCATAGTGCACCCTGCCTTAGGGCTGTAAGGCCTGCTAGAGGGGTGACTTACCTATGCCACAGGCAGTGTGAGGTTGGCATGTCACTCTGAGGGGAGTGCCACGTCGACTTAGTCTTTTTCTCCCCACCAGCACACACAAGCTGTGAGGAAGTGTGCATGTGCGGAGTGAGGGGTCCCCAGGGAGGCATATGACATGCTGCAGTCCTTAGAGATCTTCCCTGGCATCAGGGCCCTTGGTACCAGGGGTACCGGTTAAAAGGGACTTATCTGAGTGCCAGGGATGTGCCAATTGTAGAGACAAAGGTACAGTTTAGGGAAAGAACACTGGTGCTGGGGCCTGGTTAGCACGGCCCCAGCACACTTTCAATCAAAACTCAGCATCAGCAAAGGCAAAAAGTCAGGAGGTAACCATGCCAAGGAGACACTTCCTTACATTGACTGTCTCATCTTGTGCCACAGTGATGTGTCCAAAGTTTTATGATGTTTCTGAACTTCTTTGCAACAAAGCATCAACTGCCAAATAACTCACTCTTCCTGCCAGAAGCGTGAGACTTCACACTCTGCACTCGACACCCCCGGCTTAAGAGCCAGAGAAACAACTCTACAAGGAGGACTCCCTGGCGACTTTGACCCCGTGAGTAGCCCGAGACGACCCCCCTGAGCCCCCACAGCGACGCCTGCAGAGAGAATCCGGGGGCTCCCCCTGACCGCCTGTAACAAGGGATCCGACGCCTGGAACAAGCACTGCACCGTAGTCCCCAGGGCCTGAAGGAAGCGATCCTGAGTGCAGCAGTGACCCCCAGGCGACCCTCTGCCTTACCCATTTGGTGGCTGTCCCGAGAAGCCCCCCTACCCCCCTGTGCCTGCCTGCACCGCTAGAGTGACCCCCGGGGTCCCTCCTTTGAAACCTATCTAAAACCGGACGCCTGCTTGGAACACTGCAGCTGCCCGCCCCTATGCCGCTGAGGGTGTGTTTTGTGTGCCTACTTGTGTGTCCCCCCAGTGCTCTATAAAACCCCCCTGGTCTGCCCCCCAAGGTCGCAGGTACTTACCTGCTGGCAGACTGGAACCGGAGCCCCCGTTCTCCATAGGTGCCTGTGTGTTTTGGGCACCTCTTTGACCTCGGCACCTGACCGTTCCTGAGCTGCTGGTGTGGTAACTTTGGGGTTGCCTTGAACCCCCAACGGTGGGCTGCCTATGCCCAGGACTGAGACTTGTAAGTGTCTTGTTTACCTCACAATCTAACCTTTACTTACCTCCCCCAGGAACTGTTGATTTTTGCACTGTGTACACTTTTAAAATAGCTTATTGCCATTTTAACAAAGACTGTATATGATATTGTTCCTACCTTACCTGTGTGAAGTACCTTGCATTTTATGTGTTTGCTTCAAATCTTGAACCTGTGGTTCTTAAAATAAAAACCTATTGGCCTGGAGTAAGTCTGGAGTAAGTCTTTGAGTGTGTTCCTCATTTATTGTCTGTGTGTGTGTACAACAAATGCTTAACACTACCCTCTGATATGCCTACTTCTCGACCACACTACCACAAAATAGAGCATTAGAATTATCTAATTTTACCACTATCTTACCTCTAAGGGGAACCCTTGGACTCTGTACACACTGTTTACTTTGAAATAGTATATACAGAGCCAACTTCCTACAGTCAACTGCTGTAAAAGGCTGTATATTGTATAAACAGCATATAACACTACACAAAAAGTACAAAATGGAAGAATGCTGGCAACTTGATGCACTTTGGTGCCTGTTTTAGCCTTGTTTCAAGTTGATTTCTTAAGGTTTCTTAAGTGGGTTTGTCTCCATTCCCTAAAGCCGCCTATTTCCCGGAGGATCAGGTTAAGTTTGATTGTATTTTCCCATATTCTTGTTTTGCTTACGTTTAGTCACTCTTGATGCAGTAGCCACATTTACAGTTATTGTGTCTTTATCAGTGCTGTGATTTTCCCTTTTGTGCTGCAGGTTAAAGATGAAAGAGGAGGAGTGGCGGGAAGCCCAACGAGGTTTCAACAAAATCTGGCGTGAACAGAATGAGAAATACTATTTAAAATCTCTAGATCACCAGGGTATCAACTACAAACAGAATGACACCAAGACATTGCGTTCCAAGAGCTTACTCAGTGAGATTGAGAGCATCTATGACGAGGTGAGTGCGACTGCAGAAATAATTGCACATTTCAACATTGATAGTAGAGTACATTCTAGAATACTCAACCATATGTTTGTACTTTTAAATCTTCTCTACAGAGATCTTCGTGAAGGTCTTCTGTTTTTCCCAGCATGCAGCCAGCTCATATTGTTGCATGTAATTTAGTCTCATTCTAGTCTCTAAAATGCTGGTATGCGTGGCCTAATTGACAAAGATTGATTGAACACTGGAAATTACCTTCGCTTAAGTTTTGAGGTAAACCTTTGTGACAAACAGATTTTAAACCAGTGGCAAGACTGGCGACCGTTGCTAGCTTGCCATGGTCTGCCTTCCATGTTCCACAAAAAGTATCCACTCACAACTTTCTTTAAAGACACCTTATACATCACACAAGTTGAATTTGAGGGTGCTTAAAAATAGTTAATTAATAGACTTACAAATCATATAAATGTAATCTTCATCACAACCATATAGTTTACCAATTATAACAGACATCTGTGCCTCCTCGGAGACCAGAATGATATAGATAATGCTCTGGTTTTTCCTGTTCAGCCATTGTTGCTTTGCTTGCGGATTTTGAAAAAAAAGGTCTGTGCCACCTGCTAAGCCATGAGCTGAGAACAAAAGAGATGATCACTGGCCCAATTACTTCTCGAAGCATGAAAGAACTAACTTTATTTTTTGCTATTTCAGAGGCAAGAACAGGCATCGGAGGACAACTCTGGGGCGCCGGTCGGTCCACAGCTTTCATTGGTATATGAGGACAAGCACATCTTAGAAGACGCAGCATCACTCATCATCCACCATGTCAAACGGCAGACTGGTATCCAGAAGGAGGACAAGTACAAAATCAAACAGATTATGTACCATTTTATCCCCGATCTGCTATTTGCACAGCGAGGCGAACTCTCAGATGTGGAAGAGGAGGAGGAAGAGGAAGACATGGATGTGGATGAAACCACAGGGTCTGTGAAAAAGCACAACGGGGTGGGGGGCAGCCCTCCCAAAGCCAAACTGCTCTTTAACAACACTGCTGCCCAGAAACTGCGAGGCATGGATGAGGTGTACAACCTTTTTTATGTGAACAGCAACTGGTATATCTTCCTCAGGCTGCACCAGATCTTGTGTTCACGGCTATTACGCATTTATAACCAAGCAGAGCGGCAGATTGAAGAAGAAAACCACGAGCGCGAATGGGAGCGAGATGTGCTTGGCATTAAGAGGGACAAGAGCGAGACCCCAGCCATTCAGTTAAGACTCAAGGAACCCAGTGAGTGACAGCCTCATTCTTTTTTGTTAATTTCTAGTACCCCAACACTGCAAGTGATGGCAGTAAAATTCAGTCAAGGTTTTGCGACCTTTGGAACCCTCACCATTTTTACTCTTCTAAATGCTAATCCCATTGAGCGTACTGGGGTGGAGATGGGAAATTCCAGAAGTCTGTCTGGTTGCAACTCCCCTGATATTTAAGATGTGATATGCACTGTTGTTGTGTAACCTAATGCAAGAAAGAGTTTTTATTGAGAATACTAGTAAAAGGAACTTGAAGATCAGTGCCCCAACTGAATCAGTTACATGTAGGTGTGACATCCTGAAAGAGAGGCCTTTCCAGTTGCCACATAATTTTAAGATCCAGCATAAAGCACATCTAGTACTAACTGAGACAAAGGATCTTGAAAGAAATATCCTGTTGTTAGTAATATTTGTTTGCATTCATGTTTTGTCTTTGCTTCGTAGGCCTGGTCACGTCATGGCAGTTGTGCTATGATAGATTGTTGTTCAGTATTCTGCTTGTAGTATGTTTACTTACACAATCTCATTTTGGTAGCCCCGGTTTACTGAGTCAAAGTTCGACAGAGATGCAGTTTTTACAGGTCCGCATTATATACAAAAGTGGTTCCAGGACCAGTTTGTGCTGTTGTTACATGCAGCCTGGTTCAGCTTAAGGTATTTTAACACTGGGTTATGTTATGCATGTTGATAAAATGACATGCCCTCTGGGTTACCTTACTTATTGCAGTACCTTCAGCATTTGCTAGGTTTGTAGATGAGAGGCCTAAAATCCAAGGACTATCGAAGGGAGTGTAAGGAGAGATGCTTGCTCATGGTGTTTTGCCATAGAACACACTGCAAATGTCAGGTTTTCTGTGACAAGCTATCCATACTTCTCCTAGTTGGAGAAGACTATTTATCCAAGTCCAGGGAGCCAGTGCTTTGGACAGTGAAGCCTGTAGAGCACAGGCCTACAAAACAGTGTTTGTCAGAAGATAACAGCCAGTAGCTATTGCCGAGCTGTAAAACAGTTCAGCACTTCTGAGAACATGGAGTATTCAGAGCTTTCTCATACTTAATTGCTAAAATCAGGTCAGCTTGCAATACATGTCTGATGGATATCTCTAACTTCAGATTCCTCTCCTTTATAATATTCATAAGCACCAGGCTGGACCTGGAGGATTTTAACAGCGTTGCTTCTATACGCTAGTAGTTGGTGCCATGTGGCTCCGTATTGACTTCGTTCCAGACTGGAAGTGACGATGGAGTCCCATATAAGCGCCACTTCTGCATGGTTTTATCAGTTCATTTCTGTTGCCGCCTGGGTACATGATTCCAACTTTTCCCTAGCCAGTTGATTTTTTATTTTATTCAAAAAATATTTTTTTATGGGAATACAGGGTTTAAGCCTTGCAGGGACTGTTGCACACAGATGTCTGTGACCGATCTTCTTGAGCTCTGCCTTTGTGTCTGGGTTCAGGGCATGGCTCCAAGTCCTGTGAGGAGAGTGCCTTTAATAAACCCAAAGGCAATTTGGAATTGTGAATCACCATAAATCGTCACAGAAGTCTTGTTCTGAGACTTCTGGCTCCAGATGTCTCATCTTTTTAATATTCCCCCGGTGTCTCACTGGATTTGGAAACTTTTCAGCAGTACCTTGTTGCACTGTCAGGTGGCACTGTATGGTGCCATACTGATGCCGAAGTGCTCCAAAAATGATGTGCAGAGCCTATATAGGCACCAGCCCTGTGCGCCTAGACAGGCACAGGGATGGCGCCACAACTCTCAATCTCGCTCCTGTAGTCAGCCAACATCAGAGCCTATCTTGCAGCTACTTTCAGCACAACCAGAGTTTTTGGGGACAAAAGCCATGCCACATCAAATTGAAGAGTTCTGTGCAGCTTTGTCCAGCTCTTCAGATGCCTACCAGCTCCCTGTGGCGCACCTGCAGGCCCCAAGGAGCCGAGAGGCCCTCCATCTGGGGTACTGCTGGTGGGTTCGCCCTCAACGTCAGTTAGACTCTCTGATCCCGTCTGGCCTGCACCTCCAGTCTGGAATCCACTTCCTGTGCACTTCCTACTCCAGCCCTGAGCACTTTGCCACTGATGCTAACTTGATTGCTGCTGGGGGACGTTCCGATAGTTCTCTCCTATGCTGGTTATACCACGACCAAAGTCTTGACTGATAACTCTGGAGTCGCCACATCCCCCGCTTAACCTACCACCTCCACAAGGGAGAACACACAAGCTTTGCATTCCCTTTTCGGTCCAGACTCTGATGATACATTTGACGTGGGTGGTAAGTTCGCTATAAAGATGGCAAATTGGTACTATGATTAACAGTAGACTAGTTGTTTTCATACCTCCCCGGAAACTGAACTTCTCCCACCCTATGACCAGCCATGGAGGTATCGGCTTCCTATGCTATGGCCATGTGTAGGGCGAATGGAGAAGGAAAGGCTCATCTGGATCCCAAAGAACCAGTAGCTAGATCATCAGCTCTTTGTGGGGTTCTCTGCAGCAAAAAAAGGCAAAGTATTGCAGAAGAGAGCCATTTTCCATTGGATGATGCTCTGCATTAAGACCTGCTACACATTGACTAAAAAGCTTCCTCTGGAAGGATTCTACCTAGGCTAAAGCTGCTACCACTGCACTGGCATGTCCTAGACATTTGCCAGGCAGTGCGTGGGCGTCTTTCCACACATTCACGAAGCACTATTGTCTGGACAGTCAGGTTTGCCAAGAGGGGTATTTTGCCCACTGTCTCCTGCAGGACTTTATGGTTTGAGTCCATTTACACACCTGTCGTTGATTAGGTACTACTTTGGTATTCATATAAAAAGCTAAGAATCAGTGGCTAGAAGTCTATCAGATGAACAACTTACTTTTACCTTTGGTGTCTGGTAGAGACTACCTAGCTGCAGATTCTTCACTTGCTCTCCCATCTGTTATTCAGTTGGATTCTACTCATTAAGTCCTACGTCTAGGAGTCTGCACACTGTTCACAACCAGTTTGCTCTTGGGGCTCAGCATGTGGGAATGTGGGCAGCCTTGACAGCAACTGATGTTGACTTGCATGGGTGCCACCTATGTAGGCTCTGTGAAGAAACGGGATGTATTATGTGGTGTATTTATGTGGCTTCACTGTGTAATAAAAATACTAAGCCCTGTAAGACCCCTAGGTGTTGTTTTTCAAACCTTCATCTCAACCCTGGGTACCTGTGTCTCTGAGCAGCAAAGCTTACCCAAAAGAACTGTCAAACACTCAAACAGCACCAAAACAATTGATGAAATTGGCAAGACATCCAAGAAATCAGACACCAATTTATAAAATTGGTTATATTTTTATGTATTTTTAGACTCCACAGTAGGGTTTTAGAGATACAGAATGTTCGATGGCATCTGTCGCTGTAGATACGCATGTTTTGCAATAGCTCGCCGTCTGGTGTTGGGCCGGAGTGTTACAAGTTGTTTTTCTTCGAAGAAGTCTTTCGAGTCACGGGACCGAGTGACTCCTCCTTTTGTCTCCATTGCGCATGGGCGTCGACTCCATCTTCGATTGTTTTTTTTCCGCCATCGGGTTCGGACGTGTTCCTGTCGCTCCGAGTTTCGGAACGGAAAATTAGCTAATTTCGGAAGATTTTCGTCGGTATTGTTGCGTTCGGGATCGGCGTACTTAGATTCACCACCGCATCGAAGATCGAAGAGCTCCGGTGCCCTTCGGGGTAGTTTTTCGATCCCCCGTCGGGGCCTGGTCGGCCCGACCGCGTGCTGAAGAACGCCGATGGAACGGACCCCGTTCCGTTTCTGCCCCAAATGCCACAATAAATACCCCTATACAGACCAACACTTGGTCTGTAACCTGTGCCTGTCACCTGAGCACAGTGAAGACACCTGTGAGGCCTGTCGTGCGTTCCGGTCCCGAAAGACACTCCGAGACCGTCGAGCCAGAAGACTTCAGATGGCGTCCGCGCCGACAGCCCACCGAGAGTTCGAGGAGCAGGAAGAGGAAGGTACCTTCTCGATCCAAGAATCGGACTCCGAAGGATTCGACGATACACAAACCGTGAGTAGGACGTCGAAAACCACACAGAGGAAAATTTACAAGGCCCAGGGGACGCCACTGCCATCAGGCCATGGCTCCACCCATAAATTCGGTGACCGACCGTCGGCACCGAAAAAGGCCCAAACAGTGCCGAGATCGTCCGACTCCGGTCGAGACACCGGCACGCAGCCTTCTCGGGACCGAGAAAGTGCTGGAGACAAGCCTCGACACCGAGATGCCGGTGTGGACATGGCTCGACGCCGAGACAGCGGCACCGAAGAAGATCGACGCCGAGAGGTTTCGGCCCCGAAAAAGAAAAAAGTCACCTCGGAGCCGAAAAAACACGCAGACAGGGTTTCGGTGCCGAAACAAACTGCAAGCGACCCAGCTTCAGGCTCTTATACAGAAGAGCACTCGCTAACCTCCCAAATGCAAAAGCATAGGTTTGAGGAAGAGCTACAATCAACTGATGTGGACCATACGCAAAAGCGTATCTTCATACAGCAGGGGACAGGAAAAATAAGCACCCTTCCCCCCATTAGAAGAAAGAGAAGGTTGGAGTTCCAAACTGAAGAGACACCACAACCAAAAGTGGTGAAAAGAGTTACCCCACCACCCTCTCCTCCGCCCGTGATTAACGTCTCACCAGCACGAACTCCATCACACTCCCCAGGTCACACCACCATAAGCCAGGGTGACCAGGATCATGGGACCTATACGACGCCCCAGTGTCAGATAACAGTCCGGAGGCATACCCTACAAAGCCATCTCCACCAGAAGACAGCACCGCGTATTCTCAAGTGGTGGCTAGAGCAGCACAATTTCACAACGTAAGCCTCCACTCAGAACAGGTCGAGGATGATTTTTTATTCAACACACTCTCCTCCACCCACAGCTCATACCAAAGCCTGCCTATGCTCCCTGGTATGCTCCGGCACGCGAAAGAAATCTTTAAGGAGCCGGTCAAAAGTAGGGCAATCACACCAAGGGTGGAAAAAAAGTATACGGCGCCTCCTACAGACCCGGTTTTCATCACTACACAGCTGCCACCAGACTCTGTCGTTGTAGGAGCAGCTAGGAAAAGGGCCAACTCTCACACATCTGGAGATGCACCACCCCCAGATAAAGAAAGCCGCAAGTTCGATGCAGCTGGTAAAAGAGTCGCAGCACAAGCTGCAAACCAGTGGCGCATCGCGAACTCCCAGGCACTACTTGCGCGCTATGACAGAGCCCACTGGGACGAGATGCAACATCTCATTGAACATCTGCCCAAGGACTTACAAAATAGGGCAAAACAAGTGGTTGAGGAGGGACAGACCATTTCCAACAACCAGATCCGCTCCTCCATGGACGCTGCAGATACAGCTGCACGGACAATTAATACATCTGTAACTATCAGAAGGCATGCATGGCTCCGAACGTCTGGATTTAAACCAGAGATTCAACAAGCAGTTCTCAATATGCCTTTTAATGAAAAAGAACTGTTCGGTCCAGAAGTGGACACAGCGATTGAGAAACTCAAAAAAGATACGGACACTGCCAAAGCCATGGGCGCACTCTACTCCCCGCAGAGCAGAGGGAATTACAGCACATTCCGTAAAACACCCTTTCGAGGGGGGTTTCGGGGTCAGAGCACACAAGCCAGCACCTCACAAGCAACACCGTCCAGTTACCAGGGACAGTATAGCGGAGGTTTTAGGGGACAATATAGAGGAGGGCAATTCCCTAGAAATAGAGGAAGATTTCAGAGCCCCAAAACCCCTACTACTAAACAGTGACTCACATGTCACTCACCCCCTCCACACAACACCAGTGGGGGGAAGAATAAGTCATTATTACAAAGCATGGGAGGAAATCACTACAGACACTTGGGTTCTAGCAATTATCCAACATGGTTATTGCATAGAATTTCTACAATTCCCTCCAAACATACCACCAAAAGCACAAAATTTGACAATACACCATTCCAATCTCCTGGAGATAGAAGTGCAGGCACTATTGAAAAAGAATGCAATCGAATTAGTGCCAAACACACAAATAAACACAGGAGTTTACTCACTGTACTTTCTGATACCAAAGAAGGACAAAACGCTGAGACCAATCCTAGACCTCAGAGTAGTGAACACTTTCATCAAATCAGACCACTTTCACATGGTCACACTACAAGAAGTATTGCCATTGCTAAAACTACACGACTACATGGCAACTTTAGACCTCAAGGATGCTTATTTCCATATACCAATACACCCATCGCACAGGAAATACCTAAGGTTTGTATTCAAGGGAATACATTACCAATTCAAGGTACTGCCTTTCGGATTAACAACCGCACCAAGAGTCTTTACCAAATGTCTAGCGGTAGTCGCTGCACACATAAGAAGGCAGCAAATACATGTGTTCCCATATCTGGACGACTGGCTAATCAAGGCCCATTCGTTAATAGAGTGCTCAAATCACACAAATCATATCATACAAACCCTCTTCAAACTAGGGTTCACCGTCAATTTCACAAAATCCAAAATTCTGCCGCGCAAGGTACAACAATACCTGGGAGCCATAATAGACACATCAAAAGGAGTAGCCACTCCAAGTCCACAAAGAATTCGAAATTTCAACACCATCATACAACGCATGTATCCAACACAAAGGATACACGCAAAGATGGTACTACAACTCCTAGGCATGATGTCTTCATGCATAGCCATTGTCCCAAACGCAAGACTGCACATGAGGCCCTTACAACAGTGCCTAGCATCACAATGGTCGCAAGCACAGGGTCACCTTCTAGATCTGGTGTTAATAGACCGCCAAACTTACCTCTCGCTTCTGTGGTGGAACAACATAAATTTAAACAAAGGGCGGCCTTTCCAAGACCCAGTGCCACAATACGTAATAACAACAGATGCTTCCATGACAGGGTGGGGAGCACACCTCGATCAACACAGCATACAAGGACAATGGAACATACATCAAACAAAACTGCATATAAATCACCTAGAACTTCTAGCAGTTTTTCAAGCACTAAAAGCATTCCAACCAATAATAGTTCACAAATACATCCTCGTCAAAACAGACAACATGACAACAATGTATTATCTAAACAAGCAAGGGGGGACGCACTCCACGCAGTTAAGCCTGCTAGCACAAAAGATTTGGCGTTGGGCAATTCACAACCAAATTCGCCTAATAGCACAATTTATACCAGGGATCCAAAATCAACTCGCAGACCATCTCTCTCGAGATCACCAACAGGTCCACGAATGGGAAATTCACCCCCAAATTCTGAACACTTATTTCAAACTCTGGGGAACACCTCAGATAGACTTGTTTGCGACAAGGGAGAACGCAAAATGCCAAAACTTCGCATCCAGATACCCACACAAACAGTCCCAAGACAATGCCCTATGGATGAACTGGTCAGGGATATTTGCTTACGCTTTTCCTCCTCTCCCTCTCCTTCCTTACCTGGTAAACAAACTCAGTCAAAACAAACTCAAACTCATATTGATAGCACCAACTTGGGCAAGGCAACCCTGGTACACAACGCTGCTAGACCTATCAGTAGTACCCTGCATCAAATTGCCCAACAGGCCAGATCTGTTGACACAGCACAACCAAAAGATCAGACACCCAGATCCAGCATCGCTGAATCTAGCAATCTGGCTCCTGAAATCCTAGAATTCGGGCACTTACAACTTACCCAAGAATGTATGGAAGTCATAAAACAAGCCAGAAGGCCATCCACCAGGCACTGCTATGCAAGTAAATGGAAGAGGTTTGTTTGCTACTGCCATATTAATCAAATACAACCATTACACACAACTCCAGAACATGTAGTGGGTTACTTGCTTCACTTACAAAAATCTAACCTGGCTTTCTCTTCCATTAAAATACACCTTGCAGCAATATCTGCATACCTGCAGACTACCTATTCAACTTCCCTATATAAGATACCAGTCATTAAAGCATTCATGGAGGGCCTTAGGAGAATTATACCACCAAGAACACCACCTGTTCCTTCATGGAACCTAAATGTTGTCCTAACTAGACTTATGGGTCCACCTTTTGAACCCATGCACTCCTGCGACATACAATTCCTAACCTGGAAGGTGGCATTTCTCATCGCCATTACTTCCCTAAGAAGAGTAAGCGAGATTCAGGCGTTTACAATACAGGAACCTTGTATACAACTACACAAGAATAAGGTCGTCCTAAGGACCAATCCTAAATTTTTGCCAAAGGTTATTTCACCGTTCCATCTAAATCAAACAGTGGAACTTCCAGTGTTCTTTCCACAGCCAGATACCGTAGCTGAAAGGGCACTACATACATTAGATGTCAAAAGAGCATTGATGTATTACATTGACAGAACAAAAAACATCAGAAAGACTAAACAACTATTTATTGCATTTCACAAACCTCATGCAGGAAACCCAATATCAAAACAAGGTATAGCCAGATGGATAGTTAAATGCATCCAAATCTGCTACCTTAAAGCTAAACGACAGCTGCCCATTACACCAAGGGCACACTCAACCAGAAAGAAGGGTGCTACCATGGCCTTTCTAGGAAACATCCCAATGCAGGAAATATGTAAGGCAGCCACATGGTCTACGCCTCACACATTCACCAAGCACTACTGTGTAGACGTGTTATCCGCACAACAAGCCACAGTAGGTCAAGCCGTATTAAGAACATTATTTCAGACTACTTCCACTCCTACAGGCTGATCCACCGCTTTTGGGGAGATAACTGCTTACTAGTCTATGCAAAACATGCGTATCTACAGCGACAGATGCCATCGAACTGAAAATGTCACTTACCCAGTGTATATCTGTTCGTGGCATCAGTCGCAGTAGATTCGCATGTGCCCAGCCGCCTCCCCGGGAGCCTGTAGCAGTTTGGAAGTTACCTTCAATTATTTATGTATGTATCATCTCAACCTTAAATAGGTGCATACTTAGTCACTCCATTGCATGGGCACTATTACTATAATTCAACTCCTACCTCACCCTCTGCGGGGAAAAACCATCGAAGATGGAGTCGACGCCCATGCGCAATGGAGACAAAAGGAGGAGTCACTCGGTCCCGTGACTCGAAAGACTTCTTCGAAGAAAAACAACTTGTAACACTCCGGCCCAACACCAGATGGCGAGCTATTGCAAAACATGCGAATCTACTGCGACTGATGCCACGAACAGATGTACACTGGGTAAGTGACATTTTCATTATAAGATACACTAAATCATAGCTTTTCACTCAATCACGAACAAGCATTGTCAAATTCAACAAATTTGGCACAAATGCTTTTTCAGCATGAAGTTTGGGCTAGGGGTCATGGAGTCACTTAGTCACTTTAGGTGACCAAGTCCTGTAGGGAGCCAGTCAGGGTGACCAGCGAGGTCCTCAGAAAGTTACTTCAAAAGATGAAGCAGTCTTCAGGCAGTTTCCAAGCACTTTTATCCTGTGCAGGGCTTCCTCATAGAAGTGGTCCTTAAGCAAGGGGATGAAGGATGCTGAAGAAGCTCAAAGGATGTTATGGATATGATGCAGCTGACGAGGATCTTGCTGCAACTGCTCCTCAGTCCATGAAGGGGGTGAGGTAGTGCTGGTCACATGGGTGACGTCCCTTAGAGTCCACTCAGTGCTGGCAGAAGACCAGTTGGCACTAGGCTACCAGTTGACCAGTATCACGGTCATAGGCCAATTTTTCCTGGGCCGATAACTCATCCTCTGGAGGTCACAGCTACCCTCCGACGACACTCCCGGGCTCAGCGAACTCGGGTTCCACTTTGTGTGTTGGGTCCTGAACCTTGGTACTGTAGGGTGGCGGCGGTTGAAGACTTTGGGCTACCAACATACCCCAGGAGGCTTCTTCAGCTGTTATGTCCCTGTGCCGCAAACAGGAGGCCAGTCCGCTGGCCCTTTGAGTTCACTTGGCTTGAATGGGCTCTGAAGAAGGCTTCTCCTTGAACAGTACTCAGCAGGCACAGACCCTCTCCTTTGCTAGCCAGCAGGTGCAGTGAACAACAGTGCAGCCTCTCTTTGCCGGTCCCATGGTGCAGCAGGGCAATCCTTCTTGGATCCTCCTTCAAGTCCAGTCAAGATCTGAGTTCTGGGTGCAAGTGGTACCCTATGTACGTACAGAAAATGACCTCGGGGTAGGATGCTGTTAGTGACAATGAGTTATAAAGTCTTCTCCCTCATGATGACCACTACCTGGAAGTGTAGTATCTGGCTATTTCAGGATGTACCATTCTGCCCACTCCCAAGATGGCAGAATTCCTCTCTCAGCATCTGTAGCTCCTTTGGCCAACCCAGAGGTGTGGCTACGTGCCCCTAGAAAGCCAGTGTGACAGCTGGCTTCCCCTTATATGTCCCTAGTGACAGCCTGTCTACGTAAACAGTAGAGCAGCTGCTCTTCGAGGTGTTCTGGACTTGCCCATCAAAGTCAGCTTTTCCTTTGAAGCTTTCCTTTTAGGCTAACGCCTGTGTGGCTTCCTGCCTAGGGGAGGCAACACCCCTTCCATTGGCAGGCTTCTGTTGCTCAGGAGTTAGCATGTCTGCCTAGGAGGACAGAAAGCTGTCTGCAACACAGGCCCTAAATACAGCAGTAAATAGGCACTGGAAACCTTTGGAAACTAGAGGCAATTTCAAACTTTTTACTTTGCCCTCCAGTGACATTAAATTTGATGTACCCAATACATCAGATTTAATGCACTGGTTCTTTTGATACCTTAAAGTACCAACTTCATTTGTCCCATTCAGAAGTTAGCAGGGCATAGGTGTTACCTAATAAGCCTGTGCTTGCCAAGGGGACTACTAGCCTTTCTACAGAAAAAAACTACAATTTTACTGTTGGAACATGTAAAAGTACATGTTCCACTTTCTAACATACAGCACCCTACCTTAGGGCTCTTTAAGGCATACTTTAGGTGTGACTTACGTATATTAAGAAGGGGGGTTTGTGATTGTCTTAAATGGCAAAGTCGAGCTAGCAGTTACAAAACTGCTCTTCCAGTCTGCAGAGGCAGACTGAGAAACATGTTTTACCTTGTCCCACTCAGGGTTGTGCAACAAGTGCTGCAGTCCCTGGAGGACACTCTACCTTACAGGCCCTGGGTACCCCTGGTACCATATACTAGAGATTTCCAAGTAAGTTAGGCTATGACAATTTGGGACAATCCAATTAAACATGCACCATTTTAAAGGTCAGAGCACATGCACTGAGTCTTGTTTAGCAGGACTCTGGACATTTCTGAGCCATTCCACCAGTACCCAGTTGTCAAAATGGGAGCAAATACTGGGGGTAAACATACAAAAAAAAAGCCTGTGTCTTTACAGGCTCCAGGTGTCATTTACAGAGCGTAATGGTGTCAGTGCAGAACTGCACAGTGTGACCTGACGACATGCTGGGGTATTGCTGAAAAATTTGGGTATCCTATATGCGGCTGGGGGAATATTCAGAAGATAAGGAATCTCTATCTAGATAGTCTGCCAGATAGAGAATTACCGAAGGTAAGTAAGTCGTTCTTCGAAGTCGAGTAGGGAGGACCAGTTCTTGCTCTCTGGTCATTCCTGCGACGGGTCATTGCTGCAGCCCAAGTCTAAAGGTAAAACAAAGCTAAATCACTTCAAAACTAGAATGGATTTGCCCCAGTCCTACCACTTTCAGCCTGTGAAGTTGCAAGGACATAAGGGTGCCTCTCTTAATTTGAAAAGCTGTCTGTAGTGCCCAGAGTATCATAAGGTGCTCATTATAATCCAGTGAAACCTTTGCAACAGCTGAATTCACTACCCATCCAACCTTTTGGATTCAAATCTTGAACAATCCACACAGAATCAAGATGAATTTTCATGAGAGGCCAGGATTGATAATTCCTTTGCCGCTGTGTTGGGCCTGGTGCAGCGGAGGTATTGGCTTTTTAACTGTCAGCTATGGAAATCAAAACTAATGTTCTGGCAAAACTTCAGCTGAACCCTTCCATGTAATGAAGCCCTGACTTGACATTGTGAGCAGGCAGTTGCAAAGCATCAGAGGCTGATGCAGGGTGACCCTGATTTTCCCCCATGCAATCCCTCCCCTACCCCCACCCCCCCCCCCCCCCCCCCCCACTATACACCAGAAAGTTTAATGGTTAGGGTTTCCACCAGTTGGATGAACCCCATCTCATTTGCTACAACTCCCACAGACAGTCAAGACATATCAAGGCAGTTGTTGGAAGCCTTTTGTTTTCCTCAGCCAGCCAAAACATCAGATCAGTCAATGCCAGCTGTTTGCTGGTGAGATTTTCTCATGCTCTATGGAATATAGTTGGTGAGATCTTGCTATAGCAGTCCTTCAGGAATTTTGGGTCATTATAGCTCAAGCCATCCTTGACGGTTAATATATCATTCATTTTGAGCTGAACACTTCCAACTGCTTTGGTGAAGCAGCTGACCCCGTGTGGCGCTTCAGCAGCACACTTAGGTGTGATCCATAGCCTCCTCAGTGCAAATCTCTTTAATGGACTAGCCATTTGATGGATCAGGCTGGTTTGGGGAGAAAGCGGATTGTGAGCTAGCGCACTTTAAAGAAAACTGAGCCATGGTGCTTTCCTTAGAACTTTACTCCTCTACAAAGAAATACCCTCAACAGTTTCTCCTCTTTTAAAGCTACTCTAGAGAGCTGGTGTACTGCCAACACCAAAGCGCACTGCTCCTGCATTAAGCATCCCAGTCCTCTCTGGGGCAGAAATCAAGCAGACAATGCCCCAGCCATCAGGAGCAGTGCACTTCCCACTCTCCTGCCCCTACGGCATCAGCCTCCAAGCTTCTTTAGTTTGCCGTAAGTGGCGCATGGCCACCTTGTGGGAGGCAAGATCAGGCATCTTCTTCTAGAGTGGTAAAAGAGAACATCTGACAGGTGGGTACTTCAGATTGTTCAGCAAGGCTATGCCATGCTGTACCTTATAGACATTCTCACATCTGAGCATCTTTCAGAGGAGTACCAGTTCATTGTGCTCCAAGAAATGCAGGCTGTTTTGGCCAAATGAGCCATAGAGATGATTCTGGCCCTCGAAATAAGGATTGGGTGTTAATCTGTTATTCTTGCCGAAGGAAGACAGAGGCCTTCGTCCCATTTTAATTCTCTGCTCTCTTGAACATCTTGCTGAAGGACAAGTGTAAGCTGCTTATGCTAGCTCAGATTCTGTCTGCGTTTCCAGGAGACTAGACAATTGCTTTGGACCTACTTTCATGTACCCAACCTACTAGTTCAGCAGATGCTACTTGTGGTTGTAGGTGGCCAGGAGCATTTCCAATGTGCTGTCCTCCTCTTTGGCCTCTCTATTACCCCTTATGTGCTCACAAAAGTTGTGGCAGTGGTTGCAGCACATCTTTAGAAGTCTTAGCTTCCAACTTTACCCTGCTTTGATGATTGACATTTAAAGGCAGGCTAATTCCAGTCAGTTGTGTACCACGTCCAGACGACTGCAAACCTCCTGACATTGCTGGTGTTCAGTCATTGTGTTGAACTCACACAGGACTCCTTCGCAGGAGCTCTTTCATTGGAGTCATCCTAGATATAATGCAGTTCTGACCTCACCGCCATCATAATCGGTCCAGGGCATTCAGACTGTGATCCAAATGTATTACACCATGAATCATTTTTTGGATTCACATTCTGTGCATCATTCCACCATCTATTGGTTGGGTCCAGATTTTTTTATTTTTTTTCCTCTCCCCTTTTGGACGTCAGCTACTACCATTTGGTGTTAGGTCCGTCCCCTACATGGTGTCAGGTGGCACCCCAGACGTTCCTGTGCGTGGTAGCCATCTTTGAATTTTTTTTGTCTTCCGTTGGGTCTGAAAGCAAGAAAGGAGCTCCAAAGTTTTTTTCAGACAACACAAAAACAATAAGAAAAATTCGAAAGTTTTTTTTCCCAGGAAGATAACGCAGAAACCGACAGCAGCCGTGGCAATAAGAGAGCCGAACACAGTCCCTGGCGGGGGAGGCAGATGAAATCCACTGAATAGGAGAATTAAGCAAGGTAGGGAGTCGGGGAAAACACCCCTTTTCAAATTCTGCCTGAACTGCCACCATAAGTTTGCTCAGCGCGACCCGAGATAAGAAAAGGGCAAAGGCTATTGTACAGTAGGGAAAAAAACACCAACCCATGCTTAAAATCTGCTCTGGAGACCGCCGACAAGGCTAGCAGGCAAATGTGCACAGGGACAACACTCACATCGCACGCATGGCTGAGGATATCCTGCTTTAAACACGAAGTGCAGGCATCCATGATTAATAATCCCTTCACTGGAAAGGCCTTGTTTGGCCGAGAAGTGGACAAGGCCTTACATCGCACACGGACAACATAGAATCTGAGGCCAGTCGAACAAAACGGTTGCAATAAAACACATCAATTTACCTGAACTGAAAACGGTGTTACTGACCCTGAAAGCATTCCAAATGTAAATATCAGGGAAAATGATACTGATACAAACAGGCAATTCAACAACAATGTTCTACCTGAACAAGCCAGGGGATACAAAATTGTTCAACCTAAGCAAGCTAGCCCAAGAAATATGGAAGTGGGCGATACATCAGGGGATCAACTTACTAACAATACACTTACCAGGAAAGGACAACATAGAGGCGGGCAAACTAAGCAGACAAGAAAACAGCACACAAGAATGGGAAATAAAACAAGGGAGCCTACAAAGAATTTTCTGGATTTGGGGCACACCAACAATTGACCTGTTCGCATCAGCAGAAAACAAAAAATGCCAACACTTTGCCTCCAGGTTTCCACACCACCAGTCAGAAGGGAAAGCCCTGTCACTAAACTGTTCAAGGAGATTTTCTTAGGCCTTTCCACCGATTCCCCTAATACCAAAGGTACTGGAGAAAGCCAGGAGAACAGAAACGAACTTCCTTATAACCCCTCAAGGGCCAGACAAGCATGGTACTCAGACCTACTCGAACTGTCCAAGGGACAAGGGTATAAAGATCAAAACGGAACAAGACCTACTCACAACAGAAAGGGGGCAAGTGTTCTACCCAGACCATGCAACACTCAACCTAGCAGCATGGCCCCTGAATACATACAATTCGGACTCCTAAACCTACTACACAGAACCATGGAGATACTAAAGGAAGCTAGGAAACCAACAACAATGAGATGCCACGAATCAAAATGGAAAATATACCTTCTATGGTACACAGAAAACAATACCCATGGGGCAATAGCTAGGCAGGAGACAGTAATAGCCTATCTCACACACCTGCTAGACAGCGGAATCAACTACTCTTCCCCCAAGGTACACCCATTCAAACCCATGCACAAGGTTGAACTGTGGTTATCTCATTAAAGACCACCTTCCTAATAGCGATCACGTCTCTGCGGAGAGTAAGCTCGATTCAAGCTCTAACAATACAAGAGCCGTACATGCAAATCCACAAAGATAAGGTGGTTCTCTGAACAAACCCACAATTCCTACCCAAAGTGGTCACCAAATTCCATGTTAATCGGACCATACAGTTACCAGTTTTCTTTAAAAACCCACCAACAGGACTAGAGAAGTAACTACATACACTGGACGTAAGAAGGGCACTAATATACTACTTGGAGGAGCCTAAGCGACTCCACAAGGGGAACCAACTATTTGTAGCATATGCTAAATCCAACAGAGGAGCCCCTGTCACAAAGAGGACTATCACGCAATAGATCGTGGAAACAATTCAAATGTGCTGTGCAGCAGCAGGCAAACAGTTGCTGCACCGTCCAAAGGCACACTCAGCAAGGAAAAAAAGTGCAATCCTGGCATTCATAGCAAATATGCCTATAGACACTATCTGCGCAGCAGCAACATCGGCCTCCCCACACACATTCACAAAACAATATTGTGTGGACCTCTGGATGCATAAAGAAGCCCAGGTGGGACAGAAGGTACTACAACACCTATTTGCAAGCTCATCATTTCAACCCAGCCAACCCAATTGAAGGGGAAAATCGCTACACAATCTGATGCACAGCATGTGAATCCAGGAAAGGATTCATGTTGCAAAACTAAATTGTTACTTGACAGTAGTTTTGCATCCTGAAGAGTTTTCTGGATTCACATACGACCCATCCACCTCCCCAGAAATAATAACAGGCAAACAGGTGGGGGAAAGAAGTTAAAAGGAAAACAGAAAACAAAACCAACCGAAAAAAGAATCCGAAGATGGCTTCCACACACAGGAACTACCAGAGCGCCGTCTGATGTCATGCAGGGGATGGACCTAACACCAAATGATGGTCGATGACACCCAAGAGGAGGAGGAGGAGGGAAAAAAAAGAAAATTCTGGACCCAACCACTAGATGGCGGAATGATGCACAGCATGTGAATCCAGAAAACTTTTCAGACTGCAAAATTACTCCTACTGGTAAGTAACCATTTCTGTTCATCATATGTGAAAGTGACACTGAGGCTTATGGGGCCTCTCAGCATCCTGCTCTTCCACTATGCCAGAGGCGATAGGAAGGCTTTGCTGTGCAACCTGATGTCTGTGGCCCAGCAAAAGGGGAACTTTTTGAGTTCCTTCCAGGTTTTGTTTCGGGGAAGGCTTAGCCACATTTGGACTTGCGACAGACCCCTCTCCTGAGCCACCCACAGTTGATGGTGGTAACAGATGCATCATTGCTGGGATGGGGACTTCATCTGGGAGAATTGGAGATCACAGGACTCTGGTCTCTGGCGGAGACACTTCCCTACATCAACCTGTTGGAGTTGCAGACCATTTGCCTTGAACTAAAATCCTTCCTACTGTCTATCAAAGGAAGGCTGGTTCAGGTTCTCACAGGCAACACCACTGCCATGAGTTACTACAAGGTGGGGGAGTTTCTGGGTCCTGTGCCAGGAGGAACTTCGCCTCTGGAGTTTAGAGGATTGGGGGGATTTTCTTGGTCGCGACCCACCTGGCTGGATCTGTGAACATCAGGGCCGATAAACTCTGCCAGTGGTGCCTTGTGGATCACAAATAGTGGTTGCACCCCGAGGTGGCCCAGGGTATCTTCCAGCAGTTGGAAGAACCCTGGCTAGATCTTTTCCCCACCACTGAACACGGCGTCAAAACTTCTGCATGCTGGTGTTCCCGCAAAGGCTGTCTCAGAAATGCATTCCAGATAAAGTGGAGCACAGAACTCCAAATTCCTTTCCACCGTTTCCTCTTCTGCTCGGAGTTCCAAAGATCAGGGACAACAAGGCTCAAGTCATTTTGTGGCTCCAAAGTGGCAAAAAAATGTATTATACCTATAATTTCTACACATGAGCATCTGTTCTCCAATCACATTACATCAATTTCTACACATGAGCATCTGTTATCCAATCACATTACAGCTCTGGGAGGATCTCCAGTTGCAGCAGCAGGGCAAGGTGCTGCACATTAATCTATGAAATCTGCACCTCTTTGTGTTGAGAAAGTGATAGCAGTTGCCTGCTTTTGATCTTCTTGAAGTTGTGGATCCTGGCTTTCAGGTGTCCTTCTACAAAGTGTGTCTGAATCTGCAGTTGGGACCACTTTGTAGCCTGGTGTAACACCCGCAGTACTGACCTGTTAAAGGCCACACTGCTGATTCTTATTGCTCGTGTTATCTGTGGTTCAGCAAGGACTTGCATTGCGCACTGCTAAAGGTCCTTTCAGCCTTTTTATGTGTGCTGTAACATCCGTCCAATTCAAATCACCTGTTGTGATGCAGTCTATTCTATTAAAGGACCGGCTCGTTTGGTTCCTCCAAAACTCATTGTGATGCCATAGTGGGATCTTACCTTGGTTCTCAGTTTCCTCATGTGCACACAATTCCCAGCCATGCATAACTGACCATTAGGTCTCTGAACAGAGTTCCTGGTTGTGGTAACTGCAGCTTGCCACACAAGTGAACTCCAGGCTCTCTGAGTGCAGCTGCCCTACTTTTTTTCCCCTGAGTAAGGTGATGCATAGGTCCAGGGTGACCTTTTTGCCTAAAATCGTAACTGCTATATTGAGCTATCCATCACTCTCCCAGTCTTCTGTGCTGCACCACACCACTCAAAAGAGGTGGAGCGACTCAATCACCTGGGTCCTAGATGCTTTAAGCTTTTACGTAAGTCACACCAAAGACTATGAATTGGACCATCAACTCTTAGTTGGATTTTCTGGGTTAAAGAAAGGCAATACAGTGCAGACAAGATGGATTGACCTCTGGGTTGTGATCTGCTGTACAGCAGCCAGGAAGCAGCCTCCGGAGGGATTGAAGATCAAGGCTGCTACCACTCCACTGACATGCAAAGCGCCTGTCCGGAGCTTCTATCAGGCTGCGACATAAACATTACTGCATATGTTCTCAAAGCACTACTGCCTTGGCAGCCACATCCGATGGGAAGGGCATTTTGCCTGTTTGGTCCTGTAGGACTTGTTGGCCTGAGCCTAAATCACAGACCCACTTACTTCGTAGGCATTGTTTTTGTATCTATTCTAAAGGTGGGTAATCTGCCATTGGAAGTATTCATCAGAAAAGCAAGTTACTTACCTTCGGTAGTGCTATTTCTTCTGGATACACTATCTAACTGCAGATTCCTCACCACTTTCCCTCCTGGCTGTTCTGTGGAATGGTCTCCTTTTCCATATAAAAGGTTCCCAAATTAGAGATCTGGTCAATAGTACTTTGATTGTTGCTGGGGCTCCACGTCCGATGGTGCATACAGGGTCAAGAAATTGTAGCCGACTTGCAGGGCTGGTGCTTATATGCAGCTCTTTCTTTACTCCTGAGGCCAAACTAAGTCAACTCGGAGTAACATGGCAGCACATAAGGGTGACCAGGAGTAATGCAATTACAATCTTCCAGATTCAGTCTGGCGCCCGGGGGTATTAGAAAGATAAGGAGTCTGTAGTTGGATAGCATATACACCAGAAAGAGCATTACCAAAGATAAATATCTTGTTCTTTGTGCATGTTTGATTTTTTTTAAACTTAACATGTTGAATTTTTCAGGTGGAGGTAGACGAACATTTGACCAAACATGCATTTGTTTAACTTGATTAAGTTGCTGCTGTAATGGCTTGTGCAGTCACAAAATCACAACTATTTAGTCAGTTTGGCAGTCCCCATAGCACATATCTGCTTTCCAACGTAAACATTTCTTGTAACACTCACTCGTTAAGTAACTTCCCTAGGACACATAGTTTAAGTTAAGGAACTGAAGGTCAGTGTGCTAAAATCGAAGGGAGACTGCGCTTTCTCCGTTGATATGTCTTATCATGTACTAGAGTGGTGTGCTGTTGTATGTAGGCATTACTAATTGTTTTGATGTGGAACTTTCAGCTTTTCAAGGATTTATGTGCAAGTTAGCATGCTGCTCTTTTAACTTGTGACCTTCAGGTTGCATGCATGGTGTTGTAGAACTAACTTTTGTTCTTGCTTCAAAGATTGCAAAGGTAGGATTTGTATCCTTCATTTCTTATTTTTATTGGGGCGGAACAATCCCCAGCTGAGGGTTTTTTTCCCATTAAGATAACTGATTTATGTCTTTAAGGTAATGCTTGTTCCAAGCTTTTGCTTGCATGTGTTCTGGGTTTATTCAAAATTATAATTTTACTGTAATCAGCCGGTCAATAGGCAGAGCATCTGTTTACAAATCAACTGTGTCAATGAGCACTTAAAACATACTTAACAGTACAAAACGCAGTGTAAAATGTTCTCCCAAGAAGCCCAGTCCACCAAGTTCATTATAGCATTGATGATGAATATGATGCCATGCAAATACGCACTACTTCATTTTTGGGTTTATTAGCAGATGAAAATAGCTCTAATGGTCAATGACAGTTGCAATTGTATTAACTTCTGTGTGCTTGAAGTCTTTCTGGTTTATGAAGTTGCAGTTTATATCTCATGCAGAATTGCTTGTATTTTCATATTTATGTTCATTTTCACACAATATTCTTTTTTATAAAATGTAGCTAACTCGGAAAAGCACTTCCCATGTGAAGAATTCCAATGACCGGACACCAGTCTATTTGAAACGCAAAAAGGGAGCAGTATTCCACTATATGCTGTTGTTAATTTCAGGATATGGGGAGGGTATCCCTCGATCCATAGGAGTATTTATGATGAGTCAGATGATTATCACTTAATAGGTTAGTTAGATGTTCAGTAGCACAGGAGTTGAGGGAGAATTGTGAAATTCTGCTGTGATCCAAGTTAATCACCACTGGAGAGACTAATGAGCTATAGTACTCAAGCTCTAATTTTGCAGCTGTCTTTTACCGGAGGCATAAGAGTACCTGCTTAAAAGGGTTGAAGTAAGCTTCTGGTTTGTGTGGTGGAGACTTATCAGTGTATTCTGCATGTCTTTAAAAGTCATGTTGCTTTGGCCTGTATGAGGTTTTTTTGGACCTTCCTGTTGTGTTTCCTCCATTGAATTCAGTGGTATTCTGGTACTGTCAGTGGATACTAGCTCTGTTTACAAAAGTGAGCTCTCCAACCTAAGTGAGGAGTCTTCTATTCCATAATCCCAGGTTACAAGGGAACTGGCAGTGATGACAGCATGTTTGCTGAATCCAGGGTTCTGAGCCGGTTTTATTTGTAGCACTGTGGCAACTGGGTAGTGGCTGTTCTCTGTAAATATCTTTGTTTTATTCCTGCTTAAACAGGCTTGCACAGAGGTTGGAATTAGCCAGGACCTTCAGAATCTGCTCCTGATCTGTTAAATACCATCTCCTATGAAAAGCCTTGTACAGTGTTTTGTGGCAATGGTAGTTGTGGGCTCATTCTTTGTTCTTAACAAATATCCAGACTTTTATATGAACCGGTAAATCTTTGTAATCAGTCTCTTGATGTGCTATACACTATTTTCTCTGAAAAGCCTTACACAGTAGCCCCTAGAGAGTGGTTTTAGGGACTCACCCTTTGTTCTTGAAAAATGTTCATGCATTTGAATGAATTAAAATATCTTGCTTCCTCATTCTTCTTGAGCTGCATTTGGGATTAGCTCTACTGCAATTTTAAATAGAAAAACATTTTTAGACTTTCAAAGGATGGTGTTTACATCAAAATTTGAATTTGTTTCTTGCTAAATGAACAAGGCGTCTGGGGCATCTATCAAATAATAGTCACTTTAATTCAGTGTTACAAACCAGCTGAGCCTGAGTGTAGCACAGTGGAAAAGTATTGAACGAAAATGATTACCAGTGTTGAGTGGTGTATTGGCAGACTTCTTTAGTGATCTAGTTCCATGCAGTCTGCACACAACATTGCTGTGCCTGTGTGTACATAGTATTGAATTTTAATAGTATAAAATGGGAATTTCTATTAGTATATGTAAAATATGTGTAGGAAGCAGGCTCTTTATATAGGAACACTGTGTAAAGATTCCAAACAAGCCCCAGAGGAACTACAGAGGCACAAATGACATCCCAGATGCCTTCCTTTGTTATAGTGTGTGCGAGCAGTTAGGCATATCGAGGGTAGTGCAAAGCATGTAAAAGTACACACATAGGCAGCAAGTGAGACACCCACTCAATAAAGAAATCAGACACCAATTTATATTAAAAAAAAAAAATAACATACTGTTATATAAATTCAGATGCCAAGATCAATGGAATCAGGTGACTACTTTTCGAGTTATGAATTTTTACAGTTCTCCAGTATTGGATCTTTCATAGATTCACATGCTTGAATCTTTCCCCGTCATTGAAGTGTGATTACCAAACTGCCACTGAAAGCAGTAAAAAAAAACACTGCATTGAAGTTAATTCAAAAGACGTTCACTTTAACAGCTTAATAGTGTTTTTAGAAATTACCCAAAGTCCAGCCAATCAGGCAACCGCCCCCCTTAGAACCCTCACCACAGAGGCTCCAATCTCTCATATTTTCTACTGCATGTCATATGATGGGAGTCTTCCTGAGCTCTGCTCCATTTTCTGATTTCTACTCCATTTGAGAGGATTTCTTTCTTCAAAACAGCATTGTTTTTTCTTGGTTGATCTTTCAACCATCAGCTCCAGCCAAGAAAGGATTATTTCGAGCCTGCGACACCTGTGGGAAAATGAGGCTCCACTCAGATGACCCACATAAGAAATGCATATACTGCCTTCACCCTGACCACCATGTGAGAGATTGTAAGGTCTGCCACACTTTTTCACAAAAGACTTTACAAGAGAGAGAGGCTAGACTTTTGTTATGGCTTCAGAAGCGTAAAATCAAGGAGTGCCCTATATCTGATGAGATAGTGATACTTCCTCAAAGACTGGTTTTAAAGAACAGAGATCCACTGGGAAACTTTCCCCAAAGTCTCAAAAGACTTTTTAAAAAAAATCTTTCATAGTCCAGGGCAAAGGAACTTCCAACTTACCTCAGAAACAGCTCATTCTGAACCATCTACTCTTTCCACCAAAACAGCACAGGTTAAAAAACCTGTTAGATCCTTGCTGGCATCAACACGGTCCCTTTTTTCTCATCTGGCTGCAAAATTTACTTTCTGGTCGACAACACAGTTGACGGTTGCAGTCTCCACTTTCATTCCACTTTCATTGCTACTACAGGAACGTCAACATTGACTATGGCAGCTGCAGCTATGATTTTTTAAAATCTTTTTAATGGCTTTTGCATAGACAGGTACAACAAAGTACATCAGAGCTAGACGACACTTCGAGAACTTGTAGATAGATACAGAAAGTAAATGGTATACGTCCTGCCATGTAAAACAAAACAAAAGATAACCCACCAAAAACATCCAGTACAGTAGATCAGTACAAATAATAACACCCCAGTATGCGGGAGGGGTAAATGTGTTAATCCTAGCTTATCAAATGTGACCCGTCAACAGGATGGCCCAGAGTCTGTGACAGCCCCTAAAAAAAACATTTATAATAATTTGACAAACTAAAAACTGTAACAATCCAACTATGGTCCTTTGAAAGGGGGGTTTCTAGTCATGTTAATGTTAAGTCTTTAGGGTAACCAAGTAAATATGCAAATCAGTCTTGACCCTGTTCCCCATGGGAACAGTCCAGCCCGAACTGCTAGGCCAGGTCTTCCCTGGACTGGAAACAAGCATCCTGGGACCGGTTTCAGGGTTTCACCCCTCATCAGCCAGGCTAGCTTGAATCCAGTGGCATGGGAAGCACTGGAATACAAAATGTGTATTAATCCTAATGGATTCAAGATGGGGGCGGGGCATAGTGTAGCAAATTACAACTGAGGGCTGCACCTCTGGCTCAGCCCGTACAAGGCAACATACCCAGGATCCCCAAGATGTAAGCCCTGGTCAGGGGCACTCAGCGGACTCTATTGGCTCTGTTGAAGATGCAGACTCCACCCCAGCATCTGAATCTGAATCCTCTCTGACGTTCCCATATTCCTAATATCTCTGACCAAGTGCATCATCTTTAAGTAATGCTCTTTCCTCAGCTTTAGCCCACGTCGCAACCTCTCTGGTCCACTGAGCGAGTCCCAGACCCACAGATGAAGTCCAGTGTTTTTCATGCCCTGTTTAGCCAGTATCAAAGCCAGATCTAAAAATGTGGAATCCACTTTCTTAGGATGTGTCCTAGGGAATAAGCCCAGTAAGCAGATCTCTGCTGTGCATGATGGGGCTTGACCCAAGACGTCATTGAGGCTGGCAACAACCCCGAAACAGACGTTTTGGATTACTGCGCAATCCCACACCGTATGTGCGAAGTCAGCATCTAGCTGAGAGCAGCACAGACCGGGCCTAGGGTCGCCCCCATAGATAACCTGTAGTTTATGTGGTGTTAAATATGCCATGTGACTCGGGCTCCTGGATAGTTCCAGGCCATGGTGTCCTAAACGTATGAGTCCAGACTTCATATGTTAGGAATTGGCCCAGTGTAAACCATAGTGTTCTATTAGATCTGCTAAGGGGAGTAGTATTCCTGGTTGAAAACAATTCTCCCCCCCCCCTCCACAGTCCAGATGCCTGCATCTACCCAGGGTGCCAGTTGGGGTTGTGTGAAGAAGAGAAGTGGGTCACCATGTGGGAGGCCAACCAGAGGCATTTCCCTTGCACACATGGAGGTCCCCCAGAGAGCGGCAGCGGCGTCTTCTCCAACACCGCAATGCCACCTCAACCAGCTGATCATGACGAGGGAGCACCACTGAGTGCTTAATCCGCTTTGCCAGTAGCACAGATTGGTCAATCCCCGCTCCCTGTGGGCCTAGCTCATGCAAATGTGAACAACCCAACCACTGTTCAACCTACTGCAGCTGTGCTGCAAGATAATATAATTAAATGTTCATGGCACCCAGAACCACACCCCCAACCCCACTGTGGCCTTCTAAGGATCTCTGGTGAGGCCCTTCTTCAACCTCCGTCCCACACCAACTCCTGCAAGTCTGAATCATGATGGTGGAACATTGACTGGTAAGTCGGAGAAATAGTATAAAAGTCTGGGTAAGATTATCATTTTGGATTAGTTAATCCATGAATAATCAGTAATTTTGAGGATCTCCAGAATTGCACACATAAGCGCAAAGACCTGAGTGCAGCGCCCAAGTTATCATCTAGTCGATCGATTGGGGAATGGAATATTCTGATACCCAGATATTTGAATGTTGTAGGGAACCAGGCCAGGCCCCTCTGAAGTATGAGCAGGTGCCCCGTGTCCGTAAATAATGGGAACAAGTGTGTTTTGGCCACATTAACCTTTAAGCCAGAATACCTTACAAATGTTGACATCTGCATAGAGGGAAATCCTCTATGATCCACCTCCCAATAGCAGTCCATGATCAGGAGCTTGCAATCAAAATGAAGCAGCCAATTGATCAATGGCTAACGCAGATAGAAGTGGTGACAGTGGGCACCCCTGTCTGGTGGCTCTATAAATCTTTTGGGGGGGGGGGTTCGGGAACACCGTAAATCCAGGTTTAACACTAACGACAGGGCGGACATACAACAATCGGACCCAGTTCACCGATGCGTCGCCAAGCCCCATCTGTATCATAACAGTGAATAAGAAGTCGCAGTCAATGGAATCAAATGCTTTTTCAATATCAGTCAACATCAGTGTGGCACCTGGGTAGTGGGGCGCAATTCCAGGTGACACATGACATAACCTACGGATATTCAGAGAAGTGTTTCTCATCGGGATAAACCCGTTCTGGTCCAGGTGCACCAAAATGTGCATGTGGGGTGCTAGTCGCATAGCAGGCATCTTACACAGAATCTTAAAATCCATGTTCAACATGGATAAGGGGCAGAACGGCAGGGGCAGCCAGCTCAGAGGTCTTGGGAAGTGGTATCACCAAAGCGTCCCTCGTGGAGTCCGGTAGTGTCCCCAACTGTAAGAAGACCTCATATTATGTCTGGTTTGGGGGCCAGTTCGGAGGAGAAGACAGCATAAAACTCCGCCGGCAACCCATCAGGGCCTGGCATTTTCCCACCAGCCATTTCCTTGATGGCTGCTGGAATTTCCTGGACTGTCACCTGGGCCTCACGGGTCTTGCCGTCAATTGAAAGTAACGGAAGAGGAGACAAAAATGCTAGTAGTGCTGTTTCTAGCGACCGTCCAGGACCTACCGAAAGTGGCATTAATATCCTTCGGTGAGTAGGATACAAACCCCTGTTCCGTCTGAATTTGTGTAATTGGACTCTAGTCCTCTAGTTGGTGAATTAACTAGCCATGCTAACAATTTTCCCTTCTTCGTCATGGATTCTAGCTATATAATCGCCATAGTCCAAGCACTGTAAGCATTTCAATACCCTGAGGTTCTCCTCTCTGGTTTCACTGTATGTGCTATCAGCTGTATCCCACCCCCACTCCAATGTATTATCCAAGTTTTATAGCCTGTCCTTCAGGGTTCCGAGTGCCTCGTCCTAGACCCTCTTGACCTCTACCTTCTGTTCTATACAATGTCCCAGGACCACCACATTAAATGCGTCCCATTCAATCAGCGTACTAGAGGCAGTCCCCCTGTCATTTTGGAAATAACAGTATTTTGTAGAGATGTTCGAAAGGAAGCATCCTCCAGCAGTACAGGGTTAAGCTTAACAACATTATACCTGATCTTTCCAGTATGGGGCAGTATTTTAGTAAGAGGGGACTATGGTCAGACAATGTTCTCCCCAGGTATTGTGTGTGTAATATTTGGTCTCTCATTGATGCGGAGCACAAACACACGTCCAACCTTGTGTACAGCCTATAGACTGGAGAGTCAAACAAATATTCATGCAGTTGCTCATGCTGTACCCTCCAGATTTCCAATAGGTTCCAGTGCGCAAGCCATGTTTTCAAGGCATCTGATAGCTTACAAGAAGGGACACCCAGTAGTGGTGGGGTAGTCCTATCTATGTGTTTTATCATACAATTAAAATCCTCTCCCAAGAGTAAGTTACCAAGTCCCATGGAGGCTAGCGGCGTGGACAACTCATGAAGAAATGTGAACTCAGCCTGGTTCAGAGCATAAACACTTCTCAGTGTTCTCCTTACCCATCAGTCTGCCTTTAACCAATATGTAACGGCCCTCTTCTTCAGTTAATCTGGGCATGTGTTCAAAGGGAGTATCAGCCCTCACCCAGATCAGTAGTCCGCAGGAGTAACCTGAGTAAGTTGTTGCGGAAGCGTGGCCCCTCCACCTGCAGCGTAGGAGTTCAACCTCCTTGGCTAACAGATGGATCTCCTGTAGCATAACTATTTGAGCACCACGTCGCCGCAGATACCTGTGTATATTATGCCGTTTAGCGGCTGTAGGAAGCTGGCTCTGTATATAAAGTGAGAGTGTGCACAGAGTCCAGGGGTTCCCCTTAGAGGTTGATAGAGCATTAGTATTATCTATTATTGCCACTATTTGTGGTAGTGTGGTTGATCAGTTAGGCTTATCAGAGGGTAGTGTTAAACATTTGTTGTACACAGGCAATAAATGGGAACACACACTCAAGGACTTAACTCCAGGCCAATAGGTTTTTATATAGAAACATTTTCTTTTCTTAATTTATTTTAGAACCACAAGATTCAGAATTCAAGTAAGTACATAAATTGTAAGGTACTTGGCATAGGTAAATATAGAACTTTTAATGAAAACAGTAATGTACACATTTTGGCTTAAAATGGCAATAAGCTATTTTAAAAGTGGACACTGCAAAATTTACCAGTTCCTGGGGGAGGTAAGTAAAGGTTAGTTTGTCAGGTAAGTAAAGCACTTACAAGTTCAGTCTCTGGGGCATAGGCAGCCCACCGTTGGGGTTTCACGTCAACCCCAAACACCCAGCACTAGCAACACAGGGCCGGTCATGTGCAGAGGTCAAAGAGGAGCCCATATACCATAGGCGCCTATGGAGACTAGGGGTGCTCCGGTTCCAGTCTGCTAGCAGGTAAGTACCTGTGTCCTCGGGGAACAGACCAGGGGGGTTTTGTGGAGCACTGGGGGAGGGTTCCAAACAGGCACACAAAATACACCCTCAGCGTCACACGGGTGGCCAGGTGCAGTGTGTAAACAAAGCGTCGGGTTTGTGATTGAAATCAATGGAGGGACCCGGGGGTCATTCTAGCGAAGCAGGCAAGGCATATGGGTGGGTAGGGGGAGGGGTCTTCTCGGGCCAGCCCCTGACTGGGCAAAGATGAGGGCCGTCTGCTGGTCACTCCTGCACCGGTAGTTGGCTCCTCTCGGGCATGGGGGCTGCGGGTGCAGTGCTTCTCCCATGCATCAGGTTCTTTGTTACCGGGCAATTGCAGTCAGTGGGATCCTCTGGATTCTCTCTGCAGGCTTTGCCGTGGAGGTGCAGGGAGGTCATCTCAGGGTGGACATGCTGTGGGAGTCGTCTGGGGGTCCTCACTGCTGTGTTGGTTTCTCTGGACACAGGCCAGGGGGATCCAGTGAAGTTTTGGGGACTCACGCTTCAGGAGTGAGTCCCTTTAAAGATGGTTTCTTCATGTTGTTTTGGACAGCGCCGCTGCCCACATGAGTTTCTTTGCTGTTGCAGGTTCTTTGAATCTGGAGACAGGCCGGTAGGACTAGGGCCAAAGTAGTTGTTGTCTCCTTTTCTGTGGGTTTTCAGATCAGCAGTCCTTCTTGTTGGGTCGTCAGGAATCTAAAATCCTGGGTTCAGGGTCGCCCCTAAATACTGAATTTAGGGGTGTGTTAGGGTCCCAGGGCAGTAGCCAATGGCTACTGACCTTGAGGGTGGCTACACCCTCCTTGTGCTCCCTCCTTCGGTGGAGGGGAGCACATTCCTTTCCCAATTGGGCTAGATCCTCCAAAACAAGATGGAGGATTTTCCAAGGAGGGGTCCGTTCAGCTCTGGACACCTTAGGGGATAAACCTGGCTGAGGAGGTGACTCCTCCTTGTTTTTCTAATTATCTCCTCAGACTTGCAACCAAAAGTGGGGGCTGTGTCCGCGGGCGGGCATCTCCTCTAGCTGGAGTGCCCTGGGGCATTGTAATACGAAGCCTGAGCCTTTGAGGCTCACTGCTAGGTGTTACAGTTCCTATAGGGGGCAGGTGTGAAGCACCTCCACCCAGTGCAGGCTTTGTTTCTGGCCTCAGAGCACAAAGGCTCTCACCCCAGGAGATCAGAAACTCGTCCCTCAGTGGCAGGCTGGCACTGACCAGTCAGTCCTGCACTGAAGGATTGGGTAAAATACAGGGGGGGCATCTCTAAGATGCCCTCTGTGTGCATTTCTTTAACAAATCCATCACTGGCATCAGTGTGGGTTTATTATTCTCAGAAGTTTGATACTAAACTTCCCAGTATTCACTGTAGCCATTATGGAACTGTGGAGTTCGTGTTGACAAACTCCCAGACCATATACTTAATATGGCCACACTGTACTTACAGTGTCTAAGAATGGACTTAGGCACTGTAGGGGCATATTGCTCATGCAGTCATGCCCTAACCTGTTGTATAGTGTACCCTGCCATAGGGCTTTAAGGCCTCCTAGAGGGGTGACTTACCTATGCCACAGGCAGTATTTTGTGTGCATGGCATCCTGAGGGGGATGCTAGGTCGACTTTCCCTTTTTCTCCCCCACCAACACACACAATCTGCAATGGCAGTGTTCATGTGTTAGGTGAGGGGTCCCTTAGGGTGGCACAACACATGCTGCAGCCCTTAGGGACCTTCCCTGGTCACAGGGCCCTTGGTACCACTGGTACCTTTTACAAGGGACTTATGTGTGCCAGGGGTGTGCCAATTGTGGAAACAAAGGTAAATTTTTAGTTAAATAACACTGGTGCTGGGTCCTGGTTAGCAGGGTCCCAGCACACTTCGTAGTCAAGTCAGCAACAATATCAGGCAAACGGTGTGGTCGGGGGGTGGTACTGCAGCAAGAGCCATTTTCCTACAGCGGCTGGTCCCATTCCCCTAATTTTCCATGTGACCATATGTAAGGAAATGCCTCCTTGGCATGGTTACCCCCTGACTTTTTGCCTTTGCTGATGCTATGTTTTGAATTGAAAGTGTGCTGAGGCCTGCTAACCAGGCCCCAGCATCCTTTCTCTAACCTGTACTTTTGATTCCACAATTGGCACACCCTGGCATCCAGGTAAGTCCCTTGTAACGGGTACCCCTGGTACCAAGGTTCCTGATGCCAGGGAAGGTCTCTAAGGGCTGCAGCATATCTTATGCCACCCTGGGGACCCCTCACTCAGCACAGACACACTGCTTACCAGCTTGTGTGTGCTGGTGAGAACAAAACGAGTAAGACGACATGGCACTCCCCTCAGGGTGCCATGCCAACCTCACACTGCCTATACAGTATAGATAAGTCACCCCTCTAGTAGGCCTTACAGCCCTAAGGCAGGGTGCACTATACCATAGGTGAGGGCACCAGTACATGAGTACTGTGCCCCTACAGTGTCTAAGCCAAACCTTAGACATTGTAAGTGCAGGGTAGCCATAAAAGTATATGGTCTGGGAGTCTGTCAAACACGGACTCCACAGCACCATAATGGCTACACTGAAAACTGGGACGTTTGGTATCAAACTTCTCCGCACAATAAATGCACACTGATGCCAGTGTACATTTTATTGTAAAATACACCCCAGAGGGCACCTTAGAGGTGCCCCCTGAAACCTTAACCGACTATCTGTGTAGGCTGACTAGTTCCAGCAGCCTGCCACAACCGAGACATGTTGCTGGCCCCATGGGGAGAGTGCCTTTGTCACTCTGAGGCCAGTAACAAAGCCTGCTCTGGGTGGAGATGCTAACACCTCCCCCAGGCAGGAGCTGTCACACCTGGCGGTGAGCCTCAAAGGCTCACCCCTTTGTGCCAGCACCGCAGGACACTCCAGCTAGTGGAGTTGCCCGCCCCCTCCGGCCACGGCCCCCACTTTTGTCGGCAAGGCCAGAGAAAATAATGAGAATAACAAGGAGTCGTCACTGGCCAGTCAGGACAGCCCCTAAGGTGTCCTGAGCTGAAGTGACTCTAACTTTTAGAAATCCTCCATCTTGCAGATGGAGGATTCCCCAATAGGATTAGGGATGTGACCCCCTCACCTTGGGAGGAGGCACAAAGAGGGTGTACCCACCCTCAGGGCTAGTAGCCATTGGCTACTAACCCCCCAGACCTAAACACGCCCTTAAATTTAGTATTTAAGGGCTCCCCTGAACCTAAGAATTTAGATTCCTGAAACTACAAGAAGAAGAAGACTGCCGGGCTGAAAAACCCCTGCAGAGGAAGAACAGAAGACACCAACTGCTTTGGCCCCAGTCCTACCGGCCTGTCTCCTGCCTTCCAAAGAAACCTGCTCCAGCGACGCTTTCCAAGGGACCAGCGACCTCTGAATCCTCTGAGGACTGCCCTGCTTCACGAAAGACCAGAAACTCCTGAGGACAGCGGCACTGCTCCAAAAGAACTGCAACTTTGTTTCAAGGAGCAGATTTAAAGACCCCTGCAACTCCCCGCAAGAAGCGTGAGACTTGCAACACTGCACCCGGCGACCCCGACTCGACTGGTGGAGAACCAACACCTCAGGGAGGACCCTCCGGCGACTCCGAGACCGTGAGTAACCAAAGTTGTCCCCCCTGAGCCACCACAGCGACGCCTGCAGAGGGAATCCCGAGGCTCCCCCTGACCGCGACTGCCTGAACTCCATTTCCCGACGGCTGGAAAAGACCCTGCACCCGCAGCCCCCAGCACCTAAAGGAACGGAACTCCTGTGCAGGAGTGACCCCCAGGAGGCCCTCTCCCTTGCCCAGGTGGTGGCTACCCCGAGGAGCACCCCCCTTGCCTGCCTGCACAGCTGAAGAGATCCCTTGATCTCTCATTGAAATCTACAGAGAACCCGACGCTTGTTTGCACACTGCACCCGGCCGCCCCCGCGCTGCTGAGGGTATACTTTCTGTGTGGACTTGTGTCCCCCCCCGGTGCCCTACAAAACCCCCCTGGTCTGCCCTCCGAAGACGCGGGTACTTACCTGCTGGCAGACCGGAACCGGGGCACCCCCTTCTCTCCATTGAAGCCTATGCGTTTTGGGCACCTCTTTGACCTCTGCACCTGACCGACTCTGAGCTGCTGGTGTGATAACTTTGGGGTTGCTCTGAACCCCCAACGGTGGGCTACCTTGGACCCAAACCAGAGACTTGTAAGTGATTTACTTACCTGACAAAACTAACAAAACTTACCTCCCCGAAGGAAGTGTGAAAATTGCACTGTGTCCACTTTTAAAACAGCTTATTGTGTTTTATGTAAAAAGTATACATGCTAATGTAATGATTTAAAGTTCCTGAAGTACTTACCTGCAATACCTTTCAAATGAGATATTACATGTAGAATTTGAACCTGTGGTTCTTAAAATAAACTAAGAAAATATATTTTTCTATAACAAAACCTATTGGCTGAATTTGTCTCTGAGTGTGTGTTCCTCATTTATTGCCTGTGTGTATGTACAACAAATGCTTAACACTACTCCTTTGATAAGCCTACTGCTCGACCACACTACCACAAAATAGAGCATTAGTATTATCTCTTTTTGCCACTATCTTACCTCTAAGGGGAACCCTTGGACTCTGTGCATGCTATTCCTTACTTTGAAATAGCACATACAGAGCCAACTTCCTACACCATAGCTTTTCCCCATTTCAGGGGATAATCTTGTAAAGGTATGGGGAAGTCGTCCTGGAGGTAAAGCACCCACCCCTGCCCCCGCCCACTAACACCCTGACCAACGAAAAGAAGAAAAGAACACCCGCCACACACTCCCCTACCTAAGGGAAGCCCAGCTACGGCCGGCTGTCCAAACCTGTAAAACAAAGAACATCACAAAAGGAACATAATTACAAGATCACCGCATCTAACCTGCTTATAATGGTGACTTTCAGGGGGTGGGCAATCCAGATATTCACTCTGCAGCCCCGCTCCGGCCACATATGCAATCCGTCTAGACTATTTGCAAAAAGTTCAGAGACTGCATCCAGGGCAGGTCCCCATTATTGAATCCATCAATAGGCAGACTGCTCTATCTGATCCAGTCATATCGACTTCTAGGCAGGCCCCCTAGTGTAATGTCTAGACGCCCATGATAAAGTTACATATTGGCCAGAAGTTAAATCAAGTCCTCTGCTACCTGAGGGGGGAATAGTTCCTGATATCTGAGAAATGTCGGAGTCTGAGACCTGTGAGCCATAGGGTGAGGAGCCCTCAGTACCATTTTCAGATCCTCGAATCGACGCCAGCTCTGCCACCACTTGTAGAGCTGCTGCTCTCTTTTTCAGTTTGCAAAGGTGAGGGCTTCGTCAGTGGGGATCTCGCGTCGATGCCCCAAGATCTCTTCTTGGATCGACATTTGACTTTGTTGGATTTCGTTACTAGATACAAGTGTTTCCCTCCTGATTAATAGCCTTCTAGCCAAGACCATGCCTCGTCGGGTAAGACGCAAAAATGTGTGTTGCCATCTTGGATGATTCGCAATTTCGCTGGAGCGATTACGGAGTACTGCAGTCCTTCCTCCCGGAGAGCTTTTATGACATTGTCATAGGATGCCTGTTGAGGAATACCAGTACTTTCCCATTTCCCAACGTAAATGGTCCACCCTCATGTGCCTTCTGCAGAATGGAATCCCTACTTTTATAGTGCAGAAGACGTGCCACCACTGGGGAGGTGGGCAGCCCGGTGCCAACAGGCGTGCCGGGACTCCTGAGTCCTCGCTAAAGCAAAGAAAGGTGTAAGGCCATCCGGTGACTCTGACATTTTCAGCCAGGTCTCTGAGAACGCCACCATGTCCTTGCCTTCTGTTCCTTCAGAATGTCCCACCACTCTTACATTGTTGTGGCGATTATGGCTTTCCGTGTCTTCAGCCCTTTGCTCCAACAGTTTCACTCGTCCCTCAAGTTTTGCAGTTTGTGGTAAAGTGCATTATGTTCAGGTCTAAGTTCTTCCACCGTGTGTTCCACAGTTTTCACCCTCTCGGACAGTTTGTTTTGTTCGAAGAAGGCCCAGGCCTACTAAGACCCTACCTATACCTTGATGTAGGTTGTTTTTGGTATCGACAAAAGCAGCTAGAACTTTATCTTAATGTGAGTGGATGGCTGAGTCACTTGGGCCCACTACATTCATTCCATCTTGCTGGGGAGGAATGGTCTCAGACTGTACAGGGGTGGCTTGAGTTTTTCTGTCTTGGTTTTCCCATGGCTTCCCTCCCCAGGCCTTGGTAGCAAGCAGAGTATTTATCGTGGAAAACCTCCCCTGGAGGTTTCCCAGCCGGTGGTGGCACCACCTATATGCTTGATTATTATTCATCCATCTCACCTGAAATGTGGTGGACCTGTGGCTCGTCGCTCCAACTCAGTGCCCCGCTTTTCTTATGACTGTGGATGGGATTCCATACTTCCTCCCACAAGCCTTTTCAGTGAGCACTAATTACCTTAGTTCCATCTCAGGGGCCCGCCTGCAGGCGAGTGCGAAGCTCCTCAGCCGCCCGCCGACATGTGGCTGAGAAGTGAAGGTCCTTGCACCAGCAGCCCCGTGGCTCCCACACAGCAGAAGCCAACAGTCACCGTGGCTATACCTACCCATCCACCTCGTACTCATAGCTACTGTAAGGTGTGGCAATTGCACCCTGAGGCCTGGCCACAGCGCCTCACACTGCCACCAGCTGCAGTCCAGGCCCCTCGGCGGCCTTTCGCCTTGCTGATGTGTTTATAGAAAACCACTCTTCACCTCCCCAGTACCAACTCAAGGGTCCAGTCCCAAAATATCATTGTGGTCCATCCTGTATCTTGTGGCACTAGTTAGGTGCTCCTGGGTCGCAGCTCCAATGCCATTGTGGTCCGCAACTGGCAGATGCCAAAGGCAAGCCACCAGGCGGTCACTGGGCCTCAGCCCAGGGATCAGGTGATGTGTCCTAAACTGCCGGTCATAAGTTAGGGCTCCACCTCTGTCCCTCGCCCCGCAAACGTTTCTCTTTGAGTTGCTTCCACTCAGCAGAGTTGAAGGATGGTCAGCCTGGGGACCTCAACCACAGTGGCCCACCCCCACTCACAATGCGAATCAGGCAGTCCGTTTCAGCTGCAGGTCGTCAATAGGACGAGATTTTGGATCGGGGGCACAGGAGGGGCTTTAACTTAGGGTCCACTTAATATTGTGTCTGCAAAAGTCAATGTTCCGGGTAAAATTATCCGTATTACTGCAAAGCCGGAGCAGAGCGCCAGATTCAATCGTCCGCCATCTTCGGTACCTTAGCCACTTCCCTCCGCCTCATCTATCATGATCTTGTTGTCGGCAATGTCAAGATCCATGCAAGACCTTGGTTAGCATCTACTGCACCCTCATCGTCAACACAACAGTGTTGAGGAAAGCATCAATGAAGGTGTCTGCAAAGGGCCTGTCAACGTCAGTCATTCCTTCTACGAGGAATCTTCCACCATTGGCAGCCCCACCATCGACGGCAATACTGTCAGCCACAGCACCATTGCTGACAACGGAAGGACTGTCAATGAAACCGCCGACGAGAGACCAAACGACGATCGGAGAACAGTGTAGGAAGCTGGCCTGGTGTGTAGTGAGCACCTATCGTGTTATCACCTTATACCGGGTCTCCCCTACTAGTGAAGTGTAGGCAGTGTCGAGAAAGCTAGGGCTCTCTAGAGGTACCTGTGGAGGAGCAGCCGAGACTTGTATAGGAGACATGCAAAGCTTATGCAATACCACTATAGTCACATAGCACCATCCACATGAAAGAACCACACAGTGTTACAAAAATAAAGGTACTTTATTATGGTAAAACGAATGCTAGAAAACTAATAGGTATTCCTCTGCCAAACCGCCACCGCCCCCCCCCCCAAACTGGAGGTAAGTAAACACACTAATTATATACACAGTAATAATCAGTAAGAAGCATAAAAATACACAAGCATTGGCAAAAGTATTGGGAAACAGTGTAGGCCCTAGCGGAGGGCCAAACCATATACTGAATAAGTGAAATGTCAGATACAGTCCCCCACCCAAGGATGTGGACTCGTTAGAGGGGAGCTGGAGGATCTAGGAACCCCAAGAGGTGAGTATCAGAGTGATCCCCAGTGACCAGGAGAGCAGACTCAAGTACCTGGTTTTCCCCAAAACCAACAGGAGGACTTAGGAAAGGGATTGTGCAGGACTCAGACTTGAAGAACCCAAAGGTGGATTCTGGCAGAAGAGGACATGCAAAGGAAGGGGACCAATTCCAGTTTGTGATGGAGTGTCCAGTCGTGGAAGGGGCCACTACCCACCCTTCTGTGGATGCAGGAGCAGGTGGATGGGGTTAAGAAGACTACCTATGCAGCTCAGAAGGTGAAGAGGAGCTCCTGAAGTGATGCAGATGTTGTCCCACATCAGCTGTCAGGTTGCAGTGGATCAGTGGTGCAGGAAGACCACCAACAAGCCTTGGCAATCGCAAGAGAAGACAAAGAAGTGTTACAAGGCCCAAGGAACTCAACCCAAGGAGGGGAGTTGGGCTACCCTTAGCAGTCGGGAGTGTCACCAGAAGAGGATGGAGTCCCATATCCCCCCACACCCCAAGCAGCAGGCACAGCAATTCGCAGTGAGGCTCACTCAGCACACCTGAAGAAATGTGAAGTGCTGAGGGCCAGCGCTACACGAAGCCTGAAGATCCCTTAGAGCAGGAGCAAGCCTTGGTAGCTGCAAGAGTTGTGGTGCACAGGGGTACTGTCCTGCAAGGAGAGGCAAGGGCTTACTGTCTCCCAAGTTGGATAGTTAGCAGAGAGGACCAAGGGGACCACTCCAGACCACCGCCTGTGATGTAGGATCCATGCAGTTCCGGAGGAGAGCAGATCCACGCAGTCTGTCATCGTTGCAGTTGGTGTCTGCAGATGCAGGGGAGTGACTCCTTCACTCCAAGGGAGATTACTTCTTTCTTCTTGGTGCAGGCTGGAGTGTCGTCGACCTCAGAGGATGCACAGCCAGGGAAATGTTGCAGTTGCTGGAAGGAGCTGGAGAAATAATTTTGCAAAGCGGAGTTGACCCTGAAGTTGCAGATTGTTGGTTCCTGAAGCATCCAGTTGCAGTTCCAGTGACCAGAAGATGAAGTAAACAACGCAGAGGAGTCCTGGTGGAATCTTGCAAGTCGAATCTGAGGACCCACCCAAGAGGGAGAGACTAAATAGCCCTAAAAGGGATGTAAGTAGACCACCTATCAGGAGGGGGCTGTGATGTCACCTGCCTGACCTGGCCTCTCAGATGCTCCCAGGAGCCTCTGCTCATCTTGGGTTCAAGGTGGCAGAATCAAGTAGCCACCTGAAGGAGCATGGGCACCCCCCCTAGGGAGTGGTCACTCCCCTTTCCTTTGTCCAGTTTCGCACCAGAGTAGAGACGGGGGCGGGGCTGGTGCAAACCGGTTTATGCAAGGAGGGCACCAAATGTGCTTGTCAAAGCATGTATCAGTGGCTTGGGAGCTACCTCTCCTGTGCCAAGTAACACCTGTTTCGAAGGGAGAGGGTGTTACCTCCCTCTCCCACAGGAAATCCTTTGTTATGCCTTCCTCTGCCTGACCTGGTCAAGCAGCAGGAGGTTGGAGACCTGTCTGAGGAGTGGCAGCAGCACAGACTGTCTGGAAAACCCCAGAAAACTGGTTGGAGCAATACTTGGGTCCCCTAAGGAGCCCCCACAGTGCATGGAATCATAAAACTAATACTGGCAACAGTATTAGGGTATGATTCTGACATGTTTGATACCAAACATGCCCAGGTTCCAAGTTACCATTATGTAGCGGGGACACAGGACGTGACCTGTGTCCAGTACATGGGTAAAATGGCTTCTCCACACTTTCGAAGTCCAGTGCAATGGAACTGGAGTTCGTATGGGCACCTCTGCCCATGCAGGGATGCCCTCACACACAGGAACTTGCACCCTGCCCTCTGGGCTAGGAGGGCCTACCATAGGGGTTATTTACAGTGACCTGGTGTAGTGACCTGTGGTGAAAGGGTGCATGCACCTTTTTACGCAGGCTGTAATGGCAGGCCTGAAGACACATTTTGCATGGGCTTCAATGGGTGGCACAATACATGCTGCAGCCCATGGGGAGCCCCTGGTGCCCCAGTGCCTTGGGTACTCAAGTACCATATACTGGGGACTTATATGCAGGAACCAGTATGCCAGTTGTGGGGTGTGCAAAGTCCTAGGCAACCAAACATGGAGGAAGCACAATCTGTTCTGGTTAGCAGGATCCCAGTGAAAACAGTCAAAGCATACTGACAGCAGGCAAAAAGTTGGGGTAATCATGCCAAAAAATGGGTACTTTCCTACAGTGTGCGATACAGTCGACGCAACCACTGTCGACGGAGGGGGATCTGTTACCAGGGACTAAACTTCCCACTTTTATTCTCTTATTGCTAATTACAACAAAGAGCAGATCTTCGCGGGAGACAATATTGCCATCCCACAACCCACCCAGTAAGGTGTCACCTATGCCATCGTATACCCTTTTGGACGACGATGAGGAGGAGGAAGGGTGCTCAGAGGATGAAGGCCCATTCAGAGTAGCTCACAGCCCTTCAGAGATACATGCCAATTCTCGAGAGGCGGACAAAAAGGACCAAAGATATTATGGGAATTGTGCACAAGAACATATGCTGCATGACTATTACTGCAGATTCTCACAATATGGATCTGCCACCCCTTTACCTCAAACAGCTCAGTAGAGACCACCTCTTCCAGCACGCTCTCCTGGCAGAGCGTAACTCACCGCTCTTTACTGCACCCCCTACACAATTGCCAACATTGAGATGCTACATTATCTGAACCTTCAGTGGACGATGCCCATTCCACTGATTGAGATGATGATAGAGAATAGGGGGAGAGCAGAGACACAGCTGCCATCCGCAGCGAGCGGGGATGATTAACAGATACAGACGCCTTCTTCTTCCACACCACAAGTGGATTCCTCACCTGAGGACATCAGTGGGTTTCATAGTCTTATGGAACGTCCTCTCAACAGTGTTCAGCTCCCAATAGTCATGAGACAGTGGGACTGTTTTCTCTAAAACTTCAAAGAACCAGCCAGAAAGACTGTCCGGGGTATCCTGATGGTTGATTTTATATGGGAAGGCCTCAGGGTTATGAAGACACTAGCATCCATGCCAGCAAGTCTTCCTAAACTTGAGTAAAAAAATACAAAGCACCTAAGGATTCTCCTGCCTGTTTAATCAGTCAACCAAAACCAGATTCAGTTGTTTCTCAAGCAGCCCAACGTCGCTACAGAAATCCATCTACACCCCTCTCCACTTCATCTGACAAAGGCTGAACAGTATAGGTAAGAGATTCTCTACAATGGCAGCTACTACTGTTTGAGCAGCAAACTCACTGACTATTCTAGGCCTTTACAACTGCCAAATGTGGTCAGATATATCCACATACATTGATCTCTTACCGAATGAACCCAAGATGGAAGCCCGGATAATCCTGCAAGAAGCAGAGAGAGAAAATGTCAGCCGAAATAATTGACTGTTCCAAAGATGGGTCTTCCACAGGCTTTCGACAACTAGCTGGGGCAGGTGTCCCCTGTAGGGAGGGATGTGCAGCACCTCTGCCAGAGCAGGCTTTGTTCCTGACCTCCTGAGAGCAAAGGCTCTCACCCTTGAGGGTCAGAAACTCGTCTGTTGGTGGCAGGCTGGCTAGAACTAGTCAGTTAGCACGCCAGCTGTTGCTGGGTTTTCAGGGGGCACCTTGAAGGTGCCCTCTGGGTGCATGTATTAATAAATCCATCACTGGAATCAGTGAGGGGTTTATTAATACAAGATTTTTAATACCAAACATCTCTAGTTTCAGTGAAGCCATCATGTATCTGTGTATCACGCACTATTTCTAAGATTCGACAGAAATAGCAGGGTCATATCGACTTTTGCAGATATTTCCACACATGTAATATAATCTACCCTGCCTTAGGACTGTAAGGCATGCTGTGGGGGTGACTTACAAATAGCACTTGCAGTGTTTAGGGGGTATGGCATAGAGGATGTGGTCCATGTCGTGTTTTCACTTTTGGGAGCACCTTGTCACACAACCTGCAATGGCAGTCTGCATGAGGTTGGTGCAGGACCCTTAGAGTGGCATAAGCTGTGCTAACGCTCTTAGGGACACTCTGCAGTACCTGTGCCCTAGGTACAAGAGGGACCACTTACTAGGGACTTACAAAAGGTGCTTCAAGGCTGCTCACTTGGGGATCAAATGACCAGGGGTCTTGTTTTAGGGGAAGGAACACTGGCACTGGGGACCTGGTTATCAGGAACCGAGTGCACGTCAGTCAAAGTTGCATCAAAAACCAAATGGAGTGTGGGCGCTACTGCTTCCAGTGCCCAGCCTCCTACAATATGGGATATCATGACGCCTTTCTTTTGTATGGTTCTTTCCTCAATGTGGTGGCATATATTCAGTGGTGATTGTTCAGCTCTGAAAACGCATAGCTGGGTGGTCCCTGAAGTTCTGCCTGGATTAAATAAAGAGCTGCAGTGATCAATGATTGACTTGAGGTGACCTTGACAAAGTGACAGCTTGGAGATTTGTTTTCTTTTTTCCTGCCCTTTTCTTGAGTGCTGTAATTATTATTTACTTGCAGCACATCTGTTGTATTGCAACATAGATCAACACAATCAGTGGCTTTCAAACATCCTGATAGTCTTTCAACAAAATCCAGGACTGCCATGTTGGTGACTGTAGATGATTTCTGCAAATATTAAATTTTGTATGTCTTATCCAAAACAGATTGGTAGTTCACTTCTTGTTAGATTCACAAGATAAGAGACTGAGTTAGTACGTTATGGGAAAAGCACAGACAGCAGTGCAAGGGAGGCCCAACCACTCTCTTGAGCTAGGGCTCCAGCATAGATCCCACTTCCCACTGGTCTGCTGTTTCTTCTGTAAAGATCTTCTTACTTGACCTTTTTGTCCCTGGTACCACAGAAGGCCAGGTTATCCAAGCCTTAAGAACCATCTCCAATTATCAGATACTATGGAAAAGCACGTCCAGCCTTGGTCCTCCCTCGGGCGAATGGAAGTTATTCAACCATTAATCTTCTGCAAGTCCACTTGCATTTTATTCTTGTCAAAGTGTCTTTAAATTCCCAGAGTCAACAGCCATTTTTGAAAATCTGTACAAGAAATCTCTGTTCTAGTGGTCTTTCAAAATGTAGTCTCTGGATTTTACTCTGCCATCCCAAGAGTGGCCTATTAAAATTAGAAGGTGTTCCACTTCTTCCATGGAAACCCAGCCCCAGCTGTGTTTATCAATTGCTGTATCTGGTGAGACTTTATCTGGATTCCCCAAATGGGATTGCTCAAAATCTGAATCCGGTAAGTTGATTGAGGAGTGAGTTCATTTGCCACCGAAGGTCTTGCTGGACTTAAAAGTCAGTTCCTTGTGATAAGGAGAAGCACAGTAGACAGTTTCCCAGTTCCAGACAAAAACTCCTAGAGGTTCAGAGTATCCAAGTAATGTTTGAGAGCATCACTGCTAGAGAAAGCAAGTGTCAGAACCCTCTCACTAAACACAAACAGCGTTTTTTATATATATATATATATATATATATATATATATATATATATATATATATATATATATATGTTCGATGGCATGTGTAGCTGCAGATACACATGCTATGCACAGGTCCTGCCATCTAGTGTTGGGCTCGGAGTGTTACAAGTTGTTTTTCTTCAAAGAAGTCTTTTCGAGTCACGGGACCAAGTGACTCCTCCTTTTCGGCTCCATTGCAGATGGGCATCGACTCCATCTTAGATTTTCTTTCCACCATCTGGTTCGGACGTGTTTCTTTTCACTCCGGTTGTTCGAGTCGGAAAAATATTGCAAACTCTCTAGATTCGTTGGTATTGTTTTCGATCAAGTACCATATATCATCGACACCTCGGTACCGGCGGACACAGATCTCTACATGCCCTTCGGGGCACCTGCACCAAACTTGGGCCTGGTCGGCCCAACCAAAAGTCTTGTCGAAGCCTCATAGACCGGACCCCGTTTAGATTCTGCCCTCGGTGCCACGCCAAGTATCCTTACACGGACCAACATCTAGTTTGTGACCTGTGTCTATCTCCAGACCACCGAGAGGATACTTGCAAGCACTGTAGATCCTTCCGCTCAAAAAAGACTCTTGAGAGACCAAAGAGTGCAAAGGTTAGAGATGGCATCCAGAAGCACCGAATGCCTCGACGCAGAAGAGGAGGAGATGATCCACACCGCCGTCTCCGTTCGGGGGTCTGACCCAATCCAAGCCCAAATACAAGGCCTCGGGACGCCACTGCCAGAAAGCCATGACTCTACCCGTAAGACAACTACCGGTGACCAAGCAACATTGTCAGCACAGAGAAAGGCCACAACAACAACAACAAAGACTTCGGACTCGAGCCGAGGCACAGGCTCTGAAATTCTCAAGCACCGACCCATCGAGTCGAAGCCCCGAAAGTCACTCTCAGAGCCAAGGCCAACAAGTACTTCAGGCCTTTGATCCCAAAGAAGCCGGCTTTGGAGCTGAAAAAACACACACATACACAGAGGAGTATGGACTTTCCAAGCAATTAAAAGAAAGCCATAAATTTGCGGAAGAACTTAGGCAAATGGAGGATTTTGACGAGAAACAGGCCAAAATACAGATTCATAAAGACACTGGCAAAATCCTCACTGCACCTCCTCTAAAAAACAAAGAGGAAACTGGCCTTTCATGGACATTTGGACACTGATCAGCCACCGGCTAAAGTGCCAAAACCAAGACAAAAATCTCTGCCTCCTCAGTTTTCACCTCACCAGTCTCCTCCTCCTTCTCACCTAACTGTCTCTCCCCGCCTGCTACCCCCAATGCACAGTCTCCATCACACTCTGTACAGTCATACCAGGGTGACACTGACCCATGGGACCTTTATGATGATCCCATTTCAGACAATAGTCCAGAGTGCTATCCATCAAAGCCATCACCCCCATAGGATAGCACCTCATGTACACAGGCTCTAGCCAGGGCAGCGGCATTTCACAACGTAGCCATGCACACAGAACCTCTTGAGGATGGCTTTTTATTTAACACGTTGTCCTCAACTCACGCCACCTACCAGAGTCTACCCATGCTTCCAGGCATGTTAAAACATGCACATCAAATCTTCCAGGAACCATTCAAAGCAAGAGCTATTACTCCAAGGGTAGAAAAAAATATAAGCCACCACATTCAGACCCAGTTTTTATTACCCAACAGCTACCCCCAGATTCTGTAGTGGTCAGCGCAGCAAGGAAGAGGACTAACTCAAAGTCCTCTGGGGACGCACCCCCTCCAGATAAGGAAAGTGAAAAATGTGATGCTGCCGGTAAAAGGGTGGCATCAAAGGCAGCTAATCAATGGCGTATAGCCAATTCCCGGGCACTAATGGCCAGATACGACAGGGCCCACTGGGATGAGATGAAGGACATTATCCAGCATCTCCCCAAGGACCAACAGAAGAGAGCCCAGCAGGTGGTAGAGGAGGGACAGGCAATTACCAACAATCCGATCCGGTCAGCGTTAGACTCCGCAGACGCAGCCGCAAGAACTATTAATATGGTTGTCGCCATTAGGCGACACGCATGGCTTAGGTCGTCAGGCTTTAAACCTGAAATTCAGCAGGCTTTTCTGAACATGCCTTTTAACGAACAACAACTATTTGACACACAGGTTGATACAGCCATTGACAAAATGAAAAAAGACGCCGACACTGCCAAAGCTATGGGGGCGCTTTATTCAACCCAATACAGAGGCTCATTTCGAAAGCCTCAATATAGGGGAGGCTTTAGACCCCAACCATCTGAGCCATCTACCTCCTAATCCAAACCCTCTTACCAGACACAATACCAGAGAGGGGGGTTTCGGGGAACCTACAGAGAAAAATTTCCCAGATCTAGAGGAAAATATCAGCACTCAAAGCAACCCACGCATACCAAACAGTGACTTCATCCACATCTTCCCTCACCACACTTCCCCTGTGGGAGGAAGACTAGAAAAGTTCTTCACCCACTGGTTACCCATAACAACAGGCAATTGGGTCTTATCCATTATCCAACATAGTTACTCCATAGAGTTCACACAAACTCCTCCAGATATTCCCCCAAAACCACACAAACTCTTATCTCAACATATTTCAATGTTGCAAACAGAAGTACAGGCACTATTACTCAAACAAGCCATAGAGCTTGTGCCACATCATCAAAAAGGAACAGGGGTTTACTCCCTGTATTTCCTCATTCCCAAAAAAGACAAAACATTGAGACCAATACTAGATCTCAGAACTCTCAATTTCTACATCCGATCAGAACTCTTTCACATGGTAATACTACAGGATGTAGTCCCACTGTTACAACAGCAAGATTTTATGGCAACACTGGATCTAAAAGAGGAACATGTCCGAACCCGATGGCGGAAAGAAAACAATCTAAGATGGAGTCGACACCCATGCGCAATGCAGCCGAAAGGAGAGGAGTCCCTCGATCTCGTGATTCGAAAATACTTTTTCGAAGAAAAACAACTTGTAACACTCCGAGCCCAACACTAGATGGCGGGATATGCACAGCATGTGAATCTGCAGCGTCTCATGCCAGGAACAGATGTACACTGGGTAAGTGACATTTTCCATACCCATCCATCCAGCGCACAGAAAATCTCAGATTTGTAATACAGGGAAAACATTACCAGTTCAAAGTGTTATGTTTCGGTATATCAACAGCTCCCAGAGTATTTACAAAATGCCTTGCCGTAGTCACAGCATACATAAGAAGACAACATACCCATGTCTTTCCATATCTCGACGACTGGCTAATAAAAGCCAACAGTCAAACACAGTGCCAATATCATACAAGTTATGTAATAAACACCCTACACACACTAGGGTTCTCAATCAGCTACCAAAAATCGCACCTACAACCAGCGCAAATTCAGCCGTATTTAGGAGCCACATTAAATACCCAAAGAGCACTTGCAAGCCCAAGTCCACAAAGGGTACAATCGTTCCACAACATATTGCCAAAAATCCAGCCAAACCAACAGTACACAGTCAAATTTGTCATGGAACTGTTGGGCATGATGGCATCATACATCGCCATTGTCCCAAACGCAAGATTAAACATGCGGCCCTTACAACTGTGCCTTGCAAAACAATGGTCACAAGCACATGGTCAACTTCAAGATCTAGTGTTGATGGACCGCCAAACACACAGCTCGCTTCAGTGGTGGAATTCCACAAATTTAAACAAAGGGCGGCCATTTCAAGACCATGTGCCGAAAGCCATTCTTACAACAGATGCATCAATGATTGGATGGGGAGCACATCTCAACAGTCACAACATTCAGGGACAATGGGATACCAAACAAAAACAACTTCACATAAATCACTTAGAACTGCTAGCAGTATTCCTAGCACTAAAAGCTTTTCAACCTCTACTTCTTCACAAACACATTCTCATCAAAACAGACAATTATGACGACAATGTACTACTTGAACAAACAAGGCGGAAGCCACTCATCACAACTTTGCCTTCTAGCACAAAATATTTGGCATTGGGCAATTCACAACAACATTCACCCTGTAGCTCAGTATATTCCAGGGATTCACAATCAGTTAGTAGACAGCCTGAGCCGGGATCTTCAGCAAACACGAGTGGGAAATTCACCCCCAAGTGCTTCACAAGTACTTTCGCCAGTGGGGAACACCAGACATACATCTATTCGCACCAACCAGTACGCAAAATGCCAAAGCTTCGCGTCCAGGTACCCACACCCTCGATCCAAGGGCAAGGCTCTATGAATCAACTGGTCAGGGATATTTGCTTACACTTTTTCCCCTCTCCCGCTCATTCCATTTCTGGTCAACAAACTGCGTCAAAACAGACTCAAACTCATACTTATAGCACCAACGTGGGCACGTCAACCATGGTACACAACATTGTTAGACCTGTCACTAGTACCGCACATCAAACTACCAAACAGGCCGGATCTGTTGACACAAAACAAACAACAAATCAGGCACCCCAATCCAGCAATACTCAATCTAGCAATCTGGCTCCTGAAATCTTAGAGTTTGGATATCTACACCTTCTACCAGAATGTATGGAAGTGATCAAACAAGCAAGAAAACCCACTACCAGGCAGTGCTATGCAAACAAATGGAAAAGGTTTGTTTTTTACTGCCAATCCAAACACATAACACCCCTTGCCGCATCCATACAGGACATTGTGGGTTATTTACTCCATCTACAAAAAGCAAAATTAGCTTTTTCATCCATTAAGATACATCTCACAGCTATTTCAGCTTATTTACAATATATACAAAACAAATCTCTATTTAGAGTGCCTGTCATCAAAGCCTTCATGGAGGGTCTAAAACGTATCATACCTCCAAGAACACCACCAGTACCTTCATGGAATCTTAATATTGTACTCGCACGACTCATGGGTCCACCGTTTGAACCCATGCATTTGTGTCAAATTCATTTCTAACATTGAAAGTAGCATTCCTAGTGGCAATCACTTCATTACGAAGAGTTAGTGAAATACAAGAATTCACTATTGAACAACCCTTTATACAAGTACACCACCATAAAGTTGTACTTCACACAAACCCAAAATTCCTACCTAAAGTCATCTCACTGTTTCATTTAAATCAAACTGTGGAACTTCCATTCTTTTTCCCCACAGCCAGACTCAGTAGTAAAAAGAGCGCTACATACATTAGATATTAAAAGGGCTTTCATGTATTACATTGACAGAACAAAATCATTCAGAAAGACTTAACAGCTGTTTGTCGCATTCCAAAAACCCCATACTGGGAATCCTATCTCAAAACAAGGCATAGCCAGATGGATAGTAAAGGGCATCCAAACCTGTTACCTAAAGGCTAAAAGACAGCTATTAGTAACACCAAAAGCACATTCCACTAGGAAGCAGGAGCAACAATGGCATTTCTAGGAAATATACCAATGGCAGAAATCTGTAAAGCAGCCACTTGGTCAACACCTCATACATTTGCCAAGCATTACTGTGTAGATGTGTTAACACAACAAGCCACAGTAGGACAGGCTGTACTAAAAACACTATTTTAAACCACTTCAACTCCTACAGTCTAACCACCGCTTATTGGAGGATAACTGCTTTGTAGTCTATGCATAGCATGTGTATCTGCAGCTACACATGCCATCGAACGGAAAATGTCACTTACCCAGTGTACATCTGTTCGTGGTATGTTCTGCTGCAGATTCACATGCGTCCTCCCCGGGAGCCTGTAGCCATTTAAGTTACATTCAGATTTGTACATAGTGTGTGTATATATATATATATATATATATATATCTCTATTCCATTGCATGGACCTCTCTTTCTTTACACTCTCACTCCTACCTTACCCTCTGCGGGAAAACAATCTAAGATGGAGTCGATGCCCATGCGCAATGGAGCCGAAAAGGAGGAGTCACTCGGTCCCTTGACTCTAAAAGACTTCTTCGAAGAAAAACAACTTGTAACACTCCGAGCCCAACACTAGATGGCAGGACCTGAGCACAGCATGTGAATCTGCAGCGGAACATGCCACAAACAGATGTACACTGGGTAATGACATTTTCCATATATATGTGTGTGTGTGTGTGTGTGTGTGTGTGTGTGTGTGTGTGTTTGATGGCATGTGTAGCTGCAGATACACATGCTATGCATAGCCGGCTTGGAGTGTTGTAAGGAAATGCCTCCTTGGCATGGTTGCCCCCTGACTTTTTGCCTTTGCTGATGCTATGTGTAAGGAAATGCCTCCTTGGCATGGTTGCCCCCTGACTTTTTGCCTTTGCTGATGCTATGTTTACAATTGAAAGTGTGCTGAGGCCTGCTAACCAGGCCCCAGCACCAGTGTTCTTTCCCTAACCTGTACTTTTGTATCCACAATTGGCAGACCCTGGCATCCAGATAAGTCCCTTGTAACTGGTACTTCTAGTACCAAGGGCCCTGATGCCAAGGAAGGTCTCTAAGGGCTGCAGCATGTCTTATGCCACCCTGGAGACCTCTCACTCAGCACAGACACACTGCTTACCAGCTTGTGTGTGCTAGTGAGGACAAAACGAGTAAGTCGACATGGCACTCCCCTCAGGGTGCCATGCCAGCCTCTCACTGCCTATGCAGTATAGGTAAGACACCCCTCTAGCAGGCCTTACAGCCCTAAGGCAGGGTGCACTATACCATAGGTGAGGGTACCAGTGCATGAGCATGGTACCCCTACAGTGTCTAAACAAAACCTTAGACATTGTAAGTGCAGGGTAGCCATAAGAGTATATGGTCTGGGAGTCTGTCAAACACGAACTCCACAGCACCATAATGGCTACACTGAAAACTGGGAAGTTTGGTATCAAACTTCTCAGCACAATAAATGCACACTGATGCCAGTGTACATTTTATTGTAAAATACACCACAGAGGGCACCTTAGAGGTGCCCCCTGAAACTTAACCGACTATCTGTGTAGGCTGACTAGTTTTAGCAGCCTGCCACAAACCGAGACATGTTGCTGGCCCCATGGGGAGAGTGCCTTTGTCACTCTGAGGCCAGTAACAAAGCCTGCACTGGGTGGAGATGCTAACACCTCCCCCAGGCAGGAATTGTCACACCTGGCGGTGAGCCTCAAAGGCTCACCTCCTTTGTGCCAACCCAGCAGGACACTCCAGCTAGTGGAGTTGCCCGCCCCCTCCGGCCAGGCCCCACTTTTGGCGGCAAGGCCGGAGAAAATAATGAGAAAAACAAGGAGGAGTCACTGGCCAGTCAGGACAGCCCCTAAGGTGTCCTGAGCTGAAGTGACTCTAACTTTTAGAAATCCTCCATCTTGCAGATGGAGGGTTCCCCCAATAGGGTTAGGATTGTGACCCCCTCCCCTTGGGAGGAGGCACAAAGAGGGTGTACCCACCCTCAGGGCTAGTAGCCATTGGCTACTAACCCCCCAGACCTAAACACGCCCTTAAATTTAGTATTTAAGGGCTACCCTGAACCCTAGAAAATTAGATTCCTGCAACTACAAGAAGAAGGACTGCCCAGCTGAAAACCCCTGCAGCGGAAGACCAGAAGACGACAACTGCCTTGGCTCCAGAAACTCACCGGCCTGTCTCCTGCCTTCCAAAGATCCTGCTCCAGCGACGCCTTCCAAAGGGACCAGCGACCTCGACATCCTCTGAGGACTGCCCCTGCTTCGAAAAGACAAGAAACTCCCGAGGACAGCGGACCTGCTCCAAGAAAAGCTGCAACTTTGTTTCCAGCAGCTTTAAAAGAACCCTGCAAGCTCCCCGCAAGAAGCGTGAGACTTGCAACACTGCACCCGGCGACCCCGACTCGGCTGGTGGCGATCCAACACCTCAGGAGGGACCCCAGGACTACTCTGATACTGTGAGTACCAAAACCTGTCCCCCCTGAGCCCCCACAGCGCCGCCTGCAGAGGGAATCCCGAGGCTTCCCCTGACCGCGACTCTTTGAACCTAAAGTCCTGACGCCTGGGAGAGACCCTGCACCCGCAGCCCCCAGGACCTGAAGGACCGGACTTTCACTGGAGAAGTGACCCCCAGGAGTCCCTCTCCCTTGCCCAAGTGGAGGTTTCCCCGAGGAATCCCCCCCTTGCCTGCCTGCAGCGCTGAAGAGATCCCGAGATCTCTCATAGACTAACATTGCGAACCCGACGCTTGTTTCTACACTGCACCCGGCCGCCCCCGCGCCGCTGAGGGTGAAATTTCTGTGTGGACTTGTGTCCCCCCCGGTGCCCTACAAAACCCCCCTGGTCTGCCCTCCGAAGACGCGGGTACTTACCTGCAAGCAGACCGGAACCGGGGCACCCCCTTCTCTCCATTCTAGCCTATGCGTTTTGGGCGCCACTTTGAACTCTGCACCTGACCGGCCCTGAGCTGCTGGTGTGGTGACTTTGGGGTTGCTCTGAACCCCCAACGGTGGGCTACCTTGGACCAAGAACTGAGCCCTGTAAGTGTCTTACTTACCTGGTTAACCTAACAAATACTTACCTCCCCTAGGAACTGTGAAAATTGCACTAAGTGTCCACTTTTAAAACAGCCATTTGTGAATAACTTGAAAAGTATACATGCAATTTTGATGATTTGAAGTTCCTAAAGTACTTACCTGCAATACCTTTCGAATGAGATATTACATGTAGAATTTGAACCTGTGGTTCTTAAAATAAACTAAGAAAAGATATTTTTCTATACAAAAACCTATTGGCTGGATTTGTCTCTGAGAGTGTGTGTACCTCATTTATTGTCTATGTGTATGTACAACAAATGCTTAACACTACTCCTTGGGTAAGCCTACTGCTCGACCACACTACCACAAAATAGAGCATTAGTATTATCTCTTTTTGCCACTATCTTACCTCTAAGGGGAACCCTTGGACTCTGTGCATGCTATTCCTTACTTTGAAATAGCACATACAGAGCCAACTTCCTACATTGGTGGATCAGCGGTGGGGTACAAGACTTTGCATTTGCTGGACTACTCAGCCAATACCTGATCACACGACAAATTCAAAAATTGTCATTAGAAATTCATTTTTGCAATTTGAAATTTTTCTAAATTCTTAAAAGTCCTGCTAGGGCCTTGTGTGTTAAGTCCCTGTTTAGCATTGTCTTTTTAGAGTTTAAAAGTTTGTTAAAAGTTTGAAATTAGATTCTAGAAACAGTTTTAGATTCTTTAAAAAGTCTTCCAACTCTTAGCAAAATAATGTCTGATACAGAGATGAATGTGGTGGAACTCGACACCACACCTTACCTCCATCTTAAGATGAGGGAGCTAAGGTCTCTCTGTAATATCAAAAAAATAACCATTGGCTCCAGACCTACCAAAATTCAGCTCCAGGAGCTGTTGGCAGAGTTTGAAAAAGCCAACCCCTCTGATGATGACCTCACAGAGGAAGAAATTAGTGACTTGGAGGCCAATGTCCCTCCTCCAGTCCTAAATAGGGAGAACAGGACCCCTCAAGTCCTGTCTCCAACTGTGTTAGTCAGAAATAGTGAGTCCCTCACAGGAGGGTCCCACATTTCTGAAATCACTGAGGATGCTCTCAGTGAAGATGACCTCCTGTTAGCCAGGATGGCCAAAAGATTGGCTTTAGAGAGACAGCTCCTAGCCATAGAAAGGGAAAGACAAGAGATGGGCCTAGGACCCATCAATGGTGGCAGCAATATAAATAGGGTCAGAGATTCTCCTGACATGTTAAAAATCCCCAAAGGGATTGTGACAAAATTTGAAGATGGTGATGACATCACCAAGTGGTTCACAGCTTTTGAGAGGGCTTGTGTAACCAGAAAAGTGAACAGATCTCACTGGGGTGCTCTCCTTTGGGAAATGTTCACTGGAAAGTGTAGGGATAGACTCCTCACACTCTCTGGAAAAGATGCAGAATCTTATGACCTCATGAAGGGTACCCTGATTGAGGGCTTTGGATTCTCCACTGAGGAGTACAGGATTAGGTTCAGGGGGGCTCAAAAATCCTCGAGCCAGACCTGGGTTGACTTTGTTGACTACTCAGTAAAAACACTAGATGGTTGGATTCAAGGCAGTGGTGTAAGTAATTATGATGGGCTGTACAATTTATTTGTGAAAGAACACCTGTTAAGTAATTGTTTCAATGATAAACTGCATCAGCATCTGGTAGACCTAGGACCAATTTCTCCCCAAGAATTGGGAAAGAAGGCGGACCATTGGGTCAAGACAAGGGTGTCCAAGACTTCAACAGGGGGTGACCAAAAGAAAGGGGTCACAAAGACTCCCCAGGGGAAGGGTGATGAGACAACCAAAACTAAAAATAGTAAAGAGTCTTCTACAGGCCCCCAAAAACCTGCACAGGAGGGTGGGCCCAGAGCCTCTTCACAAAACAATGGGTACAAGGGTAAAAACTTTGATCCCAAAAAGGCCTGGTGTCATAGCTGTAAACAGCATGGACACCAAACTGGAGACAAGGCCTGTCCCAAGAAAGGTTCCACTCCAAACTCCCATCCAGGTAACACTGGTATGGCTAGTCTCCAAGTGGGATCAACAGTGTGCCCAGAGCAAATCAGGGTCCACACTGAAGCTATTCTAGTTTCTGAGGGTGGGGTGGATTTAGCCACACTAGCTGTCTGGCCGCCTAACATGCAAAAATACAGACAGCAACTCTTAATTAATGGGACTAGAATAGAGGGCCTGAGGGATACAGGTGCCAGTGTCACCATGGTGACAGAGAAACTGGTTTCCCCTGGCCAATACCTGACTGGAAAAACTTACACAGTCACCAACGCTGACAATCAGAGAAAAGTACATCCCATGGCAATGGTTACTTTAGAATGGGGAGGGGTCAATGGCCTGAAACAGGTGGTGGTCTCCTCAAATATCCCAGTGGACTGTCTGCTTGGAAATGACCTGGAGTCCTCAGCATGGGCTGAGGTAGAACTAAAAACCCATGCAGCAATGCTGGGTATCCCTGAACTGGTGTGTGTGAAAACAAGAGCACAGTGCAAGGCACAGGGTGAACAAGTAGAGCTGGAGTCTGGAAAAATGGCCCAGCCTACCAAGAGAACAGGAAAGTCAGTTGGGAAACCAACTGCAACACAGCAAAAGAAAGGGAACCTCTCTTCTCAGGAAGAAGTTCTGCCCTCTGAGGGAACTGAGCCTTTGGAGCTTGAACCTTATCAGGTTGAGCTCTTAGGCCCAGGGGGACCCTCAAGGGAGGAGCTGTGTAAGGGACAAGAAACCTGTCCCTCTCTTGAAGGCCTTAGGCAGCAAGCTGCTGAAGAGTCCAAGGGCAAGAAAACTGGAACCCATAGGGTCTATTGGGAAGATGGACTCCTGTACACTGAGGCCAGAGACCCCAAACCTGGTGCCACTAGGAGAGTGGTAGTGCCTCAGCTGTTCAGAGAGTTCATCCTAACATTGGCCCATGACATTCCCCTTGCTGGACATTTGGGACAAACCAAGACGTGGGAGAGGTTAGTCAACCACTTCTACTGGCCCAATATGTCCAACATGGTTAAGGAGTTTTGCCTCTCCTGCCCCACCTGTCAAGCCAGTGGTAAGACAGGTGGGCATCCAAAGGCCCCCCTCATTCCACTTCCAGTGGTGGGGGTTCCCTTTGAAAGAGTGGGTGTGGACATAGTTGGTCCACTAGAACCTCCCACAGCCTCAGGAAATATGTATATCCTGGTAGTAGTGGATCATGCTACCAGGTATCCTGAAGCTATTCCCCTTAGGTCGACTACTGCCCCTGCAGTAGCCAAGGCCCTCATTGGTATCTTTACCAGAGTGGGTTTCCCTAAGGAGGTGGTGTCTGACAGAGGTACCAACTTCATGTCAGCATACCTAAAGCACATGTGGAATGCGTGTGGAGTGACTTATAAATTCACTACACCATACCATCCACAAACTAATGGCTTGGTTGAGAGATTCAACAAGACATTAAAAGGCATGATCATGGGGCTCCCAGAAAAACTCAAAAGGAGATGGGATGTCCTCTTGCCATGCCTGCTTTTCGCTTACAGAGAGGTGCCACAGAAGGGAGTAGGATTCTCACCCTTTGAACTTCTGTTTGGTCATCCTGTAAGGGGACCACTTGCCCTTGTTAAAGAAGGCTGGGAGAGACCTCTCCATGAGCCTAAACAGGACATAGTGGACTATGTACTTGGCCTTCGCTCTAGAATGGCAGAGTACATGGAAAAGGCAACCAAAAACCTTGAGGCTAGCCAACAACTCCAGAAGTTTTGGTATGACCAAAAGGCTGCACTGGTTGAGTTCCAACCAGGGCAGAAAGTCTGGGTTCTGGAGCCTGTGGCTCCCAGGGCACTCCAGGACAAATGGAGTGGCCCTTACCCAGTACTAGAAAGGAAGAGTCAGGTCACCTACCTGGTGGACCTGGGCACAAGCAGGAGCCCCAAGAGGGTGATCCATGTGAACCGCCTTAAGCTCTTCCATGACAGGGCTGATGTGAATCTGTTGATGGTAACAGATGAGGATCAGGAGGCAGAGAGTGAACCTCTCCCTGATCTTCTGTCATCAGACCCAAAAGATGGCACAGTAGATGGAGTGATCTACTCAGACACCCTCTCTGGCCAACAGCAAGCTGATTGTAGGAGAGTCCTACAACAGTTTCCTGAACTCTTCTCCTTAACCCCTGGTCAGACACACCTGTGTACCCATGATGTGGACACAGGAGACAGCATGCCTGTCAAGAACAAAATCTTTAGACAGTCTGACCATGTTAAGGAAAGCATCAAGGTGGAAGTCCACAAGATGCTGGAATTGGGAGTGATTGAGCGCTCTGACAGCCCCTGGGCTAGCCCAGTGGTCTTAGTCCCCAAACCTCACACCAAAGATGGAAAGAAAGAGATGAGGTTTTGTGTGGACTACAGAGGGCTCAATTCTGTCACCAAGACAGATGCTCATCCAATTCCAAGAGCTGATGAGCTCATAGACAAATTAGGTGGTGCCAAATTCCTAAGTACCTTTGACTTGACAGCAGGGTACTGGCAAATAAAAATGGCACCTGGAGCAAAAGAGAAAACAGCATTCTCCACACCTGATGGGCATTATCAGTTTACTGTTATGCCCTTTGGTTTAAAGAATGCCCCTGCCACCTTCCAAAGGTTGGTGAATCAAGTCCTTGCTGGCTTGGAGTCCTTTAGCACAGCTTATCTTGATGATATTGCTGTCTTTAGCTCCACCTGGCAGGATCACCTGGTCCACCTGAGGAAGGTTTTGAAGGCTCTGCAATCTGCAGGCCTCTCTATCAAGGCATCCAAATGCCAGATAGGGCAGGGAACTGTGGTTTACTTGGGACACCTTGTAGGTGGAGGCCAAGTTCAGCCACTCCAACCCAAGATCCAGACTATTCTGGACTGGGTAGCTCCAAAAACCCAGACTCAAGTCAGGGCATTCCTTGGCTTGACTGGGTATTACAGGAGGTTTGTGAAGGGATATGGATCCATTGTGACAGCCCTCACTGAACTCACCTCCAAGAAAATGCCCAAGAAAGTGAACTGGACTGTGGAATGCCAACAGGCCTTTGACACCCTGAAACAAGCAATGTGCTCAGCACCAGTTCTAAAAGCTCCAGATTATTCTAAGCAGTTCATTGTGCAGACTGATGCCTCTGAACATGGGATAGGGGCAGTTTTGTCCCAAACAAATGATGATGGCCTTGACCAGCCTGTTGCTTTCATTAGCAGGAGGTTACTCCCCAGGGAGCAGCGTTGGAGTGCCATTGAGAGGGAGGCCTTTGCTGTGGTTTGGTCCCTGAAGAAGCTGAGACCATACCTCTTTGGGACTCACTTCCTAGTTCAAACTGACCACAGACCTCTCAAATGGCTGATGCAAATGAAAGGTGAAAATCCTAAACTGTTGAGGTGGTCCATCTCCCTACAGGGAATGGACTTTATAGTGGAACACAGACCTGGGACTGCCCATGCCAATGCAGATGGCCTTTCCAGGTTCTTCCACTTAGAAAATGAAGACTCTCTTGGGAAAGGTTAGTCTCATCCTCTTTCGTTTGGGGGGGGGTTGTGTAAGGAAATGCCTCCTTGGCATGGTTGCCCCCTGACTTTTTGCCTTTGCTGATGCTATGTTTACAATTGAAAGTGTGCTGAGGCCTGCTAACCAGGCCCCAGCACCAGTGTTCTTTCCCTAACCTGTACTTTTGTATCCACAATTGGCAGACCCTGGCATCCAGATAAGTCCCTTGTAACTGGTACTTCTAGTACCAAGGGCCCTGATGCCAAGGAAGGTCTCTAAGGGCTGCAGCATGTCTTATGCCACCCTGGAGACCTCTCACTCAGCACAGACACACTGCTTACCAGCTTGTGTGTGCTAGTGAGGACAAAACGAGTAAGTCGACATGGCACTCCCCTCAGGGTGCCATGCCAGCCTCTCACTGCCTATGCAGTATAGGTAAGACACCCCTCTAGCAGGCCTTACAGCCCTAAGGCAGGGTGCACTATACCATAGGTGAGGGTACCAGTGCATGAGCATGGTACCCCTACAGTGTCTAAACAAAACCTTAGACATTGTAAGTGCAGGGTAGCCATAAGAGTATATGGTCTGGGAGTCTGTCAAACACGAACTCCACAGCACCATAATGGCTACACTGAAAACTGGGAAGTTTGGTATCAAACTTCTCAGCACAATAAATGCACACTGATGCCAGTGTACATTTTATTGTAAAATACACCACAGAGGGCACCTTAGAGGTGCCCCCTGAAACTTAACCGACTATCTGTGTAGGCTGACTAGTTTTAGCAGCCTGCCACAAACCGAGACATGTTGCTGGCCCCATGGGGAGAGTGCCTTTGTCACTCTGAGGCCAGTAACAAAGCCTGCACTGGGTGGAGATGCTAACACCTCCCCCAGGCAGGAATTGTCACACCTGGCGGTGAGCCTCAAAGGCTCACCTCCTTTGTGCCAACCCAGCAGGACACTCCAGCTAGTGGAGTTGCCCGCCCCCTCCGGCCAGGCCCCACTTTTGGCGGCAAGGCCGGAGAAAATAATGAGAAAAACAAGGAGGAGTCACTGGCCAGTCAGGACAGCCCCTAAGGTGTCCTGAGCTGAAGTGACTCTAACTTTTAGAAATCCTCCATCTTGCAGATGGAGGGTTCCCCCAATAGGGTTAGGATTGTGACCCCCTCCCCTTGGGAGGAGGCACAAAGAGGGTGTACCCACCCTCAGGGCTAGTAGCCATTGGCTACTAACCCCCCAGACCTAAACACGCACTTAAATTTAGTATTTAAGGGCTACCCTGAACCCTAGAAAATTAGATTCCTGCAACTACAAGAAGAAGGACTGCCCAGCTGAAAACCCCTGCAGCGGAAGACCAGAAGACGACAACTGCCTTGGCTCCAGAAACTCACCGGCCTGTCTCCTGCCTTCCAAAGATCCTGCTCCAGCGACGCCTTCCAAAGGGACCAGCGACCTCGACATCCTCTGAGGACTGCCCCTGCTTCGAAAAGACAAGAAACTCCCGAGGACAGCGGACCTGCTCCAAGAAAAGCTGCAACTTTGTTTCCAGCAGCTTTAAAAGAACCCTGCAAGCTCCCCGCAAGAAGCGTGAGACTTGCAACACTGCACCCGGCGACCCCGACTCGGCTGGTGGCGATCCAACACCTCAGGAGGGACCCCAGGACTACTCTGATACTGTGAGTACCAAAACCTGTCCCCCCTGAGCCCCCACAGCGCCGCCTGCAGAGGGAATCCCGAGGCTTCCCCTGACCGCGACTCTTTGAACCTAAAGTCCCGACGCCTGGGAGAGACCCTGCACCCGCAGCCCCCAGGACCTGAAGGCCCGGACTTTCACTGGAGAAGTGACCCCCAGGAGTCCCTCTCCCTTGCCCAAGTGGAGGTTTCCCCGAGGAATCCCCCCCTTGCCTGCCTGCAGCGCTGAAGAGATCCCGAGATCTCTCATAGACTAACATTGCGAACCCGACGCTTGTTTCTACACTGCACCCGGCCGCCCCCGCGCCGCTGAGGGTGAAATTTCTGTGTGGACTTGTGTCCCCCCCGGTGCCCTACAAAACCCCCCTGGTCTGCCCTCCGAAGACGCGGGTACTTACCTGCAAGCAGACCGGAACCGGGGCACCCCCTTCTCTCCATTCTAGCCTATGCGTTTTGGGCGCCACTTTGAACTCTGCACCTGACCGGCCCTGAGCTGCTGGTGTGGTGACTTTGGGGTTGCTCTGAACCCCCAACGGTGGGCTACCTTGGACCAAGAACTGAGCCCTGTAAGTGTCTTACTTACCTGGTTAACCTAACAAATACTTACCTCCCCTAGGAACTGTGAAAATTGCACTAAGTGTCCACTTTTAAAACAGCCATTTGTGAATAACTTGAAAAGTATACATGCAATTTTGATGATTTGAAGTTCCTAAAGTACTTACCTGCAATACCTTTCGAATGAGATATTACATGTAGAATTTGAACCTGTGGTTCTTAAAATAAACTAAGAAAAGATATTTTTCTATACAAAAACCTATTGGCTGGATTTGTCTCTGAGAGTGTGTGTACCTCATTTATTGTCTATGTGTATGTACAACAAATGCTTAACACTACTCCTTGGGTAAGCCTACTGCTCGACCACACTACCACAAAATAGAGCATTAGTATTATCTCTTTTTGCCACTATCTTACCTCTAAGGGGAACCCTTGGACTCTGTGCATGCTATTCCTTACTTTGAAATAGCACATACAGAGCCAACTTCCTACACTATGTTTACAATTGAAAGTGTGCTGAGGCCTGCTAACCAGGCCCCAGCACCAGTGTTCTTTCCCTAACCTGTACTTTTGTATCCACAATTGGCAGACCCTGGCATCCAGATAAGTCCCTTGTAACTGGTACTTCTAGTACCAAGGGCCCTGATGCCAAGGAAGGTCTCTAAGGGCTGCAGCATGTCTTATGCCACCCTGGAGACCTCTCACTCAGCACAGACACACTGCTTGCCAGCTTGTGTGTGCTAGTGAGGACAAAACGAGTAAGTCGACATGGCACTCCCCTCAGGGTGCCATGCCAGCCTCTCACTGCCTATGCAGTATAGGTAAGACACCCCTCTAGCAGGCCTTACAGCCCTAAGGCAGGGTGCACTATACCATAGGTGAGGGTACCAGTGCATGAGCATGGTACCCCTACAGTGTCTAAACAAAACCTTAGACATTGTAAGTGCAGGGTAGCCATAAGAGTATATGGTCTGGGAGTCTGTCAAACACGAACTCCACAGCACCATAATGGCTACACTGAGAACTGGGAAGTTTGATATCAAACTTCTCAGCACAATAAATGCACACTGATGCCAGTGTACATTTTATTGCAAAATACACCCCAGAGGGCACCTTAGAGGTGCCCCCTGAAACTTAACCGACTGTCTGTGTAGGCTGACTAGTTCCAGCAGCCTGCCACAACCGAGACATGTTGCTGGCCCCATGGGGAGAGTGCCTTTGTCACTCTGAGGCCAGTAACAAAGCCTGCACTGGGTGGAGATGCTAACACCTCCCCCAGGCAGGAGCTGTAACACCTGGCGGTGAGCCTCAAAGGCTCACCCCTTTGTCACAGCCCAGCAGGGCACTCAAGCTTAGTGGAGTTGCCCGCCCCCTCCGGCCACGGCCCCCACTTTTGGCGGCAAGGCTGGAGGGAACAAAGAAAGCAACAAGGAGGAGTCACTGGCCAGTCAGGACAGCCCCTAAGGTGTCCTGAGCTGAAGTGACTCTAACTTTTAGAAATCCTCCATCTTGCAGATGGAGGATCCCCCCAATAGGGTTAGGATTGTGACCCCCCTCCCCTTGGGAGGAGGCACAAAGAGGGTGTACCCACCCTCAGGGCTAGTAGCCATTGGCTACTAACCCCCCAGACCTAAACACGCCCTTAAATTTAGTATTTAAGGGCTACCCTGAACCCTAGAAAATTAGATTCCTGCAACTACAAGAAGGACTGCCTAGCTGAAAACCCCTGCAGAGGAAGACCAGAAGACGACAACTGCCTTGGCTCCAGAAACTCACCGGCCTGTCTCCTGCCTTCCAAAGATCCTGCTCCAGCGACGCCTTCCAAAGGGACCAGCGACCTCGACATCCTCTGAGGACTGCCCCTGCTTCGAAAAGACAAGAAACTCCCGAGGACAGCGGACCTGCTCCAAGAAAGGCTGCAACTTTGTTTCCAGCAGCCTTGAAAGAACCCTGCAAGCTCCCCGCAAGAAGCGTGAGACTTGCAACACTGCACCCGGCGACCCCGACTCGGCTGGTGGAGAACCAACACCTCAGGGAGGACCCCCGGACTACTCTACGACTGTGAGTACCAAAACCTGTCCCCCCTGAGCCCCCACAGCGCCGCCTGCAGAGGGAATCCCGAGGCTTCCCCTGACCGCGACTCTCTGAAACCTAAGTCCCGACGCCTGGAAAAGACCCTGCACCCGCAGCCCCCAGGACCTGAAGGACCGGACTTTCACTGCAGAAGTGACCCCCAGGAGTCCCTCTCCCTTGCCCAAGTGGAGGTTTCCCCGAGGAAGCCCCCCTTGCCTGCCTGCAGCGCTGAAGAGATCCGTTGATCTCTCATAGACTAACATTGCGAACCCGACGCTTGTTTCTACACTGCACCCGGCCGCCCCCGCGCTGCTGAGGGTGAAATTTCTGTGTGGGCTTGTGTCCCCCCCGGTGCCCTACAAAACCCCCCTGGTCTGCCCTCTGAAGACGCGGGTACTTACCTGCAAGCAGACCGGAACCGGGGCACCCCCTTCTCTCCATTCTAGCCTATGCGTTTTGGGCACCACTTTGAACTCTGCACCTGACCGGCCCTGAGCTGCTGGTGTGGTGACTTTGGGGTTGCTCTGAACCCCCAACGGTGGGCTACCTTGGACCAAGAACTGAACCCTGTAAGTGTCTTACTTACCTGGTAAAACTAACAAAAACTTACCTGCCCCAGGAACTGTGAAAATTGCACTGTGTCCACTTTTAAAGTAGCTATTTGTCAATAACTTGAAAAGTATACATGCAATTGAAATAATTCAAAGTTCCTAATGTACTTACCTGCAATACCTTTCAAACAAGATATTACATGTTAAATTTGAACCTGTGGTTCTTAAAATAAACTAAGAAAAGATATTTTTCTATAACAAAACCTATTGGCTGGATTTGTCTCTGAGTGTGTGTACCTCATTTATTGTGTATATGTATGTACAACAAATGCTTAACACTACTCCTTGGATAAGCCTACTGCTCGACCACACTACCACAAAATAGAGCATTAGTATTATCTATTTTTACCACTATTTTACCTCTAAGGGGAACCCTTGGACTCTGTGCATGCTATTCCTTACTTTGAAATAGCACATACAGAGCCAACTTCCTACAAGTGTTACAAGTTGTTTTTCTTCTAAGAAGTCTTTTTGTAGTCACGGGATCAAGTGATTTCTCCTCTCGGTTCTATTGCGCATGGGCATCGACTCCATTTTTAGATTGTTTTCTTTCGGCTGTCGGGTTCGGATGTGTTTCCTCTAGCTCCGAGATTTCGATTCGGAAAACCTTCTCATTCATCGGTATTGTTTTGATAGCATTCCCATCTAGCATCGAACCGGTAGCACAGTCTGAACCTTCTTTTTTTAACTTTGGGGCGTGTGCGTCTAACTCAGGCCTATTTGGGTCTACCGCGTGGAAAGCCTGATGGATTCGACTCCATTCCGATTCTGCCCTCGGTGCCACGCGAAGTACCCCTTTACAGACCAGCACTTGATTTGAAATTTGTGCCTTTCTCCAGACCATCGGGAGGAAGATTGTGAGGCCCGTCGATCATTTCGATTAAAGACCCTCAGAGATCAGAGAGCTAGAAGACACGAAATGGCATCGAAAAGCAGTGAACATCTTGACATCGCGGAAGAAGAGCAGACGCAGTCTGCTCCATCCGAGACACAGATTCCGAACAGGAGTCTGAAGAAGACAGACCCATCACAGCTGGACAGTATGTGAGTACGTCTGCCCCTACACCCTTGCACAAAAGACAATTAAAGGTCTTGGGTACACCACTGCCAGAAGGCCTGAAAAAAGAATGTTGGCGACCGTCCTTCGGGGTCGGTGCCGAAAAAGGCCACCCCTCTGTCTACTTCGGAGTCTAGTAAATCTGTTAAAGGCTCCGTTTTGGACTCCAGTTTAAAAAAAAAGAAAAACACATTCTTCGTCATTCGGCTTCAGAATCCACATATACAGAGGAACAAGGACTTTAAAAAAAAAAATGGAGAGAATCACATACAACCTCTGAGGAAGAGCCTGACATTGACCCAATTTTACAAATCATGGATATGAGAGAATCCAGAATACACATCCATAAGAGACGGGAAGAATTGTCACTGCACCTCCTTTAAAAAACAAAAAGAAAACTGGCTTTCCAAGAGAAACTGGACTCTGTACAGCCACCAGCAAAGGTGTAAAAACAAAAGAAGCCAGTACCTCTTCATACTTCTCCTCCTCATTCTCCACAATTATCTGTCTCACCTGACAACAGCCCACCACCAGTGCCTTCTCCAACACATTCGTTATAGTCAAAGGGAGATACAGCAGACCCATGGGATCTTTCTGACCCTGATCCCATCCCAGATAATGACCCAGATACTTACCCATCAAAACCTTCTCCACCAGAAGATACCACTGCATACAACTAAGTCATATCCACAGCAGCAGCTTATCATGGGGTAACCATACATTCAGAGCCACTGGAAGAAGATTTCTTATTTAAAACACTATCTTCTACACATTCCAAGCACCAGTGTCTCCCAATGCTACCAGGCATGATTAAACACGCAGACCAAATCTTTAGCGAGCCTGTAAAATCTAGGATTATCACACCTTGAATCGATAGTATAAGCCTGCACCCTCTGACCCAGAGTACATTACTCACCAGGTCCCTCCAGACCCGGTGGTAGTCTGTGCTGCAAGAAAGAGGGCAAATAGCCAGTCTTCAGGAGATGCACCTCCTCCTGATAAGGAGTGCAGAAAATTTGACGCAGCAGAGAAAAGAGTTGATACACAGGCAACAAATCAGTGGAGAATAGCAAATTCTCAGAAACTTCTAGCCCGATATCATAGGGCCCATTGGGATGAAATGCAGTATATTATACAGCATCTCCCAAAAGAGCACCAGAAGAGAGCACAGCAAGTAGTAGAAGATTAGCAATAATCAAATAAGATCTGCCCTTGATGCTGCTGATGCAGCTGCAAGGAGCGTAAACACTGCCATCACAATCAGAAGACCTGCATGGCTGCGCTCCCCTGGTTTTAAACCAGAAATTCAACAGGCTGTACTTAACATGCCTTTTGATAAAAAGCACCTCTTTGGCCCAGAAGTGGACACCACTGTTGAAAAACTGAGAAACGACTCAGATACTGCGAAAGCAATGGGCGATTTGTACACCACCCCATGTAGAGGTTCATTTTGCAGGCCACAGTTCAGAGGCTTCCTCCTCCCAAATAAAGCAACCACAGCAAACCCTGTATCAATGAGGTGGGTTTAGAGGATCCTATAGCGGTCAATACTTCAGGAATAGAGGTAAATTCCAAACCTCTAAACAAACAAAACAACCTAAACAGTGACTTCCTTCCCTCCCTTCCTCTCCACACATCTCCTGTGGGGGGAAGACTACAGCAGTTCCACTCTCATTGGCAAAATATCACCACAGACAGCCCAGACAGCTGGGTATTATCAATTATCCGCAATTGCTATTGCCTAGAATTGAGATCCTCCCCTCCAAACATTCCGCCAAGATACCACAAGTTGTTCCCCGAACATACAGTTCTGTTACAACAAGAAGTACAAACTCTGCTGTTCAAACAGGCAATAGAATTAGTTCCACAGTCCCAACAAGGACAGGAGTATACTCACTATACTTCCTAATTCCCAAAAAAAGATGGCACCCTCAGACCCATATTAGACCTCAGGCCCCTCAATCTATACATCTTGTCAGAGCATTTGCACATGGTAACACTGCAAGATGTTATTCCACTACTGCAAAAACAAGACTTTATGACTGCTCTAGACCTAAAGGATGCGTATTCCCACATACCCATCCACCCAGCACACAGAAATAACTCAGGTTTCTCATAACAGGAAAACACTACCAGTTCAAAGTGTTGCCATTTGGCATAACAACAGCTCCAAGGGTGTTCACAAAGTGTCTAGCAGTAGTAGTGGCATACTTAAGAAGACAACACATCCATGTCTTTCCATATCAGGACGATTGGCTAATAAAATCAAACAATCTTGCACAATGCCAAAAACATACTCGTTATGTGATTGAAACTCTGTACACACTAGGTTTTTCTATAAACTATCAAAGTCACACATTCACCCAGCACAAGTACAACCGTACCTAGGTGCTATCTTAAATACTCAACTAGCTGTAGCGTATCCAACTGTTTAAATGATACAAGCTTTCCAAAATGTAATAGCACTCATATAGCCAAATCGACAATACACTGTAAGATTTATCATGAAGATTCTAGGAATGATGGCATCTTGCATAGCAATAGTTCCACATGCAAGATTAAACATGAGGCCTTTACAACAGTGCCTTGCACAACAATGGTCACAAGCACACAGTCAACTTCAAGAGCTAATGTTGACGGACCGCCAAACACATATGTCCCTTCAATGGTGGAATCGCAGAAATTTAACAAAGGGTCGGTCGTTTCAAGACCCTGTGCCTCAGACCATAATTACAACAGATGCATCAATGATTGGTTGGGGAGCTCACCTAAACAATCAGACCATTCAAGGGCAATGGGATGTCAAACAGAAACAGCTACACATAATCACTTAGAATTATTACCTGTGTTCTTTGCCCTAAAAGCATTTCAACCTCTTCTCAAACAAAGAATGTTCCCATAAAAACAGACAACATGACAACCATGTATTATCTCAACAAACCGAGAGGAACACATTCATCTCAGCTGTCCCTTCTAGCCCAAACAATTTGGAAATGGACAATTCATAATCAAATTCATCTACTAGCACAATAAATTCCAGGAATAGACAATCAGTTGGCGGATCTCCTCAGCAGAAATCACCAACACACACCCACAAATGGGTGATTCACTCCCAAGTACTTAAAAAGTGGGGAACACCAGACCTAGATCTATTCGCAACAAGCGAAAATGCAAAATGCCAAAACTTCACATCCAGACACCCACAGCCTCTATCCAAGGGCAATGCTCTATGGATCAGTTGGTCAGGGATGTTTGCTTACGCTTTCCCCCTCTCCCACTCCTTCATTTCTAGTCAACAAATTACGTCAAACGTCACTCAGCATGATACTTATAGCACCACCATGGGCACGCCAGCCTTGGTACACAACACTATTAGACCTATATGTAGTATCTCACTCCAAACTCCCAAACAGACCAGATTTGTTAACACAAAACAAAGGTCAAATCAGGCATCCAAACCCCCAATGCTCTCAATCCTAGCAATTTGGCTCCTGAAGTCATAGAATTTGGTTATTTAAATCTTCCATCAGAATGTATGGAAGTAATTAAACAAGAATGAAAACCTACTACTAGACAGTGATACGCAAACAAGTGGAAAAGATTTGTCTACTATTGTGGATTTAAGACCATAGATCCACTTACAGCCTCTACACAAGATATTGTATGCTATTTACTTCATTTACAGAAATCAAATTTGGCTTTTTCATCCATAAAAATACACCTTACTGCAATATCTGCATACTTACAAACTATTCAACATACTTCTCTATTCAAAGTTCCTGTTATCAAAGCCTTCATGGAAGGATTAAAACACATCATTCCACCCAGAACACCACCTGTTCCATCATGGAATTTAAATATTGTACTTACCAGACTCATGGGACCACCTTTTGAACCCATGCACATTTGCCAAATTCAATTTTTAACATGGAAGGTCGTCTTCCTTGTGGCTACTACTTCTTTAAGAAGAGTTAGTGAAATACAAGCATTCACTCTTGAAAAACCTTTTTTCCAAGTGCACAAATATAAGGTTGTACTAAGAACAAATCCAAAATTTCTACCAAAAGTAGTATCTCCTTTTCACATCAAACAAACAGTGGAATTTCCAGTCTTCTACACACAGCCAGATTCTGTGGCAGAAAGAGCTCTTCATACCCTAGATCTTAAAAGAGCTCTTACAGGGAGTGCAGAATTATTAGGCAAGTTGTATTTTTGAGGATTAATTTTATTATTGAACAACAACCATGTTCTCAATGAACCCAAAAAACTCATTAATATCAAAGCTGAATATTTTTGGAAGTAGTTTTTAGTTTGTTTTTAGTTTTAGCTATGTTAGGGGGATATCTGTGTGTGCAGGTGACTATTACTGTGCATAATTATTAGGCAACTCAACAAAAAAAAATATATACCCATTTCAATTATTTATTATTACCAGTGAAACCAATATAACATCTCAACATTCACAAATATACATTTCTGACATTCAAAAACAAAACAAAAAAAAATCAGTGACCAATATAGCCACCTTTCTTTGCAAGGACACTCAAAAGCCTGCCATCCATGGATTCTGTCAGTGTTTTGATCTGTTCACCATCAACATTGCGTGCAGCAGCAACCACAGCCTCCCAGACACTGTTCAGAGAGGTGTACTGTTTTCCCTCCTTGTAAATCTCACATTTGATGATGGACCACAGGTTCTCAATGGGGTTCAGATCAGGTGAACAAGGAGGTCATGTCATTAGATTTCCTTCTTTTATACCCTTTCTTGCCAGCCACGCTGTGGAGTACTATGACGCGTGTGATGGAGCATTGTCCTGCATGAAAATCATGTTTTTCTTGAAGGATGCAGACTTCTTCCTGTACCACTGCTTGAAGAAGGTGTCTTCCAGGAACTGGCAGTAGGACTGGGAGTTGAGCTTGACTCCATCCTCAACCCGAAAAGGCCCCACAAGCTCATCTTTGATGATACCAGCCCAAACCAGTACTCCACCTCCACCTTGCTGGCGTCTGAGTCGGACTGGAGCTCTCTGCCCTTTACCAATCCAGCCACGGGCCCATCCATCTGGCCCATCAAGACTCACTCTCATTTCATCAGTCCATAAAACCTTAGAAAAATCAGTCTTGAGATATTTCTTGGCCCAGTCTTGACGTTTCAGCTTGTGTGTCTTGTTCAGTGGTGGTCGTCTTTCAGCCTTTCTTACCTTGGCCATGTCTCTGAGTATTGCACACCTTGTGCTTTTGGGCACTCCAGTGATGTTGCAGCTCTGAAATATGGCCAAACTGGTGGCAAGTGGCATCGTGGCACCTGCACGCTTGACTTTTCTCAGTTCATGGGCAGTTATTTTGCGCCTTGGTTTTTCCACACGCTTCTTGCGACCCTGTTGACTATTTTGAACGAAACGCTTGATTGTTCGATGATCACGCTTCAGAAGCTTTGCAATTTTAAGAGTGCTGCATACCTCTGCAAGATATCTCACTATTTTTGACTTTTCTGAGCCTGTCAAGTCCTTCTTTTGACCCATTTTGCCAAAGGAAAGGAAGTTGCCTAATAATTATGCACACCTGATATAGGGTGTTGATGTCATTAGACCACACCCCTTCTCATTACAGAGATGCACATCACCTAATATGCTTAATTGGTAGTAGGCTTGCGAGCCTATACAGCTTGGAGTAAGACAACATGCATAAAGAGGATGATGTGGTCAAAATACTCATTTGCCTAATAATTCTGCACTCCCTGTATGTACTACATAGACAGAACTAAAGATTTTAGAAAAACAAAACAACTTTTTGTTGCTTTCCAACAACCACATACAAGCAATCCCATATCAAAACAAGGTATAGCAAGATGGATTGTTAGACGTATACAAACATGTTATATCAAAGCAAAAAGACAACGTTTGATCACTCCTAAAGCACATTCTACAAGAAAGAAGAGTGCAACAATGGCTTTTTTAGGAAACATACCAATGGTTGACATTTGTAAAGCAGCTACATGGTCAACCCCTCATAGATGTACAAAACACTACTGTGTTGGTGTATTCTCACAGCAACAAACCACTGTAGGCCAAGCTGTATTAAAGACATTATTCCAAAAAACTTCAACTCCTACAGGCTAGCCACCGCTTTTTGGGAGGACTAACTGCTTTGGAGTCTATGCATAGCATGTGTATCTGCAGCTACACATACTATCGAACAGAAAATGTAACTTACCCAGTGTACATCTGTTCATGGCATGTAGTGCTGCAGATTCACATGCACCCTCCCTCCTCCCCGGAAGCCTGTAGTTGTTTAAGTTGCTAACATTTGTACATATGTATATACATTTACATTTGCAGGGACATCTCTTTTATTTTCTATACTCTATTACTCCTTTCTTCACCCTCTGTGGGAAAACAGTCTAACAATGGAGTCGATGCCCTTGCGCAATGGAACCGAGAGGAGGAGTCACTTGATCCCATGACTCCAAAAAGACTTCTTCTAAAAAAAAAAAAAAGCTTGTAATACACCGAGCCCAACACCAGATGTCAGAAGGGATATGCATAGCATGAGAATCTGCAGCAGTACATGCCACGAACCGATGGAAACTGGTAAGTGACATTATATATATGAGAGTTGTGGGTCTCATTTATTGACTGTTTGTATTTGTGAATGTCTTGCGCTCCTCTTTTAAGCCTAAGGCTGCTCGACCACATTACCTCCAAATAGACACTTTGGGATTGCATAGCAAGCCCCTGCCCACTCATTTGGGAACCCCTGGACTCTTTACACAGAAAATCTAGTTATTGACATATCACATAAAGAGCCAGAATTGGAAATGGCCCTGTCTGCGGGGTTATCCCCAAACTTGTTGCCTTTCTCCTCATATTTTTCTTTTTTGTTGGATTTAGGATTCTGGGCACTTTACTGCTGCTAATCAGTGCTAAAGTGCATGTACTTTCTGATAAAACGTGGTATGATTGGCTTACACATGTTTGGCATATTTAATTTAGAAGTAAGTGCCGGAAAGTAGGATCTTTTTGACATAGTTACCCCCACTTTTCGCCTGTTGTGTGTGTTTAGACTGCAGTACATTGGGATCCTGCTAACCAGGACTTCAGATTCCTTCACCCACCATTGGCCAGGGGTCTCCCATAGGCTGCAGCATGTATTATGCCACCCATGGAAGCCCATGCAAACTGTGTTTGCAGGTCTTCCATTGCAGCCTGCGTGACATGGTGCATGCACCTTTCATAAGGCTTGTCTTATATCGCAGTCACTGCACTTGGACACTGTACGTTACCCTTCTGGTAGGCACTTCAGCTTAAGGACAGAGTGCATAGTTCTGAGTGTGAGGGTACCCCTGCACGAGCACTGGTATCCCTACAAACCTCACTCCACTATCTGAGCTTTGTAAGTGCGAGGAAGCCATCTCAAGGTATATAGTGGACACTGGTCAACACGAGATGTCCAACTACATAATGGTTTCCCCAAACATAGGCTTGTTTGGTATCAAACATGTTGGAATTATGCAACTACACCGATTACAATGTTAGTTGCATGATACCATGTACTCATGGTACTCATGGATCCCCCATGTCTTCCTGTACAGCCTTGCAGTGTCTGCACGTCAGTCCACGCTGTTGCTTACCCCAGATACTGTTCTGCCTGCCTGCTGATGACCCTAACTCAAGCAAGGGAAGGTAGAACGAAGGGTGTCCTGTAGGAGAGAGGTGTAACCACCTCTCCCTTTGAAATGAGTATCTCTGGGCCAGGGTGTGGTGGCCTCCGAGTACCACCAGACTGCTTTGAAGGGCACATTTGATGCCGTCCTTGCGTTAACAGGTTTGCTCCAATATAGTAACTTTTGGTTCCCGCTGTGGCGCGAAACTACACCGCATCAGGGGAGTGACCCAACCCCCTGTCCAGCTCTTCCCCTAATAAGGTGCACAGAGCTCTGCCAGATAGCCCAATGGCCATCTTGGAAACGGGATGGACAGAGGCCCCTGGGAGCATCTGACTGGTTAGGCCAGCTAGGTGACGTCCCAGACCCCCTCTGATAGGGGGGGGTCACCACAGGTAGTGTCCAACCCCTTTTCTGGGTTACTTAAGCGCTCCCCTGAGGGTGGGAACCTAGTTTCGTCAAGCAAGACTTGACAAGTAAGTCCCTACATGACACTTCCTGCACCTGGCCTCCGGAACTGCTGCTGGTCTGCCTTAGAACCTGAAACACAACTGTATCCAATGGGAAGGCTCCTACTGCAACATTGTTTCTCCAGCTCCTGCAGGAATTCTGCAACATCCGTGGGTGTGCATCCTCCACAGTTACAAGGACTCTGCCTGCATCAGGAAGCAAGAAGGACTCTCCCTTAGAGTGAAGGAGTCACTCCCTCTGCATCTGCAGACACCTTGACAATAAAGATCGGCTGGTGGATCCTGTTGTCCCACTGACATCAAAATGCCCTGCAACATGGGTGGTGGTTCTGCGGCCCTCTCCAGGTCCAACTTGTCTTTTTTCTAACTTGGGAGATGGTGTGCCTTTGCTGTGGCCACTGGGACAGAACACCTGTGCACAGCGTCTGTTGCTGTTACCAAGCCTTGGTGACTATTCCTCCCGAAGATCTTCAAGCTCCAAGAAACCCTGGCCTCCACCACCTTGCCACTCCAAGAACAGCGGCTGTAGGAAATTGCCATCTTTCTAGCATAGTTACCCCCAACTTTTTGCTTGATGTCAGTGTGTTTGGACTGTAGTTCACTGCGATCCTGCTAACCAGGGCCCAAGTGAATGTGCTCTCTTCCCCTAAATTTAGTTGCTGGTAAATCCTTTCACCTACAATTGGCATACTTGTGCACCCATATAAGTCCCTAGTATATAGTGCCTAGGTGCCCCATGGGCTGCAGCATGTGTTATGCAACCCACGGGAGCCCATGCAAACTATGACTGCAGGCCTGCCATTGCAGCCTCTGAAATGGTGCATGCACCCTTTCACTACCGAACCTAACCACTGCACTTAGACATTATAAGTGCCCACGGGCAGGGTGCATGTCTCAGTGTGAAGGTACGCCTGCATGAGCAGTGTACCCCTACAGAACCCAGGCCAATTCCTGGACTCTAAGTGCAGGGAAGCCATTTTAGGTATGAAGAGGACACTACTAATCAACAACTACATAATGGCTTGTCTGAACGTGGACTTGTTTCATATCAAACATGTTGGAATCCTGCACCTACACAGATACCAGTGTTAGTTGCTTGATACTATGTATTCTGGGGGTTGCTTATAGGATCCCCCAGTTCTGCCTGTGTAGCCTTATGAGGCTCTAGCTACCAGCCTACGCTGCAGCTGACCCCAGACACTGTTCTGCCCTCCTGCTGGTGAGCCAGACTCGGGCCGGACAAGCAGAACAAAGGATTTCCTGTAAGGGAGAAGTGTGTATTAGGTGTCCAAGGGGTAGGGTGGGGTGGCCTCTGAGCGCCACCAGACTTCTTTGAAGAGCGCATTTGGTGCCCTCCTTGCATAATACGGTTTGCAACAGTTCAGGAACCCCCAGTTCCCGCTCTGGTGTGAAACTACTCAAATGACAGGGGAGTGACCACCCCCATGTCCAGCTCCCTCCCCTGGAGGTGCACAGAGCTCTGCCAGTTGACCTCTTGAGTCTGCCATCTTGGAAATAAGATGGGCAGACGTTCCGAGGAGCATCTGACTGGTTAGGCCAGGTAGATGACGCCCCTGACCCCCTCTGATAGGTGGGTCACTGCAGAGAGTGATTAACCCCCGTCTTCAGAGAGTCACGAGCCCCCTATAGGGTTACTTAAGGGCTCCCTCACAGTGGGGTCCTCAGAGTCGTTGAACAAGACTCTCCAAGGAACTCTCTGCAAGACATCTTCTGCCCCTGGCCTCTGGAACCATTACTGGTCCTTGTTTGGGCATTGTTTCTCAGGATCTTGCAACAATTCTGCCACATCCGAGGCAGTGCATCCTCCAGGGTCACAAGGACTCTGATTGCACTAGGAAGCACAAAGGAATCCCTCCCCTGCATCCGCAGGCACCTCAAGACAACTTTGACCGGCTGGTGGGGTCTGCTGTCCAGACATCTGAAGATCCTGCAACATAGGTGGTGTTTCTGTGGCCTCCTCTGGGTCCTTCCTGTCTTCTAACCAACTTGGGAGACTGTGGGCACTGCAACTGTTGCACTTGCCAGGGCTTGTTGACTCTTCCTCTGGGAGATATTCAGGCACCGAGAAGCCCTGGCCTCCAGCACTCCGCAATGCAAAGATCAGCCCTTGTCCTGCAGCTCCCGTGGATCAGCCCTTGTCCTGCAGCTCCTGCGACTTCTGTTTTGTTGTGCTGGTGAGGCCTTCCTTTGTCCATCACCAGTGGGGGCTCTATAGACTTCTGTTGGCCTTCCTCTGGGCTGAGGGCCAGCTCTGACTCCCCCCTCCTGGGTAGAGTCTCCTGGACCTTGCTGGTCCCCAAAACTTTGCAAACTTCTTCAGCTCCTGTTTGCGTTTGCCAGTGGCTGTTGGTGACCTATCCGTTCACTAACCCTCCTGCAGTACGGTTACTGTCGAGTGACAGCTCATAGGTAGCTCCTGGGATCTTCTGCAGCTCCTGGACCCTGTAGCTGGAATTCCTCTTTCACCAACTTGCAGGAACTTCATCTTCTGGGGAGTGGGCATTGCCACCTGCACCCCGTGGGCACCTATAAGGGTGCTGGACTCTGTCCCCTTCCTTTGCAGTATCAGACACAAATGGTTCCCAAGGGGGAGGTGTTGTCCTTGACTTTCACAGCTATTCTGTTGTTTATAAAGTGTAATCAGAGGAAATTTGTTTACAAAATTATACAGTTTTTAATAAATATCAAGAAAGCAATTTTGGTTAGATTACCATGAAATATACTGTGCTCCCATAAAGTGACGGCGCAGTGCAAAGTGAAAATAGTGCACTTGTGCTATGTACATATATACATGTGAGTGGAACAAAATATAGTGTTGTACTGGGATATCTATTCTTTGGATATCCACATTAGCCAATTTGAAACCAGTCCACAATTATATGTTTTGTTGACGTTTCAACCCAATTTCCGGATTAATCAGTGCAGGGTCATCATCAGGACGCTAAAAATATATCCAGAGACAGCAGAAAATGTATTGTAACTCTCATTTAATGGTCTGCGCAAAGTCCAGAGGAAAGGACTTTCTCATGATTGAAACAGGCATGTGGGCACCAATCTCGAACCGCTAATGGAAGGAAGGCCTGGGTTAAACGACCACCCACCACTCCATGTTTACATCTCCCTTTGCAGGTCCTCCACGTCTGGAATCCGTCACCGTGTTCCACCAATTCGAGGCATCCACTGACTTCAGAGAAAGCCCTTTCTCCCCTCTGCATCCTGGTCCCTGGTGTAGGTACTCCTGTCTTCTGGGTATCCTCGGATAGGGACACTCTCCATCCATTTATCCTCTGGTCTGCTGGTTTCCTCGGGGTCCACTGGGAAAGGTTTTGAATTCCACAAACTCCAACCACTACTCTGTGTTAGTCTGTGAGACTCCTGGTTGCTGGGGCCACTTATTGTACTTACCTATGATGTTCCTAACTGTCCCAGTCCCTAGCTAACTACCACACTTACCTTGGTTGGGGTCACTGTTTCATATTCCACTTTTTTAGTATATGGTAGTCGTCCCCCAATAGAGCCCTGTGTATTTTTATGCTATTTCTGCTGATTATTTGTGTATATACTGTGTGTATATCTCCAAAGGGAGGTATATCAATGCTAGTTTAGTAGTAGTGCTGTAATAAAGAATCCTTTGTTTTTGCAACACTTGTGTGGTGCTTTCTTGTGAGTGAGTTATTGTCTGGCTACTGTGATATTGCAAGTTCTTTACATTCCTCCTGGATAAGCTTCAGCTGCTCATCTCAGCTACCCCTAGAGAGCTTGTGCTATGACACCTATTCACTATCACTTAAGGTTGCCTGGATTCAGTATCGGGTGCCACACCATAGGTTTACACCATAAACTGACCCAGCCTCCTACAGCTGCCTCCTTGTAACTCCTGCGGCGTGGGACTTTTTCTTTGTTGTTCTGCTGAGGCCTTCCTGTGCCTGCAGCCAGTGGGTCATCCTGGGGGCTCCAACAATTACGGCTGGCTCTCCTGCTTGCTGAGAGCCAGCCCTGACTCCCCTCCAAGGGTCGAGTCGCTTAGACCTTGCTGGGCCTCCAAATCCTGCAAAATTCCCTGCAACTTCTTACTGCTTTTGGCAGTGCTTGCTGGTGGTTCTGCGTGGGACAGCTCGTGGGCGACTCCAAGGATCTTCCTGCATAACCTGGACTCATCACCTTGACTCCGCAGCTGTACACCTTCCATCACCGACCTGCAGGAACTTCTCCCCAAAAAGGGTGGGCATTGCTTACATGCACCGCTTGGACATCTGAGCGGGCGACTTCAAGGATCTTCCTACATCACCTGGATTCCGCAGCTGTACACCTTCCATCACCGACCTGCTTGAACTTCTCCCCAAGAAGGGTGGGCATTGCCTACCTGCACCGCCTGAACATCTGAGTGGTCTGGACTCTGTCCCCTTGTTTTTCAGGTTCTTCTTGTCTGGAATCCATCCTGGGGTTCCGCCAACCTGGTCCACTGATCGTGACAGCAGCTGGGCAAATGAGGCGACCATTAACTCCTATGAAAGTTTGCGACATCACTTCACTGTAGACCCAGCTCCCTGGTGTAGGTAGTCCACATTCCTGGGTATCCATGGGTGGGGACACTATCAAACCTTCCTTGTGCCAACTGGTTTTCTCTGGGAAGGATCCTGAATCCTAAAAATTCCAACCACGACTGTCCTCTGTTAGCATGTGGGACATCTGGCTAGATAGCACCTCTGCACACAGGCACCTGGGGGTGTTTCTACTACTTGCCTTGGGTACTTTCGTACTTCTCCAGACCTTGGAATCCTAACACACTTACCTTGTTTGGATACCTCCATTCTTATAAAGTTTTCTTAGTATATGGTTTGGTTCCCCCATAGGGCCCCATGTATTTCTATGCCTTTCCTGCTTGTTACGAACTATATTGTTTGTAGATATCTCCGATTGGAGATATACCAAATTTAGGTTAGTACTAGTGTTCTAATAAAGGATACTTTATTTTTGTAACTCCTGATGTGGTTCTTTCTTGTATGGACATCACTGACTGGCTATTGTAAGTGATTTACACTTCTCCCCCTAAAGAGCTTTGGTTATCTAGGCATCAAAACAATATCACTAAGAGTTGCCTGGACTCAATATAGGGTGCCACAGTACGCCATAAAGTTAGCCAGCCTCCTACATTAAGTCCTTGTAAAGTGGTATACCATATGTCCATGGCCTGTAAATTAAATGCTACTGCTGGCCTGCAACAATGGCTTGCGTGCGCAGTTTACTGCCACATTGATTTGCCAAGTCCTAAACTCCCCTTTTAGTACATCTAAGTCACCCCTAAGGTAGCACCTAGGTAGCCCTATGGGCAGGGTGCTGCTCTGGCAGAAGTATTACACACCTGTCCAAACAGAATAGCCTGCAAATCTGCATTCCAAGCCAGGGGACTTCAAAGAGTGCTCCCACCTTTGTAATGCAGATCTGGCTTCCCTCAGAAGTGAGGAGATGTTGACCTCCATGGCCAGAGTCAATTTGGTTTCTGGACAGATGGGAAAATCCGCTATGAAGGAGGCGTTTGCACTTGCAGGTTGGATACAACTCTAAGGTGACAAGCCTGACGTGAACAAAAAATTACTAATTTCCACCATGTTGTATGTGTTTGGGACAGCCTGATGCCCCCTCCTCAAAGGAAGTGGTCATCTATGGAGTGTAGTGACCCCTCGGGTAAGTAGCCCATTAGCTACTACCCTTCACACCCCTTAAAGCCCCTGAATTGAGTATTTAGAGGTCCCCCTGTTACCAGGACTTCAGATTCACTGGACCACAGAAGGAGGTCACAAAGAGCCACGAAAAGCAAGAACTGAGGTGTAGCGACTGACTTGGCCACAACCCTGCTGGTCTGCCTGCTACTCTTGACAATTGTGCCAAAGACGACTTATCATGCAGCTGTTCTGCCTCCAAAAGCCAGGGTGGACTGCCAGTACCTTGAGAAGTAACCAGGCTCCCATATGGAGTAGCAGAGCTGCTTCCCTGCATGTACCAAAGATTCAGCAGGACTCTGGTTCGCCAAAACCCAATATCGGACAGCACCACTGCACCTCGTCCCCTAGCCAGAGTGGAAGTGGGCCAATATTGCCCCTCCTCCACCGCTTGCAGCATCATTCTGACCGGACTGATCACCATTGAAGTGAATGGAACATTCATCGCCATAACACACCTTTGCACCTGGATGCCCCAGAGCCCGCCAAGGTGAACTGTTGGTGTGGCCTTGGACCTTTCCGCATACTGACCTCAAGTCCAGAAGAACAGTCCTGTAAGTTGTTGATTAGTACCCTATGCAGTGTCCCTTTCTCACAATCAGATGCATCCATAGACAGGCATCCTCTGCCTTCAACTTTGGAGCTACCTTCTCCACCAACTTGTGTTTCTCATCATTCATTTTAAATAATGTCACACTGGTCTGTCTTTTTTCTACTCAACAGCCTACAAGATAAGCCTCATGTTTCCTCAAACCTATAACTATTCCTTTCAATCACAACAGAATCCTGAAATTCATCACGAGCATCAATCAGAATCAAAGATCACCCCCCCCCCCCCCCCAAAGACATGAGTTCTACTCTATTCCTAATTTGTTTTGTAAATCTGTCTGATGGCCTTCAACCCCACTTCTAATATATAATCCATTTGACACTGTCACAATTGCCCAGTGCCTGTTTTGATCCTTTGCTGAAGTAGTACCACTTTTATGTGATGCTTAAGATTTTCTTTAGGGCCACTACTTAAAGCTGTGTTGAAGTACTACCTCTTTCAGTGTAAAAGTACTTCATCTCCCACCCCAAATCCTTTGACCTGTGTAGTGGTAAAAATAAAATAGTTGTTCTTTACACAATGCTTTGGATAACCCAGTGAAGTTATCAATACTGTGCAAAATGCTTGGATTTGTGCTGTTTCTGTTTGGGGGGAAAAGCCATACTAATGAACCGTTTTCCTAGATGACTGACATCCTGGGATCGCTAATTTTCATTTTTGTTTTTGGAGCATCTCATTGTTGGATGCATTAATGAATGCAGAGGGCGTTTCTTTTTGAAACTGCAAGTGCCATAATTTGTAGAAAAATAATTCCTATCATTAGTTTGATGGCAGTGTTTCTCCCTCCTTCAACATTTGAGATTCCCTATCGCCTCCTGCTTGTGATGATTGTGCATTTCTGCAGGTTTGCAGAGGTAGGCTTTCACGATACATGCTGTTTCAACTGAAGCTCTGATTTGGTCTCTTTTTTTTGCCTTGGTCAGGTTAATGATGTATGATCCTTTCCCCCTCAGTGCTCCATTTCCTTTCTCTTTACAGTGGATATAGATGTGGAGGACTACTATCCTGCATTTCTTGACATGGTGAGAAATCTGCTAGATGGCAATATGGAAGCACTGCAGTATGAGGACTCGTTGCGAGAGATGTTTACCATCCATGCCTTTATTGCCTTTACCATGGACAAATTGATCCAGAGCATCGTCCGACAGGTGAGGCTGCTTCTGTATGGGAATGTGGGTTTTGATTGTGTGCTGTGCAGACGGGAAGCTCTCATTAATTGCTATTCTTTATTTTGGTGATTGTCAAGGAACATTGAGCCTTTAAAGAATGTGTAGACCAAACAGCTTAGTGAATGGTAATTAAGCTGTGTTTTTTTCCCAACCAAATTAAATATTTTCTAAGTTCACAGGCTGGGCATTATTCCTCCATCTAGTGGTTTGGTTCGGAAAGGTCCTTGACCCCCCTCCTCCTCCCATGCCCCCCACCCCCTTTTTCCTTCAATACTAGTGAAAGGCCTGTCCTCAGCTATGTCAGATGCACTCTGAATCCCCAATGCATTGTCACCATCTTCGAATTCTTTTTTTCGTTGTTGGGTGCAGAAGCAAGGTCTACTGCTGTGGGTCATGCGAACCAAAAAATTAGGGAAGCACTGAAAGCACACCATCATAATTGAGGAGGAGTGGAGTCTCAAAAGAAAACCTTTAAAAAACACAGTTTTTTTTAAATTAGGTTTTGACCACGTGGTCAGAGAATTGGCAGCATAGTGGTGTTGGTAAGGGAACACTCCTTTTCGAGTTTGCCTCAAATACCACCACACGTTGTGCAGAAAGTAATACAAGTTGTGCAATTAGTGCCTATCTAAAGACCACCTAGTGGAGGGGTTTCAAGTGTGTGCGGAGTTCTTTCCCTGAAACATTAAAGTGAGGGAGAAACAAAGGTGGACTCGTTATGAAATGGTGCAATTAAGACAACCCCATCAGTCACTTAAGGACTTAGGACTCTCCAACCACATTGAAACTGTCCAACATAGCCCAGTTGCCCAGGGAGATCAAGGGTCAGACATCGAACAATCCGCACAGTCCTGGAGGAAAGCGAGGCATAGGAAGGCACATAAGAGTGTGGAAACACCAAAAAAAAAAGACAAGACTTCAAGCAGTACTGAACTGAGGCCTGTGGTGAAAATCCCCCAGAACTACAGTGCCGCCTAAACGAGACGTAGTCCAAGGTAGAGTCAAAACCTAGGTACCCCACAAGTCTAAAACAAAGGACACTATTAAGGGCACACCTTCTCAATCTGGCTTTACACTGAGGACAAGGAGCTGAACAAAGCACTTTTTTACTCCAGAAAGGTAGGCAGCAATGGGGAAACCTGCTTTTTGTACATTTCTCCCCACTTTTGCCCCCATTTTTCAATATTAGGCACTGTAATGGTTTTGAAACACCTTGTGCTCTGACCCTGAACAATGTGCATGGTTGATTGGCTCAAACCCAATTGGCTTGGTTTAACCTACTTTTAAGGCCCTAGCATATGGTCCCAGGGGTACCTAGGTCCTGTAGTTTAAGGTGTCACTTGTGCACTACATCACTATAGTTGTCCCACCATGAGTGTGACAAAGTACAGCCTGTCTCTCAGGCTGCCAAAGCAGACTGGTAGAGCAGTTTTAACTGCTAAGTCTACATTGCCATTTGAAGCACCAGCGAGTCCTAAGGCATGGTGCAATATGTTACAAAGCAGAGCCTGTGTTTTATAGGTTCTGACCCTAAAAAGCCTAAATTGTTGTTTTTTCTGTAAGAAGCTGGTAGCCCCATTGGCAAGTACAAAGTTAAAGGCTGACACGCCATTCCCGCTAACTTCTGAATGGGACTACCAAAGTTGGTACTTCAAGATATCAAACAACTCATTACATATATCTTGACTTTATGCCCAAGTCGTAATTAATTTAACTTGTTGATACATGCAACTTTTAGAAAGTTGCCACTCTGTTCCCCAATTTTCCATTGACCATTTGCTAAGGCTGACAATGAGTCAGCTTTCTGCCCTACTGAGGGCTGTGTGAGCGACTCCCAGGAAAGCTAACAATAGAAGCCTGCCACTGCAGGAGGTGTTACCTCCTCCTGGCAGGAAGCCACAGTGGGTGTTAGCCCAAAAGGTGAGCTTCAAAGGAAAAGCTGCCTTTGACTGGCAGGTAGTGCACACACATGAGGGACTGCTGTATTGCTTAGGTAGACAGGCTAGCAGCAGGGACAGAGATGGAAACAGTTGCCAAACCGTTTTTTTTGTGGGCCTGTAGCCCTCAGGCACACCTCTAGGATAGGCTACCAATCTCCAGACACCAGGTGAAGGGTCCTGACATCATGGGCGTGGGCAGAGTAGGGCACTCTCGGTTAGCTAGAAACTTCACAGGAAGTTGTTACACGGTAAGAGGGAACCTAGTAGCCCATTGGCTAGTGTCTGCAACCCCCCCCTGAGGTCACTTTCTGGGCATAAAGTGGCACACAGAGCTCAAATCTCGCTTGGCTGGAGAGGAGCACAAAAGGACTGCTCTTCTGACCCTGGAATAGGCATGGAGGCTGCACAGAAGTTGGACTGCACCTTCTGCTTCTTGGGCTAGCAAAGGAAAAGATCGTGGCTACTGTGTTCTGCTTGTGGAGACGCTGTCCCCAGATCCCAGCTAGAAGCAGTGACTCCAGGAATAAGCTGGCTGACTTTCTGTTTGCAGCACTGGGCCACAAAAGCAGAACAAGCCTTCTAGGGCCAGTTAATAGCCAAGATACCTGGATTGCCACTCCTTGCCGCCGTGCAATTTAAGAGATCAGGACCACATATTCAGAAGTTGTACCGAGTCTGCTGGACCCAGGAGAGTTGTAGAATTGCAACTAGGTCGCCCAGAAGGAGAGTTATCGCCAAGAGAAGAAAAATGCTGAAATCGCTATGCTGGGCGACTGGTAGCTCAGTGGTGACTGGGACTTGTGCGGTCCCATGGAGTACTTCAACGAACGTTGATGCCTGTCGCCAGAATCACCGGACAGTGGACCGAGGAGTAGCCCCAGGAAGACCCTCATAACTGCACAGCATCCTTGAGCATCTTTAACATCCTGTATCCTTTGTATCAGGACAACTCCATAGAAATCAGTGGCAAGGGGCCACAGACACTAGAACTGACTGAAAACTCCTTTCCTTGAGGAGGTAACTGTCTCTTACGGCCTTACTGGTCCCTGTTTACTTTCTCCCTGCCGGAGTTGGTCACCCAAAGTAACTCTAAGATAACTGCATTCCAACTTCATTCATTGAATTTGCCAATGCTTGTTTGTGGTTAAGTGAAAAGTTTTTGTTTCTTATAAAATCTGTATTTCTGCAACCATCCAGTGGTTTATTTTCCTTTTGGTGTCCATTAATTCATAAAAATATTCTTTACTTTTATAAATTAGTGTCGGATTTCTTGTGTGTTGAGTTTTTCTTCAATTGTTTTGCTGCTGTGTAACTGTTTTACAGTTGTTTCTTTGCATAAGCCTGACTTCTCAGAGCCACAGCTACCCAGGGCTGAGCTAAGGTAACAAACGAAACCTCGTAAAGAGGTTGGTAGTGTTATGTAGTGAGGTCATTCAACCGTGTCACCACAGAAGTGGCGATCGATATTGAAAACAGAAGATGAATGTTTGAAGCTAGAATTGTTTAGTTTCTGCTAAGCAAAAAGCTACTTCTGTGTATTCCCCCAAGAGATTCAGAATCCCACAAAACCAGTAAGGGAAATATAACAGGGACAAAAACAGAGAGAACTTGAAACCCCATCAGAGTTGTTGTACAGGGTGGAGGAACTGCTTGAGGAACCTATGGCGGACACTGACACAGCCCAGGAACTAGAGCCATAGGAGGGTCTGGACAGACTCCCCAAGGAAAGGATTTTACCGCCAGATTACCTTTCAAAGTATAATAATTTGATCAAGAGAGCAGCAGGCACCCATGGAGTCAAACTGGAGGTGGAGCAGGCAGAAGCATGCTTCCTACTTGAAACTTCATTACCAGCACTTAGAAAGACTTAACGTCTTCCCATGCTACTCTTGATGAGGAGGAAAAAGCTTTTTTTTTTTGGGGAGCCAGCATCCTTTAAACCGGTAACACAGAAGTTAGAGAAAAGGTGTAAACCCTCCAACTAATGCACATTGTATAGTATTAGCAGTTTGCCGGCACTCTCTAATTGTGTCCACAGCTAGGAAAAGGCCCAACGCTCCCATCTCCACAAGTGCTCCACTCAATAAGGAGAGAAAAAACTTAGCATGGTGGCAGAAAAATAAAGCTCAGCGGCCACACAGTGAAGGATTAAAATGCAAATAGTTGCAAAGTAACCCCCTTTTTGGGTAGTCATCCTAATGATTTCATTTTGTTTTTGGGACTTGCCTGTTGGTAATTTTGAACTCTAACACTGGGTCACCACAATCCAGTGTATGTGCTCTTAACCACAACACATGTCAAAATTGGCTTCAAACCTGATTGACACATTTAACTTTCCTATAAGGTCATGGCATATGGTGCAGAATATACCCATGGCATTGAAAGGTAAATGCCACTTGTGGACTACAGAACACTGCTGCAGTCTTTTCAAAATCTGCCTTTATACAGGGATGAACACCTGTTTTAAGTATTAAATACACCCCCACTGTAGGAGGCTGGCCTGGCTTGTAGTGGGTACCAGAGGTACTTACACCTTGTTCCAGGTCCAGTTATCCCTTATTAGTGTAGAAGAGGTGTTTCTAGCAGCTTAGGCTGATAGAAGGTAGCTATGGCAAAGCAGCTTAGACTGAACTAGGAGACATGTAAAGCTCCTACCCACTGGTGTCATATGCACAATATCATAAGAAAACACAATACACCGAAGTACTAAAAATAAAGGTACTTTATTTCTATGACAATATGCCAAAAGTATCTCAGTGAGTACCCTCAGTATGAGGATAAGGTATATACACAAGATATATGTACACAAACCAAACTTAGGTAAGTAATAGCAAGAAAAGTAATGCAAGCAGTGTAAAATGACAGTAGATTGCAATAGGAGCACATGGGTATAGGGGCAACACAAACCATATACTCCAAAAGTGCAATGCGAACCACGAATGGACCCCAAACCTATGTGAGCTTGTAGAGGGTCGCTGGGACTGTAAGAAAACAGTGAGGGTTAGAAAAATAGCCCACCCCAAGATCCTGAAAGGTAGGTGTAAAATGCACCTACTACCCCCAGAGAGCACAGAAGTCGTGATAGGGAGATTCTGCAGGAAGAACAAACACCAGCAATGCAACAACAGTGGATTTCCGGACCTGAGTACCTGTAAGACAAGGGGACCAAGTCCAATAGTCGCGACAGTGTCGAGAGTGAGCAGGAGCCCAGGAAATGCCAGCTGAGGGTGCAAGGAAGCTGCTACCTGTTGGAAGAAGCTTGGAGTTCTGCAAGAAAGAGGAGAGCTAGGAACTTCTCCTTTGGAGGATGGATGTCCCACGTTGCGATGAAGCTTGCAGAGGTGTTCCCACGCAGAAAGAATGCAAACAAGCCTTGCTAGCTGCAAGGGTGGCGGTAGAGGTTTTTGGTTGCTGCTGTGGCCCAGGAGGGACCAGGATGTCGCCACTTGGAGGAGGAGGCAGAGGGGGCGTCCAGCAAGTCAGGGAGCCCTCACAGAAGCAGGCAGCACCCGCAGAAGTACCTGAACAGGCACTTGGAAGAAGAGTGAACCGGAGTCCACACGAAGTCACAAAAGGGAGTCCCACGACGCCGGAGGATAACTCAGAAGGCTGTGCACTGCAGGAAGGAGTGTCGGGGACCCAGGCTTGGCTGTGCAAGAAGGAAATCCTGGAAGAGTGCACAGGAGCCGGAGCAGCTGCAAATCACACGGTACCCAGCAATGCAGTCTAGCGTGGGGAGGCAAGGACTTATGTCCACCAAACTTGGACTGAAGAGTCACTGGACTGTGGGAGTCACTTGGACAGAGTTGCTGAGTTCCAGGGACCACGCTCGTCGTGCTGAGAGGGGACCCAGAGGACCAGTGATGCAGTCTTTTGGTGCCTGCGGTTGCAGGGGGAAGATTCCGTCGACTCACAAGAGATTTCTTGAGTGCTCCTGGTGCAGAGAGGAGGCAGGCTACTCCCAGAGCATGCAGTACATGGAAACAGTCGAGAAAGCCGGCAGGATGAAGCTATACAAGGTTGCTAGTAGTCGTCTTGCTACTTTGTTGCGGTTTTGCAGGCGTCCTGAGCAGTCAGCGGTCGATCCTTTGGTAGAAGGTGAAGAGGGAGATGCAGAGGAACTCTGATGAGCTCTTGCATTCGTTATCTGGTGAGATCCCCAAAGCAGAGACCCTAAATAGCCAGAAAAGGAGGTTTGGCTACCTAGGAAGGAGGATTGGCTACCAAGAGAGGTAAGAGCCTATCAGAAGGAGCCTCTGACGTCACCTGCTGGCACTGGCCACTCAGAGCAGTCCAGTGTGCCACAGACACCTCTATTTCCAAGAAGGCAGAGGTCTGTGAGACACTGGAGGAGCTCTGGGCACCTCCCCTGGGAGGTGCAGGTCAGGGGAGTGGTCACTCCCCTGTCCTTTGTCCAGTTTCGCGCCAGAGCAGGGCTGGGGGATCCCTAAACCGGTGTAGACTGGCTTATGCAGAGATGGGCACCATCTGTGCCCATCAAAGCATTTCCAGAGGCTGGGGGAGGCTACTCCTCCCCAGCCTTCACACCTATTTCCAAAGGGAGGTTCCTCTCAGAGGAAATCCTTTGTTCTGCCTTTCTGGGCCAGGGCTGCCTGGACCCCAGGAGGGCAGAAACCTGTCTGAGGGGTTGGCAGCAGCTGCAGTGGAGACCCCGGAAAGGCAGTTTGGCAGTACCCGGGTTCTGTGCTAGAGACCCGGGGGATCATGGAATTGTCCCCCCAATGCCAGAATGGCATTGGGGGGACAATTCCATGATCCTAGACATGTTACATGGCCATGTTAGGAGTTACCATTGTGACGCTGTACTTAGGTATTGACCTATGTACAGTGCACGCGTGTAATGGTGTCCCCGCACTCTCAAAGTCTGGGGAATTTGCCCTGAATAATGTGGGGGCACCTTGGCTAGTGCCAGGGTGCCCACACACTAAGTAACTTTGCACCCAACCTTCACCAGGTGAAGGTTAGACATATAGGTGACTTATAAGTTACTTAAGTGCAGTGGTAAATGGCTGTGAAATAACGTTATTTCACGCAGGCGGCAGTGGCAGGCCTGTGTAAGAATAGTCAGAGCTCCCTATGGGTGGCAAAAGAAATGCTGCACTTGGTACTTTCCTACACCCACCCCGGCAAACCTTGCTTGCCCACAAGATAGGGTGCATAATATTAATTAGTAGAATGTGTGGCATTAGAAATGGTGTGTTCCCCCAGCGGCCAAGTCCAAAATTATATTTTCTGGTTGGACTGTAAGTAGTACATAGGAAAAGTCAAAGTATAAATTATACACCTTATAACATTTGATCTGTACCAGATACAGACTCCATTCACAGTTATTTTTTATACCTAATCCAATTGAATGGGTAAAGTTGTATTTTTATTAAATACATGAGAAATGTAACTTTAAAAAAGTTACCTTCACCTTCCCTGAAGCTGCTGGAAGATAATTTGTATTCTCTCCATCAACTGGCCAGCTGTACTTAGCCTGAATTAGTTGTGAAAATTACTCCCAGAGCAGTCTCGCAGAGTCAAAGGCCTGGGAGGGTTATTTTTCCCCTGACAGAAATACCAGTTGGTTTGGATGTGCTTGTACAGGAACTTAATCAACTTCGAAGGGGCCTGTCCTATCCTGTCCCAAGCAGATGTTAGGGCACTTGTAAAGTCCCAGTTTTTGTCCTTGTAGTCTGGCTGGCACTAAACCTAGAGGTAGGAAAGCTACCCCAAAAACGGGTTTTGAGTGACCATAGAGGGGACTGTTCTTAACATGGACACATCTTTTTGTGGCCACACAGGCTCTGCACAAATGGAAAAAAAGTTTCCCATCTTGAATTTTGAGAGTGAGGGGGACTCTGGCATTGAATGCACTGGAGTGAACAAAGTGTTGAAAAAGTGGATAGGCTTGCCCCCAGGAACTTTAACCCAATTGGTACCCAGGATTCAGGCCCTCTGGGGAAAAAAACACTCAACTCCCATTCTGTGTTGGGACTTAAACAATGTTCGTCGAGAAATCTCCGAAGCTCCAAACTGCTTCAAGTATCTGGCCTTCGATTCCACCACAGCAGCAATAGCAGCCTCAGCAGGGAGGTTTTTTTACTTCTCAAAAAGTGCCAGTCTCTCTTTGTGTTGTGGCTGAAAAACTTCTTCAAACTTTGTGACTTTCAGACTTTCACTGTGACCAGTCCACTTGGTTTATTCTACCAGGACTGATGGACTATTGTTGCTACTTTGTGCTTTTTTGCCTTTATTTTGACTAAACTCTTTAAACAGTCACCACAGTCATGGCCTTACTTTCCTTACAACATTTTGCACGTTATTTTATGATTGGGTGTGGAATTTTGTTTTGAGCGACTTTTTCTACTGTGTAGGCATTGCTTAAATATTGTACACTTTGCATTTGATTTAAGCCTGGTTACTTTGTGTCATGTTACCGGAGATTGAGCACAGGTTTGTTTTATTTAGTGTGACATCTAGCGGGTGGTGTCCTTATCTTTTGAGGTGGACTCATGTCGGAACGAAACATAATACAGTACATGAATTCTGCAGAATTGGAACACAAACTACCATATGTAGAAGAAAATGCTTTGCGTAGGGAGAGAACTTTAACTCCTACAGCATGAGGTAAAGGAACTGCGACAAAAGCAACCCATAAATGAAGTGTGCCTTGCTGTACATGACAAGGGGGCATATTCCTTGTATATCTGGGTTGAAAACGGTATCAAAAGCTGAGGCTAACAAATACATAACTCCAAAATTAAAAATGACCTTCTAAAAGATACAGATTAATGAACACAGCTTTTCAACTCAACATGCGCGAAGCTGCAAACAATCATTGTACAGCCAGATACTCACTTTTCTTAAAAGACAAGTGCATTATTTCTACCACTATCCGCAAACTGGAAAAATACGACATTCACAAACAATTACACAGACCCTTCCTAGTTTGGGGTCCTAGTGGTTCTTTCGCGGTTCCCTTCCTCACTCTTTCCTTGCATTAGCAATTGTGGTTCTTCCCCTTTAACAACTGGTAACATCCAGGGTATGGCCCCACTGGTAGTCCGAGTCGCAGGAGTCCACTTTGACTCTAATGTCAAGTCAATAATGTTCCATTGCTAACAAGTTTTGTGGGGCCGACAATCCCGAAATCAGTCCTACCCGCAACGGAAGCGACTCAAGTTCCTGAGTGCATCCCCGTCCAGGGGTCCTCGCAGCAGCTGAGTTCAGGTGAGTCAGCCGCACGTGGCCCAGGCTGCACTCGGGTGCAGAGCTTCTCACTCACTGTCGGCCACCCGAATCGATCATAGGTTACCTACTTAAACATGGTGCTTAGATATGGTGCTCATACTTGGTGGTATTTGACACAAGGAAGAATAAGGAGACCACCAGTTTCATAAGACCTATTATCTAAGTGGCCAACCTGGGCAGTTTACATGTTCTTCTTCCCCTCTTTCTCCCAATTGGTAAGGCACAATATGACTTAACTAGCCCACTTGCTTTCTGTAATTTAGGCTTAATATCAGTTGGCTTGACAGAAATCATTAAAATAGTTACAATACCGATTTTGGTAACCGCACATATGCAGAGATATTGTAATGTTTATACATTTAATGGAGATACCCTTAATAGGGGATTAGCTTTTCCTTTTTTATTATGGGACTCCTTAACTTTTCAGCTATGCTAATCGACCATTCTGTTTCCCAGCTTCAGCATATAGTAAGCGATGAGATCTGTGTTCAAGTGACGGAACTTTATTTGTCAGAAAGCAGTTGTGGAGCAACTGGAGGTCTTCTAGGCACACAGTCATCCCGCACGCTTGCTGAAGCAAACTTCCAGCGGAAAGCAGAGCAACTTATGGCTGATGAGAACTGCTTCAAGGTACGTAACAATGTTGGGAATGTGTCATGGAACCGATTGCAGCTCCCCTTAGAAGACCAGGGCTTCTCCATTATAGATATTCCAGTCTTGCTGTTGAGTCTGACTGCGTTATTGTGAAAGCCTCTGTTGTAACTGTAATGAGATGGAGCAAAACATTCATTTTATCTATAAAGGTTCAAGACGCACTCTTCAGAGTGATAGACCCTGCTCCCACAATAACAATTGTATCACAAGAAAAACAGAAAGATTGTTAGTCCGAAGAAGCAAAGCAAACACAGGAATACAGTGACACTGTCAGAGCATAGGTTAAGCTGGATTCTTATAGGAACAGTCAGAAATCCGAGTAGACCAGACAGTCAAGGAAATCAGAATGGTCAAACAGGTTTAACAACTGTTTGTCTTGTGTAAGGCTTAAGTTAGGTATCTAGAATATTATTGTAGTTCTACTAATATACTGCAGAAAATGTGCATGTCTTGTATTTTTAAAAATGACTATCCTCTGAGGAGTGTCTGTTCTACATCATGGATTGTTACTTGATACGCTAAACAGCATGCTTGTGTTCTTGATTTGAACTGCACCCTCCAGGCAGCAGTGGGCAATTGGGCACACTTGGAACTTAAGTTTACCATTTTAGCCACAATCCTAAGATGCTCAAGGAGGTTATAAATTTCCTAAATTGTTTGAGAAAGGGTCGAAAACTGGCAAGTTTGTATTCTGAAAAGTGCTGCCCTCTGGGAACAGCTCAAGGCAAAAAACTAGAAGTACCTGCCAAAGATTGGGTAACTCTGCCGATTTATGAAAATCTGGGGGGTTAAATTTTCCTAATTTACTAATCGGCCACAGAGACTTTTGTTTCTTTTTGGCTGATGCTCATATGCAATCTTCAGTGGAAATATTGTCTCCTATGTAGACACACCTTCTAGTTTTAGGGTTCTCAGTACTGCGCTTTATTCTTAAAGGGGAAGGATTCCTCATCTCTAGGGAGCCTGGCTGTTCAAAGTGCATGATCCAAGTATCATACCCCTTTGGTGAAACGGTTTGCTTTGCCTTATGCCTCTTTATAGCTTCTTTGTATGTACTACCATTTGTGTAGCATTCCAGTCTACATTCAAAAGCAGGAAGGTATTACTCAAGGCCATCCCAATGGTCTGTTTATTACCCCTTGCTTGCCTCCTCGTGCATTATTTCATCTGTAATCTTAGATTGTATTCTGCAGTTGTGTTTACTGTGCACAGTTACACTTTGGTGGTTTATTATTACTGTTCCAGAACAGAATTGGTTTCTGGGCCAAAAATGACGATTAGCTGCTTCAGGATTAATTGCTTCTTTTTCTAGTGTGAAAGAAATGTTCTCTTCAAGCCTTGATTGAGTCTGGAAGTATGTATTGACAAAAAAAAGAAAAATCTGTAGTCTGTGAATGTCAAACAACAGATTAGAATATCCTTTGAAATCATGAGTGGATAGAGCTTCCCAAGTAAGGCAGGACCTAAATTGGTATTCTGATATACACGTGTTGCTAACACTGATCACATGACTAAATTCTTACCAAGAATGCCAGCAGTAATGAGTAGCAGAAAATGTGACTGGTTTTACCTGATCAGGATAACTTATAACTTCATGTCACTTTTTGGCTCTTCACTGTCTTCCTGGACAATAATAATGATCAAAATCACTTTAGCATTTTCATACACCAGCCTCCGGAAATGATTTTCAACTATGAAAATTTCTTAAAAACCCAAGTCTGTCATCAGTGCTGTGCAAGTCTTTGAAACGTTCATACATTTTCTCTCTTGCTTTATGCATCCTTACAGCAACATCCTGGATTTATGTGCAGTAGTCAACATAGATTATAGCACAAATGCCATCCTAAGAAGCCGAGGGAAAGTCTAGGGCAATTCTGTGGTGTTGGATCAATCTGATTCTCTTCCTCCTCTTGTACTTTAGTGATTGGACAGATATAGGTGAAAACCCCTCCTGTAACTCAAAGAATAGATGGCAGGGACTTGACCGTTGTCTGATACAGCTCTCCTGTCTCCTACTTGGGGCTGGGGAATACCTGGCAAAATATCTGATAGTGGACACAACACAAGCAGAGTAACAAGATCCAGACCAGTCTTTGGGGATCCACGTTCAATCCCAGTTGTCATGTGTACAAAGTTTCAGCTTGATCAGGTCTTCAACTGTGGACAAGATGTCTCTGGATCTCAACTTGAGTAAACACTGAAAGGGAATTTGGCATATGTGCTTAGGGATAGTTACATTGCATTTAATCTTTCATGAAGATGCTGCTGTTTCACACTTTGCGAACAAAAGCAAAATGAACTGGGGCAGTCGGGATCTGTTGATCAGGTAGGGCTAGATTAGCAAGGGTTCCACAGAGGTCTAATTGTCACATTCAATGCTTTAGTTCCCATGCAAGTGTAAGACATGGCATTGCTTTCCCCATACAAAAGGGACTGGGATCATTACTACACATTCACTCACAACCCTGTAGATTTAAATGGCACATGAGAGCAACGTGAGCATGAAGTGAATGTCTTGTCCCGCTACAGAGGAGAATGATCTTTGTAGATAGACTGTTTCAGAAATAGCAGTGGATATTATGAAGTTCACTTCTTACTGATGGATATTTCTAACAGCAGATTCCTCACCTGCAGCAATCGGATTGGATCCAGAAACTTCAGAGCAGTACTCCTGCATGTCAGTAGTTGGTGTTGTGCAGCTCCATTCTGGGAGTGACGAGCAGAGTAGTCAATCTCCACCCATGCATGCTGATGTCAGTTTTTTCTTTTCTGTGCCGTTAGTTGTGGATCCAGAGCTACTCCTTCATGTTTTTACATTTGTTTTTTAAAAGCTCACAGTGGGCAAGGGACAGCAGGGTTTAAGACCAATAGGGACTGTTGCAAATAGATGTCTGTGGCAGATCCCCATGAGGGTATGTCTGTTGTGCCTGGAATAAGAACACGACCCCAGGGCCTGCAACCACTACACCTAGATGAGGCCAAAGGCCATATGGAACAGTGAGGCGAAACTCTACATTGGCAAAGACCAAAAGACTGTGACAGGTGAAAGCCGAAAGGAAAGTCCTGTTCCAACAGCAGATGTTTGTCAGTCATCAGGTTAATCTAAGAAGAAACACAAGAAGTTCAAGCAGTGCTCTGCTCCTTCCTGTCACTCTCCACTCATTCCAGAGAAGGGGCGTGGGTGTCAATGAGCTTTCCGGTTTTGCTTCTCAAACACCCCCCACCACCAAGTCAAAGCAGATTTCAGACTTTGTCCCAATGCACTTCACATTTCTGGTTCCATTTGCTATGTTGCAGCAGGTTAAAGCCTTTTGCTAGGCCATGCTGCAGATCTTCTGCACTTAACCAGTTCTCTTAGGTTCACCTTCAGGCTCCAAGGATTTGCTAGGATCTCCAGTTGGACGTCTGCAGCAGGTCTGCCCTCGGCGCTGTCTGTGCCCTTTAAACCTGCTTTGAGTTCTGCACAGGTTCTGCCCCTTCACCCCCACACATTCTTTCTCATCAATGCCACTGCTGCCATCCCATATTGCTCTCAGACTCAGTTGAACTTGTACCAATATTGTTAGAGGCCATATCTCGATCCTGCTGGGGAACAGCCATCCAACAGACCATTTGGTTCAGATACCTTGCCCTTTCCTTGCAGCAGAGCCCAGGTATTGCACAATATATTTGGAAAAGACAATTTTGATGATGGGTATGACTTTGTCCCCTAGTATTCGAACAAATGTTATGAGTATTTACAGGGTGTCAGTGGCTTAGACACCTTAAGCAACTGCTTCAGTGAAAAGGTGCATCAATATCTGGTAGACCTAGGTCCAATTTCTCCCCAAGAATTGGGAAAGAAGGCAGACCACTGGGTCAAGACTAGGGTAACCAAAACTTCCACTTGGGGTGACCAAAAGAAAGGGGTTACAAAGCGTCCCCAGGAGAAAGTGGGTGACACTAGTAATAAAGAAAAAGAGTCCTCTATAGGCCCCCAAAAACCAGTCCAGGTGGGTGGGCCCCAAGACACAACCCGGGGGTAAGAACTGGGATGCCACTAAGCCATGGTGCCACAACTGTGGACAGACAGGGCACCACACCAAGGACACTTCTTCTCCAAAAAACAAACGCCCTAGCAAAACCCCACGGGTGACCAGTTTAGCCATTGGGGATGACTCCTCATAGCCTTCAACTGGAGAAAGGGCCCAACAGCTGAGTTGGAGATTCCAGAGGGAAGTAGACACTTCCACCACCTACTGAATGGAATCCCAGCCACTGCCCTGATGGACACTTGTGCCAGTCACACTATTGTGCATGGCAGGCTGGTGCTCTTAAACCAGTACATCCCAGGTGAGACTGCAAGAGTAAGGCTTAGCCCAGACAAGGTCACTAATAGGCCTGTGGCTTTAGTGCCCCTAGAAGTGGGTGGGATTTTTAGCTGGAGAAGGGTGGTAGTCAGTACAGACCCCCAACCCCCCTCCCCTTGATTGACTCCTTGGAAATGACCACCCAGAGGTTGGTCAGAGCCCAAGAGAGGAACTGGTCCAGTGCCAGTCCTCTCCCAAGGATTCTGGAGATACTGCCCCTGTAGTAACTGCAAGTAGGCCCCAGAAGAAAAAGAAAAGAAAACAGTGCAGGAAAGGTGGGCAACCTTTAGCCAAGGTTCCAGCAAGCCAAGGAGATTCTGCTCCAGTAGGGGAGAACTCCAAAAGTGGCTCTGGTAAAGTCCAATCTGACCCACAAGAAGTCCTGGCTAGTCAGACAACTGTTAAGCATGGGTGGGTGGTTCCTCAGCTAACAGAAGAAAGAGTGGAAGAAGGGTGTTTACTACAAGATGTATTAACGCCCCTACTCTACCGCAGCAGACAGGCAACCTGAACCCAAAGAAGCCTGTAACTTAGCCCCTTCCCTTGTTGGTGAAGAGCTAACGGTGTGGTTCTGGGCACTGCCAGCTGTCAGTGGCCTCTGCTGGTTATTAGCCATCATGGCTGCACTGACCTTGGCCTTGTGGTCTGACCCCATGCCAAATAGCAAGTTAAGCCCCCTGACCCTGTTGGTCATGGTTACTCCAGCTACGGGTAACCTCTTTGGGTAAGCTGGGGGTGACCCTGGCTAAGTTAAGATTAGCAGAGGTGGATACCTGTAACCCCAAAATAGAGAGAATGGGTGAAAACATTAAAGACATAGACAAGCAGCAATTCAGACTAGGTCCTATCACTGTGGAAGTAGGTCAGATCCCCAGAGGGACTGACCTGAGCAGGAGGATGTAAGGCAGAGTAGGCCCTGCAACAAACCAGTCTGTTTTCCCCACTCTTCCTTGCCTGACAGACTAGGAAGACTCTCCCAGATTTGGCTGAGTCTCCTGGCCTGTGGGCTGTGGGGCTTGTGTAGGAAAATGGCTTCTTGTTGCAGTTACCCCCCACTTTTTGCCTGATATTGATGCTGACTTGACTGAAGTGTGCTGGGACCCTGCTAACCAGGCCCCAGCACCAGTGTTCTTTCACAAAAAATGTACCATTGTTTTCACAATTGGCACACGGATAAGTCCCTTGTAAATGTAAAAGGTACCAGTGGTACCAAGGGCCATGTGAACAGGGAAGGTCCCTAAGGGCTGCAGCATGTGTTGTGCCACCCTAAGGGACCTCTCACCTAACACAGGCACACTACCACAAAATAGAGCATTGGTATTATTTAATGTTGCCACTATCAACCTCTAAGGAGGAACCCTTGGACTCTGTGCACTCTCTCTCACTTTGAGATAGTATATTCAGAGCCAGCTTCCTACACCTTCTTAGACACTGGCCTGGTTTTCCCTCCCTTTTTAGCCTAAGTGATGCGGAGGGTGGGAAGGGTATTTGAATTGCAACTACACACCATCAAATAAAGACAAATATCCTCACAGAGGTCCTCCAAATGGGCCAGGTGCCTTTAGAACCTCTCTTGCCCTACAGTGAAGCCCTCACGGATACCCTTTTGGGCGCTTGGGTAAAACAATGCTCAGGACCTTCAGTGAACAGACAGATGTTCATAGTCGTAGACCAGGATCAAGCATCCCTAACTTTCTTAAACACCCTATACCTACAAACTTACTCCACAAGTGAATCCTCATGCCTTTCCCATCACCCAGTCACGAGTCAAAATACATTGAAGCTTTAAGTAAAACAGATGCTTACAGGGTAAGTAACAGTTTTCTTCTCATCTATGAGCTTTGCTGCCTCTACTGTCACTGCTCTCATGCTCTATGGGACACAGTGGGCCAGATTTCCCAGATGACCTGCAAGCTTCCTTTACCCAGTCTAATGAGGATTAACATATTGCAGCAAAGTTTGTCATCCTCTGTGGCTTGAACACAACTTACTGTGAAGATCAAGCATTTGGCGCAAGCTTGGCACTTCAGCACCATGCCTGGATGATGCCGGGGGTAACCATGCATCTTTATTGGACATGCCATTTGATGACTATCAACTTTTTGGCGAGAAAGCAGGTTCAGCCCTGGAGCAGTTTAAGGAAAGCAGGGCCACAGCTCATTTCTTTGGTCTGTCCGCCCACCTCAGACAATTCCACTATCAATTTCTCTCCCTCCGTGACTGTGGCAGAGGTTTTCAGTATAACCAATACCATGTCCTACCAGCACAGCAGATCTTCAAGAATTTTCGTGGCCTAGGTGACGGCTCACAGAAATAATGCCTAGGACATCAGGGACAGCGTGCAGTTTAGTTCCCCACCCCTTCAGCAACCACAGCCTCAAAACCTCTTTAGTGTGTTCTTTCTGGCACACAGCCTCCCTGTTGATAGCAGTCCTGACATTTCCTCCAGGGGTGGCAAGCCATCATCTCAGACAGGTGGGTCCTTCAAATTGTCCATCAGCGTTTCACCCACCCATTTCTTTTCACCCTGCCACACCTTCCGCTACCATCAGGGTGGCTGCTAGATTACCACCTGCCCGTCTTGCAGTAGGAATTGCAAGCTTTTATTGCCGAAGGGGTAACAGAAAGGGTGCTGGAAGTAGGAGCCGGTTGTTACTTCCATTAATTCCTGATGTCAGGAAGGACTGAAGCCTTCATCCTATTTTAGATGTTTGCCTCACAGTGCCTTCCTACATCTAAAGCACCACTCCTCCAGGTTTTGGTGAAACTTTTTTTTTTTTTGCTTATATAAAATTTTGCAGTGTTTTTTTCTCCTGAAAAGGCAGGTTTTGTGTCAGAAGCAAATGTCAGTTATGGATCCACACGACATCTGCTTCTGGGGCATCTATACCAATCATGCCTCCGTGTCCTCTGACAAACGCTCCCAAATGCATCCCAAAACAATCAGGGGGAGGGAAGTCAAACTGTCACCTGACACAAAAAGCTAGGTTGATCCCAGTCTGTCACAAGCAAAGCTGTTTAAAACTACCAGCTTACTGAAATCCATTCTGTGCTCCACTTTCTCACTTCTTTATCCATCACACTGCAAAATGCTGTGTTTCATAACATTGATGGCCATCACACTCCATATGTAAACACTGGCATAGGGTCAAAAGAAAGACAGAGCACTTCCGTCCATTCATCGTACACAGTGTGGTGTGCATGTAGGCAATTGTTTCAGGAGCCCACATAGGGTAGTAAGTGCTGTATAAATGTTGCAGTACAGTATAAGATTGTGGCCCCAATGACTGAATAAATGCAGATAGGCAACAGTATTTCCTTTCTTAGGTAACTGGCTCATCAAGGGCCCATTTTCTGAAAGCACAAACCAAGCCATGATTTCCACAATGCACCTGTTAGTAAGCTGGGTCTGACTCACAACAGGAAAATATCAGTGCAGACAACTCAGCAGGTTTTATTCCTAAAGTTTTGCATTTGTATACTCACCTCCAAAGTTTGTTTTCTGGAGGAAAGAACTCTAGTTACAGGTAAGTATAATTTTTATATGAGAGTTTATTTGGGGTTTCTTCCAAAAGTAGTAGCAGTTTTTCATGTCAGTCAGACCTTTTTTTTCATTTACAGTTTCAAAACCTCATCCTCTACAGCATTGAGATCATGAATTTCCACATGGATAAAACTGATAGACTGTATATTCTGAACCTACATTCTTAAGTTATGGACCGATTTAAAAAGGGTTAAGCAACATTAGATCCCGTTTTGTAGGTGCATGGTATGTTCATTTTACTCTTTTATGAGATGGCAATCAAAACTGTTACTGGCAAGCCGAAGGTTAATCTAATTAGGAACTGCTCTTCTAGGCAATGTCCCTATTTCCGTAATGTTTAAATCTGCCACGTTGATTCGCAAAACATTATTCCTTGAGTCACAGTGATGCCGAGGTAGGCCTTAAGGAACCTTTTTTGGTAGAACACTTAAGCTTTTGTTAATGTCGCTGCTATTTAAAGTGGCCTGGGCTTGTCATTCTATTGATTATGACTACTAATGAGCGTCCCATAAAGGAGGTGGGAAGGATACTACCTTGCAATCCTAGTTCTCCTCCAGTTGAATCCTTATTGAAGTCATAAGCAACCCATCCACCTCCCCCAGAGGAATGAAAGATATGATTTTTCAGCGTTCTATCCTGGATCCTACTTTCACCATTAAAATAAACCTCCTGTCACTGACAGGGCAGGATTTGATTGCAAACATGTGCAGTGCCAGTTTTCCACTTATGGTGCCTGCAGCCTCTCTGACTACAATGTCCTGCATTCTTTTTCCTTCTAATAAAAAGGTGTGTTTAAAAAAAAAGTCCTAGTCACTGTTTTGTATGTTTGTGACTTTCTAAAAAAAATAACAAAATGCTATATTGTCAATGTAGCCTTTTATTAGGTAATACAATGTTTGACTTTTGAAATAGGCTTTTCTGCTGAAAAGCTTGGTTAGCATATATTTAATTTTTTTAAAGGTGCTGTGAGATCCCGCATTTGGGTGGAACAGCTCTCTGCTAATTGCTTTAATGAGGGTTGGCCTGGATGAGAAATGGGATTACAGATAAATATATTCCTGATTTATTTCATTTACCATCAGCAGCTTAGAAAGAGCCAAACTGAGTTTCTCAGCTTAACTATGCTTCTTTCTCAAGTTTAAATCTTCAGTTTTGGAATCACTCACACATATTCTCAGATCATATGGCAAACTTGCTTCACAATATCTTTAAAATAGCACGTACTGCTGTGCAATCACTGCCTTCTCGATGTAAAACAGCAGCGATATGGTTGAGAATCATGATGAGACCAGCCCAGCACCATCCTATTGAATTTCAAATGGTCTTCACTGCCTTTTAGAAATTTCCATCTGAACCACCATTCTAGATGATTCCAATAAAATGATGTATAACGGACTTTCCATGGTACGTGTATGTGACCTATCTTTGGACCAGACTTTGGCATATCTATTCATTGGCTGAAAAACACAGAATATAGTGAATGTTATGAATGTATGCAAACCTTTTGTTTTCTTTGGACTTATCCTCTGAATAAATGTTCTCTTTTTGCAGCTTATATTCAACCAGAGTCGAGGCCAGGTTGTCTTAACTATTGAGCTGCTGGACACAGAGGAGGAGAATTCTGATGACCCTGTTGAGGCGGAGGTAAGAGCGGCTCTCACGTGAGACACTCAGTGCAGCTCATGCTGCACAGGACGCTCTTGGAAACCTTGCTCACAACGGGCCATTCAGGGTGGAAATCTGACTTTTTGGTGTTTTTTATTTATTTTTTTTAGGGACAATTTCTAACTGTAAATACTTAAGAAAATCAGGCTGGGAAAACACAAACACTGAAATGTGCAATTAACTTACTTCCAGCAATGGTCTCATTGTCCAGTCAAACTTGTTCATAGGCCAAATCGATGTGCATTTTTGTTATCCATGTGGTTTGTTACAATCAAGAAACAAAACTTGTAATATAAAAATAAAAAGTTTTAACGATCTACAGTGAGTATAGTGATTTTTTCCTTTGATCCTTTTCTTAATTCTAGGTGTCACTATTTTGTTTTCATTTCCTTTTCTAATTTGTTTTCCTCTCCATCGTATCTAAATAATCTTACTTTCCTCCTTTAGCTCCTGTTTACCATTCTCTCCCCACTGTTTCTTCTTTCCCATTCTTTACTTTTTGCATAAATCAAATATTCGCTGTTCCTACTTATCCTTTCAGGCACTCCCATTTCTTAACTTCTTCCTCCCTCTATCATTCTTTTTAATGTGATTGAGTTGGTCAATGTGGCTTCGGTTTTCATATGTTCAATGACTGGATTGATTCGTTTTAGGGCAGCGTTGTCAAAGCTGAATAGAAATAAACTTGAATGGAATGAAGGGCCCGTTTATGCCCAAACGTCATCAAAAATTTTAAAACGGATCATGCATCGCCTTTTGAATTGGACTAAATGTACACTATGTAACACCACTGTCCATCTCCTTTGACAGTACGCTGTGGGTAGGTGCAAACAAGGCAGCAAGGAGAAACTGTTACTGTTTCAGTAAGAATTATTTATAAGTAGAAGAAAACAATCTGGTTTCCCTTTCGTAAAAACTGCTACCAAAAAGTATTTTTTGTCTTTTTAATAGGAATTTTAAAGAAAATACGTTGTTGATACATTGCAAGAATGCTTTTGTTTACTGACAACCACCTTTTGTGTAGTTGCCTCTTTCTCAAAAGTTGGAACGTGTTTTCTGGGTAAAAATCGTGGTGGTAGGATGTTTTTCTTATGAAAGGCTATGCAAACAAGACTGCCCTTTAATCAAAAAGGAAAGTGCCGTCAATGATTTGAGGGACATTGAAAGGCTGGTAAGGGTTCAATCGTAGAAAAGGGTTAATTATCTTTGGTTGTGGCTGAGTGGTATACAAATTACATGTTTCAGAGGCACGGCCTTCACAAATTACAAAGTTGCATACCGATTGTCTATGTACCAGTAATCTTACAAAGACGAACCATAGAGCTGTGTTTGATAAACAACTGTTGAATACTCTTTACAGGCCGTTGTTGTACATGGCTTGTTGCCATGTATTTTGCTGCTGACTTTCACCAATCATGCTAATTAGTTATGGATTTGGTTTACTGCAGTTTCTACTAATCTTTTGAGACGGTTTCCGCCTTTAACATCACACTACTCTGCCTTTTCTCCTCTCCGTTTGACTGTCCTGTCCCTGCCTTCTTTGTTTTGCCGTATTGCACTTGGTTGGAAGAAGGTAGTGATTTCCAAGGTGATTTGCACAGATAGAAGAGTGCCTAGTTTAGGTGGAAAAGAAACCACTTGCACTGCCTTCTGCAGAATAAAAATAAATTGTAACCTAAAATGTAAAGTCGTTTTTTGTAACATAATTGGTTGCCGGGGGTTAAATGGCATGTTGGTGAAAACACGAGTGAGGACTGGACCCTGCTTTCTGTCTGATAAATAAGGGGTTATAAAATTGTTTGTCTGTTTACAACCAATGAGAATGTATTTTAAACTACTATATCTGGACACTCCTGCTTGCTTTACCCGCTTTAAAGAAGTGTAGAGTTTACTACTGAATTGTAAAATGTCTCTCGGTAAAAAGCTGAAATTATCTGGTGGTGCACTGGCACATAGTGACGCTTATGGATTTGCTGCCATTCTACTAAACATTAAATTGATATTAAAATAATTTGTAGGAAAATGTGTACTTGTAAAATGTTTACATGTTTGCATTTCTACTCGCTCCCTGGCTTCTAAAGGCAGACTATTGGACTATTTCCAGCTAATCTAGATTGGAAAATGGCCATAAATGGTTTGTGGGGATGTGTATTGCACATTTTAAATGTTTGTTTTCAGCTGTTCAAACTACGTCATGGAAGTAGGGGTGGCACATGTTATAATGTTGCTGAACTTATGCACAGACAGATACTGTGTCCTCCGCCCCCTTACTTCAGTGTATGGGATTTCCTTCCGTAAATAGGGAAGAGATTTAAGACTTTGCAAGGCAGCTTTCAAAACTGAATTCCCGTGCATGTATGGTCCTAACCATGCCCTCCTACTTTGGCTCCCTTTTCAATACTAATAGGATTGGGTGTACCCTGAAATCTTCATGGGCCAAATTTTTGTTTTTATTCTTTCTGTTCCAGACTGATATCTTTCGCTTCCACCTTTGTGAGCTCTATTCAAACTGTGTATCACACTGGTTTCAAAGAATATGGCTGATGTGGTGTCCTCTTTTACATCCCCAAAATCTCCTGTACTTCTAAAAACTAGGCCACTTTACAACCTTTCCTTTGAATCACCTTCAACTCCCTAATTCTGGTAGAGCTACCAACAACACTTGTGAAAGTGGTGAAATTTCTTTCAGATTCATGATTACACAACATTCCACATTGTCATGGACAAGAAACAAAATCTTGTGCACCCATCAAATCTTTTCGTATGGAAACCCTTGCCTGGGTAGAAAGAGGCTGCGTCTGAGGACATGCTGTTTTGGCAAGGCCTCTCAAGTCCAGAGATAATCCACAGTCGCCATTCAAATTTTGGACAATAAGTAATGCTCCTGTAGCATTGTAGAACAAATGAAAGTGTGCTGTGTTCTATATTAACCAAGGTGGCACTACCACTGAAACCATCATGTACTCAAGACTACGACAAGTGGGTTTGGACCCTAAATGGTACAACACAAGAGCTTGGGTGTTTCTTGAGTACCTCAGAAGTTCAGGGGCTGGTTGCCAGTCAGATGTTTTGACACATACCAGAGCCCATCCAAAGCAGCTTCATCTGCCCCCTTCCTAAGGCCATCTCTGTGCCTCTGATTCCATTGCCAAACCTGGCTGTTGCTGAAGAGCTTGCTGGTACCCATGAAGTGAGTACAGAATGAGGAGGAGTGGTCAGAAGGGAACATGCTCTTCCCTGCTGCAGTCCATTACTTACACATGGGAGGAGGAAAAGATAGCACCTTCCATTACAAGGTAGGCAGTGCAATGAACAGTGTGTGATTCAATGTACATAAGCTCTCCTGAAAAGAGATCTAGCTCTTATGACCTTGGGGGAAAAAAAGACAACAAGCACCCATATGATGTGTTACAGGAAAACACTAAACCAGTTTGAAACAAGGCTGGCTCTTGAGTTGTTCTATAAATTGACATATGATTAGTTTGTAAATTGTCTCACGATTAGTTGTGTACGCATCTGAATGGCACAACTAGTATAGGCATGCATGCTACCGGAGCAATCCAACCTAATTAATGCCCTTCACATGCCCACTTCTACTCCCTCAGGTTCCTAGTTTGCTCAGGCCAACAGAGTTCCCCTTGCTTTGGAAGTCTTTATCAGAGTTCACCACTGAAATGTGGGTAGAGAGAGATGTTTTCCTCCACTGACTCAAGAATATTTGTGTGTAGTAGGGCAGGATTTCAGATTGCCTCTGCTGCCTGTGTTGTAATATTTTTGTCTACCCAGTATTTACACTCTTACTCTGCGGCCTGTTAAAGGTGGGATAGCTTCTGTTTACTTTGCAATATAGCATATGTCCGGTTCACTTTAATCTTGCTGTTTAGCCCTGGTTTCTTGCTATAGCCTTTGAATGGAAACGTTCACCATGGCAACCCTAGGACAAATCATATCCTCTCCAACTTAGTATTAGCTCTGTCCCAGTTGTGTGATTCCTATTTGAACATCCCTACATGGCAGCCACAGAGATCTCTCTAACAGTGTACTTAGAAGTATTACACATGTTCCAAATAGGTGTATATTCTGCTTAAATTCTTTACATATGCAGTATCAGTTCATTTGAGAAACATCAAAATCTGTTCTTGGAATAGTGGTTTGTTAAGTTGATTCTTCAAATTGCCCAAAGCAGGTGACTTCTGTTTGTACATCTACTGTTGTTATAGAAGGTTTATATAGTCAAGTAGTGAATCAAGCTCTTGGGCTTAACCAATGACTGAATATTATTTGCACCTTTCTGCTGCAGTACTACTCAAATGACTCATTAAATGTTAAAGTAAGACATGGCAAATATTATCCACAGAGCAGGCATATGAATGTGTACACATTTAAATTCAGCAGGCCTTATGTCTTCTAATGACTAGATTGTTAGTTGGGCTAAACTCAGCTTTGGGCTCCAGAAGGATTCTTCTGCTCTACATTTCCCATCAGCAATATCCACTTTGGAGGATAAACAAAATGTACCTTCTGATTGTGATGCCTTTTCATCACCTGAAAATGGTTGTGTTTTTGATCTTTGTTAGGTCTGGGATTGGTGTGCTACATTTGGAACCATGCAGAGCCATAAAACTGTCTCCAGAGGACAGACAGCTGCAACAATCCAAAGCAGTTTTATTTTCCTTCGAGCCCATCTTACCTTCTCACGGCAACAATGCTGTTTCTTAAAGGCAACTCTCCAGTGCTTTACATGAAAAGGCAGAGATTGGTCCACTCTGTTTTGCTGTGTAAATCAGTGGTCCAAATGTGTTTTAGGCCTGGCTAATGCGGGGCTCCTTTGTGCTACTAACATATCAGGAATCAGGATTTCTCCAACTGCGTATGCAGAGCAGACCTTTGTATGCTTCTTGGGTGTGATCTGCCTGTTCCAGTACTGTGGCAATTCGTTAGACTTCAGGGAGGACAAGATGTTTGATTCCTATTGTACTGAGAAAGGGGAATGCATGTATTTCTTGAGCAAGCCCCTCTTCATTGGAACTAACATCATTTGTTACACCTTTCTTCCCCTAGTTCCATTGAGTCCAAATGTGATTTGCAATTACCATATAGGCTTACTGTCCAAGTTATTTAGATCACCCCTGTAAAGTCAAAATAAGATGCATTTTTGAGGCTCAGCAGGGTCTGACACTTTTTCCAAACTTTCCCTTTATTGATGAGCTTGCCTGCTTGGTTTCTGCTGGCTTGAAGTTATTTGTGTGCCTTTCAAAAGAAAGTCATCATTGGGGCTGCCCAGAAACCATCCACTACATATAATTTTCAACCTTATTTGTTGTAGATCTGTCACTAGATGCCCTATCTAATTGAACCTGGAGCATGCCAAGTTTTCCTCTCCATGCAGACATTCTTTTAATTATGGCGGTACTTAGCCTAGATAAAAGGCTTCCATCTCTTTTTATAAAAAAAAAAAAACTGTTGGTTTGTATCCGCACATAGATTTGCTCCCTCTTGGCTGATGAAGCATTTGGCTCTACATTGGCAATTTAATATTGAAGTCATCTGGAAGGCAGCAACTTCTACTACCTTGCTTTTCTTTACTTTTCTTTCTTTTAAAATTGTTGTCTTGGACACCTCTTCCACAGCAAATGCTCACGTTGTTCAGTACTTGTTTGCCTGAATCATTGAGTTTTTGATAGCTGCCATAGTCTTGTCATGTTGAGTGGCACTTCTTACTATGTGTCAAAGGAAAGAGCTTAGAGTGTTAAAGTAAACATTTGTTAGTGTAGACTTCTATACTCTTAATCTTCTACCTAACCTTCTTCACACAACCTCCCCTCTCCACCTATCTCAAGTCAGTTCATCCTGGTAGTGTGAGGGGAAAAGGAAAGGCTCAACTACTGGTAAGGTCAGGGTTTTTGCGTGGTTATGGTCGCAAATGCACTTTGTATTTTTTATTTTGAAAGATTTAACCAGTTTTCAGGACTTTATTCTCTTCACTGTCTTGGTAAGGATATCCCATATGATGAAGGAAAGGAGTTCCAGGACAGAGTACAGAGCAAGTAAGGTACTGTTATGTGGGCAGCATTGAGCTGAATCTATGGGCACATTCCTGCTGTATCCCTGGAGTGGGCGCCAGGAGGAGTTGTCCCCAGCCTGTGGGGATTCCACTTGGGAGGGACGAGAACACATAACATTATTATTATCTTTAATATTATTATTATTTTAGATAAGGTCATGATTTGACACAAGGCAAGGATGTGACATACATAAATGGCAAATGCAGTAACTTTGGATGCTTTAAGATTTGGAGCAAGAGGTGTTAGATGCTGATGTTGGTAAATTTTCCCCTGAACCCAAATAGAAACTCCCCATCCACCAATTGCAAATGGGTTTTGTATAGAACCTAGCAATCATCTGCTGGGGCAAAAGACAGACTTAAGTGTTGGGTTGATATTGACCCCTCTGGTAACCTCCTTTTGCTCTGTGCGTGATTTCAGCGTTGGTCTGACTACGTGGAGCGATATGGGAACTCTGATTCGACCTCCCCTGAGCTGCGGGAACATCTAGCCCAGAAGCCAGTGTTTTTGCCCAGGTGAGTTATTTGTTTACATCCCATCTAAGAAGGGATGACTCAAGTCGGGAACTGTTATATTCTATGCATAAAGGGCAAAAGACTGTGAAATTGTGATTTTTATTTTATGAAGATCCGGTGTGAAAAACTGCCACCATCTACTGTACAAGGACATGTTTTGTATTGGCCAGTGGTCCTTGAATATATAAAGTTCAGTAGCTCAAGCAAGTTCCACTAGTGGATGTTTATGAAATGTTCACAAACTTAGAAAACAAGCTGGTTGTGCGTGTGCGCTCAGGAAGCAAAATGGTGCTGTAGTCTGGCAGATTACAGGGCATGTCATAAATTATCTAGGTATTTTGGAATCTTGTGGTACCATCCTGCCCCATTCTACATTTCCAGAATTTATTGCACTAGATGGCTATGGGAAAAGAAACAACACACCTCCAACTATACTCTCTTAATGACTTCATGCGGTGGATATAAATAAATATATTACAACACATGAAGCATATAATACATACATAAACCAGGTAAAAGAATTTACATCATTCACAGGACAATTGTTCCTGTAAACAATCACTTGATCTATAACCTGTGCATCAATCATCGCAGGTAGGAGGAAAAGCATATCTCATAAGTACAATGAAAACATTTTCTGGTGTCTGTATGACTGTAACGCAGGTGCCGATGCGTGTTTCGGTGTTAGGTGGTCAGCACAGAAAGATGGATCAGACGAAGAATAAAACCCCAAGGAACGGGGGAGAGCGACCGCCCAGACAATTCTCTAAGAATTCAAAACCAAACAATAAAACTGAGGCTCCTGTGATCCTCTGTAAGTATGTCTTGTACAACATAGAAATAAACATATCAACAAAGGCGCTACTTGCAGACCCTTTGCAACCCAAATTGTAATTACAGAGATTAAATACACCAGTGTACCATCACCAATATACAGGAAAAATTATAAACCACCATCCCAAGTGTAGGCATACCTACTTATATGATGCTGAAAATGACCACCATCACTGTAACAAACTACGCCAAAATATCTAGTACCTGTAGACTACTGAAGGAGAACATACTGCGACCAACTCAGCAAAATGGCGTATAAGAAACAAGGGAGCCTAATGTAACTCTCTGGAATGAAACTACATGGAAACAAAACATTTTTATACAAGGACTAATGAAAAGCTAAACTACAACAGCTGTTGTGAGAAATCATCATCTTCCTAGGTGTACTGGATATTATCTAGGAGACTCATTCCCCATTTACTCCAGACAGAGCAGAAGGACCCCTGAGGTTATATAAATACTCTGATATCCAAATTCAGTAGTGAATTAGATGGATCCCATGGTCATGATCTCCACACAGTCCCTACAATCTATGCAGGAGCAATTGTCCTGTCAGTTATGTAAATTCATTTACCTGGTTTATGTATATATATTATTATGTTCGATGGCATGTGTAGCTGCAGATACACATGCTGTGCACATCCCGCCATCTGGTGTTGGGCTCGGAGTGTTACAAGTTGTTTTTCTTCGAATAAGTCTTTTCGAGTCACAAGATCGAGGGACTCCTCCCATTTATTCAAATACACAAGCATAAAGTAGTTCTACAGACAAATCCTACATTTTTACCAAACGTCATATCACCGTTCCACTTAAATCAAACAGTAGAATTACCAGTGTTCTTCCCACAGCCAGATTCTGTAGCTGAAAGAGCACTACATACATTAGACATCAAAAGAGCGTTAATGTACTACATTGACAGAACAAAACTAATTCGAAAAACAAAACAATTATTTATTGCTTTCCATACAGGAAATCCAATTTCTAAACAAGGCATTGCTAGATGGATAGTTAAGTGCATTGAAACCTGTTATCTTAAAGCAAAAAGAGAACTGCCTATTACACCAAAGGCACACTCAACTAGAAAGAAAGGTGCTACCATGGCCTTTCTGGGAAATATTCCAATGACCGAAATATGTAAGGCAGCTACATGGTCTACGCCTCATACATTTACCAAACACTACTGTGTAGAAGTGCTAACGGCACAACAAGCCACAGTAGGCCAAGCAGTACTACGAACATTGTTTCAAACAACTTCAACTCCTACAGGCTGAACCACCGCTTTTGGGGAGATAACTGCTTAATAGTCTATGCACAGCATGTGTATCTGCAGCTACACATGCCATTGAACGGAAAATGTCACTTACCCAGTGTACATCTGTTCGTGGCATTAGTCGCTGCAGATTCACATGCGCCCACCCGCCTCCCCGGGAGCCTGTAGCCGTTTAGAAGTTGATCTTGAACATTTGTAAATTTGTAAATATATTACTTTAAACTACATTATGTACATACGTATTCACTCCATTGCATGGGCACTATTACTAGCATACACAACTCCTACCTCACCCTCTGCGGGGAAAACAATCTAAGATGGAGTCGACGCCCATGCGCAATGGAGCCGAAATGGGAGGAGTCCCTCGATCTCGTGACTCAAAAGACTTCTTCGAAGAAAAACAACTTGTAACACTCCGAGCCCAACACCAGATGGCGGGATGTGCACAGCATTTGAATCTGCAGCGACTAATGCCACGAACAGATGTACACTGGGTAAGTGACATTTTCCATATATATATATATATACCTCTTGTGTTTCTATATTAAGATACTGTATTTTTGAGGAGGCGCTCATAAACATAAGTAGGGTGTTGTACAAGACTGATTCCATGTGTGTTTTAATGCTTTTGAGTTTGAATATGATATGCTAGATATGAGTGTTATGTATTTAGTCTGTGGGTGTGAAATTATTTTTTTTCCTTAGTGTTTTGTAGGGGCATGACAGTCGACATATATTAATACTTCAGTTTTGTTTTTTTGTTTTTTGCAAAATGTATATACATGCTTTACATAAACAAAAGGAATGAGTTCCATTGCATACAGTTATTTTGATGTTATATTTAATTTGCAACTCCATTAAGAGAGTGTATAATTTAAGATGGGTCGTTTCTGTTCATGTTCTTTGTTGTCCCTGTCCCGCTCCAGTATTAGTTCTTTTGGGGAACCCCTATATTTGCTTTTTAGATAGCTATCATGCCAGCATTATTCCCAAGTGGTCCCCAGTCTCACATACACACATGAACTTGGATACCAGTTGACATAGCTGGAGGTCTGCACTGCTCACACTTACTTTGCAATTTCTATTGTTCTGAAATCTTCATTCTGTTTATGAGCCTGGCATTGTGGTAGGTCCAAGTGAGTTTTTTAAGAATTTAATGAATACCCCGGAAATAAACTGGAGGACCAAAATCCTGCTGGCTTCTACTTCACAATATTTTTCAGCATTTGGATCCAGAACACTTCAAAGCTTCAATGAGCAGCTGAACCTACAATGATGTTAAAATGAAATTGAAATAAAATGAAATTCTAAATATCCTGTGATGTTATTTTGCTATTTATTATAACACTCCATAAGGAAAAACTCCTTCTTACATAAGTAAGATAACAAGCTGACTGGATCCAGCTTTTGTAAGGCATTTATATTGAAAACTCTTTTGAATCTTGAAACTTAATTCTTGGAATATATTACTTCTCTCTCAAATTTAAGAGCGTCAACTTGGAAGCTGAAACTATGTTTAACCCTGAAACCTAAATATGGGAACATATCACTGTCTCATCAATTAAAGTGCACTGAATTGGACTTAAGAGACTTAGCCTGTTCTTTCCCTTATCTGAAATTCTACTATTAGCATTATGATATCTCAATTGTGGGAACTCACCAGTTAGAGCAATATTGAAAACTGTGAACTCTTAATTGGTTGTCAGGCTTGCAAAAATAAAAGGAAGTACCCGGGGAATCGCCTGCATCATTTGCATTTGTGAATGGTGCAGATGTGCAAAATCTCATTAAGGCAGTATACCAGAGTATTAGCTCATGTATAAATAGTTAGGCTTTTTCTTTAACTGCATGTATTTACCTTGCTGTAATTCACATTGAAAGGTTTCAACATGTTGATAATATCAACGCTTATATTTCCAGATTCTCAGATGACATTGAACCCACACTGTCCTTCAGTTACCTTTTTTCAATGTATTTGTGTGTGGTAAATTCTGATTGTCTCAGTAATAGATAAGGTGACCCACCATTTATACTGAATATGAATGACATACAGCTTAACTGGCAGGGACGTATACTGGACATCAACACTGCTTGGGAGATTATTCTATCTACGACTCCATGATGCACAGAGATACTATTAAAAAGAGACTTCACTTGGTAGACTTGACATAGGAACCCCATGTCGCCATTGGTTTTCACCTTTGCTCTGCTCAAAAACATTGTGGAACCAACAAGTGTTAGTTGGCAGCCCTCTACGTAGGCAAAACTGCACAGCTTCACTAATTGGATGTCCAATGCCGAGTTATTTAATTAGTGAATATATACATGTTCGATGGCATGTGTAGCTGCAGATACACATGCTGTGCACAGTCCGCCATCTGGTGTTGGGCTCGGAGTGTTACAAGTTGTTTTTCTTCGAAGAAGTCTTTTCGAGTCACGAGACCGAGGGACTCCTCCCATTTCGACTCCATTGCGCATGGGCGTCGACTCCATCTTAGATTGTTTTTTTTCCGCCATCGGGTTCGGACGTGTTCCTTTTCGCTCCGTGTTTTGGGTCGGAAAGTTAGTTAGAATCTCGGAAAAAATCGTCGGTATTGTTTGCGTTCGGTATCGGGTTAGTTAGAACAAATCGACACCGAATTTTGAAGAGCTCCGGTGGCCCTTCGGGGTTTTTTCGATCCCCCATCGGGGCCTGGTCGGCCCGGCTACGTGCGACTTCAAGGCTGATGGAACGGACCCCATTCCGCTTCTGCCCAAAATGCCATAACAAAGTATCCGTATACGGATCAGCATCTGGTCTGTAACTTGTGCTTGTCCCCAGAGCACAAGGAGGATACTTGTGAAGCCTGTCGAGCGTTTCGGTCGAGGAAGACGCTGAGAGACCGAAGAGCCAGGAGACTACAAATGGCGTCCACGCCGACAGGTCAAGAACGTTTCGAGGAGGAAGAAGAAGCTTTCTCCATCCGCGAGTCGGATTCTGAAGAACTCGACGCCGAAGAAACACCAAACCGTGAGTAAGACGTCGAAAATCAAGACTCACGAGAAGTCCACAAAAGCCCAGGGGACGCCACCGCCAACAGGCCATGGCTTAACCCGAAAACTAGGTGACCGATCAAGGCACCGAAAAAGGGCGTGCTGGTGTCGAAGTCATCCGACTCCGGTCGAGATACTGCCACACAGCAACCTCGGAGCCGAGACAGCGGCTCCGAGAAACTTCGGCACAGAGACAGCGGCACCGAAGAATTTCGGCAGCGAGACACCACGCCGAAAACAAAGAAGGTTTCTTCGGAGCCTAAAATGACTTCCGAAAAGGTTTCGGTTCCGAAACATCCAGCCTCGGAGCCGAAAACTAGTTCCTATACAGAGGAACAAGGATTAACCTCCCAATTACATAGATTTGGAGAGGAGCTTCAAGCGGTAGAGCCTGACTACACGCAAAGAAGGCTTCATATTCATGAGGACACAGGGAAGATAACCACTCTTCCCCCAATCAAAATAAAAAGGAAACTTGCCTTTCAACAAAAGGACAAGCAACCACAGGCAAAAGTGGCAAGGAAAACAACCCCGCCACCGTCTCCACCACCATCAACACATGCATCACCAGCAACAACTCCACCACTGATGCACTCACCAGCTCATACTACAATGAGTCAGGATGATCCCGATGCATGGGACCTTTATGATGCTCCAGTGTCTGACAACAGCCCAGACTCCTATCCCACAAAACCGTCACCACCTGAGGACAGTACATCCTACACACAGGTGGTCGCAAGGGCAGCCGAATTTCACGTCACCTTACATTCTGAACCAATTGAGGATGACTTTCTGTTTAACACCCTATCCTCCACCCATAGCCAGTACCAAAGCCTTCCCATGCTCCCAGGAATGCTAAAACATTCAAAGCAAATATTTCAGGATCCAGTTAAAGGCAGAGCCATAACTCCAAGGGTGGAGAAAAAGTACAAGCCACGCCAACAGATCCAATCTATATTACAACACAACTAACACCAGACTCAGTAGTTGTCGGGGCAGCTCGTAAGAGAGCCAACTCTCATACCTCAGGAGACGCACCACCTCCAGACAAAGAGAGCCGCAAATTTGATGCTGCGGGAAAAAGGGTTGCAGCACAAGCAGCAAATCAATGGCGTATTGCCAATTCACAAGCACTTTTGGCAAGGTACGACAGAGCTCATTGGGATGAAATGCAACATTTCATCGAACACTTACCCAAGGAGTTCCAAAAAAGAGCGCAACAGGTGGTAGAAGAGGGACAAAGTATCTCAAATAATCAGATACGGTCTTCCATGGATGCAGCAGATACAGCTGCAAGGACAATAAACACTGCAATCACGATACGAAGGCACGCATGGCTGCGCACTTCAGGGTTCAAGCCGGAAATCCAACAAGCTGTGTTCAATATGCCATTTAATGAACATCAATTGTTTGGGCCGGAGGTTGACACTGCAATTGAGAAACTCAAAAAAGACACCGATACAGCCAAAGCCATGGGCGCACTCTACTCCCCGCAGAGCAGAGGCACATTTCGGAAAACTCCTTTTAGGGGAGGGTTTTGAGGTCAACCCACAGAAACCACAACCTCACAAACAAGGCCTACTTACCAGGGTCAATATCAGAGGGGAGGTTTTCGGGGACAATATAGAGGGGGCCAATTCCCAAGAAATCGAGGAAAATTCCAAGGCCCCAAAATAAACAGTGACTCACAAGTCACACAACCCCATCACATACCACCTGTGGGGGGAAGACTAAGCCAATTTTACAAACTTTGGGAGGAAATAACAACAGACACCTGGGTCTTAGCAATTATCCAGCATGGTTATTGCATAGAATTTCACCAATTCCCTCCAAACGTCCCACCGAAAACACACTATGTCAAAACAACATATAGATCTTCTAGGACTAGAAGTTCAAGCATTGCTACAAAAGGACGCAATAGAATTAGTGCCAAATCTACAAAAAAACACAGGAGTTTACTCACTGTACTTTCTAATACCCAAAAAGGACAAAACTCTGAGACCAATACTAGATCTCAGAACACTAAATACCTACATCAAATCAGACCACTTTCACATGGTGACGTTACAAGACGTAATCCCACTGCTCAAACAGCAAGATTACATGACAACATTAGACCTAAAAGATGCGTATTTCCATATACCAATACATCCTTCACACAGGAAATACCTAAGGTTCGTATTCCAAGGAATACATTACCAATTCAAAGTGTTGCCATTCGGAATAACAACTGCGCCAAGAGTTTTTACAAAATGCCTGGCAGTAGTAGCTGCACATATCAGAAGGCAGCAAATACATGTGTTCCCGTACTTAGACGACTAGTTAATCAAAACCAACACGCTAAGACAATGTTCACAGCACACAAACTACGTCATACAGACCCTTCACAGGCTAGGTTTCTCGATCAACTACGCGAAGTCACACCTTTTGCCGTGTCAAACACAGCAATACTTAGGAGCGACAATCAACACAGCAAAAGGGATTGCCACTCCAAGTCCACAAAGGGTTCAAACATTTCACAAGGTAATACAGGCCATGTATCCAACACAAAAGATACAAGTCAAAATGGTAATGAAACTCCTAGGCATGATGTCTTCATGCATAGCCATTGTCCCAAACGCAAGATTGCACATGCGGCCCTTACAACAGTGCCTAGCATCACAATGGTCACAAGCACAGGGTCAACTTCTAGATCTGGTGTTGATAGACCGCCAAACATACATCTCGCTTCTATGGTGGAACAGTACAAATTTAAACCGAGGGCGGCCTTTCCAAGACCCAGTGCCACAATACGTCATAACGACGGATGCCACCGCCAACAGGCCATGGCTTAACCCGAAAACTAGGTGACCGATCAAGGCACCGAAAAAGGGCGTGCTGGTGTCGAAGTCATCCGACTCCGGTCGAGATACTGCCACACAGCAACCTCGGAGCCGAGACAGCGGCTCCGAGAAACTTCGGCACAGAGACAGCGGCACCGAAGAATTTCGGCAGCGAGACACCACGCCGAAAACAAAGAAGGTTTCTTCGGAGCCTAAAATGACTTCCGAAAAGGTTTCGGTTCCGAAACATCCAGCCTCGGAGCCGAAAACTAGTTCCTATACAGAGGAACAAGGATTAACCTCCCAATTACATAGATTTGGAGAGGAGCTTCAAGCGGTAGAGCCTGACTACACGCAAAGAAGGCTTCATATTCATGAGGACACAGGGAAGATAACCACTCTTCCCCCAATCAAAATAAAAAGGAAACTTGCCTTTCAACAAAAGGACAAGCAACCACAGGCAAAAGTGGCAAGGAAAACAACCCCGCCACCGTCTCCACCACCATCAACACATGCATCACCAGCAACAACTCCACCACTGATGCACTCACCAGCTCATACTACAATGAGTCAGGATGATCCCGATGCATGGGACCTTTATGATGCTCCAGTGTCTGACAACAGCCCAGACTCCTATCCCACAAAACCGTCACCACCTGAGGACAGTACATCCTACACACAGGTGGTCGCAAGGGCAGCCGAATTTCACGTCACCTTACATTCTGAACCAATTGAGGATGACTTTCTGTTTAACACCCTATCCTCCACCCATAGCCAGTACCAAAGCCTTCCCATGCTCCCAGGAATGCTAAAACATTCAAAGCAAATATTTCAGGATCCAGTTAAAGGCAGAGCCATAACTCCAAGGGTGGAGAAAAAGTACAAGCCACGCCAACAGATCCAATCTATATTACAACACAACTAACACCAGACTCAGTAGTTGTCGGGGCAGCTCGTAAGAGAGCCAACTCTCATACCTCAGGAGACGCACCACCTCCAGACAAAGAGAGCCGCAAATTTGATGCTGCGGGAAAAAGGGTTGCAGCACAAGCAGCAAATCAATGGCGTATTGCCAATTCACAAGCACTTTTGGCAAGGTACGACAGAGCTCATTGGGATGAAATGCAACATTTCATCGAACACTTACCCAAGGAGTTCCAAAAAAGAGCGCAACAGGTGGTAGAAGAGGGACAAAGTATCTCAAATAATCAGATACGGTCTTCCATGGATGCAGCAGATACAGCTGCAAGGACAATAAACACTGCAATCACGATACGAAGGCACGCATGGCTGCGCACTTCAGGGTTCAAGCCGGAAATCCAACAAGCTGTGTTCAATATGCCATTTAATGAACATCAATTGTTTGGGCCGGAGGTTGACACTGCAATTGAGAAACTCAAAAAAGACACCGATACAGCCAAAGCCATGGGCGCACTCTACTCCCCGCAGAGCAGAGGCACATTTCGGAAAACTCCTTTTAGGGGAGGGTTTTGAGGTCAACCCACAGAAACCACAACCTCACAAACAAGGCCTACTTACCAGGGTCAATATCAGAGGGGAGGTTTTCGGGGACAATATAGAGGGGGCCAATTCCCAAGAAATCGAGGAAAATTCCAAGGCCCCAAAATAAACAGTGACTCACAAGTCACACAACCCCATCACATACCACCTGTGGGGGGAAGACTAAGCCAATTTTACAAACTTTGGGAGGAAATAACAACAGACACCTGGGTCTTAGCAATTATCCAGCATGGTTATTGCATAGAATTTCACCAATTCCCTCCAAACGTCCCACCGAAAACACACTATGTCAAAACAACATATAGATCTTCTAGGACTAGAAGTTCAAGCATTGCTACAAAAGGACGCAATAGAATTAGTGCCAAATCTACAAAAAAACACAGGAGTTTACTCACTGTACTTTCTAATACCCAAAAAGGACAAAACTCTGAGACCAATACTAGATCTCAGAACACTAAATACCTACATCAAATCAGACCACTTTCACATGGTGACGTTACAAGACGTAATCCCACTGCTCAAACAGCAAGATTACATGACAACATTAGACCTAAAAGATGCGTATTTCCATATACCAATACATCCTTCACACAGGAAATACCTAAGGTTCGTATTCCAAGGAATACATTACCAATTCAAAGTGTTGCCATTCGGAATAACAACTGCGCCAAGAGTTTTTACAAAATGCCTGGCAGTAGTAGCTGCACATATCAGAAGGCAGCAAATACATGTGTTCCCGTACTTAGACGACTAGTTAATCAAAACCAACACGCTAAGACAATGTTCACAGCACACAAACTACGTCATACAGACCCTTCACAGGCTAGGTTTCTCGATCAACTACGCGAAGTCACACCTTTTGCCGTGTCAAACACAGCAATACTTAGGAGCGACAATCAACACAGCAAAAGGGATTGCCACTCCAAGTCCACAAAGGGTTCAAACATTTCACAAGGTAATACAGGCCATGTATCCAACACAAAAGATACAAGTCAAAATGGTAATGAAACTCCTAGGCATGATGTCTTCATGCATAGCCATTGTCCCAAACGCAAGATTGCACATGCGGCCCTTACAACAGTGCCTAGCATCACAATGGTCACAAGCACAGGGTCAACTTCTAGATCTGGTGTTGATAGACCGCCAAACATACATCTCGCTTCTATGGTGGAACAGTACAAATTTAAACCGAGGGCGGCCTTTCCAAGACCCAGTGCCACAATACGTCATAACGACGGATGCTTCCATGACAGGGTGGGGAGCACACCTCAATCAACACAGCATCCAAGGACAATGGGACATACATCAGAGGCAGTTTCACATAAATCACTTAGAACTGTTAGCAGTATTTCTAGCGCTGAAAGCATTTCAACCCATAATAACCCAAAAATACATTCTTGTCAAAACAGACAACATGACAACAATGTATTATCTAAACAAACAAGGAGGGACACACTCGACACAGTTGTGCCTCCTGCAACAAAAAATATGGCATTGGGCGATTCACAACCACATTTGCCTAATAGCACAATTTATTCCAGGGATTCAGAACCAGTTGGCAGACAATCTCTCTCGAGATCACCAACAAACCCACGAATGGGAAATTCACCCCCAAATACTAAACAATTACTTTCAAATTTGGGGAACACCTCAAATAGATCTATTTGCAACAAAAGAAAACTCAAAATGCCAAAACTTCGCATCCAGGTACCCACAAGATCAATCCCAAGGCAATGCTCTATGGATGAACTGGTCAGGGATATTTGCATACGCTTTTCCCCCTCTCCCTCTCCTTCCATATCTAGTAAACAGGTTGAGTCAAAACAAACTCAAACTCATACTAATAGCACCAACATGGGCAAGGCAACCTTGGTACACAACACTACTAGACCTTTCAGTAGTACCTCATGTCAAACTACCCAACAGACCAGATCTGTTAACACAACACAAACAACAGATCCGACATCCAAATCCAGCATCGTTGAATCTAGCAATTTGGCTCCTGAAATCCTAGAATTCGGGCACTTAGACCTCACACAGGAATGTTTGGAGGTCATAAAACAAGCTAGAAAACCTACCACTAGACACTGCTATGCAAATAAGTGGAAAAGATTTGTTTATTACTGCCATAATAATCAAATTCAACCTTTACACGCATCTGCAAAAGAAATAGTAGGATACTTACTACATTTGCAAAAATCTAACCTAGCTTTCTCTTCCATTAAAATACATCTTACGGCAATTTCTGCTTACCTACAAATTACGCACTCAATTTCATTGTTTAGGATACCAGTCATAAAGGAGTTTATGGAAGGCCTAAAGAGAATTATACCACCAAGAACACCACCAGTTCCTTCATGGAACCTCAACATTGTCCTAACACGACTCATGGGTCCACCTTTTGAGCCCATGCACTCTTGTGAAATGCAATACTTAACGTGGAAAGTTGCATTTTTAATTGCCATCACATCTCTAAAAAGAGTGAGTGAGATTCAAGCATTTACCATTCAAGAACCATTTATTCAAATACACAAAAATAAAGTTGTTCTACGGACCAATCCTAATTTTTTCCAAAAGTAATCTCACTGTTCCACCTAAATCAAACGGTAGAATTACCAGTGTTCTTCCCACAACCAGATTCGGTAGCCGAAAGAGCACTACATACATTAGACATCAAAAGAGCACTAATGTACTACATTGGCAGAACAAAACTAATTCGAAAGACAAAACAATTATTTATCGCCTTTCAAAAACCTCATACAGAAAATCCAATTTCAAAACAAGGCATTGCTAGATGGATAGTTAAGTGCATTCAAACCTGCTATCTTAAAGCTAAAAGAGAACTGCCTATTACACCAAAGGCACACTCAACCAGAAAGAAAGGTGCTACCATGGCCTTTCTAGGAAATATTCCAATGAACGAAATATGTAAGGCAGCAACATGGTCTACGCCTCATACATTTACCAAGCACTACTGTGTAGATGTGCTAACTGCACAACAAGCAACAGTAGGTCAAGCTGTATTAAGAACATTATTTCAAACTACTTCAACTCCTACAGGCTGAACCACCGCTTTTGGGGAGATAACTGCTTACTAGTCTATGCACAGCATGTGTATCTGCAGCTACACATGCCATCGAACGGAAAATGTCACTTACCCAGTGTACATCTGTTCGTGGCATTAGTCGCTGCAGATTCACATGCGCCCACCCGCCTCCCCGGGAGCCTGTAGCCGTTTAGAAGTAGATCTTAAACATTTGTACATTTGTAAATGTATTACTTAAAACTTTATTATGTACATACGCATTCACTCCATTGCATGGGCACTATTACTAGCATACACAACTCCTACCTCACCCTCTGCGGGCAAAACAATCTAAGATGGAGTCGACGCCCATGCGCAATGGAGTCGAAATGGGAGGAGTCCCTCGGTCTCGTGACTCGAAAAGACTTCTTCGAAGAAAAACAACTTGTAACACTCCGAGCCCAACACCAGATGGCGGACTGTGCACAGCATGTGAATCTGCAGCGACTAATGCCACGAACAGATGTACACTGGGTAAGTGACTTTTTCCATATATGTTCACTGATTCCAAATTCAGTTGAGTTAGCTCTTCTTCAGGTGTGAGGTTAAATATTAGATACTTTTCCAGGATATTCTGCAATTTTGCCTCCATCTTTTCCAACAGGCTGTGGTTCTGCATTGATGCAAACGTATGATGCCTCCTTTCCTCATTTTAACCATAGGGTCATCCTGCAATTGCTTCTCTCAGTTGTTTCCAGTGGGCCTTAAAGCCCATCCTCATTTCCCTTTTTAGAATCCCAGCCATTAAAGTTTTCATGGAAGCCCTTTAAAGGGTTATTTTGCCAATAGTTCCAACTGTCCCTCTCTGGAATCTCAATATTTTACTCACCCATACTCGGTTGCCGAAATGGCTCTTCACATCTTAGATGTTAAAAGATATCTAATGTACTATATTGACAGAACCAAGACTTTTAGCTAAGCCTCATAAGCACACCCATATAAAAAACTAGCATCTGCAAATGGATAATAAAATGTATCCAAACATGGATTCCATGGATCCATAGGAGGTTTCTATTGGCTCTCTGGAAAATCTCTATTGGCTTTCTGGAAAAATTCCTATAGCTGTCATCTGTAAAGCAGCAACATGATCATACCTTCTCACACCCCCCCTTCCCAACCTCCTCCCAGATTCTGTTTTTTTGTAATGTTAACATCTACTACTTTTATACACCATTCAGATAGTCACCATTTTCTTCCTGCTCACCACTCCATACTTACGCTCACCTGCTGTGTGAAAACCAATCTGATAATGGATTAGGTGTCCATGCTCCTTGCCATCTAAAGGACTCACAGTGTGCCTTTTCACTAGAAAAGACAAGTTCGACCAAAAACAACTTGCAACATCTGAGCCTAACACTAAATAGCGGGAGTATGTAGATCATGTGAATCCAAACCACTACATGCTACAAACACATACTTACAAGGTAAGTGAAAGTTTCATACAGTTGTTTTGGTGGAAACATGATCTTCATAAATTTATTGTGAATTTCAGTACCTTAGGTTGCTGAAGTTGCAGTGCTGCTTGGAGGTGACCGTTTGTTTGTCTGGCTAGGGATAGGCATAGAGACAAGTCATTCTTGGCATGGCTGCAACCGTAAGCTGTTCAAGGCATGTGTGGCTTTAGATACACATGCTGTGCACATTCCTGCCATATAGTGTTGGGCCTGGATGTATGCAAATAGTTTTTTCTTCGAAGGAGCCTTTTGAGCCACAGGGTAGGATGACTTCTCGTGCAGGTAATGTGCATGATCATCGACTCCATTGTTGGATTCTTTTTTTCTTTCAGCCATTGTGTTCAGACTGTGCTCTGGTTCAACACCATGGCGGTGCTCTGTTTGGTTTCCACGATTCCTCCCCTTCATCACTGTTGTTAGCAAATGCATCTTCCATTTCTCTCTCATCTCGGGTCGACAGCTCAAGCTTTGCCTGGCAATCGAGGACTTTCTTCTGGTGCAGCCTGCAGTGAGAACAGACTCAGGTTGGTTGTCATCAGACGGCATTACCAATTTAAGGTGCTCCTCTGCAGAGCCAACACTGCTCCCAGGGTGTTTACCAAGTGCCTCGCAATAGTGGCTGCTCACCTGCGTAAGCGAGACATCCACGTCTTCCCCTATCTGGTTGACTGGCTCATCAAGAGTGCCACATATCAGAAATGCAGCGAACTCACACAGCTCACCATCAACCTACCTCACAAACTAGGTTTTACTTTCAAAGCCACAAAATCCCACCTCCAACCCCTCCCGATCCAGCCCTACCTAGGGACAATCCTCAACTCTGAGGTTGGCATGGCCTACCGAAATCCTACCAGGATAGTATTTTCAGACTCTTATTCCTCTTTTCCAACCAGACCGACAAGTCATGGTCAGGACAGTCATGCACATCCTTGGCATGATGGCCTTGTGTTGCTATGGTACCTCATGTCAGATTACATAGGCATCTGTTGCAGGAGTGCTTACCACACCAGTGGTGTAAGGTCATTGGGACAATCTCATGTTGATAGGGCATTGCACTTGTCACTTTCTCCAGTGGTGGAACGCCAACAGCCTGTTGCAAGGTTGCCCTTTTCTCGACCCAGTTCCGCAGATTACCGTTACAACAGATTCCTCCCTTATGGGATGGGGTGCGTACTTACAGAATCTCACTGTTCGTGGACAGCAGGAACCCAGCCACTAAGCTATCCACATCACTTTCCTGGAACTACTAGCTTTTCACCTTGCATTGAAAGCTTTCCTTCTTCACCTCATTGGCAAAGAAGTCCCCTTAAAGACGGCAAAATAACAGTCATGTATCATGCCCAAAAGCATGGGGGCACCTGATCTTCCCAGCTCGCTCACCTAGCCCAGATCATTTGTGGGTGGCTTTTCAATACAAAATCCATCTGCTAGCAGAGTACCTTCCTGGAGAGGACATCGGCTATGCTGACCTCCTCAATACGATGTGTCCACAAGTGGGAACTCCACCTCAAAATGATAGTCATGTATTATGGTCAAAAGCAAGGTGGCACCCAATCTCCCTGGCTCGCCACCTAGCCCAGAGCATTTGTGGATGAACTTTCCAACACAGGATCCATCTGCTAGCAGTATATCTTCTGGGAGTGGACAGTGGCTTTGCTGACCACCTCAGTAGCATGCGTCCACAAGTGGGAACTCTGTTTTGGTGCAAAGGGATTGAAAGATCTTGCTCGCCCTCATTCTCGTGGCTCCCACCTGGGCAAGCCAACCCTAGTTCACCACTCTACTGAAACTCTCAGTGGTTCCACACTAGAGGCTCCCCAACAGGCCAGACCTTCTCACACGAAACCATTGAAAAATCAGGCACCAGGATCCCAGGTCTCATCGTGCAGTCTGGTTCCTGAGATCCTAGAGTTTGAGTACCTTAATCTTCCACCTAAATGCATAAACCTTTTCAAGGAAGCATGCAGGCCTACCACCTGTGTCTGTTATGCTACCAAGTGGAAGAGATTTGTATACTACTGTCACTCAAACCACATTGACACTCTGGCAGTCAAAGTGCACGATATTGTTTGCTACCTACCTTATTTGCAGGTGTTGAGTTTAGCCTTAATTTCTATACAGTTACACCTCGCTGCTGTGGCCACCTGTCTTCAGAAAATATAACACATTTCACTCTTCAGAATTCGAGTCATCAAGGCTTTCATGGAGGCTCCGGCCCCCACATTGAACCTCAACATTATCTTGAGAAAACTGATGGGTCTTCCATTCCTGCCCGTTCATTTTCTATTGTGGAAGGTGGCATTTTTGATTGCCATCACTTCACTCAGAAATGTCAGTGAGCTTCAGGTACTAACCTGGGAAGAACTTTTTTCCAGGTCCACAGGAATAGGGTTGTCCTCCACACCAACCCCAAACTCCTCCCTAAGGTGGTGTTTCAGTTCCATTTTAACCAATCCATTGAGTAGATGTCTACTGGGTAAGAAACATTCTCCAGTATTGGGATCTTTCATAGATTCACATGCTTCAATCATTCCTTGTTGTTGAAGCGGGAGTCCCTCGGTACAATAGTAAGCCGTATATATCAGTGTTATAGGCTTCTAAGGGAATGCAGCATGCATCTTACAGCCTATCTGTGTTTTTTTTTTTAAAAAGGACCCAAGTTGACCAATCAGGGCGACAGCACCCTCTCGAACACTCCCAGCCGAGGCATCTTCCTTTAGATTTTCATTACATCTTGTGTGTGAGGGAGTCTCCCTGAGCTCTGCTCAGTTTTGCTTTTCTTCAGTATGTCAGACTGGTTAAAAAAATGACTTTTACAGCCCTGTGCTACCTGTGGCAAGAAAGGACTTCATTCAGAAGATCCTCATAAAGAGTGTATTTAAGGTCTCTACCCATCACATAAGGTGAGGGATTGCAAGATATGCAGAACTTTCTCCTCTAAAACCTTAAAAGTCTTCCCTCATGATCTTTGAAGACTACTGTTGGTTCTGAAGGAGAAGGTAGGGAATGATCCACCTCCTCACAAACTCCCAAGAAGAGGAAAATAACTAGTCATGATTCCCCTCATCATGTCAGGAAAAACTCTAAAAAACAAAAAAATAAAATAAAAGACCCATCATGGATCAGCAGAAGGCTCCTCACATGAAGAAAAATATTAAAGGATTTCTTCTGAGTAAAAATCTGAGCTGTCTACTCCTGCTTCTGCTGAATCCTAAATCTTCCTCTAAACCAGCTTCAAAAAAGCCCAAAATTACTGTTAAAATATCGTTGACTGCACCAAAAACATTAAAGCCATTGTCTGTGATAGTGATTGGGAGCCCGACGACGCTTTCACTGTAATTTTCTTCCCCAACGACATTGACGGTATCAGCAATGATTGTGACCACTTCGTTGACAACGTCGACGAGATCCATCGCTTCAAAGATGAAGGTCACTTCCACTAAGATTGTGCCAGCACCGTCAACGACAGCATAATCGTCGGTACCACCGTTGACGGCACTGTCTTGTTACCACCTCGACGGTGTAAAATTTGGAAGGATCAGCAAAACCAAAGAAAAGACCCTTCCACATTGTTATTGCCTTCATTGTCGACTGATGTTTTTTCACCACATAGTTTCCGTGCTGACTACACGTCACCTGCTGAAGTGTCTTCTCTTCCACCCAACCATCTGTTGGATGTACAAGAGACTGATGACGACCAAGGGATGTTTGGAACAGCATGCAGTCCCAAGAGGAGATGATGAATAGGAACAAGATTATTATGAACCTGTATACCAGAGTCCCCATCACCCAAGGCAACACTAACAGTATCCTCCTCCTCCACCAGACATGGTCCAGGTTCCAGCTACTCTGGTGCAAGATTTACAAGGTATGCTGCAAGATTATTACAAGCGCTTCCCAACGCTGGCTGCAGTACAACCATCAGCTGCACTGCCTCATACATCTTAAGACCATCTTCCTCCACTTTCTACGCCAAGGATGACACTGCAACGTATTTCTTTGCCCCCCTTGAGACGACCCTGCTTCAGGGAAGAAGTGATGATGGCAACAATGACAGGGCGCAAGGTGAGATAACTAACAACCGCACCACAAACAGGGAATGGGATGACTACTTCAACCTTCCCCTCCACCACCCCATCAAGCAGATTCTCTGGAAGTAGATGTTGGTGGTTTCCACATGTTGATGGAGAGAGCAGCAAAGCGTTTTCAGCTGCCCATCACTGTTAGGCAGACAGACTGCTTTCTTTATGATTTCAGTCTAGGAAGGCGATTAGAGCAATTCCAATTGTTGATCATATATGGGAGGAAGGAGTTAAAATTATGAAGCTGCCGGCCACTCCTACTGCTGTCCTTCCTAGGATAGATGAAAAGTATAAGGCTCCTGAGGACTCCCCTGCCTGCTTAATCGGCCATCCGAAGCCTGATTTGTTGATTTCTCAGGTTGCACAATCAAGGTCAAAGAATCCTTTCACTCCAATTACATCTTCGCTGGACAAAGAGGGTAGGTGGTTGACTAACATTGGCAAGCAATTGACTGTAATGCAATCTTGTCTGTAGACCACAAAAAATTCCACTCTAGCTCATCTTCTCTCGAAAAGAAAGTATGCTTCAGTTTGCCTCATCAAGTCTCTATTGGGCATGATGTCTTCAGACATTTTCTTAATGCTGACAGCTCAACCTCATGCTTGTCTAAAGATGCAACCTTTTTAAGAGCAATTGGACGCCCCATTGGTCCAGTCAGAAGGCATCTTTGACGACATTGTGAACATCACACCTGTCATGAAGGCAGCTGTTCCTTAGTGGACAAACACCCAACAACCTCTCAACGGGACTATCTTTCCTTCCTCCCATCTCGGAATACATCAATACAACAGATGCTTCTCTGGAAGGATGGGAACTTCATTTACAAGATCTGCAGATTCAGGGCAAATAGACCCCAATACAAATGAAGATGCATATCAACTTCGTAGAACTCAGAGCAATCTCACTGGCTCTTCAGGCTTTTCTGTCAAGAGTTCGATTCCTCTGTGTTGATAAGAAAATACAGTACAACGAGTATGCATTACCTCAACAAACACGGTTTAAGATACTGTCCGAAAAAACTCAAACCATCTAGCGCTGGGCACTGCGGCATTAAGTGACCTTACGGGCAGAACACTTCCCAGGAGTACACAACTCTAGCAGACACCTTGAGCAGAACATCCCAGGGTTGTCACAAATGAGAGGTGAACCAACTGGTCCTAGACGTGATCGTTCAGCGATGAGGCAAGCCCAGTCTGGATCTTTTTGCATCGAAAGAGAATAAACAATGCCAGTATTGCGCCAGCAGGTAACCAAAAAAAGGATCTTGGGGGAATGCCTTTTTGGTCCGGGATATATGCCAATGCTTTTCCCCCTGATTCCACTTATTCCCAGAGTTTTTCGAAAGATGAAACGGGATCCATGCCAGTTGATCCTCATATCCCCACGTTGGCCCAGACATTATTGGTTTACCGAGCCACTCATGCTGTCGATGGACAACCACATTTAAGCCAAGCCTCAACTGGATCTGTTGTCAATGAACAATCACCAGGCCCTCCATTCAGACCCGACTTCGTCACACTTATCAGCTTGGCTCCTGAGCACCATGAGCTAATGCACTTATAGATCTTCCATAGAATTGCAGTAGGATTCTTGCGCAAGGTGCAGCCCTCTTTACCAACAAAACATATTGTCTCAAATGTAAGCATTTTTGTATTTGGTGCGAAAAATCTAATATATATCCTATCACATCTCCTCCTGAACAGGTGTTGCCGTATTTGCTATCTCTAGCTCAATCTGGCCTAACTAACTCCACTATCAAAGTGCATTTTGGCTGCGATTTCAAGGTGTAGACAAACTCTGAGATCTCCTTCCTTATGGACGCACAGATTAATCATTCAATTTCTTAAAGGACTCTTTCCACCAATATAATCACAGCTACATACATGGGACCTTCATATCATGTTGTCCCAGTTGATTAAACAATCATTTGAGCCAATGCACAGAGCTGAACTAAAATCCCTCACTTGGAAGGTGGCTATCTTATTTGACCTTACTTCGAAATTCAAGAAACCTTTCCTTCAATTCAAAGACAACATGGTGATTTTACAAACTAATCCCAAGTTCATTCCAAAGGTCCCTACTGATTTTCACCCCAGCCAACAGGTTATGCTTAAAACTTTTTCTATAATTCCCAAACACCAGCGGAACAAACACTATTCTCTTGATGTCAAGAGATGTCTGAAATTGTATTCAAAACGAACTAAAGATATCTGCACGACTGATCAACTCTGTGGCCTATTGCAACAACAATAAGGGTGGACCAGTCTCCAAGCCTACTAGAACGAGTTGATTATCATCTACTATCCAGTTCTGCCACTCTAAGGCGGGCAGGCCTTTGCCACAGAAAATAAAAGTGCACTCTACTAGAGCAATTACCACAACAGCGGCTCTGTTTGCTGGGGTTTCCACTGAAAATATATGCTGTGCTGCAACCTTGAAGAACAAGTACATCTTCACCCAGTACTACTGTTTGGTTTGGATGCAGCGCACACCATTAACCCAGCCGTGGGGCAAGCAATACTTTGGCATCTTTTCCAATAAGTTGAGCGGTGGCATGTGTAGCTGCAGATACACATGCTGTGCACTGTTCCTGCCATCTAGTGTTGGGCTCGGAGTGTTACAAGTTGTTTTTCTTCAAAGAAGTCTTTTCGAGTCACGGGACCGAGTGACTCCTCCCTTTCGGCTCCATTGCGCATGGGCATCGACTCCATCTTAGATTGTTTTCTTTCTGCCATCGGGTTGGGACGTGTTTCTTTTCTCTCTGGTAGTTTGAGTCGGAAAAGTCCTGAAAACTCTCTAATTCGTCGGTATTGTTTTGATCGCGTATCATCTATCATCGACACTTCGGTACCGGCGGATCCAACTTCTTTACTTGCCCTTTGGGGCACCCCGCCCCACTCGGGCCTGGTCGGGCCGACCAAAGCCCCGTCGAAGCCGGATGGACCGGACCCCATTTCGCTTCTGCCCTCGGTGCCACGCCAAGTTCCCATATACAGACCAACATCTCGTCTGTAACCTTTTTCTATTTCCAGACCATCAAGAGGATACTTGCGAGGCCTGCAGATCCTTCCGCTCGAAGAAGACCCTACGAGACAGAAGAGCGCAAAGGTTGGAAATGGCGTCGAGAAGCACCGAACGTCTTGACGTGGAGGAAGAAGAGATTATGCACACCGCAGTCTCCGTTCGAGGGTCTGACTCAGAGTCCGAGGAGGACAGACCGGTCACGGTAGGACAGCATGTGAGTATGCCTGCCCCTGTCCAATCCAAGCCCAAACACAAGGCCTCAGGAACGCCACTGCCGGAAGGCCATGGCTCCACCCGCAAAAAGACTTCCGGTGACCAAGCAACAACTTCGGCACCAAGAAAGGCCATGCCACCGAAGCTTCCTGGCTCGAGCCGAAGCACAGGCTCTGAAACAGGTAAACACCGACCCATCGAGTCGAAGCCTTGAAAATCCCTGTCGGAGCCGAGGCCAACATCCACTTCAGGCCTTTTGATACCAAAAAAAAAAATGGCTTCGGAGCCGAAAAGACCCATCTACACAGAGGAGCATTGACTTCCAAAACAACTTAAAGAAAGCCATAGATTTTCAGAGGAACTCGCACAAATGGAGGAATTTGATGAAAGGCAGGCCAGAATTCATATTCATAAAGACACTGGCAAGATCCTAACTGCACCTCCTCTAAAACCTACGGAAGCTAGCTTTCAAGGACGATTGGACACTGATCAGCCACCAGCTAAAGTGCCAAGGCCCAAACGAAAAACTCTGCCTCCGCAATTCTCACCTCATCAGTCTCCTCCTCACTCTCCTCACCTGACTGTCTCTCTACCTACCACACCTGCACAGTCTCCAGTACACTCTGCAGATTCACACCAAGACAGTGTCGACCCATGGGATCTCTACGATGATCCCATTTCTGATAACAGCCCAGACTGCTATCCTTCAAAACTATCGCCCCTAGAAGATAGCACTTCATACACTCAGGTTTTAGCCAGGGCAGCGTCATACCATAACGTAGCCATGCACACCAAGCCTCTTGAGGATGATTTTCTCTTTAATACATTATCCTCCACTCACACTACTTACCAGTCCCTTCCCACGCTTCCAGGCATGTTGAAACACGCACATCAAATTTTTCAAGAGCCAGGGTCATCACTCCTAGAGTGGTAAAAAAATATAAGCCGCCTCCCTCTGATCCGGCATTCATTACCCAACAGCTACCTCCTGGTTCCGTAGTTGTCAGTGCTGCAAGGAAGAGGGCTTAACTCCCAGCCGTCTGGTGATGCACCACCACCAGACAAAGCAGGAAATTCGATGATGCTGGTAAAAGAGTGGCATCGCAAGCAGCTAATCAATGGAGAATAGCCAACTCCCAAGAACTACTGGCTAGGTATGATAGGGCCCACTGGGACGAGATGAAAGATATCATCCAGCATCTCCCAAAAGACCAACAAAAGAGAGCACAGCAAATAGTCGAGGAAGGGCAGGCTATTACTAATAACCAGATTAGGTTAGCTCTAGACTCAGCAGATACAGCAGCTAGGACAATCAATACTGCTGTCACCATTCGGCTTTGGTCGTCAGGTTTTAAACCAGAAATCCAGCCGGCTGTCCTTAACATGCCGTTTAATGAGAAACAGCTTTTTGGCCCTGAGGTTGATACGGCCATCGAAAAAAATCAAAAAGGACTCAAACACTGCTAAAGCCATGGGTGCTCTGTATACTACACAGTACAGAGGTTAATTTTGAAAGCCTCAATACAGGGGTGGTTTTAGAGCCCAAACATCTGAGGCATCCACCTCACAATCAAAACTGTCTTACCAGCCTCCTTACCAACGAGGTGGGTTTAGAGGAACTTACAAAGGCCAATTCCCTAGAGGTAGGGGAAAATATCAGCCAACAAAACAAACCTCACACACAAAACGGTGACTTGCTCCACATCTTCCCTCATCACACTTCTCCTGTGGGAGGAAGGCTGCAAATGTTCCACAAAAATTGGTTACCCATTAAAACGGACAATTGGGTATTATCCGTTATTTACAATGGCTATTTGCATATAATTCACACAAATTGCTCCAGATATACCTCAAAAACAACACAAACTCTCCTCCCAACAAGGGAACAGAAGTACAGTCACAATTACTCAAACAAGCCATAGAGCTTGTACCACAACTTCAAATAGGAACAGGGGTTTACTCCCTATACTTCCTTATTCCCAAAAAAGATGGAACCTTGAGACCAATACTAGATCTCAGAACTCTCAATCTTTACATCCTATCAGAACACTTTCACATGGTAACACTAGACGATGTAGTCCCACTGTTACAACAACAAGATTTTATGGCAACATTAGACCTCAAGAATGTGTATTTTCACATACCCATCCATCCAGCACACAGAAAATATCTCCGGTTTGTAATTCAAGGAAAACATTACCAGTTCGGGATAACAGCTCCCAGAGTATTTGCAAAATGCCTTGCCGTAGTGGCAGCCTACCTAAGAAGGAAATACATCCATGTCTTTCCATATCTCGACGACTGGCTAATAAAATCCAACAGCCAGACACAGTGTCAAAACCATACACATTATGTAATACAAACCCTACACTCTCTAGGGTTCTCAATAAAGTACCAAAAATCCCACTTACAACCAGCGCAAATTCAACAGTATTTAGGAGCCACACTAAATACGCAAACAGCACTTGCAAGCCCAAGTCCACAAAGAATACAATCATTCCACAATGTATTGGCACAAATTCAGTCAAACCAACAGTACACAGTCAAATTTGTCATGAATCTGTTGGGCATGATGGCATCATGCATCACCATTGTCCCAAAAGCAAGACTAAACATCCGGCCCATACAACAGTGTCTCGCAAAACAATGGTCACAAGCACATGGTCAACTTCAAGATCTAGTGTTGGTAGACCGCCAAACACACATTGCTTCAGTGGTGGAATTCCACAAATGTAAACACAGGGCGGCCATTTCAAAACCCTGTGCCTCAAACCACACTTACAACAGATGCATCAATGATTGGATGGGGAGCACACCTCAACAATCACAACATTCAAGGACAATGGGTCAACAAACACAAACAACTTTACATAAATTACCTATAATTGCTAGCTGTATTCCTAGCACTCAAAGCCTTTCAACCTCTTCTTGTTCACAAACACATTCTGATCAAGACAGACAAGATGACAATGTATTACCTAAACAAACAAGGAGGGACCCACTCATCGCAGCTGTCCCTTCTAGCACAAAAGATTTGGCATTGAGCAATACACAACAACATTCACTCTGTAGCACAATACATTCCAGGGATACACAACCAATTAGCAGATGTTCTCAGCCGAGATCATCAACAAACACACGAGTGGGAAATTCATCCCCAAGTACTTCAAACATACTTTCATCACTGGGGAACACCAGATCTAGACCTATTAACCACCAGCGAAAACACAAAATGCCTAAACTTCGCATCCAGGTTCCCACACCCTCTATCCAAGGGCAATGCTTTCTGGATCAACTGGTCAGGGATATTTGCTTACGCTTTCCCCCCCCCCCCCCTCTCGCTCATTCCATTTCTAGTCAACAAACTGTGTCAAACCCAACTCAAACTCATACTTACAGCACCAACGTGGGCACGTCAACCATGGTACACGACATTGTTAGACCTGTCAGTAGTACCACACATCAAACTGCCCAACAGACCAGATGTGTTAACACAAAACAGACAACTGATCAGGCATCCAGATCCAGCAATACTCCATCTAGCGATTTGGCTCCTGAAGTCTGAGTTTGGATATCTACATCTTCCAACAGATTGTATGGAAGTAATTAAACAAGCTAGAAAACCCACTACCAGGCAGTGTTATGCAAACAAATGGAAAATGTTTGTGTTTTACTGTCAATCCAAACAGATTGCCCCTCTTTCAGCATCACTACAAGACATTGTAGTTTACTTGCTTCATCTGCAAAAGGCAAATTTACCCTTTTCGTCCATCAAAATACATCTCACTGCTATTTCAGCATATTTGCAAACTATACAGCACACCTCTCTATTTAGAGTCCCTGTTATCAAAGCCTTCATGGAAGGACTAAAACGTATCATACCACAAAGAACACCCCCAGTGCCTTCATGGAATCAAAATATTGTACTCACACGACTCATGGGTCCACCATTTGAACCTATGCATTCGTGTCAGATTCAATACCTGACATGGAAAGTAGCATTCCTCGTTGCAATCACTTCATAAAGGAGAGTTATTGAAATACAAGCTTTCACTATTGAGCAACCCTTCATACAAGTACACAAACATAAAGTAGTACTTCGTACAAACCCAAACTTCCTACCTAAGGTGATTTCACTGTTTCATATCAAACAAACAGTGGAACTTCCAGTCTTCTTCCCACAGCCAGACTCAGTAGCAGAAAGAGCGCTACATACATTAGACAATAAAAGAGCTATAATGTATTACATTGATAGAACTAAATCATTTAGAAAAACTAAGCAGTTATTTGTGGCGTTCCAAAAACCACATACTGGGAATCCAATCTGAAACCAAGGACTAGCTAGATGGGTAGTAAAATGCATCCAAACGTGTTACCCAAAAGGCAGTTATTAGTAACACCAAAAGCACATTCCACCAGAAAAAAAGGAGCAACAATGGCCTTTTTAGGAAACGTACCAATGACAGAAATTTGTAAAGCAGCCACTTGGTCAACACCCCATACATTTACCAAGCATTACTGTGTAGATGTGTTAGCAACACAACAAGCAACAGTAGGACAGACTGTACTAAGAACACTATTTCAAACAACTTCAACTCCTACAGGCTGACCACCGCTTAGTGGAGGAAAAACTGCTTTGTAGTCTATGCATAGCATGTGTATCTGCAGCTACACATGCCATTGAAAGGAAAATGTCACTTACCCAGTGTACATCTGTTGGTGGCATGTTCCGCTGCAGATTCACATGCTATGCATAGGTCCTGCCATCGAGTGTTGGGCTCGGAGTGTTACAAGATGTTTTTCTTCGAAGAAGGGTTTTCAAGTCACGAGATTGAGTGACTCCTCCCCTCGGTGATAGTGCACATGGGCATCGAGTCCTTTGTTAGATTGTTTTCGCTCTGCATTCTGGTTCGGACGTATTCCCTCTTGCGCCATTAGATCTCGGTTGGGTACCATCTGAACTTCTCTATCTTTCCTTTAAACGTCCGTATCGGTTTTGAATGCGTTTTCTGACTAGACTCGATCCAGTTGTATCGTCGAGATTGATTAAACGCCCTTTCGGGTGACCGCACCCTCCTCGGGCCTACTGCGACACAAACTCATGGATCGGACTCTGTTTCGATTCTGCCCTTGGTGCCACGCCAAGTTCCACTACACCGACCAACACTCAGTGTGCAACCTCTGCTTTGGTCCCGATCACAAGGAAGAAACCTGTGAGGCGTGTCGATCCTTTCGCTCCATAAAGACTCTGCAGGATCGAAGAATGTGTCGGCTAGAGATGGCATCCAAGTCGACTAAACAAACGCCTGACATTTTCAGTGAAGAACAAGCTCAGACTGCGGTTTCCAGCGCAGATTCTGATTCAGACCGTGAATCCGATGGGGACAGCCAAGTGATTCCAGCAGTACGTGAGTACGCCAGCCCCTTCCCATCACCAAAAACCAGCACAACTGGTCTTGGGTCCACCTCTACTTGCCGGCCATGGTCAGACCCGAAAGTTATATCTTGGTGACCTGCCCTCGGGTTCGGCGTAAAAAAAAGAATATATATGAAGAAATATGCTCCATCTGTAGAAGAATCGACAGACATTAAGCCCATTCTTGAGATGATGGACCATAACCAGCAAAAAGAGATTATTGCCTCTCATCTTTCTATAACTAAAAAGAAACTATCTTTCCAAGAGACTTGGGAAGCTGGGCCTTCACCTTCCAAAATCTTGAAACACAAGGAGAAACCAAAAGCAGTACATCAGCCTACACCACTGCATTCTCCTTTGCTTCTCAATTCTCCACCACCTGATACTCCACCACCTACACAATTTTCTCACATGGGGATGACCTGGATGACAATACTTATAGTGGAGATCCATGGGATTTGTATGACCCAGATCCTATCCCATCTAACAATCCCGATGTATATCCCACTAGCCATCTCCACCTGATGAAACCACGTCCTATAATTAGATTATTGCTAGAGCAGCTGCATTCCACAATGTGCAGCTGCACTCAGATACCATAGAGAATGATTTTTTATTTAACACGCTGTTCTCTATACACAGGGTACCAATGCGTACCAATGCTTCCAGGCATGTTTAAACATGCTGATGACATTTTTAAAGAGCCAGTAAAGGCTAGGTTACTGACACCAAAGGTGAGCAAAAAATACAAAGCTGCACCATCAGATCTACTCTTCATCACTCAACAATTGCCACCTGATTCTATTGTTGTTAGTGTAGCAAGAAAGAGGGCAAATAGTCAGTCCACCGGGGATGCTCCTCCCTGATAAGGAAAGCTGGAAATTTGATGCAGCAGGCAAGAGAGTGGCAACTCAAGCTGCAAATCATTGGAGAATTGCCAACTCCCAGGCTCTTTTAGCCAGGTACGATATGACCTACTGGGACAGGATGCAGGAGTTCCTGCAATATCTCCCACCGCCACTCCAAAAAGGGCACAGCAGCTAGTTGCAGAAGGACAGGCTATCTCCAACAACCAGAATAGATCCCCCCCCACCTAGATACAGCAGACACCGCAGCTAGAAGTATAAACACTGGCGTAATAATGAGGAGGCATGCTTGGTTGCAATCTTCAGGGTTCAACCCTGAAATATAGCAAGCAGTCCGTAATATGCCCTTTAACAAACAGCAGTTATTTGGACCAGAGGTGGATACCACCATAGAAAAATAAAAAAAAGGACTGACACAGCTAAGGCCATGGGTGCCCTTTACGCAACACCTGTTCGGGGTACTTTTTGCAGACCTCAGTTCAGAGGTGGTTTTAAACCTTCAACATCAGAGGTCTCTACGTCCCAACAAAAAGCAGGGACAATAATATTTCTCTGGAGGATCTTTCAAAGGTACCTATAGAGGAAACAACTTTAAAGGTGGGGGAAATCCACTGCCAAAAGAGGTGCCTCTACCTCGCCAAAACAGTGACTTTCTCAGCATCCCAACACAGTACACATCTCCTGTGGGAGGAAACTGCAACATTTCTATCAATGGCTCAACATTTCTATCACTGTCACAACATTACATCAAATCAATGGATACTGTCAATTATCCACAATGGTTATTGCCTAGAATTCGTCTCCGCTCCACCAAATATTCCCCCTCGCTCACTCAGGCTTTCTCCAGAACACCTTGTTTTGCTAAAACAAGAGGTACAATCACTTCTACTCAAAGGTGTAATAGACATAGTACCTATAACTCAACAAGGGACAGGAGTATAGTCTATATACATCCTAATACCAAAGAAGGATGGCACTCTCAGACCAATCCTCGATCTAAGATCCCTCAATCACTACATTCTCTCAGAGCATTTCCACAAGGTCACTCTTCAGGATGTAATTCCCTTACTACAAAAACAGGACTACATGACAGCATTCGATCTAAAAGATGCTTGCTTCCATATTCCCATACATCCAGCACATCACAAATACTTAAAGTTTGTGATAGCAGGCAAACACTACAATTTCAAGGTGCTACCATTTGGAGTAACAGCACCAAAGGTATTTACCAAATGCCTAGCAGTGGTTGCAGCATACCTCCGTAGATAACACGTACATGTCTTTCCCTATCTGGACGACTGGCTCATAAAAGCCAGCACCATTCAAATCTGTCAACACACACACACTACACAGTCGATACCCTACACAGTCTAGGGTTCACAATCGATTACCAGAAATCTCACCTTCAACCAGTTCAAATGCAACCATATCTGGGAGCAATTATGAACACTCAGTCAGCATTAGCTTACCCAAACCCACAAAGAATCCAAGCGTTTCACAATCTCATATCTCAGCTACAATACAATCAAACTTACACAGTAAGGTTTATTATAAAACTCTTGGGAATGATGGCATCGTGCATAGCAATAGTACCTAATCCACGTTTAAACATGAGACCCCTACAACAGTGTCTTTCGCAGCAATGGTCTCGGGCACAGTGTTAACTTCACGATCTAGTGTTGTTGGACTGCCAGACTTACAACTCTCTGCAATGGTGGAATCACACCAACTTATCAAAAGGGCGGCCATTTCAGGACCCCGTGCCACAGACCATAATCACCACAGGTCCATCAATGACAGATTGGAGAGTCCATCTCAACAATCCTACTGTACAGGGAGAATGGAACTCAGTCCAGCAAACTAGACATATAAACCATTTGGAATTGCTGACAGTGTTCTTAGCACTCAAAGCATTCCAGCCACAGATCACATACAAGACATTGTTAATAAGGACTGACAACAATGTATTATCTACAAAAACAGGGGGAGTGCGACACTCAACCCAATTGTTCCTTCTAACACAAACAATTTTGAAATAGGCATTCACAATCGCATTCAACTACTAGCACAGTATATCCCAGGAATACACAACCAACTAGCGGAGCTCTTAAGCAGGACGAAGCAACAAATATACGAATGGGACATTCACCCACAAGTAATTCAACAGTACTTTCACATGTGAGGAACACCAGACCATAGACCTTTTCGCAACAAGCAAATGCAAAATACCCAAACTTTGCATCCAGTTACCCACACCCTCGATCCAAGGGCAATTCTCTATGGATCAATTGGTCAGGGATATTTGCTTACGCCTTTCCCCCCTCTCCCACTACTTCCATTTCTGGTCAACAAGATCTGTCACACCTCCTTCTCTATGATACTCATAGCTCCCACATGGGCACGTCAACATTGGTACACAACACTATTGGATCTATCTGTAGTACAACATCACGAGCTCCCAAAGAGACCAGACCTACTCAAAACAAAGGTCAAATCAGGCATCCCAATCCCCAGTATGCTCAACCTGGTGATTTGGCTCCTGAGGTCATAGAGTTTGGATATCTACAGCTTCCATCAGAGTGTATGGACATTCTAAAGGAAGCACAGAAACCTACTACCACTATGCAGCTAAATGTAAACACATCAATACAGGATATTATCATAGCAATTAATTCCTTAAGAAGAGTTAGTGAAAATCAAGCATTCACTACAGAAGAACCTTTCTTTCAAAGTAACAAACATAAAATAGTATTTAGGACAAACCCAAAATTCCTACCCAAAATGGTTTCACCGTTTCACATCAATCAGTCAGTGGAACTGCCAGTCTTCTTTCCACAGCCAGATTCATTTGCTGAAATAGCTCTCCAGACTCTTGATGTCAAAAGAACTCTTGTGTATTACATAGATAGAACAAAAGAAAACCTCAACAACTTTTTCTGGCTTTTCAGTAATGTCATAATGGTAATCCTATTTCAGAACAAGGGTTAGCTTGATAGATAGTGAAGTGTATTCAAACTTGCTATCTTAAAGCTAAAAGTCAGCTATTACGAACTCCTAAAGCACATTCTACTAGAAAGAAAGGAGCTTCCATGACGTTCTTAGGAGATATACCAATGGCACACATATGCAAAGCAGCGCCACACGGTCCACACCACACACATTTACTAAGCACTACTGTGTGGATGTGTTATCTCGCCAACAAGCAATCGTTGGTCAAGCAGTGCTTAAAACATTATTTCAAGCTACACCTGTTGGCTAGCCACAGCTTACTTTAGGAGGGGACTGCTTTTCAGTCTATGCAAAGCATGTGTATCTGCAGAAACACATGCCATTGAACGGAAAATGTCACTTACCCAGTGTTCATCTGTTCGTGGCATGTAGTGCTGCAGATTCACATGCATCCTCCACGGAAGCCTGTAGCTGTTGTGGTATTTTATTACGTAAATATGTATATACATTGCATGGACATCTTCTTTACTTACTATATATATGTATGTATACAACTTACTTCACCCTCTTGTGGGAAAAAAATCTAGCAAAGGACTCGATGCCCATGCGCACTATCACCTAGAGGAGGAGTCACTCGATCTCTTCACTCGAAAAAGCTTCTTCGAAGATTCGAAGAAAAATAACTTGTAACACTCCGAGCCCAACACTAGATGGCGGACTATGCACAGCATGTGAATTTGTAGAACTACATGCTGCGAAAAGATGTACACTAGGTAAGTGACACACATATATATGTATTTATTTTATTTTTTATTTTATTTTTTTAAGGATTCCAGGCGTTGCTCTAAACCATCATGCTGTGCTTCCCAAGTTAGTTAACTTGTCTTCTCCATAGAGCAAGGGTTCCTGAAAACACTATGGTGCTTCAGGCTTACAATGACTACTATTATTGACATCTGAAGAGGATTTTTAGTCTGGCTACTCATCTTTGAAAATCAGCTTCTCCGTGGCGTGTCTTTTTTTTTTTTTTTTTTTTTAAATGAGGCTTTTGCTTTCTTTTTCGGGTGAATCTCCTCTCACCTGTTCTCTCACCCACTATGTTTGCGCTCTGTAAGTGGGCTCAAAATCCTAGAAAGGCACACATTGCATGCTTTGTTTTTGAGACTTACTCCTTTGATGGTTAGTCTTTGTTAACTTGTCTGATAATAGGTGGAGAGGGAGAGGTAAGGCTGCATTTAGTGCTAGTGGTGGTAATCCACATCACAGCAGTCTACGTCCCATAAGTTCATAATTCCAAAGCAGCTGAGCTTGGCAGACAAAAATGACATAAATTTATGGCGTTTTAAACAACAATGTGCTCTCTGAAGTCTTGGTTCATCAAAATGAGGAGAGACAGGGATGGGGCCAAAACCTAGCTCCTACTTCTTTCTTTGCTATATTCACTCGCATGATAGTAAAGCTGAGTTATGGAACTCAAAGGACGAGTTTACCAGTGAGGAACTCATACTTTGAGTTCTATAATCCAGCTTTACCATATTGTGACTGAGCTCTCTGAAGCCTTGTTATTGTGGGTTTCAGATCAATCTGGTTGGCACAGAAAAATACTAAAAATTTGATATTTACGTTTACATGTTCACAGAACAGTGATCTAAAGGGTAAGCCCTCTTCAATACTTTGGTTAGAGACCTTTCTGTATTTTTTTCGATTCTACTGCAATGCTGTGATGGCGCTGTGTCCTGGAAGTGTGTAGTTTTGTTGTACTATGGTGCTTGGTTTTATGGTGGAGTGTTGGGTTTTGTTGGTTGTAGGTCTTTGTAGGTGTTATTACTCCAAAAATGTTCAATGTGCAAAAATATTCCTGGGGTTGGCCAAATTGGAACAACAACCTTTATATCAGTCACATCACCTTTTGGTAATTTCAGAGCATTGAAAAATTTGGCAACATGTTTGTATAAAGGGCAATGCAGCAGAGTTATGAATCTATTCTGCTTTGGGCTGCAATTCTTTTTGATATCTTTAGATTGCGACCTGTACTCTGTAAGATATTAAAGGAAAGTTGGAGTAGCCGTTTGGTGAATGCAAATGAAATTTAATAAACGCTTTGCCCGTCTCGCTGAATTTCTAAGTGATCTAAAAATAGGAAATTTCCTGCCCACTACACCAGAATCTGCTGAACGGAATTACACCTTTTTGTGGCTTAATAGAAATCCATTCAGTAGTTTAAAAGAAATTTGCTGTACCAAAAGATGTTGGGTGGGCTTCAAAGGGATAAAGTATTATCATCAGGCAGCATTACGCAGAGTGGGGGGTCCACAAAAACAATGGTGGGAAGTTTAATAGAGCAAATTGAACCTCTGTCAACTTCAGGGATTATACCATGGGTCACAGACGGGCAGATTCAGTCTTCAGAATACAATTTAAATGTTCTGTCGCAGAATTCATAGATTGAAATGGAAAGGGCAGCTCTGTGTTCGCTCTTTGGATCCAAGAAATTACAGTGGGTGCCAACAGGGTTCATTGGAGGTCTGCTGTTTTCAAAATGCCAATAAAACATGCTGCTGAAATGGGTAATATTACAAAGATTGGAGTGAGGTGTTCTCTCCACCTTGATACACTACACATGGTGGCTGAAGACTATTAACTGTTTTTTGGGGCACATGGCCTATCTGTGCCAGAACCAGCTTTGTTTTAAGGTACTGCTTAGCATGTTCTGAAAGTGCTGGGCTTGTCCAAAGGCATAGTTGAATTTTATGCCCTGTTAACAGTTGAAGAGGGTGGGGATGGAAGCCTCTCCCATCCTCACACATGAAAAGTATCTTTTGATGGCTTATGTTCCCAGTTGACAAATCTTTGTCAAAGTTTTGGAAATAAATGTTTGGCCAAAGTAGATTTTTTTTAATTTTTTTTTTTTTTTTAAGTTTTGCGTTTGGTCATGAGGCAAAACTTTCAAAATTCTGGTTTTTCGATCATAATTTAATAGAAACTTTTCCTTGTGCATACAGAAAGACAAATTAACTCTGGGCTTTGTTACACTGAAGGGTTCGATGGAGTCTGAAACCTTTGTGGTTTGATAACTGTTTAATGCTAGGCATCCACTTACAAGCCACTTGCGGACTGTGCCCAGCTCCCTCTCAATGTCCCTTTGAAGTAAACACTCCCTCCTTCATCCTCGGCCCAGGACGCAATAGTGAATTAATTGTGCTCCCAGCATGGCTATAGAAGCAGAAGTCAGGTGGTCATTCACACCGGCATAGCAGCCTTTCTCAACAGTCATAGGCAAAGTTTATGCAACGGATTGGATAGAAGTCTTATGCGTGGCTTGGGAAAGCTTTGTAAATCTGCTCTATTTGTTTTTCCCATAGTGAACTTAACACCCACTACTTTTTGTTGGAAGGCACATAGCAGCGCCCACGCTACTGAAAGGATATTCATTCAACATAAACCTTCAGTCATAACAGAGCTAGCAACTGCCCCTTAAAGTCCATCTTCAGTCACTTATGGAATCAATTATTAGTCAGTCAGGTTTACAGTTTCTCTTTTTCCTGTAATTGTTGCTTTGGAGGTCTGGCCAGAACCCACTCTCCCCGTAATTGTAGTCCTTGCCTTAAATGTGTATCTACTTGAATGTGTGTATTGTATTGTATTAGTGGTCGAGCAGATATGCATTTGCACCATGTGCATATGTTGCATACACACACATAGGGAGAGAGGGGAAAAAAAAACCTTCAGGCTGTCCGTCATCCATGGTGGATGTGACACCTAGGCCTATCACTTTGCTTAGGGCTACCACCCCAATACTGTAGTGGGTATACAGGAAAGAATTGGCATCTCTTTAATTGTAGAATCGGGGTTTATGTTTCCCTCTGTACTTCGTTGCCACCCGCTTTCTGCTTATGCCCCCAAATTAGGGTAAATACTAGTCCCAGTCATTTGTACTTAATAAGACAAGATGAACCAGAACCCTGAATTTTTAAGTCGAGCCCGCAAGCTCTCTGACCTGTTGTAATCTATCTGTGTGCTTTCAACCACGCCCAACGCATGCCCTTCACTACCACTCGTTCGTGGGCTTGCCTTTCAAAAATCCTTTATCATCATTGTTAAATGCTTTACGTTTGTTCCTCCCTGGGGCGGTTTGGTTTCTGCCTTGGACATAGACCCTGTTACATGGATAGTTGCAGACTGCAGACTGTGAGCAAACTTCTTTTTCCTTTTTTGTCTCTCCTTCACACTCACACTCATGCTCATGGCGGCCATGGCGTTTTGAATCGGCTTGCTTAGGTCAACTGTTTTACTTTAAATTTTCAGTTTAAGTGGCAAGAACAGTCCAGTTAGGAATTTACTACATTGACAGTTCTATCTTGAGCAAATGCGAGACCCATTGCATTGTAAATGCTTGTTGTTAGACCTTGCTGGATGTTGGCTTTTCACTTTTTTTTTTTTATAAATAATCTTTGGCCTCTGGAGCCCCATGTTGCCATGACCTAAGAGGAAAATGATGATTTCAACACTATGCTGAGGAGAGCAACTGAGTCCTGACCTCCAGAAAGAACTTCACATGACCAAACCTAATGATAGACTCCGTGTAAGTGTCTTTATTGACGAGTGTCCTCTAGGAGCCATGAAATGCCTGCAGCCCCGTGGCCAGAATCAAAGACCTAAGGCAGCACATTTCCTATGACCAGGGAGCTGTAGGGATGCTTCCAGAAAGACATCTGACACCAGCTTGGACAGGAGCAGGCTTAGTCTTCCTTTTATTTTATTTATTTTTATTTAAAGTACTTGGCATGGTCAAAAACAGTTTACAACCTGTTACAGTATAACCCATGGGGTTTTTGTACGTTATGATGAGACAAGTACAAAATTATTGCAGTGTAGTTTGCACAGAAAGGCCTTTAGTGATGAGGCAATATTGGTCCAGATATAGTTTTATATAATCACAGAATAATAGATATTCGGTTTGAGCATTTTGCCCCCTTTCTTAGCTAGATAAGCATTTGTGTAATGTGTGAACCTTGCACCAGATGTTAAGTCAAATGTGTGTTGCAGCTTGTATCTCCCTGTAGGAGGTAGGATGTTAAAGGGCCCAAGATTTCTTTTAGTCTAGATGTCTGAGGAGCTGTTGTGCCATATGTTTCTAGTTGCTTATTGCATTATATCATATCTTTCAGCCAGTCACTGTCTTTTGGGGGTACTCCCTATGCATTGAAATCTATCTCTTGGCAGGAAGTAGTGCACAACCTGTAAATCTCTTATTTCCAGTGAGTGTCCTTCACAAAGTCCAGCAGAGATAACATAGTTGATGACAAGACTACCTGACCCATCATGTCTGAGATGGTCGAATATTTTCTGCCAGTATGTGGCTATTTGTGGCAATCACAGGCAAGAAGGAAAACCACCTGCATTAGAAGTTCGACATCTGGAATGTTTAGAAACTTTCCTCAATTTGAATTTGTTTACACTGTCTGGGGGTGCTGTGTCCTATAAGTACATTTGAAATGTTTTAATCTGAGTCTCTTTGGTGTGAGAGCACCTGGTTTGGGCAAAGGCTGCCTCCTTTCACATGGAGTTGTGAGGAGGACTTCAGCAGTAATGACAGTTACGTTGAGGAGTTGTCTGAGATAATGCTTTCTAAGTGGACTTGCTTTCCTCCCTGCGTATTTAATAAAAGAATGTGTCAGTTGGGGTGCAGCTGATTGCATATTATATAACTGTGATGGGGACGAAGCTGTCGTCTGAGCTAATGTCACTAAGGTTCAGATTCTGTGTATTAGCTGTGCTGCTGCTTGTATGTAATGTGTTGCCCAGGTTTTAATCAAGTGTATGTCACAGCTGGGTATGGGTTGTAGGGTGAAGGCAGGGGGATCTTCCGGTGAGTAAAGCTTGCCTAGTTTAGCTCTATAACAGAGCCTTTCCCAGGTCCATAATGTGCACGCCACAGTGTCTTTCTCAGTCATAGTTCAAATCATTGCCTGGCATACATAGCATTATTAGTGTAAGATATAGATTACCTATTTCAACATCTAAGTGAAGTTGATATGGTGTTTATTGGTACCAGTAGTGGGCATGAGCACATAAATATTAAAGTTAGAAATCCTGCACCATGAGTCTGCTCTGATCATGTTTGTAGGAAGTTGGCTCTGTATGTACTATTTCAAAGTAAGAAATAGCATGCACAGAGTCCAAGGGTTCCCCTTAGAGGTAAGATAGTGGCAAAAAGAGATAATTCTAATGCTCTATTTTGTGGTAGTGTGGTCGAGCAGTAGGCTTATCAGAGGGTAGTGTTAAGCATTTGTTGTACACACACAGGCAATAAATGAGGAACACACACTCAAAGACAATTCCAGGCCAATAGGTTTTTGTATAGAAAAATATATTTTCGTAGTTTATTTTAAGAACCACAGGTTCAAGATTTACAATCAATACTTCAAATGAAAGGTACTTCACTTAGGTATCATAGAACCTTTGAATCAGCAAAAGAGCATGTACAGTTTTGGCAAAAATGGCAATAAGCTATTTTAAAACTAGACACTGCAAATTTCAACAGTTCCTGGGGGAGGTAAGTATTGGTTAGTTTTGCAGGTAAAGTAAACCACCTACAGGGTTCAAAGTTGGGTCCAAGGTAGCCCACCGTTGGGGGTTCAGGGCAACCCCAAAGTTACCACACCAGCAGCTCAGGGCCGGTCAGGTGTAGAGGTCAAAGTGGTTCCCAAAACGCATAGGCTTCAATGGAGAAGGGGGTGCCCCGGTTCCAGTCTGCCAGCAGGTAAGTACCCGCGACTTCGGAGAGCAGACCAGGGGGGTTTTGTAGGGCACCGGGGGGAACACAAGTCAGCACAGAAAGTACACCCTCAACGGCACGGGGGCGGACGGGTGCAGAGTGCAAACAGGCGTCGGGTTTGTAATAGAGTTCGCAATAGGAATCAATGGGAGACCCAGGGGTCTCTTCAGCGAAGCAGGCAGGCAGGGGGGGGGTGGGCTCCTTGGGGTAGCCACCACCTGGGCAAGGGAGAGGGCCACCTGGGGGTCGCTTCTGCACTGGAGGTCGGATCCTTCAGGTCCTGGGGGCTGCGGGTGCAGTGTCTTTACCAGGCGTCGGGTTCTTAGAAGCAGGCAGTCGCAGTCAGGGGGGAGCATCTGGATTCCCTCTGCAGGCGTCACTGGGAGGGCTCAGGGGGGTCAACTCTGGCTACTCACAGGGTCGCAGTCGCTGGGGAGTCCTCCCAGTAGTGTAGTTTCTCCGCAGGTCGAGCCGGGGGCGTCGGGTGCAAAGTGGAAAGTCTCACGCTTCCGGCGGGAAACGTGTGGTCTTTAAAAGTTGCTTCTTTGTTGCAAAGTTGCAGTCTTTGTGGAACAGGGCCGCTGTCCTCGGGAGTTCTTGGTCCTTTTAGATGCAGAGTAGTTCTCCAAGGCTTCAGAGGTCGCTGGACCATGGGGGACGCGTCGCTGTTGCAGTTTTTCTCAAAGTGGGGAGACAGGCCGGTAGGGCTGGGGCCAAAGCAGTTGGTGTCTCCGTCATCTCTGCAGGGCTTCAGATCAGCAGTCCTTCGTCGTCTTCAGGTTGCAGGAATCTATCTTGCTTGGTTCTGGGGGCCCCTAAATACTCAATTTAGGGGTGTGTTTAGGTCTGGGGGGTTAGTAGCCAATGGCTGCTAGCCCTGAGGGTGGCTACACCCTCTTTGTGCCTCCTCCTTGAATGGAGGGGGGCACATCCCTAATCCTATTGGGGGGGATCCTCCATCTGCAAGATGGAGGATTTCTAAAAGTCAGTGTCACCTCAGCTCAGGACACCTTAGGGGTTGTCCTGACTGGCCAGTGACTCCTCCTTGTTTTTCTCATTATCTCCTCCGGTCTTGCCGCCAAAAGTGGGGCCGTGGCCGGAGGGGGAGGGCATCTCCACTAGCTGGAATGCCCTGTGGCGCTGTAACAAAGGGGGTGAACCTTTAAGGCACACCGCCAGGTGTTACAGCTCCTGCAGGGGGAGGTGAGAAGCACCTCCACCCAGTACAGGCTTTGTTACTAGCCACAGAGTGACAAAGGCACTCTCCCCATGTGGCCAGCAACATGTCTGGTGTGTGGCAGGCTGGCAAAACTAGTCAGCCCACACTGGATGTCGGGTATGTTTTCAGGGGTCATCTCTAAGATGCCCTCTGGGGTGTATTTCACAATAAAATGTACACTGGCATCAGTGTGCATTTATTGTGCGGAGAAGTTTGATACCAAACTTCCCAGTTTTCAGTGTAGACATTATGGTGCTGTGGAGTTCGTGTTTGACAGACTCCCAGACCATATACTCTTATGGCTACCCTGCACTTACAATGTCTAAGGTTTTGCTTAGACACTGTAGGGGCATAGTGCTCATGCACCTATGCCCTCACCTATGGTATAGTGCACCCTGCCTTAGGGCTGTAAGGCCTGCTAGAGGGGTGACTTATCTATGCCATAGGCAGTGTGAGGTTGGCATGGCACCCTGAGGGGAGTGCCATGTCGACTTAGTCATTTTCTCCCCACCAGCACACACAAGCTGGCAAGCAGTGTGTCTGTGCTGAGTGAGGGGTCCCCACTGTGGCATAGGACAAGCCATAGAGCTAGTACCCTATCACCAGGAAGGAACAGGCGTTTAATCCCTGTATTTCCTTATCCCAAAAAAAGACAAAACGTTAAGGCCTATCTTAGATCTCAGAACACTGAATCTTTTCATCAAATCAGATCATTTCCACATGGTAACACTTCAGGACATAGTCCCCTTACTAAAACAAGGGGAATACATGACAACACTGGATCTCAATGATGCGTATTTTCACATACCCATCCATCCATCTCACAGGAAATACCCCAGGTTTGTAATACAAGGCAAACATTACCAATTCAAGGTGTTGCCGTTCGGAATAACAACATCCCCCAAGGTATTTACAAAATGCCCAGCTGTAGTAGCAGCTCGTATAAGGAGACATCACATGCACGTATTCCCATATCTAGACAATTGGCTAATAAAAGCCAACACTCAGCGACAATGTCACGTTCACACGCAATACGTAATAGATACTCTACACAAACTAGGGTTTTCTATAAATTACCAAAAATCTTGTTTACAACAATCCCAAATACAACAATACTTGGGAGCAACACTCGACACACACAGAGCAACTGCCACTCCAAGTCCACAAAGAGTTAAGTTGTTTCAAAATATAAAATCAAGCATGCAACCAAACCAACACTACACTGTCAGGTTTGTGATGAAACTACTAGGCATGATGTCCTCATGCATAGCTATTGTCCCAAACGCAAGGCTAAACATGCGGTCCTTACAACAGTGCCTAGCAAAACAATGGACGCAGGCACAGGGTCAACTTCAAGATCTAGTGTTGATAGACCGCCAGACACACTCTTCGCTTCAATGGTGGAACCCTGTAAATTTAAACAAGGGGCGGCCTTTTCAAGACCCAGTGCCTCACGCCATTATCACAACAGACGCATCCATGATTGGGTGGGGAGCACACCTCAACAATCACAGCATACAAGGTCAGTGGGACAATCAGCAAAAACAACTCCACATAAATCACTTAGAACTGTTAGCAGTCTTTCTAGCACTAAAAGCCTTTCAACCCCTTCTAGCCCACAAACACATTCTTGTCAAAACAGGCAATATGACAACAATGTATTATCAAAACAAACAGGGGGGGACACACTCATCACAGCTGTGTCTCTTAGCACAAAAACTATGGCATTGGGCAATTCACAATAACATTCGCCTAATAGCACAATATATACCAGGCATTCACAATCAGTTAGCAGACAATCTCAGTCGGGATCACCAGCAAACTCATGAGTGGGAAATACATCCACAAATTCTACAACATCACTTCCACTGCTGGGGGACATCAAACATAGATCTGTTTGCAACAAAAGAAAACACAAAATGCCAAAACTTTGCGTCCAGATACCCACACCCTCAGTCCAAGGGCAATGCTCTATGGATCAGATGGTCAGGGATATTTGCTTACGCTTTCCCCCTCTCCCGCTCATTCCTTATCTGGTCAACAAACTGAGTCTAAACAAACTCAAACTAATACTTAAGGCACCAACGTGGGCACGCCAACCCTGGTACACCACACTGTTGGACCTATCTGTGGTACCCCACATCAAACTACCAAACAGACCAGATCTGTTAACACAACACAACCAACAGATCAGACACCCGAATCCAGCATCGCTCAACCTAGCAATCTGGCTCCTGAAGCCTTAGAATTTGCATATTTAAACCTTTCCAAAGAGTGTATGGAGGTCATTAAACAAGCAAGAAAACCCACAACAAGACATTGTTACGCTAACAAATGGAAAAGGTTTGTCTACTACTGCCAGACTAATCAAATTATGCCATTAAACGCCTCCACACAAAACATTGTAAGTTATTTACTACACTTACAAAAGTCCAATCTAGCCTTCTCTTCCATTAAAATCCATCTCACTGCAATATCTGCTTATCTGCAGATTAAACATTCAAAATCGCTTTTTAGAATCCCAGTTATTAAAGCTTTTATGGAAGGACTTAAAAGAATCATACCCCCAAGGACACCACCAGTACCTTCGTGGAATCTTAATATTGTGTTAACACGACTCATGGGCCACCATTTGAACCCATGCATTCTTGTCAAATACAATTTTTGACTTGGAAAGTAGCCTTTCTAATAGCCATCACTTGACTTAGAGCTAGCGAAATACAGGCGTTTACTATTCAAGAACCCTTAATACAAATACATAAACATAAAGTGGTTTTCCGTACAAATCCACAATTCTTACCAAAGGTCATATCACAGTTTCATCTAAACGAAACTGTGGAACTCCCAGTCTTCTTTCCACAGCCAGACTCGGTAGCAGAAAGGGCATTGTATACTTTAGACATAAAAAGAGCGCTAATGTATTACATTGACAGAACAAAACAATTTCGTAAAACAAATCATTTGTTCGTAGCTTTCCAAAAACCGCATGCAGGTAACCCTATATCCAAACAGGGCATTGCCAGATGGATAGTCAAATGCATTCAGACCTGCTACCTTAAAGCTAAAAGAGAATTACCCATTACTCCAAGGGCACACTCCACTAGAAAGAAAGGCGCCACAATGGCTTTTCTTGGTAATATACCAATGACAGAGATTTGTCAAGCAGCCACCTGGTCTACGCCCCATACATTTACTAAGCATTACTGTGTAGATGTGTTAGCAACACAACAAGCCACAGTAGGACAGGCTGTACTAAGAACATTATTTCAGACAACTTCAACTCCTACAGGCTAACCACCGCTTTTGGGGAGACTACTCCTTTGTAGTCTATGCACAGCATGTGTATCTGCAGCTACACATGCCATCGAATGGAAAATGTCACTTACCCAGTGTACATCTGTTAGTGGCATGTTGCGCTGCAGGTTCACATGCGCCCTCCCACCTCCCCGGGAGCCTGTAGCCGTTTTAGTTGCATGTAAATTGTAAATATGTAAATAAATATTACTTTACTACACACTATGTACATACATATCTACTCCATTGCATGGGCACCTCTAGTATCCTTACTTCAACAACTCCTACCTCAACCTTCGCGGGGAAAACAATCTAAGATGGAGTCGACACCCATGCGCATTGGAGCCGAAAGGGAGGAGTCACTCGGTCCCGTGACTCGAAAAGACTTCTTCGAAGAAAAATAACTTGTAACACTCCGAGCCCAACACTAGATGGCAGGAACAGTGCACAGCTTGTAAATCTGCAACGCAACATGCCACGAACAGATGTACACTGGGTAAGTGACATTTTCCTTCTCAGACTAATAAAACCACTGTCAGTGTTGGATTTATTAAAACAAAATGCACACACAGGGCATCTTAGAGATGCCCCCTGTATTTTACCCAATCCTTCAGTGGAGGACTGACTGGTCTGTGCCTGCCTGCCACTGAGACGAGTTTCTGACCCCCTAGGGTGAGAACCTTTGTGCTCTCTGGGGCCCGAAACAAAGCCTGCACTGGGTGGAGGTGCTTCACACCTCCTCCCTGCAGGAACAGTAACACCTAGTGGTGTGCCACAAAGGCTCAGGCTTTGTGTTACAATGCCCCAGGGCACTCTAGCTAGTGGAGATGCCCAGCCCCCGGACAAAGACCCACTTTTGGCGGCAAGGTCTGAGGGATAATTAGGAAAAACAAGGAGTCGTCACCACCTCAGCCAGGACCACCCCTAGGTGTCCAGAGCTGAAGTGACCACCTCCTTGCAGAATCCTCCATCTTGGTTTGGATAATCAGGGCCAACAGGGATAGGAATGTGCCCTCCTCCCCCAAAGGGAGTGGGCACCAGTAGGGCTTAGCCACCCTCGGGGACAGTAGCCATTGGCTACTGCCATCTAACCCTAAAAATGCCCCTAGACCTTGTTTTTAAGGGCTCCCTGAACCAAGCTAGTCAGATTCCTGATGACCTCACAAGAAGGACTGCTTAGCTGAAACCCCAGCAGAGAAGGAAAGAAGACAACAACTGACTTGGACCCAGCCCTACCGGCCAGTCTCTTGCTTCAAAGAACCTGCAGAAGAAAAGCGATGCGCCCTGCAGGTCCAGAGACCTCTGAAAAACCTCCAGAAGACTGCCTGCATCACAGAGGATCAAGAACTTCAGTGGACAGCAGCCCTGTCCAAAGAAGAACAGAAGAAGAAACTTCTTCTGAAGGACTCCCACCTCACTTCAGAAGCGTGAGTCCTAACCACTCTGCACCTGACACCCACGGCCCGAGTGCAGGTGTCCCAACCGACCAGGGAGAAGCGACAGCGACCAAGCGCCCACCCTGGGTTGACCTCTCCACCCTTCCACGATGATGCCTGCAGAGGGAATCCCGAGGGCCCCCCTGACCGCGACTGCCCTGGATGAAGATAACCGATGCCAAAGGACCCACTGCACCTGCAGCCCCCAGGCCTTGAAGAAATCGACACCCGGTGCAGCGACGATCAACAGAGGCGGCACTCTTCCCTGTCTAACAGGTGGTGTGCCCGAGACACCTCCCTGGACCTCATCTGCAGCACCTGAGTGACCCCCGGGTTCCCCTCATAGAGTTTCATTGGAAACCAGTCACCCTGTTTGCACCCTGCACCTGGCTGCCTTGGTGTGGGATTGGTGCCTACTGGGGGCCCCTCCAGTGCTCCTCTAATCCCCCCTGGTCTGCCCTCCGAGCCGTGGGTACTTACCTGCTGGCAGACCGAATTCTGAGCTGACCCCCACCTCCCCCCCCCCACATCTCCATAGGAGCCCACGTTAAAATTGCTCAACTATTAGTCTGGAGATAAGTCATTGACTATGTCTCATTTATTGCCTGTGTGTGTACAACAAATACCCTCTGATAAGCCTAACTGCTAGACCACACTACCACAAATAGAGCATTATGTATTATCTAATTTTGCCACTGTCAGCCTCTAAGGGGAACCCTTGGACTCTGTGCACACTATCTCTCACTTTGAGATAGTATATACAGAGTCAAATTCCTACAAAAGTCATGCGCCTCCTAGGCACCATGGCATCTTGTAGCCATAGTATGTCATGCCAGACTCGATATGCGCCTGTTGCAGCCATGCTTAGCATGTCAATGGTCTCAAGCTGGTGGTCAACTGGACGATCTAGTGCTGATCAGCCATTAAGCTTGCCACTCTCTGTAGTGGTGGAGTACCAACAGTCTTCTAAAAGGGCCTGGATCCAGTTCCGCAGAGAACCACAACAATGGACGAATCACTCACAGGTTGGAGAGCGCATTCACAGGAGTTGACTATGCGGGGTCAATTGATGCCCAGTCAAAGTCATCTCCATATCAATCACCTAGAGGTGCTAACTGTTCATCTAGTGCTGAAAGCGTTCTTTCCTCACCTCATCGACAAGGCGATTCTTGTCAAAACCAACAACGTGACTACCACTACTATGTGCAAAAACAGGGGGACACCAGGTCACCTTTACTATCTCATCTAGCTCAGACCATTTGGAGGTGGGCTCTCTGGCACAGTATTTACGTCTTGATGGAGAGCTTACTAGGAGTGGGCAACTTTGCCTATCTCCTTAGCAGGATGTGTCAAGTCCACATGTGGGATCTCAACCCACAAGTCCTCTTTCCATTCTTCAAACAGTGGGGTCACCAGACATAGACCTCTTCGCCACAGCAGAAAACCCCAAATGCCCAAAGTTCGCCTCCATGTTCCCACAGTCCAAGGACAATGCACTATGGATGAATTGGTCAAGGATGTTTGCCTACGATTTTCCATGTCTCCCACACTGCTTCCATTTGTAATTCACAAACTGGCTGATGTCTTTATCCCTTATCCTATTAGCTTCCATGTTGTTGAGACGACAATGGTTCACCACACTACTAGACCTTTCAGTAGTTCCACATCATGTGCTTCCCAACAGGCAGGTCCTTCTAACTCAACAACAGGGAGCAGTAAGGCATCCAAACCCAGGATCTCTCAGTCTCAGTAAGCATCTGTTTGCAGCATGTAGTGGTGTAGATTCACATGTGCACACCCACCTCCCCGGATTCCTGTTAGGTATGCAAATCTTAAGTACATGGTTTTCGCATGGTTATCTCACTAGCATACATCGTTCTTACACTCTATCCTCACCCACCAAGCAGAAAAAAATGTAACAGTGCAGTCAAGGACAATGCGCATTGCAAGCAAGAGGAAACGTCTCCATACCTAGTGACTTGAAAGACTTCTTCGAAGAAAAATGACTTGCACACTCCTGAGTTCAACACTAAATGGTGGATGTATGATAAGCATATGAATCTACAGCACTACATGCCACAAACAGATGGTTACTGGGTAAGTAACATTTTCCTTACATTCTGACTTGTTTGGTGGGAGAGCTACTGATTTGCCCTGTTTAATGGTTATCTCTGAGAGAAAGGTAAATCTGCGATACTCTTGTATAATGGGGAAGTTTATGTACTAGTCCTTAACAAATACTGGCATGTCATTGAGAGAGATAAGCCGCGATCTTGATGTAAAGTTGAGGGAGACCTCGATTTCAAAGGTTCTGTCTGAGTGTACAGGCTAGAGGCTCCATCAACAGTTTTGAGAGTGACCCTTTTTACAAAAGTACAGAGGATAGGGTTCAACTAAACTAATACAAACGTTTTCCCCCGGACTCGTCGTTAAAATCTAATCTTTCACTATGTGGCTGCTTAATTATCAACAGAACAACAAATATAACTTTTATATCAAAAGTAACTAATTATGCTCCAGCCACGATATTTATAATCTCATAAATATTTAATAAAATACACATAAAATACTATTGACATTTGTTGATATAATTCATCATCCATTGGACTAAATGCATCATCCTAAACATTTAGTGCAAATATAACATACAAAATAAGTGTATACAATCAAAGTACTAAAAATGGTGGTCAGCACAGCATTTCAGTGGCTTCTTGAACTTTATCCCCCATTCACCAGGAGCGAAAACTGAATTAAAACTAGGAAGAAACATAAAATATTAATCTCCTTAGAGACCGTTGTTAAAACAGATATCTAAACATATACAGTTGGGCATTCAATGGTTCTTACCATAATTCATTCATACATACCACATATTAAGACAAGGCATAAATATGAACATGATAAATATATTAAGCATCAATAGACATCATTTGTATATATTACTCTTTGACATGCCTGTTAATATGCTCAGTGTATATTATCACCATGAATTTCCAATAAAAAATCCTATGCAGCATCCTTAATTTCCTTCCTTTACATTTTAACTTATAACATTATTCCTACCCATTGACACTTTACAGAAGTCAAATATATTGAAGGTACTGTACTTTTATTGTCCTTCACCCATGATAATACAAACAATCAGTTTGTTTCCCAATTAAATAAAACAAACTATAGGAATAAAAGTTTTTTTTTCATTCTTTTATAATGATAGTAATGTTATGTTAGTAATCCATATATGCCACTCGAGTCCTTACTAATATTTAAGACTTTGTTATATCTGATAGTCTTCTAGTTGCAGATTCCTTACCTTAAAATTTCCCCCCAGTTGTCAGACTGGATCCGGAGATTTTTTTATTCGAGCAATACGCTTGCGCGTCGGTAGGTGGCGTTGGTCAACACCGTTGGCGTCGTAGTCGCCGTGATGATGTCGGGAGTAGTACATAGACGCCGCCTCAGCGCAGTGACGTCAGTTGTTTTCTATCCGAGCCACGCGCTGATCCAGAGAGAGCTACCTTGGTCTGTTTTTGACCAAGTTAGACCGTTTTGTCGATTTTGTTTCGGGTTCGTCCGCTTTGGCTCCAACCACCGAGGTATGAATACCAGGATGACCCATCTTTGGATTGGGGACAGGAATTGGGCGAGGCCAGTGGACTGGACACTTCCCTAGACGCTGGCATGCTGTCTCCTCCTACCGTGGCTACGGTGGAGGAAGTGACTTATGCTATGGTGGTCAGTAGGGCGACTGAGGTCCTTGGCCTTGAGCTACCTACTGTAGTGGTCAGGTCCAATCTCCTGACGGAGGTGCGTCAGCCGGGGGGCTTCCACATCTGAGCCCCTTTTGCCATTCAATGAAGCCCTCACCCATGTCCTTTTGGGTATTTGGTCCACTCCTGTGAATAGGACTATTGCATGTCGCCATCAGCCCACCCCGAACGACCCTAAATTCCTGTCCCAACACCCCACACCTGAGAGTCTTGTCATCCAGGCTTCCTCTTTCTCGGACGCATTCCCTTCCACACCCCTGGATAGGAATCAAAAAGGCTGGAACAATTTGGGAAGATGTTTTCTTCATCCAGTTTCGCGCTGTGGTCCGTGAACACTGCGTCCCTATTGAGCTACTATACCCACTCTCTGTGGGATTCGGTTGCTCAAGTTCTGCCGCAGATACCAGGGGGGGCCTGTGCTATCGTCTCCCAAGCTGTTGACCATGGGAGAGGTGTGGCGAAGTTCACGATCTGATGTGGGCTGGACACGATGGACTCAGAGTAGATCAGTTGCTACAACAGTACTTCTGGATCTTTTGGGGCGTGTCCAACAGTGTCTAATGAACATGCCCTTTGATGACTCCCGTCTCTTTGGAGATAAGGCGGACTCTCCCTTGGAGAGATTCAAGGACTCCCGGGCTACGGCTCGGTCCCTTGGCCTTTCCGCTGTCCCTCCCCCCCTCTTCTCCCCCCCCCCCCTCTTCTTCCCCTCCCCCCCCTCTTCTCCCCCCCCCCCCCCCCCCCTTCTTCCCCTCCCCCCCCCCCCCCCCCCCCCCCCCCCCCCCCCCCCCCCACCCCCCCCACCCCCCCCCCCCAACAGTCTGCCTTTTACCCTTTTAGCGGCCTCGGAAGGGGCTCTCTATCGCATCCCCCCTCCAGCCACCATGCCACCCATGCTGTTCAGCTGGTGCGTGGCAGGGGATGCGGAATCCCCCATGGGACAAGGAATCAGAGGTCTGCCCAGTCCACCGCTGCAGCCTCCAAACCCTCCTAGTCCGTCCCCTCACTCCGATCCAGTTGGTGGCAGGATTCGACATCACCTGCCCCACTGGGAATCCATCACTATGGACAGGTGGGTTTTGCAGATAGTTTGAGGGCTAGTTCCCTCCCTTTTCGAATCTTCCCCACCAGCCATGCCTACATCAATCAGCCAACTCCCGGAGGATCATTTGGCACTTCTCTTCGTGGCTCTCTTGGCCAAGGGAGTCATAGAGAAGGTCCCTGTGCCAGAAGTAGGTTGTGGTTGTTATTCCCACTACTTTCTGGCGTCAAAAAAGAACAAGGGCTTACGTTCTATACTAGACATTTGGAACCTCACCTACTTCCTCAAGAAGGAGAAATTCAAAATGCTCACCCTGGCTCAGGTCCTGTCTGCCTTAGACTCAGGAGACTGGATCATAGCGTTGAACTTGCAGGACGCTTATTTCCACATCCCCATCCTGCCTACCCACGTTACCTGCCTTTCGTGGTAGGTCACAAGCACTATTAGTTTACCGTGCTCCCCTTCGGCCATACCAGCAACCCTCTGGTGTTCACTAAAGTGATGGTGGTGGTTGCAGCTCATCCGTGCAGGTTAGAGGTCTCAGTCTTCCCACTACCTTGCCCCAGAAAGACGCCTCACACCTTCAGACTACAGTGAGTCTCCTGCACACGCTGGGGTTCACAATCAATGTGCTGAAGTCACACCTAACTCCCTCTCAGACGTTCCCTTTCATCTGAATTGTTCTGGACACAGTGCAGTTTCGGGCTTATCCTCCCAAAAAGCGAGTCTAAGATATTCAGGCTATGAATTCCGATCTTTCAGCCTCTGTCTTGAGTTTCGATGAGACTGACACTGAGGCTGCTGGGCCTCATGGCCTCCTGCGTCCTGCTAGTGATACATGCTAGATGGCAAATGTGGACTCTGCAGTGGAACTTGATCGAGATCTCAGAGGGGACTGCCAAAGACCTGCAGTGGTGGCTTTCAAATCCACATTGGGTCCACAGCAGATCCCTCTCTCTTCCCCAGCCAGATCTATCCATAGTTACAGATACATCGCTTTTGGGTTGGAGCCCCCACGTGGGAGAGGCGGAGATCAGAGGCCTCTGGTCTCTTGCGGAGTCTGGACTCCATATCAATCTTCTGGAGCTCCGGGTGATCAGGCTTGCATTGAAAGCATTTCTTCCCTCTCTCAAAGGGAAAGTAGTGCAAGTGTTCACAGGCAATACTACTGACATGTGGTACTGCAACAAACAAGGCGGAGTAGGGTCCTGGACCCTTTGTCAGGAGGCACTAAGCCTCTGGACAGGGCTGGAACATCAGGGCACTACCCTGGTGGTTCAACATCTGGTGGGTTCTCTCAACGCCAGAGCGGACAAACTCAGCCGGCGATGCACAGCCGATCACGAATGGCATCTCCATTGGAGGTGGCGCAAGGCATCTTTCAGCAGTGGGGAGAGCCCTGGTTAGACCTGTACGCCTCCGCAGAGAACACACAATGTCAGCTGTTGTGCATATTGGAGTTTCCAAGGCGGTACTCGCTTGGAGAAGCTTTTAGTCTCGAGTGGAACTCTGGCCTCCTTTCCACCTATACCACTTCTGCCCAGAGTTCTCTAGAAGATCAGGATCGGCTGAGCCCAATTCTTCTTTGTGGCCCCAGACTGGGCACGGAGAGTATGGTATCTAGAGCTATTAAGCATGGCAACTGATCCTGCACTCAAACTGCCTCTTCGGGCGGATCTTCTGTCGCAGCAACAGGGGGGGAGGTTCTCCATCCGAACCTGTTCTATCTCCACCTTAATGCGTGGAGATTGAGCGGCAGCAGTTGCCAACTTTTTATCTTCCACCTGAAGTCTGTGATGTTATCTTGGCAGCCAGATGTCCCTCCACCAAAACGGTGTAAGCATGTCGTTGGCATAAATTTGTGGCATGGTGTACCAACAGATCTGTTAATCCCCTCTCTACTCCAATATCTGAGGTTCTTTTGTTCATTCATTCTTTGGCCCAGCAGGGCTCTGGTTTGGGCACCCTTAAAGGGTATTTATCTACCATTTCAGCCTTTCTTAGGATACCTGATCAGCCCTCACTCATTAAATCTCCTATTGTGAATAGATTCCTTAATCTATTTATTTCCTCCCACTCCATTTATCATGCCTCAGTGGGACCTCAATCTTGTCCTTACTTAATGTGTACTCCCTTTGAGCCACTGCACAATTGCCCTTTACGGCTCCTCACTTTCAAGGGTGTCTTTCTTGTTGCCATTACTTCTGCTCACAGAGTGAGTGAGCTTGAAGCTCTTTCTTCCAAGACTCTATTATTTTTCTGTGAACCCTGACAAAGTGGCTTCCTTCCCAAGATTGTTACACCTTTTCATGTAGGCCAGTCCATCACCTTGCCTACTTTTTACGCACCCCCACATCCTTCCCATGAGGAAGAGAGACTCCACCATCTGGACCCAAAAAGAGTGTTGGTGTTCTATCTTAATCGTAGTAAAGATTTCTGGTTGGACGATCAACTCTTAGGGTGGGTATGTGGGTGCGAAGAAAGGGAAGGTGGTGCAAAAATATACCATCCCTCAATGGGTACTATTTTGCATCAAAATGTGTTACGCTTTGGCCAAGAAGCAACCCCCTGAGGGCTTGCCCGCTCATTCCACCAGAGACTGCTGCTTCCTGAACTGAGTTCCTGTCCTGGATATCTGCCAGGCAGCTACGGGGGCATCCCTGCACACGTTTGCTAAACATTACTGCCTGGACAGTCAGGTCTGTCGGGACGGCTACTTTGGTCGTTTGGTCCTGCAGGACTTTCTAGTATGATCTTGGTTCGCAGCTCACCTCCAAGGATGGCATTGCTTAGGTATCTATTCTAAGGTAAGGAATCTGCAACTAGAAGTCTCTATTGGATGTACAAGTTACTTACCTTCGGTAACTAAATATCTGGTAGAGACATATTCTAGTTGCAGATTCCTTACCAACCCACCCATCCTCCCTGCTTGTGAACTGATTTCTAGGGACAGGGATTCCTCCTTCAGGTCCTTTGCTCTGGCGCACCAACCCCAGTGTTCTTAGCTTCTCTGTGATTTGGCATGGAAAGTTGTTAAAAGAAACTGACGTCACAGCGCTGAGGTGGCATCTGTGTACTGCTCTTGACGTCATCACGGCGACTACGATGCCCGCATAGTCGACAGACGCCACCTACCTATGCACAAGGGTATTGCTCGAAGAAAAAATCTCTGGATCCAGTCTTACGCCTGGGGGAAAATTCTAAGGTAAGGAATCTGCAACTACAATATGTTTCTACCAGATATTTCGTTACCGAAGGTAAGTAACTTGTACTTTAAAGCATGCAGCTCAGATTCCACATAGGTATACCAACTTTAGCAAGTCTACTCTTCTTTTCATGCCCTGAGCAAGACTGGTGCTATGATTTTGGTTTGTGTTTATTGGTATTCGTCAGCATCACAAACAGCAATCCAGTGCAAGGCTGAGGGACCTAAGAAAAACAACAAACAAAAGGCATAGCAGTGGACAAAAACGTTACAAGGATCGAGGGCGTGTTCAGCAATAAGTGGCATACAGTGTGGGTGTGCTTCTGTTTAAAGCATGTAGTTGTACACAAAGCCTTGTATCACTGTCTGAAAGTCCGTTTTTTGTAGGCTGTTAATTTATTGGGAGGCACTGATTCTTCAAGATCATTGCTTAACAGTTATGCCTGCTGGGGGCCTCCAATGTTTTGTGAACGATGAGCCTGAAGCAATAGGGAGTAATAGAGCTCAAGTTGATTGTTACAGTATGCCAGGTTTCTTTGCAACCCCCGGGTCCTGGGTCGGCCACAACCACCCCCCACTCACAAGACCCACCTATTCGCCAGTAGGAGCGCTAGTGTTGTAAAGCATCTAGTCTCTTGTGGAAAGTCCACATTGCATCCTAATAGGGCAGTCTTTGGTGTTAAGCTTATGGAGATTCACACCATTTCTGATAGATCCCCATCCACCCTCTCCCAGTTCTCGGCTACAGCTCGACAGTTCACACAAGGTGCTTAAACCCTGCCTCCTGGGCTCCACAGCAAGTGTAGTACAAGTGCAGTCTAAGATGGTGCACAAACAATCTTTTAAGGGTATGGTTAACAAATTAAGATCTTTTTTTTTTTTTTTGGTGAATTAGGCACAAGTCCCCACTGGGGGAAGAGTTTGCCTGCTATGGCGCAACAGTATGCTCAATCCTCATCTTATAGATCCTCCCGAGCATCTAGGTCCCATTGGTCCCTGGTTTTAAAAGGTGGCGGTAGAGTCACCTACTGAACAGACAAATATAGTCTGGTCACCATATGTCTGACTTTGGTGGCATCAAGAAACATGGAGAGTGTTTTCGATACGGTGGGGGGTTCTGAATTAAAGGTTGGGTAGTACGCCTTACATAAGGTGTGTATACAGTAGTATGTGAAGAGATCTAGTGGGGTGGAGGCCGCCCCCGCGACCTTTGTCTGACAATCCAAGAAGCACCCCTCAGGGAACAGGTCTCCCAGTGAGGCCAGGCCCCACGTATTACCGGTATGATCCATAAATTGCTCCTTAAAGCGGCCTTCTCAATTACCTGCACTACGTAATAAGAAAATATATAACTCAAATTATATTACATAGTCAGTTTTTTTTATATGCTCTCTACCATGAATTCTCCTATATGACTTGTCACTGAAAGTCTCACCTGTCAATTCCTCACCGTTCACACAGCTTTTCTGCTCATTTACGAACCGACAAAGGTCTTGCAGTCTACCAATATGTTGCCCTATGTTTCTAAAAACACATAAAAGCATATTTCATTCTATATTAAAAAAACACCTATTTGAATATCATTTTTGCCTAATTAGAGCTCACCTCATTGATGTCAGGATTTGACAGAAACACAAACCATTTTTCCTTTTTAAAAAAAATAAATAAATAATTGCACGTATTGCCATCCTCGATTGATACAGGAAGATGTTTTAACATTGGCCCTTTCTCTATCCAGTCCTTACCCTTATCTTTTTAGCCTTCCTGGTCTTTTGTCTGTGATTTCCCGTTATTCCATTATCTATCTAATTCATACCCTTATCTTTTTAGCTTCCTGCTTTTGTATCTGTGGCTCCCCGTAGTTCCCTTATCTAATCTGCATCCTTACCTTTTTAGCCTGCCTGTTCTATAGATTACATTGGTGACTGAGTAATGGGATTAACAATTTACTAGGAACTGGTCCATTTTGGAATGCCCATGTAGAGAGATCCATTATTGCATCTAGGCAAAATAAAACTTTGCAATTAACTTGTCCACACATATAAAAGAACAGAAAGGGAAGTATACAAGAGAGAGCGTAATAAAAAGTGATTTTATGTAATATATGCTGTTGTAAACTGGGTTTTTACATTGTGCACGTAACTGAAAATGCCGCTTTAAGGAGCAAAATGTTGACCTCTGAAATCAGCATTATAGCGGCAGTCTTGTTTGGGGAAGGAATTTCCATTCCAGTAGACCTGTTAAAGTTGGTTTACCCACATGAAATCTGAGCTGCGTGCTTTAAAACAAAAAACAAAGTCTTAAATATTAGGTAAGTCCTAGAGTGACATGTATGGATTAATAATAATATATTAATGTAATTATAAAAGAATGAAAAAAGCCTTTTATTTCTACAGTTTCTCATTGGGAAGGAAACAGACTGTATTATCATGGGTTAAGGACAACAAAAGAACGGCACCTTCAAAAAAAATAAAAATATATATATATGTTCGGTGGCATGTGTAGCTGCAGATACACATGCTGTGCACATCCCACCATCTGGTGTTGGGCTCGGAGTGTTACAAGTTGTTTTTCTTCGAAGAAGTCTTTTCGAGTCACGAGACCGAGGGACTCCTCCCATTTCGGCTCCATTGCGCATGGGCGTCGACTCCATCTTAGATTGTTTTTTTTCCGCCATCGGGTTCGGGCGTGTTCCTTTTCGCTCCGTGTTTCGGGTCGTAAAGTTAGTTAGAATCTCGGAAAAATCGTCGGTAAAAAAATAAAAATATATATATAGAGAGAGAGAGCGTTAGAGAGATAGAAACTTCTATAAATTATCAATGCGTAAGAATAATGTTATAAGTTAAAATGTAAAGGAAGGAAATTAGGGATGTCCATTAGTTTTTTTTATTGGATATTCATGGTTATAATATACGCTGAGTATATTAATTAAATATGTATGAAATTAGATATGCCGAAGAGTAATATATAAAAAAGTCTATTGATGATATATTTACACACATCATGTTGATATTAATGCCTTGTTTGGCATAATATGTCGTATGTATAAATGAATTATAGCATGAACAACGTTGTATGCCCAACCATATGTGTTTAGATATCTGTTATTAAAACTGTCTTTATGGAGATATATATTTTATGTTTCCTCCTAGTTTTGATTCAGTTACTAGTTCTGAAAAAGCTGGGATAAAGGTCAAGAACCCACCGAAACGCTGCGTCGACACAACCTTTTTAGTGCTCTAATTGTATACAGTTATTTTGTATGTTATTTTTCGACTAAACGTTCTGGATGATGTAACTAGTCCAGTGGATGATGAATATCAACAAATGTAAATAGTACTTGGAGGGTTTTATTAACTATTTGAGATACTAAATAATTGTGGTTCCAGCATAACCGGTTACTTTTGATATCAGTTATATTTGTTGTTCTTAGATTAATAATTAAGCATCCACACAGCGAAAGATTGCGTTTTAACAACCATTCCAGGGAAAACCTTCATATTGGTGAGGTAAGAGGCTCTACAGCAGTTATGAATAAATTAGGGCCTATTGGGCACCCTGTCTGTTGCCCCTAGGGCTGTCAATGGGTGCGGAGGTGTCATTCTGTTTGTGTGCCACTGGGCAGTTGTACAGTAATTTCACCTAACCAGTGAGTGTCTTTCCCATACCCACTCACTCGAGAATGGCGAACACGTTCCACTCCAGAGAGTCAAAAGTTTTAATAGAGTTCAAAAGAGCTGCAGTAGCATTGATCTGCATGTTGAATTTATGTAGTGGGGCAAAAATCGTGAGCAGTTTATGTGAGGTCTAATCGCTCAAGTGAAGCCTGCTTGGCCCAGTAAGACGAGATTTGGGATAAGGGTTAGTAATCTACTTGCTAATATTCTAGCGAACACTTTAGTGTTTATAAGAAAACAAGGGTGGTATGAATTGCATCAATGAGAGAATTCATCTTGCCTTAATTATATTTTTGCGGTTCTTCACACAGGGTGATAATATCTCCTTGGCACATGCCTCTTTGCAAGCAGGTTGGGGATATGTGCATGCATTCTTTATAGAATTCACTAGTTAGTCTGCCTCTATCTGGTTCACTAGTGGAATTCACTAGTTAGTCTGCCTCTATCTGGTTCACTAGTGGAATTCACTAGTTAGTCTGCCACTATCTGGTTCACTAGTGAGTTACAAGGGGCGTAAGCGCACTATTGGCCTTTATTCTCTTTCGAGATTACTTGTCTGAACCTTAGGAATCTTGCGAAGGACCCCTGAACCTAGCTATTGTTCCTCTACACTCCCTCTGGGGGGTTGTCCCACTTCCAGGTAATCATCTCAGTCATCCCTACACATCACATTTACCTGATTTTAAGTAATAACTGGTGGACCTCTCTGTAGGAAGCTGGCCTAGAGTGTGGTGAGCACCTATGGTGTTATCACCTTATAACAGGCTCAGGTATCCCCATTAGTCAGGTGTAGGCAGTCTAGGAAGCCAGGGCTCTCTAGAGGTAGCTGTGGAAGAACAGCCATACAGCACTTACACACATGAAAGAACCACACAGTGTTACAAAAATAAAAGTGCTTTATTATGGTAACACAAATACTACATAGGCAAAACCCCAACTGGATGTAGGTAAACACACTATTATATACACATTAGCAATCAGGAAATAGCATAGAAAGCAATAGACATTGCTAAAAGCAATAGCATATTGTGAGGGCTCTAGGGGAGGGCCAAAACATTTACTAAAAGTGGAATGCCCCCCCCCCCCCCCCCCCCCCCCCCCCCCCCCCCACACACACCAAGCAACCAGGAGAGAAGAGGTTAAGTACCTGGTTTTCACCAAAACCAACAGGATGACTTTGGAAAAGGACTTTACAAGACTGGAAGAAACTAATGGTGGATCCTGACAGAAGAGGACTTGCAAAGTAAGGAAGTAAGGGGACCAAGTCCAGTTCGAGTTGGAATGTCCATCTGTGGCACGAGCCACTACCCACCCTTCTTTGGATGCAGGACCAAGGTGGAAGAAGAAAGTCAGCACAGGAGCAGACGAGGAGTTCCAGGCATGATGGACATGATGTCCTACGTTGGCGGTTGTGATGCCGTCAGTCAGTGGTGCTAGAAAACCACCAACAAGCCTTGGCAAATGCAAGAGCCGGAGAAGAAGGTTTTGCAAGGCTTAAGAGGACGAGCGAGGTCCAGGGGCCTCGAACCAAGGAGGGGAGTCGGAGGTGACCCTCAGCAGCTGGAAGAGTCACAAGAAAAGGTAGCCCCAATAAGCGACCCACAGGCAGCAGGTACAAGAGTCGCAGCATGCCTGAAGAGGAGTCCCATGTCGCTGGAGCAGCAGGCAGGAGACTATTCTTTGCAGGAAGGAGTGCTGGTGGCGGGGATTACAAGGAGCCTGAAGATCCCTTGTAGGAGGAACAAACAAGTCTGGGTAGCTGGAAGAGTCTCGGTGCACAGGGGTACTGTCCTGCAAGGAGAGACAAGGGCTCTTCCAAGTTGGACGGCTGGTGGAGAGGACCAAGGGGACCACTGCAGACCACCACCTGTGATGCAGGATTCACGCAGCTCCGGAGAAGATCCACGCAGCCTTTCATAGCTGCAGTTGGTGTCTGCGAATGCAGGGGAGTGACTCCTTCACTCCAAAAGAGATTCCTTCTTACTTATTGTGCAGGCTAAAGAAGGATGCACAGCCAGGGAAATGTTGCAGTTGCTGGAAAGAGCCGGGGAAACAATGTTTCAAAGCGGAATCGCCGCTGTAGTTGCACATTGTCAGTTCCTGGAGGTCCATTTGCAGTCCCAGTGGCCAGAAGAATGAAGTAGGATGCAGAGGAGTCCTGCTTGAATCTTGCACTTCGAATCTGAGGACTCACTTATGAGGAAGACCCTAAATATCCAAGGAAGGGGGATTGGTCACCTAGCCACGGTGACCACCTATCAGGAGGGGGCTGTGATGTCACCTGCCTGACCTGGCCACTCAGATGCTCTCAGGTGCCTCTGCCCACCTTGGATTCACGATGGCAGAACCAAGTGGCAACCTGGAGGATCTTGGGCACCACCTTGGGGTGTGGTGGACAGGAGAGTGGTCACACCTTTCCATTATCCAGTTTCGTGCTAGAGCAGGAACTGGGGGTCCCTAGACTGATGCAAACCAGTTTATGCAAGGACGGCACCAAATGAGCCGTTCAAAGCATACCGGTGCTTTGGGGAGGCTACCCCTTCCAAGCCATGTAACACCTATTTCCAAGGTAGGGGTGTTACCTCCCTCTCCCACAGGAAATCCGTTGTTCTGCCTTCCCCTGCCTGAGCTGGTCAAGCAACAGGAGAGGAGAAATTTGTCTGAGGTGTGGCAGCAATGTGGGCTGTCCCGAAACCCCCAGAAGACTAGTAGGAGCAATGCTGGGGGTACTCAAGGAACCCCTAGAGTGCATAAAATCATTCAAGCAATACTGGCAACAGTAATGGGGTATGATTCTAACATGTTTGATACCAAACATGCCCTGGCTTGGAATTACCATTAAGTAGCTGGATAACCGGTAGTGAGTAACTAGCGAAGTACATGGGTGGAATGGCTTACCTGCGCTTACGGAGTCCAGTGTAATGGAGATGTGGTTCGTAGGGGTACCTCTGCTCATGCAGGAGTGCCCTCACACAGGGGTACATGCACCCTGCCCTCTGGGCTAGGAGGGCCTATCATAGGGGTGACGTGCAGTGACCTGTAGTGAAAGGGTGCATGGAACTTTTCACACAGGCTGGAATGGCAGGCCTGCAGACATATTTTGCATGGGCTCCCATGGGTGGCACAATACATGCTGCAGCCCAGTGGGAACCCAAGGTGCCCCAATGCCCTGGGCACCTGAGTACATATACTAGGGACGTATATGGGGGCACCAGTATGCCAATTGTGGGGTCTGCTAAGTCCTAAACAACCAAATGTAAAGGGGGAGAGCACAGTCACTAGGGTCCTGGTTAGCAGGATCCCAGTGAACACAGTCAAAACTCACTGACAGCAGGCAAAAAGTGGGGTAACCATGCCAAAAAGAGGGTACTTTCCTACACTTTCCTTTCCCGCCCAGCTCATGACTTGGAACCCTTGGAAATTGTCCTGTTGCGGATGACTGTACCATTGTGGGCGACAGCCGGTGATTGTTGCCCTCGAGTGTGGATTCTCAACCTTTGGAAGAATCCCCCCACGGGAGTGCTCCTCTGTCCGGTTTACTGTTTAAGGACCACTTTGATTAACAATAGGGACTAATACTACTTCTTTTTGTCTTCTCTTTTTCTCTAGGTACCGACAAATCTCTTGAGGTACCTTTTTATCAGTCCCTGAATTACTCTTTGTACCTGCTTCACCCAGTACTTAAGCTTTAAATCAGTTTTCATATCTCACCCATTAGGCAGCCATCATCCTATGTTGGGTTATTCATGTCTTGATGAAGACCTCCAGTCATGAATAAACTGCCGTCGACTTGCACATGCTAAATTTGGGCTTTTGAATTATGACACGATTTTATAAAATTCCTTTACAAATATCTTTCTATCATGCATAACTTGTTTCTGATTTCCTGTCCACTGTGTGTTGTATCATTATTTAGTTTTCTCACTTGCGCTGTCTTTTTCTTCACAAGCACAAAGTGTTACATTTTTTCACTTGGTACACAACTGAAAGCATGGATGATGCTGCAATTTGATTTGTGAAGCTTTTGCTGATAATATAATTGCATTTAATCGTGTTTCTGGGACTATTTTGTTGCTATTTAATGGTCACGTTGTAAATACATTTACTTCTTGAATCTCATCCCCTCATTGATTCCCCTTGAGACATTGTTGCATGCTAACACTACCTGGTTCACATACCTTGGATATCCTGTTAAATCCATATTAAAGTTTCTACGTATTGACAGGGTGCATTGTCATGCCAGTGCAGTTTTAACTATGTAGATAGTGATGTCTATTTCGGTAAGTTTTGTTTTGATGGTATGAAGATCAGATTAGAATTTGATAAACCCCTGCAGAATGTCTTCTGCATCTTAGTGCTTATTATTGTTTATAGAGAGTGAATTATTTTTGCGGTCTTACCTAGTCCCTCATGACTGGCCCTCAGGGCCCTACCAGGAAGCCTCCAAACGTATGCATTATTCTGGAGACCCACGAATGTGACAACATACCAGGGAGTCCTCTTATAGTGTTTCAGCCATATGATTGATGGAAGCTGTCCAGGAGCTTATGTACATTCCTTTATCCACACCCGGCCAGGCTTAGCAAGACATAGGGTCTTTTTCTAGTCACGCCTGATATTGGGGTTGTGGCCAGTCTAACAATTGAGCCATTTGTTCCAGTGCTCGCTCACTGTCTTGTTGGTACTATGAAAAAATCTTGACCACAGCTGACTGATTTGCGATAAACTGATACTAATATTGCTGGCACACGAACAACCTTCTTCCTACTTACAAAGCATTGGAGCTGAAAACCCGAGATCAATTTAAATACAAATTGGCCTCGAGACTCTTAAGGATAGTCTCTCCAGAGCACAGCAGCTCCCTTTAACAGACCGGGGTCTTCGGATTTGTCCTTGTTGCCACCTGAACCCCCCTCCGAAACCAGGTGTGGGGCCCTCTGTCAGTGGCGTTGTGTGCCTTGAGTTTGCTAGTCCTTTAAATGGTTCGGCCTTGATACTTGGCAGCTTGGTCTACAAACCACTGAATTGATAACCTTTACAACCAGAGATGCTAGAACGCTTGAAGTCGAGGGCCAAATATATAGCAAGCAAACCAAATTGTAACCCCTTTGTCTGGTAACTCAGCTCATAGACAATTGCTCGTATACAAAAAACTCGTAACCAGCCTTGAAACTGTCAAAGAACACTGTTGTATAACGCAATATGGTTCATAATGCACACTGTATTGTAAAACGTTGAAGTATGCTTGAGGTTGTAGCTTGGCACCAGAAGAGGTGAGCTCTTTCTGTTTTGATCTCCCTTTTGTCCTTTTATTACATGCTCCGCCTTAAATGCCTGTTAATGAAATCAGATTCTTCTTAGAAGTGTATCACTGACTACATATAGTCATATGTCGTGCTTACTATGCATCTTGCTGCCCTGGCTGCTTAATATTGTTCCACGTAGAGTCAAGTGTATATGCTAATCTAATTAGAGTTTAAAGGATTTGGGTTGTGATAAAAAAAAAATGTTACAAACATGTAACAGATTCTTATTCCTTTCAACGTCACATCAACGTCACATTACCCAAAGATAAGCTATCTAAAAAGAGAAGTGAAACTGGGATAATAAGTATGGTTAAAGCTTTTATGAATAATCAGTGTTAAATTATTGAAAGCTGCTATATTATTAAGCACATGAGCCATGATTTAATGATATCTGCTATTGTATGGAATTTCTGTGCAAATGCATTGCAGCTGCACAGCCAGAGTTTTCTAAAGGTCTGCTCGTGTGCTTCACTAGTAAGCTTCAGATCACTCAAAGTTTGCAGCCGTAAGAATATTGACTTACACGTAGTTACTTCTGGTGTAAACAGATGAGCCAGGTCCATGGTACGATGTGTAGCATCCCCAGCAGTGGCATCAGCGCACTAATTCCCAGCTTGGGTTTTGTGGTTTACAGGAACTTGCGGCGGATCCGTCGATGCCAGCGGGGCCGGGAACAGCAGGAGAAGGAAGGCAAGGAGGGGATCAGTAAGAAGCCCATGGAGAACCTGGAAAGCCTGGACAAACTTGAGTGTAAATTCAAGCTCAACTCTTACAAGATGGTGTACGTGATCAAATCAGAGGATTACATGTACAGGCGGACGGCTCTGCTGCGAGCTCAGCAGGTAGGGAAAATAAAGAGCAAAAGGTCTGTAGCAGGAGATAAGTTTGCTTTCCTTGCCATGTACCAACAAGTGGGTGGAAACCCACGGAGATTGAGCAGGAGTTGTGGTTCTACCAGTTGATTCACAGAGAAGGTATTTACCCATCAAAACCTAACCTAGGCAATGCCGCCACTCTGACTTTTCCTCCCATGTGTCCTGCATTAAATCCACACTGGTTTCTGAGTGCGTACAATATGGCCATTTAAAATGATGTTTGTTGAACTGCCTGTTAGTTTAAAATGGTTAAGTACTAATATGTCCCCATAACTGCTGGAGGTATCTCACCACGTGCAGCACCGTCCCACCCATTTTGCAGTGCCTTGTAAACCAGGGAAAAAAGATTTCCATGTGAGGAATGTGCATGAAAATACAACCGTACAAAGCCTGAAACATATGCGAAGGAAAGGATTTCTAGAAGTCGAGGGCTTCATTGTGTTTCTGCATACCTCAGACACATTAAACTCTCCCTCCTAGGACATCCCAGTACCTCAACATCCAATTACTCTACTTTAGGTTTGACTGCAAATTTTTCACGTCTGGCCTCCTGTAATTATGCTTCATGCTCTGACTGACAGCACCCCATCAGGGGTCTTTTTGATAAAGATAAAGAGTTGGAGTTGAGGTTCACACGCCTTTGAACAGCCACTGCTTGAGTAAAGGATTACTTAATGTAAAAGGGAAAAGTATGAATGAGATTTTACTTAACTTGAAGAAAGCTAGCAAGAGTTTCTTAATTTCTTATTAACCATATGTTCTACAAGCAGGAGCATTTACTCAAAGGGGGTTGATGAAATAATTTAGTGAAAGTTGGCAGATTTAGGGTTTGACAAAAACAAATTGCAGCTCATAAGTAGCAGTGCATGCCAGATTATAGCACAAGAATACTTTTAACACCTTAAAATCAATTTGTGTTTGAGCCCTGTCCTTATTGAGTTAAATCCATAAAGTTGTTATAATAATGACTTTCCTATTTCCTCTTTAGTCCCATGAAAGAGTGAGCAAGCGGCTGCACCAGAGGTTTCAGGCCTGGGTGGACAGGTGGTCGAAGGAGCATGTTACTCGTGACATGGCTGCGGACACAAGCAAATGGCTAATGGGGGAAGGACTTGAGGGGCTGGTGCCATGTGCCACGTCTTGTGCGGCTGAGATCCTGCACTACGTAAACATCAACAAATACAGAGTCAAATATGGGAGCAACTTGAAGACCACATAGATCCCTGGACTGCGACATTACATCTAATCATTTGTGTGTGCCGAAGGAATGGTCGGAGAGCCTTGACCCATCCTGGTGCTCGTCGCTGAGGCAGCTACACACAGCTAGTACTGCAGCCAGCAGATTTTAATAGTTCATAGCTATGATTTACTCCTTTGGACTTGCAAGATGGAGTTGCATGTCTTCACACTGGGGTACTTTTTATTGCTTGAAAGTGAAGAAGACTTTTCAGCAGCTCAGTTGAAGTTGCAGAACTGCTTCTGTATGTCTGAAGCGACATGGGAACTGTGGAGCAACAGTGGACCCCTGGACACACTTGGCCCGGCCTGGAGATATTTAAAAATAAATATATGTAATTAATGTTAAGACATGACGTTTTAATGACAGCCAGCACACACATTGTGTGCTCTCTTTGCTCTGTAAACCTCTTTCCCACCACATCCGGACTACTTTCCATCTGTCATAACCTTTATGCTGTCTACAGGGACGATTGGTAAAGCACGTCTCCAACTACAATTTTCAGCCAGTGAGACTGTATAGAATTTAAGCATTTGCCTGGACGACATCCACCTGCCTTCTTTTGTGGAAGGGGCAATTGATGGCCTTCATAGTTTACTCCTGCCAAGTTTTAGGTCCAAGTAACAACTAGCATTGAACCTTCTTTATGTCTGACCTTTATGTGCCCCTCTAAGCTAAGCAACAAGCACCATTTTAAATGTCACCCCATCCTAGTGTCACTGATCACCCTGCCGTTTGTAAATACCTGTACAGTGTCAAATGTTTTTTAAAGAAAAGAAAACTGCTTGATGTGGTGACAAGACTATACTATCCTTTTTTGTGTACCATAGTTACCAGTTGCTTTCCAATGTAGTACCTCTGACCGCAAGGCCACGTTTCTTACAGTTTTTACCAAAGGGACTTATATTCTAGTGCATATTTTGGGAGGTGGAAGGGGGGGTTGTGTGTGTTTCTTTTCAACCCATTTTCTTCTCCTCCATCCTTTTTTATGTGTAAATAAACTGAAAGTTTTAGCTATCATTTTCGTTCAGGAAACCTTTTGCATAATCAAACGTAGGCAAGTAAGAAGGAAACCGAGAAATAAGACACTGCCATGCCATTAGCGTATCAGGTCTTTGACTCAGCTGAGGTCCAAATAGAAAATATTGTATTGTATCTTGCATACAGACACAGTATCACTTTGCATATTATGTTATTCGTATGATCATATGTATATACTTTTCCTTCATTTAAGCAGACACACAGAACCATAGCTTTTCCAGTCTTTCAACTAAACCTTTGTACTTCTAGCCTTTTGTTGCAGGAAGTATGGAGACAGTAATCCTTTTTAAAGAATAACGTGTTTTTCCCCTAGAAATCGTTTTGTTTCTAAAGTTTTCAAACATGGGTTTTAACACCTGTGGCTGCAGTCATAAGTGGATGTTGATAGTGAAAGATCCTCTGCACTCAGTAGCTCGCGCGTTTTGATATTCTCTAAGAATGTATTTTGGTGCTCAATAGCCCATAGCTTCATTGTGTTTTTTAAGCAGTGTGCTGCAGGTCATTGATTGCAGTGATAATATGCATGAGACAACCGAGAAGAGAGTACTGGTTTATAAAGGTCTCAAACCAGACAGGCTAGATTGCTGCTTTTTAAAAAGGCTTCTGTGTGTTTTCATTTACTTAGCTGTCATTCACTTACCTTAAGACAATTGCACAATTTAGGTTTCCTTAAGGGTATATTTTAATTTCCCATTATCTCTCAAAGGGAGTGCGTGGTCAGACTAATGATGCACCTTTCATTATGGAGTTAATTCAGGAAAGCAAGTGTGAACGTACTCATTATGCAGCACACCATTTTGCTTGGCTGTGTTTGCATATGGTGATGCATTTTTCTTATTTCCTCGTATGCATGTTGGATACAGCATTTAGAAACAAGTGAGCTTTGAAGCATCATCCTGTGATTTGTAGATAAAGTTCTTGGATGCCTGCTTGAAACCGGTTGAGCAAAAGACTTCAAGTTTTGAGACACTGCACTGTGCCACCTGACTTTCAGAATGCATATCTAGCTGGAGGAATTTAGAAACAAGCTCGAGAAGGGAGACAATATTTGTTGGTGATAAGTTACTACTAACACATACCTTTTTAAGAAGGTCTTCATTTGAAGTATATTGCACAGTCATTCTTCTGCATCAGATAGGTAAGCATCCGCAATACCTCTAAATGTTTCATCTTTTTAAGGTGCTTGTTTACATTACTAAGCCAGTATTTTATGCACATGTGAATGCTTTGACAGGGGTTATAAGAGTCTAAACATTTATCACAGTTATGATTGAGAGAACTAATCTAACGAATACATACTGTGATTATCTTCTGACCTATCATACTGAGAATATGCAAATTGCTCACCCACCCTAATTAAGCAAAGTGAGTTTTATTACCTTTGTGTAGAATTTAGCAAGAATATCTCGGAAGTTTAAGTAATTTCAAGCATAACCTATCCAAATCTCAGATTTGGAATGAACATAGTATGAACAATGTTTCTTCATGGTTGGGTCGACATTGATAGTCCTAATAAATGTTAAAATAATTCCCCACTATGTGCATGGACCCCAAGAACACTATATATATCCAATACATATACATATATCAAGAGAAAGGTTGAAGGGTCATGCATGCTGAAATGCATAGATGATTATTAAATCCTTTATTCAAAAGTACATTACAGCACCTACAACCTGTCTGCTGCCATTCCATACCCTGTTTGGTAAGCAGACTGCTAGGGATAGTCTTTCCTACCTGCAGTGTCTTGAGATTGACTAGGGTTTTAAACTAGCGCTTTATCATTGTTACACTGCCTAAAAGACTGAAAAAGGAGAATAGTGCAACTCTTTCCTGGAGCTTAGGTGGTCATATTAAATGGCATAGCTTGTTCAGTGCTTCTCGGCCATCTGGTCATAGAGATGTCTCTGCTGAACCATTTTGTTGCACAGTCTTTTTGTAGTTATGTTATATGCTTGACATCTAAAATTGTGATCCAGGCTATAGTGCAGGCGTATCCCTTTCAGGCATATGGGGCTCTTGGGCAGGTACCTGCATGATGCCTGATTTTTCAGTTTATTGGCTGGAATGGGGAGCATCTCCACAGTTGTTAGCCATTTGAATAGTACTTAGCACTGGGGCTCAACTTAGCAATGAGTAGCACTGGTTTTTGATCTGTTGAAGCACGAAATGCTTTATCACCCATTACTAAGCATGGTACAGGTGGTTGAACATGAACTGGGTGTCTTTCATCATAGATCGAGGGAGGTTTCTTTACTGTTCATAAGTGCCTTCCTTGGGAGTAAGTGTACATTGAAAAAACAGGCAGAGAGGGATGATCCTTAAAGAATTGCTCAGTGCTACAGTTGTAATTTCGGGTCCACTTTTCGTGGTTCCATTCCCTATTGTAGAAAAGACCACCACTCCTTTATGTGCCCATGTAGTTGTAGAGGTACACAGTTTTATGTGGTGCAGAGAGATAAAGTAATATTAGGTCCTCATCAATGCTTTCAATAACACTTCTCAGATATTTTTCATAGTAGTCTGTATTCCTCTTGCTGGCCTGAAAACAGATTGTCATTTGTGGAAAAAAGCCCCTGTCTTCCCATTCTGCAGGTTAGTTGATCAAATCAGTGATACCTTGGTTTGCTTCCTCAGTGTATTTTTTCCCCAAAGTCTGTAGTGTCAATGAGTACAGTCAATTTGTAAACGGGCAGATGGTGCAGAAGCCAGTTGCCTCTAAAATCACATCAATGAAGTTAGATTTAAAACATTATTCGGCCTACTCTTTGATTGTACAACATACCAAGACTCATCACAGAAAAATTGAATATATGGACAGAAACATTTTAGATAACTAATCACCTTTCCAATGGATTATGTTCTATAAAGTACCGGCATAATTCACCTTTCTTACTGGGCGTTTCCTGGTAACTTTAAGAAAATATATCCCATCCACTAGCAAAGCTTCATCCCTGTGGCCCTATTAAACCTTTTATACATCTTGTTCCTTATCTTTCACAGGGTTGTCCTGTGCTCTATCCTAGTTTGTAAACCCTTTTTAAAGTTTGAGTTTGCATTTTTTTCTGTGAGATGATCCTTGCCCACTTTTCATGTGCTACTTGATATAAAATTAAAAGTACAAGATATTCAGCATGTTCTGCTATAGATCACATGCTAGCGCACTCTTACCATCTACTGTTGTGCTTCGCCATAGCAAGTTGTTTTCGTTCAGAGGAGATGTTTGTGTTTTGAGGTGAATCATGATCTTGCCTTGACACCCACAATGACCAACACAAAAACACTGCCTTCGATCGCTTATTTATCCAGTAATGGATCTATCGTAGATTCATATGCTTGAGTCATTCCCCGTTGTTGAAGTGGGAGTCCCATGGTACCTTTAGAAAAGCAGTAAGCAACAAACACTATAGGCTATAATGACAATAGGCCCGGAGTTCACTAGCCTTTCTTTCATTTTTTTATTAAAGGACTAAAGTTGAACTATGTCCAGTCAGGCACCAGCACCCTTTAGAACACTCCCAAGAGAGGCTCCTTCCTTCAAGTTATCACTGCACGTCCAGTGTGAAGGGAGTCTCCCTGAGCTCTACTCAGTTTTTTTCTTCTTCTTCTAACAAGGTATTGGATTTTCATCTATATTTACCATGTCTGATTCTAAAGGCCTCTTTCGTCCTTGCAAGACCTGTGGGAAAAAGAGTTCATGTGGATGATCCACATAAGAACTGCATGTTCGCTGGCATGTGTGGCTGTACATACACATGCTCTGCATAAGTCCGCCATCTAGTGTTGGGCTTAGAGTGTTGAAAGTTGTTTTTGTTTGAGGACTCTTTTCGAGTCACGAGATAGTGACTCCTCTCAGTGATACTGCTCTGCTGACTGGTTTGAACGTGTATTCCTCTCGCTTCTATTTTCCTCAGCTCGGTCTAGTCCGAACTTTTTTGTTTGTTTGTTTGTTTCCTCAGCAAGGGTATTGTATTTAGATTGCGTTTTCACTATCTAACGCACTTGACCCGAATGTTGACATCGGGGGCCTCGAGTGTACTACTCCACATGGTGTCAAGAAATGCAGGGCTGATGGAACAAAGAAGAAACCTACGACACCTGCCGTTCTTTAAGTTCCAAAAAGACCCTCCAAGGCTGAAGAGCACGTCAACTGGAAATATCATGGAAGACACCAGAGGACACCCAGATATGTTCAGGGAATATACGCAAGAGGAGATCCAACAAGAGGAGACTTTCTCCATAGAAGATTCGGAGTCGGATGTTCAATCGGATATCGAAAGTCAGCCTCTTACCTCAGAGCAACTTGTGAGTATATCAACCCCTAACTCCCACATAAAGAGTTGTTTAAAAAAAAAACAAAAAAAAAAACCAGTTCAATTCACCACTGCCTTCAGGCCATGGGTGGATCTGAAAATTACATTTGGATGCCCCACCTTCGGGTTCGACACCGAAAATAGCCAAGATTAAAATGTCTTCGGCATCGACCTCTGGCTCAACACCTTCTCAATCAGCCTCGGGATCAAGTCGAGGCTTCAACCAGAGTGTTTCGGCTCAAAGCAAGAAAACATCTACGTCTGGTTTGGAGACGGCAGCTTCCAGTCGACACAAGGTTTCTGCTCCAAAAGCTTCGGAACAGAAAATTCCACCTTCCAAAGATTCCAGTCTTTCTTCGGAAGCGGCATTAACAGTGGAGCCAGTCTTCAAAATAATGGACGCTCGTCAGTGCCAGCTCCATATTCAAAAGGGAACAGAACAAATTATTGCTTTTCCTCCAGTTCCAATAAAGAGGAAACTTACTTTCCAAGAAACCTTGGACACACTTGCTCCTCCACCGAAAAAGGTTTCTAGAGACAGACAAGGCTCCAGTTCAACCTTGGATGTCTCCACCACACTCCCCTGTGCTTCCTCCTACTCCTCCACCGTCTCCTCCACCTATTATTGAGCCTCAGTTCTCTCCACAAGGTTCACCAACGCCTCAGGGAAATGACTTGTGGGGGATATTCCACAGGGCATAGACCCATGAGACTCGTATGATACAAATCCCATGCTTCCAAATGACCCTGATTTATACCCTGCATGTCATTCACCTCCTGAAGACGCAACATCATATCAGCAGATCATAGCAAGGGCAGCTACATATTATTATAATATACAAATACTTTCTGACCCAATTGAGAAAGATATTCTTTTTGAAACACTGACCACCACCCATAAAGAGTCAGTTTCTTCCCATGCTACCAGGCATGCTCAGACATTTTTAAAGAGTCTGTTAGATACTGAGTTATTACACCAAGGGTTGACAAGCAATAGAAGGCAGCTTCTACAGACCCTACATACATTTGATCACAATTGCCTCCCGATTCTATTGTTGTTAGTGCGGCATGTAAACATGCCAACAGTCAATCAATGGGCGATGCACCTCCCTCTGACAAAGAAAGTAAAAAACTAGATGCCGCAGGAAAACGGATAACTGCACAAGCAGCCAGTCATTGGCATATCGCTAATTCCCAGGCACTCCTAGCACGGTATGATAAGGGACCATTAGGACGACATAGAAGACCTTCTCCAGTATTACCCAGAACATTGTAAAAGGGGTCAATAAATAGTTTCTGAGGGGCAAACTATTTCCAATAATGCTATTAGGTGTTCCACTGATGCAGCTGATATGGCTGCACGTGGCATTAATACCAGCATTAATATGAGAAGGCATGTTGGCTCAGATGTTCAGGTTTGAAGCCTGAAATACAACAGGCAGTCCTTAATATGCCTTTTGACAAAGAGTATTTGTTTGGGCAGGAGATCGACGCCACTATAGAAAAACTGAAAACAGATTCAGAAACTGCAAAGGCCATGGGGTTCTTAATCAATACACTACAAAGGGGTATTTTCATCACCCACAATTCACATGAGGCTTTAAATCCTCATCTAATGAACCTTCCACCTCACAAACTAGGCAGGGCACCCATTTCTATCACAGAGGTTCCTTTAGAGGTTCATTCAGAGGTGCAAACAATAAGGCAGAGCAAAGATGTCTTCCTCTAGAGGATCTGCCCCAAATACATGCCAGATACTACTTAACACATTCCACCGGCTCTACCTCTTCAACAAGGGTAAGATTAATGCTTTACTATCAACAATGGCACAATATCACCACAGGTCACTGAGTTCTATCAATTATCCAACGTAGTTACTGTAAGAAGTTGGCTCTGTATGTACTATTTCAAAGTGAGAAATAGCATGCACAGAGTCCAAGGGTTCCCCTTAGAGGTAAGATAGTGGCAACAAGAGATAATTCTAATGCTCTATTTTGTGGTAGTGTGGTCGAGCAGTAGGCTTATCAGAGGGTAGTGTTAAGCATTTGTTGTACACACACAGGCAATAAATGAGGAACACACACTTGAAGAGAATTCCAGGCCAATAGGTTTTTATATAGAAAAATATATTTTCTTAGTTTATTTTAAGAACCACAGGTTCAAGATTTACAAACGATACTTTAAATGAAAGGTATTTCACTCAGGTATCTTAGGAACTTTGAATCTTCACAATAGCATGTACAGTTGTGGCAAAAATGACAATAAGCTATTTTAAAATTGGACACGGTGCAAAATTCAACAGTTCCTGGGGGAGGTAAGTATTTTAGTTTCACAGGTAAGTAAAGCACTTACAGGGTTCAAAGTTGGGTCCAAGGTAGCCCACCGTTGGGGGATTAAGGCAACCCCAAAGTTACCACACCAGCAGCTCAGGGCCGGTCAAGTGCAGAGGTCAAAGTGGTGCCCAAAACACATAGGCTTCAATGGAGAATGGGGTGCCCCGGTTCCAGTCTGCCAGCAGGTAAGTACCCGCGACTTCGGAGGGCAGACCAGGGGGGTTTTGTAGGGCACCGGGGGGGGGACACAAGTCAGCACAGAAAGTACACCCTCAGCGTCACAGGGGCGGCCGGGTGCAGTGTGCAGACAGGCGTCGGGTTTGCAGTAGGTTTCAATGGGAGACCCAGGGGTCTCTTCAGCGATGCAGGCAAGGGGGGGCTCCTCGGGGTAGCCACCACCTGGGATAGGGAGAGGGCCTCCTGGGGTTCACTCCTGCACTGGAAGTCGGATCCTTCAGGTCCTGGGGGCTGCGAGTGCAGTGTGTTTACCAGGCGTCGGGTTCTTTGAAACAGGCAGTCGCGGTCAGCGGGAGCCTCTGGATTCCCTCTGCAGGCGTCGCTGTGTGGGCTCAGGGGGGTCAACTCTGGCTACTCACGGGCTCGCAGTCGCCGGGGAGTCCTCCCTGTAGAGTTAGTTTTCTGCAGGTCGAGCCGGGGACGTCAGGTGCAGAGTGGAAAGTCTCACGCTTCCGGCGGGAAACGTGTGGTCTTTAAAAGTTGCTTCTTTGTTGCAAAGTTGCAGTTTCTTTGGAACAGGGCCGCTGTCCTCGGGAGTTCTTGGTCCTTTTAGATGCAGGGAAGCCCTCTGAGGCTTCAGAGGTCGCTGGACCCTGGGGGATGCGTCGCTGTTGAAGTTTTTCTCGAAGTGGGGAGACAGGCCGGTAGGGCTATGGGGCCAAAGCAGTTGGTGTCTCCGTCTTCTCTGCAGGGCTTCAGGTCAGCAGTCCTTCTTAGTCTTCAGGTTGCAGGAATCTATCTTCCTAGGTTCTGGGGGACCCTAAATACTCAATTTAGGGGTGTGTTTAGGTCTGGGGGAATAGTAGCCAATGGCTACTATCCCTGAGGGTGGCTACACCCTCTTTGTGCCTCCTCACTGAGGGGAGGGGGACACATCCCTAATCCTATTGGGGGAATCCTCCATCTGCAAGATGGAGGATTTCTAAAAGTCAGAGTCACCTCAGCTCAGGACACCTTAGGGGTTGTCCTGACTGGCCAGTGACTCCTCCTTGTTTTTCTCATTATCTCCTCCAGCCTTGCCGCCAAAAGTGGGGCCGTGGCCGGAGGGGTCTGGCATCTTCACTAGCTGGGATGCCCTGTAGCGCTGTAATAAAGGGGGTGAGCCTTTGAGGCTCACCACCAGGTGTTACAGTTCCTGCAGGGGGAGGTGAGAAGCACCTCCACCCAGTACAGGCTTTGTTACTAGCCACAGAGTGACAAAGGCACTCTCCCTATGTGGCCAGCAACATGTCTGGTGTGTGGCAGGCTGGCAAAACTAGTCAGCCCACACTGGAAGTCGGGTATGTTTTCAGGGGGCATCTCTAAGATGCCCTCTGGGTGTATTTCACAATAAAATGTCACTGGCATCAGTGTGCATTTATTGTGCTGAGAAGTTTGATATCAAACTTCCCAGTTTTCAGTGTAGCCATTATGGTGCCGTGGAGTTCGTTTTTGACAGACTCCCAGACCATATACTCTTATGGCTACCCTGCACTTACAATGTCTAAGGTTTTGCTTAGACACTGTAGGGGCATAGTTCTCATGCATCTATGCCCTCACCTGTGTTATAGTGCACCCTGTCTTAGGGGTGACTTATCTATGCCAAGGGCAGTGTGAGGTTGGCATGGCACTCTGAGGGGAGTGCCGTGTCGACTTAGTCATTTTCTCCCCACCAGCACACGCAAGCAGTGTGTCTGTGCTAAGTGAGGGGTCCCCAGGGTGGCATAAGACATGCTGCAGCCCTTAGAGACCTTCCCTGGCATCAGGGCCCTTGGTACCAGGGGTACCAGTTACAAGGGACCTACCTGGATGCCAGGATGTGCCAATTGTGGAGACAAAGGTACAGTTTTAGGGAAAGAGCACTGGTGCTGGGGCCTGGTTAGCAGGCCTCAGCACACTTTCAAATCATAACTTGGCATCAGCAAAGGCAAAAAGTAAGTGGGTAACCATGCCAAGGAGGCATTTCCTTACACAGCCCCTCCCCACCCCCCACCCCCCCCCCCCCCCCCCAAACAAAAGAGGATGAAACTAACCTTTCCCAAGAGACTCTTCATTTTCTAAGTGGAAGAACCTGGAAAGGCCATCTGCATTGGCATGGGCAGTCCCAGGTCTGTGTTCCACTATAAAGTCCATTCCCTGTAGGGAGATGGACCACCTCAACAGTTTTGGATTTTCACCTTTCATTTGCATAAGCCATCTGAGAGGTCTGTGGTCAGTTTGAACTACAAAGTGAGTACCAAAGAGGTATGGTCTCAGCTTCTTCAGGGACCAAACCACAGCAAAGGCCTCCCTCTCAATGGCACTCCAACGCTGCTCCCTGGGGAGTAACCTCCTGCTAATGAAAGCAACAGGCTGGTCAAGGCCATCATCATTTGTTTGGGACAAAACTGCCCCTATCCCATGTTCAGAGGCATCAGTCTGCACAATGAACTGCTTGGAGTAATCTGGAGCTTTTAAAACTGGTGCTGTGCACATAGCTTGTTTCAGGGTGTAAAAGGCCTGTTTGCATTCTATAGTCCAGTTTACCTTCTTAGGCATTTTCTTGGAGGTAAGTTCTGTGAGGGGTGTCACTATTGATCCATATCCCTTCACAAACCTGTAGAAGCCAGTCAAGCCAAGGAATGCCCTGATTTGTCTGGGTTTTTGGAGCTACCCAGTCCAGAATAGTCTGGATCTTGGGTTGGAGTGGCTGAACTTGGCCTCCACCTACAAGGTGTCCCAAGTAAACCACAGTTCCCTGCCCTATTTGACATTTGGATGCCTTGATAGATAGGCCTGCTGCTTGCAGGGCCTGCAAAACCTTCTTCAGGTGGACCAGGTGATCCTGCCAGCTGGAGCTAAAGACAGCAATATCGTCAAGATATGCTGCACTAACGGACTCCAAGCCAGCAAGGACTTGATTCACCAACCTTTGGAAGGTGGCAGGGGCATTCGTTAAGCCAAAGGGCATAACAGTAAACTGATAATGCCCATCAGGTGTGGAGAATGCTGTCTTTTCTTTAGCTTCTGGTGCCATTTTGATTTGCCAGTACCCTGCTGTCAAGTCAAAGGTACTTAAGTATCTGGCAGCATCTAGTTTGTCAATCAATTCATCTGCCCTTGGAATGGGATGGGTATCTGTCTTGGTGACAGAATTAAGTCCTCTGTAGTCCCCACAAAACCTCATCTCCCTCTTACTTTCCTTGGTGTGAGGTTTGGGGACTAAGACCACTGGGCTAGCCCAGGGGCTGTCAGAGTGCTCAGTGACTCCCAATTCCAGCATCTTGTGGACATCCACTTTGATGCTTTCCTTAACTTGGTCAGACTGTCTGAAGATTTTGTTTTTGACAGGCATGCTGTCTCCTGTGTCCACATCATGGGATACAGGTGTGTCTGACCAGGGGTTAGGGAAAAGAGCTCAGCAAACTAAGACTTTCCTACAGTCAGATTGCTGTTGGCCCGAGAGGGTGTCTGAATAGATCACTCCATCTACTGAGCCATCTTTAGGGTCAGTGGAGAGGAGATCAGGGAGAGGTTCACTCTCAGCTTCCTGGTCCTCATCTGTCACCATCAACAGATTCACATCTGCCCTGTCATGAAAGAGTTTGAGGCGGTTCACATGGATCACCCTTTTGGGGGTCCTGCTAGTGCCTAGGTCTACCAGGTAGGTGACCTGACTCTTCTCTCTAGCACTGGGTAAGGGCCACTCCATCTGTCCTGAAGTGCCCTGGCAGCCACAGGCTCCAGAACCCAGACTTTCTGTCCTGGCTGAAATTCAACCATAGCAGCCTTTTGGTCATACCACATCTTCTGGGGTTGTTGGCTGGCCTCAAGGTTTTTACTTGCCTTTTCCATGTACTCTGCCATCCTGGAACGTAGGCCTAGTACATAGTCCACTATATCTTGTTTAGGCTCATGAAGAGGTCTCTCCCAGCCTTCTTTTACAAGAGCTAGTGGTCCCCTTACAGGATGGCCAAACAGAAGTTAAAAGGGGGAAAACCCTACTCCCTTCTGAGGCACCTCTCTGTAGGCGAAAAGCAGATATGGCAAGAGGACATCCCATCTCCTTTTGAGCTTTTCAGGGAGCCCCATGATCATGCCTTTCAATGTCTTGTTAAATCTTTCTACAAGACCATTGGTTTGTGGATGGTATGGTGTGGTGAATTTCTAAGTCACCCCACACTCATTCCACATGTGTTTCAGGTATGCAAACATGAAGTTGGTACTCCAGTCAGACACCACCTCCTTAAGAAATCCCACTCTGGTAAAGATACCTATGAGTGCTTTAGCTACTGCAGGTGCAGTAGTGGATCTAAGTGGAATTGCTTCAGGGTACCTAGTGGCATGATCCACTACCACTAGGATATACTGGTTCCCTGAGGCTGTGGGAGGTTCAAGTGGACCCACTATGTCCACACCCACTCTTTCAAAGGGGACCACCACCACTGGAAGTGGAATGAGGGGGGCCTTTGGGTGTCCACCTGTCTTACCACTAGCTTGACAGATGGCACAGGAGACACAAAACTCCTTTACTTTCTAGGACATGTTGGGCCAATATAAATGGTTGACTAAACTCTCCCAAGTCTTGGTTTGTCCCAAATGCCCAGCAAGTGGAATATCATGAGCTAAGGTCAGAATGAAGTTCCTAAACTCCTGAGGCACTACCACTCTCCTAGTGGCACCAGGTTTGGGATCTCTTGCCTCAGTGTAGAGGAGTCCATCTTCCCAATAGACTCTGTGTTCCAGTGATTTTTCCTTTGGTCTCTTCAGCAGCTTGCTGCCTAAGGCCTTCAAGAGAGGGACAGGTGTCTTGCCCCTTACACAACTGTTCCCTTGTGGGTCGCCCTGGGCCTAGGAGCTCAACCTGATAAGGTTCTAACTCCATGGGCTCAGTTCCCTCAGAGGGCAGAACTTCTTCCTGGGAAGAGAGGTTCCCTTTCTCTTGTTGTGTTGAAGCTTGTTCCCCACTCTTCTTTCCTTTCCTCTTGGAGGGTTGGGCCATTATTCCAGGCTCCAACACCACTTTTTCCACCCTGAGCCTTGCACTGTGCATTTGTCTTGACACACACCAGTTCAGGGATACCCAGCATGACTGCATGGGTTTTGAGTTCTACCTCAGCCCATGCTGAGGACTCCAGGTCATTTCCAAGCAAACAGTCTACAGGGATATTTGAGGAGACTACCACCTGTTTCAGGCCATTGACTCCTCCCATTATAAAGTTGCCATGGGATGTACTTTAGTCTGATTGTCAGCGTTGGTGACTGGATACGTTTTTCCAGTCAGGTATTGTCCTGAGGAAACCAGTTTCTCTGTCACCATGGTGACACTGGCACCTGTATCCCTCAGGCCTTCTACACTTGTCCCATTAATTAAGAGTTGCTGCCTGTATTTTTGCATATTAGGGGGCCAGGCAGCCAGTGTGGCTAAGTCCACCCCACCCTCAGAAACTAATGTAGCTTCAGTGTGAACCCTGATTTGCTCTGGGCACACTGTTGTTCCCACCTGGAGACTGGCTATTCCAGTGCTAACTGGAGTAGAGTTTGAAGTGGAACCTTTCTTGGGACAGGCCTTGTCTCCAGCTTGGTGTCCCTGCTGATTACAGCTACGACACCAGGCCTTTTTGGGATCAAAGTTTTGACCCTTCTACCCAAAATTGGTTTGGGAAGAGGCTTTGGACCCTCCCTCCTGAGCAGGTTTTTGGGGCCCTGTAGAAGACTCTTTACTTTTACCCTTGGATGTCTCAACACTCTTCCCATGGGGAGTCTTTGTGACCCCTTTCTTTTGGTCACCCCCTGTGGAAGTCTTGGTCCCCCTAGTCTTGACCCAATGGTCTGCCTTCTTTCCCAATTCTTGGGGAGAAATTGGTCCTAGGTCTACAGATGCTGATGCAGTTTATCAATGAAACAATTACTGAACAGGTGTTCTTTCATAAACAGATTGTACAGCCCATCATAATCATTTACACCACTGCCATGAATCCAACCATCCAATGTTTGGACTGAGAAGTCAACAAAATCAACCCAGGTCGGGCTCGAGGATTTTTGAGCCCCCCCTGAACCTAATCCTGTACTCCTCAGTTGAGAATCCAAAGCCCTCAATCAGGGTAGCCTTTATGAGGTCATAGGATTCTGCATCTTTTTCAGAGAGTGTGAGGAGTCTATCCCTACACTTTCCAGTGAACATTTCCCAAAGGAGAGCACCCCAGTGAGATCTGTTTACTTTCCTGGTTGCACAAGCCCTCTCAAAAGCTGTGAACCATTTGGTGATGTCGATGTCATCACCATCTTCATATTTCGTTACAATCCCTTTGGGGATTTTTAGCATGTCAGGAGAAACTCTGACCCTATTTTAATTGCTGCCACCATTGATGGGACCTAAGCCCATCTCTTGTCATTCCCTTTCTCTGGCTAGGAGCTGTCTCTCCAAAGCCAATCTTTTGGCCATCCTGGCTTAGCAGGAGGTCATCTTCATTGAGACTGCTCTCAATGCTTCCAGAGCTGTTGGAATCTCTGACTATCACTTGTGGAGTCAGGGTTGGAGAAACCCTGTGCTCCCTATCTACGACTAGAGGTGGGAGATTCTCCACATCACTAGTGTCCCCCTCTGTGAGGCCACCATCAGAGGGGTTGTTTTTAGCTAACTTTGCCAAAAGCTCCTGGAGCTGTACTTTGGTAGGGTTTGAACCAGTCTTTATCTTTTTGATTTTGCAGAGAGACCTTAACTCAGACATCCTAAGATGCAGGTAAGGGGTGAGGTTGAGTTCCATCACTATCTCTTCTGCAGCAGACATTTTGTTTCTAAAAGTTGGAATACTTTTTAAGAATCTAAAACTATCTCTAGAACTTAATTCAAACTTTTACAAAACTTTTAAACTCTAAAAGAAATGCTAACAGGAGGGACTAACACAAGGCCCTAGCAGGACTTTTAAAAATTTAGAAAAATAGCTAAAATTTCTAAAATCAGTTTCTAATGAAATTTTTTGGAATTTAGTTGTGTGATCAGGTATTGGCTGAGTAGTCCAGTAAATGCAAAGTCTTGTACCCCACCGCTGATCCACCAATGTAGGAAGTTGGCTCTGTATGTACTATTTCAAAGTGAGAAATAGCATGCAGATTCCAAGGGTTCCCCTTAGAGGTAAGATAGTGGCAACAAGAGATAATTCTAATGCTCTATTTTGTGGTAGTGTGGTCGAGCAGTAGGCTTATCAGAGGGTAGTGTTAAGCATTTGTTGTACACACACAGGCAATAAATGAGGAACACACACTCAGACAATGCCAGGCCAATAGGTTTTTATATAGAAAAATATATTTTCTTAGTTTATTTTAAGAACCACAGGTTCAAGATTTACAAACGATACTTTAAATGAAAGGTATTTCACTCGGGTATCTTAGGAACTTTGAATCATCACAATAGCATGTACAGTTTTGGCAAAAATGGCAATAAGCTATTTTAAAATTGGACACAGTGGAAAATTCAACAGTTCCTGGGGGAGGTAAGTATTTGTTAGTTTCACAGGTAAGTAAAGCACTTACAGGGTTCAAAGTTGGGTCCAAGGTAGCCCACCGTTGGGGGTTTAAGGCAACCCCAAAGTTACCACACCAGCAGCTCAGGGCCGGTCAGGTGCAGAGGTCAAAGTGAAACCCAAAACACATAGGCTTCAATGGAAATAGGGGTGCCCCGGTTCCAGTCCGCCAGCAGGTAAGTACCCGCGACTTCGGAGGGCAGACCAGAGGGGTTTTGTAGGGCACCGGGGGGGACACAAGTCAGCACAGAAAGTACACCCTCAGCGGCACAGGAGCCGCTGGGTGCAGTGTGCAAACAGGTGTCTGGTTCGCAATAGGTTTCAATGGGAGACCCAGGGGTCTCTTTAGCGATGCAGGCAAGGGGGGGGGGCTCCTTGGGGTAGCCACCACCTGGGCTAGGGAGAGGGCCTCCTGGGGGTCACTCCTGGACTGGAAGTCGGATCCTTAAGGTCCTGGGGGCTGCAGTGCAGTGTGTTTACCAGGCGTCGGGTTCTTTGAAGCAGGCAGTCGCGGTCCGGGGGAGCCTCTGTAGGCGTCGCCGTGAGGGCTCATGGGGGGGGTCAACTCTGGCTACTCACGGGCTCGCAGTCACCGGGGAGTCCTCCCTGTAGAGTTAGTTTTCCGCAGGTCAAGCCAGGGGCGTCCGGTGCAGAGTGGAAAGTCCCACGCTTCTGGCGGGAAACGTGTGGTCTTTAAAAGTTGCTTCTTTGTTGCAAAGTTGCAGTTTCCTTTGAACAGGGCCGCTGTCCCCAGGAGTTCTTGGTCCTTTTAGATGCAGGGTAGTCCTCTGAGGTCGCTGGACCCTGGGGGATGCGTCGCTGTTGCAGTTTTTCTTGAAGTGGGGAGACAGGCAGGTAGGGCTGGGGCCAAAGCAGTTGGTGTCTCAGTCTTCTCTGCAGGGCTTCAGGTCAGCAGTCCTTCTTCGTCCTCAGGTTGCAGGAATCGATCTTCCTAGGTTCTGGGGGCCCCTAAATACTAAATTTAGGGGTGTCTTTAGGTCTGGGGGGTTAGTAGCCAATGTCTACTATCCCTGAGGGTGGCTACACCCTCTTTGTGCCTACTCCCTGAGGGGAGGGGGGCACATCCCTAATCCTATTGGGGGAATCCTCCATCTGCAAGATGGAGGATTTCTAAAAGTCAGACTCACCTCAGCTCAGGACACCTTAGGGGTTGTCCTGACTGGCCAGTGACTCCTCCTTGTTTTTCTCATTATCTCCTCCGGCCTTGCCGCCAAAAGTCGGGGAAGTGGCCAGAAGGGCAGGCATCTCCACTAGCTAGGATGCCCTGTGGCGCTGTAACAAAGGGGGTGAGCCTTTGATGCTCACCTCCAGGTGTTACATTTCCTGCAGGGGGAGCTGACAGGTTTTGTTATTAGCCACAGAGTGACAAAGGCACTCTCCCCATCTGGCCAGCAACATGTCTGGTGTGTGGAAGGCTGGCAAAACTAGTCACACTGGAAGTTGGGTATGTTTTCAGGGGGCATCTCTTAAGATGCCCTCTGTGTGTATTTCACAATAAAATGTACACGGGCATCAGTGTGCATTTATTGTGCTGAGAAGTTTGATACCAAACTTCCAGTTTTCAGTGTAGCCATTTTGGTGCTGTGGAGTTCGTGTATGACAGACTCCCAGACCATATGCTCTTATGGCTACCCTGCACTTACAATGTCTAAGGTTTTGCTTAGACACTGTAGGGGCATAGTGCTCATGCACCTATGCCCTCACCTGTGGTATAGTGCACCCTGCCTTAGGGCTATAAGGCCTGCTAGAGGGGTGACTTATCTATGCCATAGGCAGTGTGAGGTTGGCATGGCACTCATGTCCCCACCAGCGCACACAAGCTGGCAAGCAGTGTGTCTGTGCTGAGTGAGGGGTCCCCAGGGTGGCATAAGACATGCTGCAGCCCTTAGAGACCTTCCCTGGCATCAGGGCCCTTAGTACCAGGGGTACCAGTTACAAGGGACCTACCTGGATGCCAGGGTGTGCCAATTGTGGAGACAAAGGTACAGTTTTAGGGAAAGAACACTGGTGCTGGGGCATGGTTAGCAGGCCTCAGCACACTTTCAAATCATAACTTGGCATCAGCAAAGGCAAAAAGTCAGGGAGTAACCATGCCAAGGAGGCATTTCCTTAAAGTTACTGTCTAGAACTCATCTCCACTCCACCAAATATTCCCTCTTTCACTCACAAACATTCACACACACATCTTACTCTCTCTTGAAAGGAGAGGTACAGTCCCTTCTCCTCAGATGGACTATAGAGCCTGTGTCCCTATCACAGTAAGGGTTAGGATTATATTCCCTATACTTCCTTATACCAAAGAAAGATGGGTTACTAAGACCAATTCTAGATCTCAGACCACTCAAAAGATTCTCTCAGAGCATTTCCATTAGGTCACTCTCCAAAATGTCATTCCCCTGCTACCTCAAGGCGACTTCATGACCGCTTTAGATCTGAAGGACGCATATTTCCACATTCCCATTTATCTAGCACATAAACACTATGAATTCAAGTTTTTACCATTTGGGCTGACAACTGCTCCCAGAGTATTCACAAAATGTCAAGCAGTGATTGACGCATTCCTCAGAAAATAACATATTCACGTCTTCCCATACTTGGACGACTGGCTCATCAAGGCAAATACCATCCAACAATGTCAGAATCATACTCACAGTAAGTCTTCTGCACACTCTGTGATTTACAATCAACTTTCTCAAATCCCAACTCCAACCCTCACAGATACAGCCTTATCCGGGAGCAATTCTCAGTACTCGCTCAGCGTTGGTATATCCAAACCCAGCTCTCATTCAAGCCTTTCACGCACTTCTGTCTCAATTACAGGAGAACCACACTTACACAGTGAGATTAGTGATGCACCATTAGGAATGATGGCTTCATGCATTGCTATCGTACCTCATGCCAGACTAGACATGTGTCCCTTACAACAGTGTATCTCGTCAGTGGTCTCAGTCACAGGGTAATCTCCTGGATCTAGTGTTGTCAGAACTTCAGACTCTGCACTCTGCAATGGTGGAATCCCATCAACCTCTCCAAGAGGCGCCCTTTTCAAGACCCTGTCCCTCAGATCACTCACTACAGATGCATCACAGATAGGTTGGGGGGCTCATCTTAACAGCCTTACAATACATGCCAGATAGGATCCCATTCCACAAATGAAAACTTCACCCACAAGTACTTCACCAATGCTTTCACCTGTGGGGAACACCAGAAATGGACCTCGCCACTGCAGAAAATTCAAAATGCCAAAACTTTGCGTCCAGATACGCACACCCTCAGTCCAAGGGCAATGCTGTATGGATGAATTGGTCCGAGTTATTTGCTTATGCTTTGCCGTCTCTCCCGCTCATTCCATTTCTGGCTCACAGACTGAGACGAACATAACTCACCATAGTACACAACACTGTTGAATCAATCTGTGGTTCCCCACCAGAAACGTCCCAACAGACCAGTTCTTTTGACTCAAAAACAAGGTGAAATCAGACATGCAAACCCCAAAACACTCAATCTTGTGATATTGCTCCTGAAGTCATAGTTTGGATATTTCCAACTCCCCTCTTAATGTATGGACATTCTTAGAGAGGCACGTAAACCTACAACTAGAAAGTGTTTTGTATGCTACTGTGAACCTAAGAGCATTGATCCACTCAATGCATTAGTGCAATACATTGTTTGTTATCTGCTACATTTACAAAAGGCACATTTTGACATACTCATCTAATAGACTTCATTTAGCAGCTAAAGCTGCTTACCCACAAAACAGACAACATATTTCTTTGTTCAGAATTCCTGTAATTAAAGCATGTATGGAATGACTTAAGAGGGTTATTCCACCCAGGGTTTTTCCAGCTCTAGTATGCAACCTTAATGTCCTTCCTATACACATGGGTCCACCGTTTGAACCCATGCACTCCTGCTCTTTGCAATTTCTATCATGGAAAGTTGCCTGTTTAGTGGCTATCACTTCCCTAAGATGTGTAAGTGAAATACAAGCTTTCACTTTAGAAAAACCTTTTTTCCAAGTACATAAAGCTAGAGTAGTCCTTACGACAAACCCTAAATTTCTACCAAAAATAGTTTCGCCAATCAGTTGAGTTACCAGTCTTCTTCCCTCAGCCAAACTAAGTTGCTGAAAGAGCTCTGCACACACTAGATGTTATAAGAGATGTTATGTATTATATTGATCGGACTAAGGGCCATATGTACGAACACATTTTCCCATTGACACAGAATGGAAAAACCCCTTGCTACATCTGGCCCTAAATATTTTAGAAAATCCAAACAACTTTTTGTAGCTTTTTCAATGCCTCACAAAGGCAATTCAGTCTCAAAAAATGGGATAGCTGGATGGATAGTTAAGTGTATTCAAACGTGTTACCTTAAAGCTAAAAGCCTTCAGCTCCTAGGGCACATTCCACTAGGGGAAAAAGGTGCTTCTATGGCTTTTTTAGGAAACATTCCAATAGCAGATATTTGTAAGGCTGCTACTTGGTCTACACCACACACATTCACTAAGCATTATTGTGTAGATGTTTTAGCTTGTCAAAAAGCAAATGTTGGCCAGGCAGTGCTCAGGACACTTTTTCAAACTGCTTCAACTCCTACAGGCTAGCCACCTCTTACTGGAAGAGCACTGCTTTACAGTCTATGCAGAGCATCTGTATCTACAGCCACACATGCCATTGAATTGAAAATGTTACTTACCCAATAGACATCTGTTTGTGGCATGTAGAGCTGTAGATTCACATGTGCCCTCCTGCCTCCCCAGAAGCCTGTAGTCATTGCAGTAGAATTATTTGAGAAATATTGTACATATATGTATATATATATGTTCGATGGCATGTGTAGCTGCAAATACACATGCTATGCATAGTCTGCCATCTAGTGTTGGGCTCGGAGTGTTACAAGTTGTTTTTCCTCGAAGAAGTGTTTTCAAGTCACAAGATTGAGTGACTCGACTCCTCTTCGGCTCCATTGCGCATGGGCATCAACTCCATGTTAAATTGTTTTCTTTCTGCCATCGGGTTCGGACGTGTTTCTTTTTGCTCCGATAGTTCGAGTCGGAAAAGTTTTAAAACTCTCTAATTCTCATCGGTATTGTTTTGATTGTGTACCATCTTCTATCGGCACTTCAGTACTGTCGGGTCAAACATCTTTACTTGCCCTTCGGGCCGGCTGCATCCAACTCAGGCCTGGTTGGGCCGACCCCGTGGAAGCCTCATGGACCGGACCCCATTCCGCTTTTGTCCTCTGTGCCACGCAAAATGTCCGTACACAGACCAACATCTCGTCTGTAATCTGTCTTTCCCCAGGCCATCAGGAAGAAAATTGCGAGGCCTACAGATCCTTCCATTCCAAGAAAATGCTCTGAGACAGAAGAGCACGGAGACTCGAGATGGCATCCAAGAACACCGAACATCTCGACGTCAAAGAGGAAGAGATCATACAGATGGCGGTCTCCGTTCGAGGATCCGATTCTGAGCAGGACAGACCGGTATGGCAGGACAGTACGTGAGCACGCCTGCCCCTGTCCCAGCCAAGCCCAAACATAAGGCCTTGGGAACGCCACTGCCGAAAGTCCATGGCTCGACCTGTAAAAAGACCTCCGGTGACCAACCCACAAATTTAGCACCGAAAAAGGCCACGCCGCCCAAGCTTTCGGACTCGAGCCGAGGCTCTGTCTCAGAGTCCACCAAGCATCGATCCTTCGAGGCCAAACCTCGAAAATCGTTTTCGGAGCTGAGGCCATCATCCACCCCGAGCCTTTCGATACCGAAAAAAACAGCTTCAGAGTCGAAAAGGCCAATTTATAAGGAGGAACATGGACTTTCACAAGCACTCAAAGAAAGCCATAAAATGACTGAGGAACACTCACAAATGGAGGCAATAGATGAAGGGCAAGCGAGGATTCACATCCACAAAGACACTGGCAGAATTATAACAGCACCTCCTCTAAAGCCTAAGAGGAAATTAGCCTTTCAAGAAGAACTGGACACTGCTCAGCCACCAACTAAAGTGCCAAAACCAAAGAGAAACCTCCACCTCCTCAATTTTCTCCTCCTCAGTCTCCTCCTCACTCTCCTCATTTGCTTATCTCTCCCCCTACTAGTCCTACACCTGTGCAATCTCCTGTACATTCATTTGATTCACAGCATGACAATATGGATGCATGGGATCTTTATGATCCAGATCCCATTCCAGATCACAACCCAGACTGCTATCCCTCTAAGCCATCACCACCAGAGGATAATACAGGCTACACTCAGGTCATAGCTAGGGCGGCATCCTATCACAATGTCGCCATGCACACTGAGCCGTTAGAGGATGACTTCCTTTTTTAATACACTCTCCTATACACATACCACCTGTCAGTCACTTCCCATGCTCCCAGGCATGTTAAAGCATTCAGACCAAATATTCAAGGAGCAAGTTAAGACTTGAATAATTACTCCTAGGGTGGAGAAAAAATATAAGCCACCTCCCTCTGATCCTGCCTCCGGACTCTGTAGTGGTAAGCGCAGCCAGAAAAAGAGCTAACTCGCAGTCATCAGGGGATGCACTCCCACCAGACAAGGAGAACAGAAAGTTTGATACTGCAGGCAAAAGGGTGGCATCTCAGGCAGCCAACCACTAGAGGATAGCCAACTCTCAGGCATTGTTGGCTAGATATGATAGAGCCCACTGGGATGAGATAAAATACATAATACAACATCTTCCCTAAGAACAACAGAAAAGGGCGCAACAAATAGTTGAGGAAGGGCAAGCTATCACAAACAATCAGATCAGGTCAGCCCTGGACTCTGCAGGCACAGCAGCTAGAACAATCAACATTGCTGTCACCATAAGAAGACACGCATGGCTTAGGTCTTCAGGATTTAAGCCTGAAATACAACAGGCTGTCCTCAATATGCAGTTTAACCAAAAACAGCTTTTTGGCCTGGAGGTAGACACGGCTATTGAAAAAATTAAAAAAGATTCAGACACAGCTAAAGCCGTGGGTGCTTTGTATACAACACAATACATGGGATCCTTTTGTAAGCCCCAATACAGAGGTGGATTTAGAACCCAAACACCTGAGGCATCCACCTCACAAACAAAGTCGGCCTACCAACCTCAATTTCAAAGAGGTGGTTTCAAAAGCACTTACTGAGGCCAGTACCCCAGAGGCAGGGGAAAATATAAATCAGCAAAACAAGCCTCACAACAGCCAAAGTAGTGACTTGATCCATCCGTTCCCAATTCACACCTCACCTGTGGGAGGGGGAGACTGCAAAAGTTCCACAACAATTGGCTAGCCATCACCACAGACAACTGGGTATTATCAATTATCCTCAATGACTATTGCATAGCACTGGCCCAAACTCCACCAAATATTCCGCCAAAACCACACAACCTCTCCACACAACATATCGCCCTGTTGCAAGAGGAAGTAAAATCTTTATCACTCAAACAAGCAATAGAGCCAGTGCCACAAAATCAACTAGGAACAGGAGTTTACTCACTGTATTTCCTAATTCCCAAAAAGGACGGAACCTTAAGGCCAATATTAGATCTCAGAACCCTCAATCTTTACATCCTGTCAGAACACTTTCACATGGTAACACTACAGGATATTGTCCCACTACTTCAACAGCACGATTGCATGGCAACATTAGACTTCAAAGATGCGTATTTTCACATACCGATCCATCCAGCACACAGAAAATATCTCCGGTTTGTGATTCAAGAAAAGCATTATCAGTTCAAAGTGTTACCCTTTGGAATAACAGCTCCCAGAGTATTCACAAAATGCCTAGCAGTAGTTGTAGCCTACCTAAGAAGGCAACACATTCATGTCCTCTTGTGTCTCATCGATTGGCTAATAAAATCCAACAGTCATACACAGTGTCAAAACCATACCCATTATTTAATTCAAGCCCTACACAACCTAGGGTTCTCCATAAACTACCAAAAATCACACCTACAACCTGCGCAAATTCAACAGTATTTAAGAGCCACACTAAATACGCAAACAGCGCTTGCAAGCCCAAGTCCACAAAGAATACAAGCATTTCGCAATATATTGCCACAAATATCGCCATTGTTCCGCATGCAAGACTAAACATGCGGCCTTTACAGCAGTGCCTTGCACAGCAATGGTCACAAGCACAGGGTCAACTTCACTATCTAGTGTTGATAGACCGCCAAACATGCATATCACTTCAGTGGTGGAATTCCACAAACCTAAACAAAGGGCGGCCATTTCAAGACCCTGTGCCTCAGACCATACTTAAAACAGATGCATCAGTGATTGGCTGGGTAGGGCACACATCAACAATCACAACATTCAAGGACAGTGGGACGCCAAACACAAACAGTTACACATAAATCACTTAGAATTGCTAGCTGTATTCCAAGCACTCAAAGCTTTTCAGCTTCTTCTCACTCACAAAAACATCCCTATCAAAACAGACAACATGACAACAATGTATTACCTAAACAAACAAGGAGGGACCCATTTATCCCAACTCTCCCTTCTAGCCCAAACAATTTGGCAATGGGCAGTCCACAACAAGATTCACCTGGTAGCACAATACATTCCAGGGATACACAACCAATTGGCAGATGTTCTCAGCCAAGATCATCAACAAACACACGAGTGGGAGTTTCACTCTCAAGTGCTTCAACTATACTTTCACCATTGGGGAATACTAGGCATAGATCTATTCGCCACCAGCGAAAACGCAAAATGCCAAAACTTTGCATCCAGGTACCTACATCCCCTATCCAAGGGCAATGCTCTAAGGATGAATTAGTCAGGGATATTTGCTTATGCTTTTCTCCCCTCTTCCCCTCATTCCATTTCTAGTCCACAAACTGCGTCAAAACAAGCTCAAACTCATAGCGCCAACGTGGGCACGTCAACCCTGGTACACAACACTATTAGACCTGTCAGTAGTACCACATATCAAAATCCCAAACAGACTAGATCTGTTAACACGAAACAAACAACAGATCAGGCATCCAAATCCCAACATACTCAATCTAGCGATGTGGCTCCTGAAGTCATAGAATTTGGGTATCTACAACTACCAACTGAATGTATGGAAGTGATTAAGCAAACAAGAAAACCCACTACCAGGCAGTGCTTTGCCAACAAATGGAAAAGATTTGTGTATTACTGTCAATCTAAACAAATTACCCCTCTTTCAGCATCAATACAAGACATTGTATGTTATTTGCTTCATTTGCAAAAACCAAACTTAGCTTTTTCATCCATAAAAATACATCTCACGGCAATCTCTGCATACTTGCAAAATATACAACACAGCTCTTTATTTAGAGTTCCTGTTATCAAAGCCTTCATTGAAGGATTAAAATGCATCATTCCACCTAGAACGCCTCCAGTGCCTTTGTGGAATCTAAACATAGTGCTCACACGACTTATGGGTCCACCATTTGAACCTATTCACTCATGTCAGATCCAATACCTAACATGGAAAGTTGCCTTCCTAGTCGCAATTACTTCATTAAGAAGAGTTAGTGGAATCCAAGCTTTCACAATTCAAGTACCGTTCATTGAAGTACACAGACATAAGGTTGTACTTCAAACTAACCCTAAATTTCTCCCAAAAGTTATATCACTGTTTCATATCAAACAAACAGTGGAACTACAAGTCTTCTTCCCACAGCCAGACTCTGTAGCAGAAAGAGCCCTGCATACATTAGATATTAAAAGAGCCTTAATGTATTACATAGATAGAACAAAATAATTTAGAAAAACAAAATAGTTATTTGTGGTGTTCCAAAAACCACATACTGGTAACCCTATTTCAAAACAAGTTTTAGCGAGATGGATTGTAAAATACATGTTACCTTAAAGCTGAAAGGCAGCTCTAGTTACACCTAAAGCACATTTCACACGGTAAAAATGTGCTACAATGGCTTTCTTAGGAAATATACCAATGGCAAAAATTTGTAAAGCAGCTACTTGGTCAACACCACATACATTTACCAAGCGTTAATGTGTAGATGTGTTAGCAACACGGCAAGCCACAATAGGTCAAGCTGTACTAGGAACATTATTTCAAACAACTTCAACTCCTACAGGCTAACCACTGCTTTTATGGAAGGGAAAACTGCTTTGTAGTCTATGCCTAGCATGTGTATCTGCAGCTACACATGCCATTGATCGGAAAATGTCACTTACCCAGTGTACATCTGTTCGTGGCAGGTTCCGCTGCAGATTCATATGCACCCTCCCACTTCCCCGGGAGCCTGTAGCCGTTTAAGTTCAACATTCACTTTTGTATATATATATATATATATATATATATATATATATATATATTCAATGGCATGTGTAGCTGCAGATACACAGGCTGTGCACTGTTCCTGCCATCTAGTGTTGGGCTCGGAGTGTTACAAGTTGTTTTTCTTCGAAGAAGTCTTTTCGAGTCACGGGACCGAGTGACTCCTCCCTTTCGGCTCCATTGCGCATGGGCATCGACTCCATCTTTGATTGCTTTCTTGCCGCCATCGGGTCCGTACGTGTTCCTCTTCGCTCCGTGATTCGAATCCGGAAAGTATTAAAATCATCGAAAAACCATCAGTATTGTTGCATTCGGGAAAGATCTTCTATCGATACATCGGCACCGACGAGACAACCGCTTCGGTGGCCCTTTGGGGCTTTTGCGCCCAGTCGAGGCCTGGTCGGCCCGACCACACCCGTCTTTGAAGCCTCGTGGACCGGACCCCCTTCCGTTTCTGTCCGACGTGCCATGCTAAGTATCCATACACAGACCAGCATCGGGTCTGTAATCTGTGTCTGTCACTGGAGCACAGAGAGTATACTTGCGAAGCCTGCAAGGCCTTTCGGTCGAAAAAGACCTTAAGAGATCGGAGGGCGAGACGCATGCAGATTGCGTTAAAATCGTTGCAACACCTCAACGTCGAAGAGGAGGAGATGGCTATCTCTATCCAGGGATCGGAATCGGACAACTCCGACGGAGACCGACAGCCGACAGCTGGCCAGAAAGTGAGTACGCCTGCCCCGACCCAACCCCAAAGTCAGCTGAAAAAACAAAAGGCCTTGGGGACGCCACTGCCTGAAGGCCATGGCTCGACCCATAAAAAAAGCGGTGACCAAGCAACACCTTCAGCACCGAAGAAGGCCAAAATCGTGCCGAAGTCTTCCGCCTCGAGCCGAGAAACCGGCGTCGAAAAAAGCCAACATCGCCTTGTCGAAGCCACTAAGCCGAGAAAGAGCCTTTCAGAGCGGAGGCCAACCATCACCATGGGCATTTCGGTGCCGAGAAAACCGGCTTCAGAGCCAAAAAAGACCTCTTATACAGAGGAACATGGACTCTCCAAACAACTGAAGGAGAGGCACAGATTTGAAGAGGAGCTGGACATTGAAGAGTTTGACCAAACTCAAGCAAGAATACAGATCCATAAGGATACTGGAAAGATTCAAACTGCCCGCCTCTCAAATTTAAGAGAAAGTTGGCTTTTCAACCACAAACAGAGACTGAGACTGATCAGCCAAGAGCTAAAGAGGCTAGAGAGAAATCACCAACTCGCCATTTTTCTCCAGAAATATCGCCACCACATTCGCCACAAAGGACAGGGTCACCAATTGGCACACCCACTGCACAGTCACCCACACATACTGTGCAATCACAGGATGATGTAGATCCATGGGACCTCTACGATCCCCCTGTCTCGGACAATAGCCCTGAGTGCTACCCCTCAAATCCATCTCCACCAGAGGATAGCACCTCCTATACCCAAGTCTTGGCCAGGGCTGCGACATTCCATAATGTCAGTATGCATTCGGAACCATTGGAGGATGACTTCCTCTTAAATACCCTGGCTTCCACGCATGCGTCATACCAATGCCTGCCTATGTTACCAGGCATGCTTAAGCATGCACAGCAAGTGTTTCAAGAGCCGGTTAAGGGAAGAGCCATCACACCGAGGGTGGAAAAAAAGTACAAACCACCCCCGTCGGACCCAGTGTTCATTACGCAGCAGCTCCCACCGGACCCTGTAGTGGTTGGTGCCGCAAGGAAACGTGCAAACTCGCAATCATCAGGAGATGCACCACCTCCTGATAAAGAAAGTCTCAAATTTGACGCAGCGGGAAAGAGAGTGGTGTCGCAAATTTGCAGGCCCTCCTCGCCCGTTACGACCGAGCTCACTGGGATGAAATGAGTGACATCATTCAGCATCTACCTACAGAGTATCAGAAACAGGCTCAACAAGTAATAGAGGAAGGGCAAGCCATCTCCAACAATCAGATTCGTTCAGCACTGGACTCCGTTAACACTGCCGCAAGAACTGTAAACACGGCAGTCACAATCAGGAGACCTGCTTGGTTACGAAGCTCAGGATTCAAACCTGAAATACAGCAGGCAGTATTAAACATGCCGATTAATCAGCAGCAACTGTTTGGGCCGGAAGTGGACACAGCCATCGAAAAGATGAAGAAAGACACTAACACGGCCAAAGCTATGGGCGTGCTCTACTCTTCCCAGTATAGAGGGACATTTAGAAAACCACAATTTAGGGGAGGTTTTAGACAGCAACCTTCAGAGGCATCCACCTCTCAAGCAAAACCCACCTACCAGTCCCAATACCAGAGAGGGGGGTTTCGCGGATCATTCAGGGGACAATTCCCAAGATCAAGGGGAAAGTTTCAGCCTACCAAGCAGGCCACCAGCAACAAACAGTGAATTCAATATCACACTTCCCCAACACACATCACCAATAGGGGGAAGATTAACACTTTACCACAAACATTGGTCAGACATAACCACGGACACATGGGTTCTATCAATCATCCAACATGGTTACTGCATAGAGTTCACACATTTCCCTCCAGATGGTTCCCCCAAAAGCGCATTGCTTGTGTGTGTACAACAAATGCTTAGCACTACCCTCTGATAAGCCTAACTGCTCGACCACACTACCACAAATAGAGCATTAGTATTATCTATTATTGCCTCTGTCCAGCCTCTTGGTGTAACCCCTGGTCTGTGTGCACACTATCTAATTTTTATATAGTATATACAGAGCCAACTTCCTACATTGGTGGCTCAGCGGTGGGGTCTATGACTTTGCATTTGCTGGACTACTCAGTCAATACCTGATCACATGACTAAATTCCAAAATTGCCTTTAGAAAACTGATTTTTTAATTTTGACTATTTTTCAAAATTTTAAAAAAGTTCTGCTGGGGCCTTCGTTAAGCCCCTTTTAGCATCTCTTTTTAAGTTTAAAAGATTTGTAAAAGTTAGAATTTAGTTACTAGAAATAGGTTTTAATTTCCAAAAAGTAATCCCAACTTTAGTAACATAATGAGCAGCACAGATGAGATGGTGATAGAACTCAACCTCACCCGTTACCTACATCTAGGGATGGCAGAGTTAAGGACTTTCTGTAAGCTGAAGAACATTAGAACAGGTTCCAACCCTACCAAGGTCAAGCTCCAGGAGCTCTTGGCAGAGTATTCAAGGGACTACCCTGCTGAGGAGGAAGACCTCACCTCAGATGGGGAAGAAGTTAGGGATCAGGAGGTTGAACTCCCCTCCACCCCGCAACCTAACTAGGGAGACCAGGGTTCCAAGATCCCTGTCTCCACAGATAGTATTCACTGATCTGGATCTTCCACAGGGGAGTCCAGTCCTTCTGTGAACATTGAGGGCAGCCTCGACGAAGACGACATCCTTTTAGCAAGGATGGGCAAACGATTATCTTTGGAGAAACAGCTCCTGGCTATAGAAAGGGAGAGAGCAGAAATGGGCTTAACACCCATAAATGGTGGCAGCAACATAAATAGGGTCAGAGAGAATACTGACATCCTAAAAATCCCCAAAGGGATTGTTTCAAAATATGGATGAAGGTGATGATATCACCAAGTGGTTCACAGCTTTCGAGAGGGCTTGTGCAACCAGAAAGTTAAACAGACCTCACTGGGGAGCTCTCCTTTGGGAACTGTTCACTGGTAAGTGTAGGGATAGACTCCTCACACTCTCTGGTAAAGATGCAGAATCGTAGGACCACATGAAGGCTACCCTGATTGAGGGCTTTGGATTCTCCACTGAGGAGTATAGCATTAGGTTCAGGGGTGCTCACAAAACCCCGAGCCAGTCCAGGGTTGATTTAGTTGACTACTCAGTGAAAACACTAGATGGTTAGATAACTGGCAGTGAAGTGCATGACTATGATGGGCTGTGTAATTTCTTTATGAAAGAACATCTGTTAAGTAATTGCTTCAATGACAAACTGCATCAACATCTGGTAGAGATAGGTCCAATTTCTCCCCAAGAATTGGGAAAGAAGGCAGGCCATTGGATAAAGACACGGGTGGCCGAGACTTCCATAGGGGGTGACCAAAAGAAAGGGGACACAAAGCCTCCCCAGGGGAAGGGTGGTAAGTTCCAAGGACAAAACTAAAGAGTCTTAAGGGCCCCAAAAACCTGCTCAGGAGGGTGGGCCCGAGCCTCTTCACAGTCCACAAATGGGTATAAGGGTAAAAACTTTGATCCCAAGGAGGCCTGGTGTCCCAGCTGTAAACAGCATGGGCACCAAACTGGAGACATGTCCGGTCCCAAAAAGAATCCCACTAACTCTACTCCAGTTAGCACTGGAATAGCCAGTTTCCAGGTGGGATCAACAGTGTGCCCTGAGCAAATCAGGGTTCACACTGAAGCTACTCTAGTCTCTGAGGGTGGCGTGGATATAGCCACACTGGCTGCCTGGCCGCCTAGCATGCAAAAATACAGGCAACAGCTCCTAATAAATGGGACAAAAGTAGAAGCCCTGAGGGATACAGGTGCCAGGGTCACATGGTGACAGTATTTGGCTGGACAAACATATTCAGTTACCAATGCTGATAATGTAACTAACTCATTTTCACTGAGGCAAAGATCCCAAACCTGGTCCCACTAGGAGAGTAGTAGTGCCTCAACAGTTTAGAGAGTTCATCCTCACATTGGCCCATGACATCCCCTAACTGGGCATTTGGGACAAACCAAGACATGGAACAGATTAGTGAACCATTTCTATTGGGCCAGTATGTCCCAGAAAGTAAGGGAGTTTTGTAGCTCCTATGTCACCTGTCAAGCAAGTGGCAAAACAGGTGGCCATCCAAAGGCTCCCCTCATTACACTTCCAGTGGTGGGGATCCCTTTTGATGTGGACATTGTGGGTCCACTTGAACCTCCCACAGCCCCAGGGAACCAATACATACTGGTAGTAGTAGATCATGCTACCAGATACCCTGAAGCAATTCCCCCTAGGTCGGCCACTGCCCCTGCAGTAGCCAATGCCCTAATTGGTATTTTTACCAGAGTGGGTTTCCCTAAGGAGGTGGTTTCTGGCAGAGGTACAAACTTAATGTCAGCTTGCCTCAAACACATGTAGAATGAGTGTGGGGTGACTTATAAGTTCACCACACCCTATCATCCACAAACCAATGGTCTTGTTGAAAGGTTTAACAAGACATTGAAGGGCTTGATCATGGGGCTCCCTGAAAAACTCAAAAGGAGATGGGATGTGCTCCTGCCATGCTTGTTTTTCGCCTACAGAGAGGTGCCACAGAAGGGAGTAGGAGTTTTGCCCTTTAAGCTTCTGTTTGGCCATCCTGTTGGGGGCCACTGGCACTTGTAAAAGAGGGCTGAGAGAGACCTCTCCATGATCCAAAACAAGATGTGGTGGACTATGTGCTTGGCCTCTGCTCAAGGATGGCTGAGTATATGGAAAAGGCATCCAAAAACCTTGAGGGCAGCCAACAACTCTAGAAGTTATGGTATGACCAAAAGGCTGCAATGGTAGAATTCCGATCAGGGCAGAAAGTCTGGGTTCTGGAGCCTGTGGCTCCCAGGGCAGATGGAGTGGCCCTTACCCAGTATTTGAGAAAAAGAGTCGGGTCACTTATCTGGTGGACCTGGGCACTAGCAGGTCCCCCAAAGGGTGATCCGTGTTATCCGCCTTAAACTCTACAATGAAAGGGCAGACATAACCATACTGATGGTTACTGGAGGCAGAGAATGAACTTCTCCCTGGCCTCCTCTTAAATGACCCAAAAGATGGGACAGTAGATGGAGTGGTCTATTCAGACACCCTCTCTGCCCAACAGCAGACTGACTAGGCAAGTCCTGCAGCAGTATGCTGAGCTCTTCTCTTTGACCTCTCAGGTGGGTCGTGCAAATGAAAGGAGAGAACCCTAAACTTTTGAGGTGGTCCATATCCCTACAGGGAATGGACTTTGTAGTGGAACACAGACCTGGGACTGCCCATGTCAATGCAGATGGCCTTTCCAGGTTCTTCCACTTAGACAATGAAGACTCTCTTGGGAAAGGTTAGTCTCATCCTCTTTCGTTTGTGTAGGAAAATGCCACTGTTGGCCTGGTTACCCCCTCAATTCTTGCCTAGTGTTGATGCCAGCTTTGATTGGCAGTGTGCTGGGACCCTGCTAACCAGGCCCCAGCACCAGTGTTCTTTCCCACAAATTGTACCTTTGTTACCCAATTGGCACAGCCCTGGCACACAGTTACGTCCCTTGTAAAAGGTATCTCTGGTACCAAGGGCTGTATGGCCAGGGCAGGTCTCTAAGGGCTGCAGCATATAATATGCCACCCTAAGGGACCCTTCACTCAGTACATGCACACTGCCTTGCAGCTTGTGTGTGCTGGTGGGGAGAAAAGACAAAGTCAACATGGCACTCCCCTCAGACTGCCATGCCCACAAACCACTGCCTGTGGCATAGGTAAGTCACCCCTCTAGCAGGCCTTACAGCCCTAAGGCAGGGTGCACTATACCACAGCATGAGCAATATGCCCGACAGTGTCTAAGTCAATTCTTAGACATTGTAAGTGCAGGGTAGCCATACTGAGTATATGGTCTGGGAGTTTGTCATTATGAACTCCACAGCACCATAATGGCTACACTGAATACTAGGAAGTTTGGTATCAAACGTCTCAGCACAATAAACCCACACTGATGCCAGTGTGGGATTTATTGAAAAATGCACATAGAGGGCATCTTAGAGATGCCCCCTGAATGTCAGTCAGCCTGGTAGAGTAGGACTGATTGGTCTATGCCAGCCTGCCACTTCCAGACAAATTTGTGACCACATGGGGTGAGTGCCTTTGTGCACTCTAGGTCAGAAACAAAGCCTGTCCTGGATGGAGATGCTTCACACCACCCCCTGTAGCAACTGTAACACCTGGTGGTGAGCTTCAAATGCTCAGTCCTCGTGTTACAGTGCCCCAGGAAATCTCCAGCTAGTGGAGATGCCCACCCCCCATCCCCCTGACAAGTCCCCACTTTTGGCAGTAAGTCCAGAGGGATAATTAGGAAAAACAAGGAGGTGTCACCCCCTCAGCCAGGACAACCCCTAGGGTGTCCAGAGCTGAAGTGACCCCCTCCTGGAGAATCCTCCATCTTGCTTTGGAGGATTAGGACCAATAGGGATAGGAATGTGCCCCCCTCCCCAAAGGGAGTGGGCAAAAGGAGGGTGTAGCCACCCTCAGAGCCAGTAGCCATTGGGTACTGCCCTCTAACCCTAAAAACGCCCATAAATCTTGTATTTAAGGGCTCCCTGATCCAAGAGATTTAGATTCCTGACAACTTCACAAGAAGAAGATGGACTGCTGAGCCACAACCCCACAGAGAAGGAGACAACAACTGACTCTGCCCCAGCCCTACTGGCCCATCTCCTGCTTCAGAAAGCTGCAAAAGAAGAAGCAACACATTCTACAGGACCAGAGACCCCTGAAAAATCTCCAGGGGACTGCCTGCATCACTGAGGACCAAGAAACTCCTGTGGAAGCAATCATCTTTAAAGGGACTCCAACCTCACTCCAGAAGCGTAAGTCGAAACTACTCTGCACCCTACACCCTTGGTACGTGTCCAGAGGAACCAACTAGCCAGAGAGGACTCCCGGGTGATTCCCACCAAGTGTCCACCCTGGGCCGACCTCTCCACCCCTCCATTAAGATGCCTGCAGAGGGAATCCCCAGGATCCCCCTGACCACGACTTCCCGGGAAGAAGATATCTGACGCCTAGAGAAGCACTGCACCCGCAGCCCCCAGACTCGACAGAAACCGACCAGGTGTGCAGCAGTGACGAGCAGGCGGCCCTCCTCCCTGTCCAGTCGGTGGCTTACCCGAGAACCCCCCCCCCTGTGCCTTGCCTGCAGCGCCTAAATAGGCCCCTGGGTTCCCTCATTGAGTTCCATTGGGAACCCGATGCCCTGTTTGCACCTTGCACCCGGCTGCCCCCGTGCCACTGAGGGTGCGTGTTTGGGGCCTGCTCCTCTAAACCCCTCTGGTCTGCCCTCCAAAAACACAGGTACATACCTGCAAGCAGACCGGAGCCAGAGTACCCCTTGTCTCCATAGGTGCCCACGTTATTTTGGCTCCTGTTTCACATCTGCACTTAACTGATCCTGTGTTGCTGGTGCTGGGTGTTTGGGGTTATCTTGAACCCCCAACGGTGGACTACCTATGCCCCAGAGACTGAGTCTGTAAGTCGATTGCTTACCTCCAAATCTGTACAGTATTTTCCTCACCCCGGAACTGTTGAAAATTGCATTGTGCCCTCTTTTAAAGTAGCTTTTTGCCATTTAAAAAAAAACTGTATGTAATGTTGATTTGATCCAAAGTACTGAACTTACCTATGCAAAGTACCTTTCATTTAATGTACTCACCTGCCAACTGAATCTTGTGGTTCTAGAAATAAATTAACAAAAGATATTTTGGATATAAAAACCAATTGGTCTGGAGTAAATTCATTGAGTGTGTGTTTTCACTTATTGCTTGTGTGTGTACGACAAATGGTTAACACTACCGTCTGATAAGCCTAACTGCTCGACCACACTACCACAAATAGAGCATTAGTATTATCTGTTACTGCCTCTGTCAAGCCTCTTGGGGAACCCCTGGTCTCTGGTCTCTGAGCACACTATATCTCATTTTGATATAGTACATACAGAGCCAGCTTCCTACAGCAGGCAAGCATTACCAGTTCAAAGTGCTACCCTTTTGGAGTAACAGCACCAAGGGTATTCACCAAAAGCCTCGCAGTATTTGCAGCATACCTCAGAAGACAACATATACATGTCTTCCGTATCTGGATGACTGGCTTATAAAAGCCAGCACTATTCAAACCTGTCAACAGCACACACAATACACAATCGACACCCTACACAGTCTAAGGTTCACAATCAATTACCAAACACCTAATCTCCAACCAGCACAAATACAACTGTATCTGGGAGCAAATCTGAACACTCATGCATTCCTCAATCTCATATCACAGCTACAATACAATCAAACTTACACAGTAAGATTTATCATGAAACTATTAGGAATGATGGCATCATGCATAGCAGTAGTACCCAATCAACGTCTAAACATGAGACCTCTACAACAGTGTCTCTCACAATAATGATCTCAGGCACGGGGTCAACTCCGCAATCTAGTGTTGTTGGACCGACAGACTTACAACTCTCTGCAATGGTGGAATCACACCAACTTATTAAAAGGGTGGCCATTTCAGGACCCTGTGCCACAGACCATAATGACCACAGATGCATCAATGACAGGTTGGGAAGCCCATCTCAACAACCTTACGATACAGGCACGATGGGACTCAGTACAGCAGACTTACCACATAAACCACTTGGAATTGCTAACAGTGTTCTTAGCACTCAAAGCATTTGGCGGACCGACGGAGGTGGCAGCCCATGGGGCCGGAGCGGCCTGGGGCCTCGGTGGTCCCCATCGACCTGAAAAAGGAGCAAAAAAGAGGTGAGGGCAAGCGGCCCGGCTAGGCGACGGCCCTCCAACCGGGCCTGTCCCCCGGGGCCGGGGGGTAAAGGCGGCCGGGCGCCGGATTACCCAGAGAAGCGCGGCTCCCCACAGGAGTAGCTGTGGGTGGACCGAGCCGGAGCCGGAAGATCTGCCCCGACGGCGCCGGGCTCGCCCGGGTGCGCGCGCTGGGGGCCCAGCAGATGCGGGGGCACCCCGGAGGTGTGAAGGGCTCCGGCGACTTGACTGGGGTGCAGGGCGCGAGCCCACAGTGCCCGGCACGGACAGAGGCTTGGGATAAAGGCCTCAAAATAATTCTTATTGCAGTGCCTCCTGGACGCTCGGCACACTGATGTCTCCTCTCCGGCCTCAACGTTCAGAGGACCGATTTGTTTAAAAGCACAGAAAACCATCCCGCATCCGACCTTTCGTAAAAACGTGTACATAGACGCTCGCCTGAAGGAGAGTAGACCTGGAGAAGCCGAGCAGCCGCACAAGAAAAGCGGATGAGATGGAGAGCATCCCCCGTCCCGAAAAATAGGAGACGGGCTGCACCCTTGAAACACCCCCCTTTTGGACTTGACCTCGGGGGCTACCAGGTGCTAGAGACTTGGCTTTCGCTAACCCCACACGGTATAAAGAAGTACAGAAAGCATTTCAGTGGCAAAATGGGGAAAGACAGCAAACAAACAACCTCCGGCCTCCCAGCAGAAAATCGACCAGTTTACCACCCCAGCATCTTCCCGAGGCAACGGTGAGGCCCCCACCGGATGCCATGCTCCAGACGGAGTGAATGCAATCCTACTGGCTATCCAGTCTTCGCAACTGGCTGTGGAAACCAAAATAGGAGAGGTACGCGAGGCCATGGGCCTCATCAGGCATGACCTCCGAAACGCAGTGGGTCGTATTACAGAAGTAGAGACCCGTGTCTCTCAGGCGGAAGACGAACTAGCCGACCTTAGAACTAAAGTGGCCCAGCTGCAGGCTCGTACAGGGGAGCTACACCGTCGCGCCGAAGATGCAGAAAACCGGTCAAGACGCAATAATCTGCGCTTCGTAGGATTCCCGGAAGGAGCGAAAGACAATAAAGCCTCTGAGTTCCTCAAGCGCTGGATCAGGTCCTGGATGCCGGAACAAGTCCTCTCGCCTTGGTTTGCAATTGAGCGAGCCCACAGGGCTCTGGCCCCTCGGCCTCCCCCGGGCGGCCCTCGAAGGCCGATGATTGCACGCTTCTTGAACTTTAAAGACCGAGACGGAGTCCTCAGGGAGGCCAGACGCTCGGCCGACCTCAGCTGGGAAAACAACAAGATCCTGGTGTTTCCGGACTACTCTCGTGAGGTCCAGACCCAACGTAGATCCTACGATCAGGTAAAACAGAAATTCAGAGCCATGCAGCTTTCATATATGCTCATATTCCCTGCACGCCTAAAAGTCATGGCCGGGAAGGGGTACTTCTTTGACTCTCCAGAGGAGGCCTGGGACTGGTTGACCGAAGAGGGTCTTGGACCTCGAGGGGGTTCTCCAAGACTGGTTGAGGATCCCTCTGGAAGCCAGCGGCCCTCCCAAAGGGAACAGCGAAAGGGCCGAAAACGCACTAGATCCAGGCATGGGGGTCGGATAGGCCCTGGAGGTCTTGTATGTGAAGACAAAGACTGTGATCCTAGCCTTGGGCCCGGGGAGATCCCGGCTGCCGCCCCGGAGGACAGGGACTCGAATCGAATAGCGGACGGAGACCGCTTGAGCCAGTCCCCAACGATTGGTTAGCGTACTATACGAGACCTGTTCCTTGCCACCTGAACCTTCAATTAGTTCTGTACTGACCTGGCAGCCAGGCCAAATGAAAACCCATCCGAAAACGATGACCTGGCCGCCGCACGCTACATTCGGTTTGGTTTTCCGTTCACAAATTGCAGATGATCCGCCTAAATGGAGGGGTCCACCACTCCACTCCAACGTCAGTCCATCTGGCTGTATTGTTAAGGTTGGGTAACTGGGCGACAGATGCTTCCCGGGTTGAAGTATGGGGTGGGGGGAGGTTAGGGGGTGACAAGTTTACATTGAAGTTCCATAACAATGGTTTCGTAAGTTTCATTTTTTTATTTTTTATTTTTTTGCCTTTATTTTCTTGCTCGGGACGATCGACCCGCTACCCACAAGTAGACACTAGACACTAGACACATAAACACACCTATCTCTCTCACGCGTGGCCCTCGCTGACAAAGATAATATCATGGAATGTAAACGGCCTCTTGGACAAGATTAAGAGGTTGGCTGTATATAATACCCTTCGTAGGTACACCCCTTCGGTGGTGTTGTTGCAGGAGACGCACCTGCTTGGGACTCAATGCCCTATGCTCGCGAGGGGAGGGTATGACAAGGTTTATCACTCAGGGTTCTCTAGAGGTTCCAGGGGTGTAGCTATACTACTTCATCGTACATTGCCCATGGTGGTCATAGCCACGCAAACCGACCCGCAGGGTAGATATGTTTCAGTATCCGGCACGCTACATGGCCAACGACTCAACCTCATATGTGCATACGCCCCCCTAACAGGGTTCGATGCTTTTCTAACTTCTCTCCGACAGGTAGTGGCCGGACTCCCTCAGGGTACCACACTCATAGGAGGAGATTTCAACGCAGTTCTAGACCCTGAATTAGATGTGTCCGGAGGCGCCACGATCGGGCGATCTGGTCGGGCTACGACTCTCAGTAGCTGGGCTGAGGGCCTCGGCCTATGTGAGGTCTGGAGAACCCGGGACCCCAGAGCAAGACAGTACACGCATACCTCAGCAGCCCATAAGACACATGCTAGAATTGATCTCATGTTTGCATCCGCGATAGACATTATCAATATCACTGGGGCTGAGATCCTCCACCGCGGGGTTTCCGACCACGCACCAATTCAAATCCGATTTGGTGGCGCAGATCCCTCTTGCCACCCGGTATGGCGCTTGAACGCATGGTATTTACAAGATGAAGAATACAAAATAGCAATCAGAAGTCATCTCACACAATACTTTGAAGAGAACCTAGGATCGGTGCAATCCTCAGGCACGATCTGGGCCGCATGTAAGGTGACAACTAGGGGACACGCCAAGCACCTCCTTCGCATACGTGAACGCGCTCGAAACTCCCAAGTAACAGTACTAGAGGCCCAGGCATTGCGCCTCGAGCGTCGGCACTCCGCTTCTCCCTCGGCCACCTGCATGCGGCAACTCGTGAAGGTGCGAGGAAATTTAAATCCTGGTCTTAGAGTCTGCCAAACACGCCTGGAGGGCTTCGGCGGCTCGAGTATATGGCTGGGGGGACAGGAATGGGAAACTCCTACACTGGCTGGCCACACGTCCAATGGCTAATAGGGTTGTTTCAGAAATCGTGGATGAGGAGGGGATCCTTGCTACGACACCTAGAGATATTGCACAAAGTTTCGCTTCTTACTACGCACAACTATACGAAGAACGTCCCCGACCTCAGGTAGAGAGGGAGTCTCCGCTCCTCAACGACATTGCCCTCCCCAAGACCTCCCAGGTAGTTCGAGATAGCTTGGAAGAGGCAATAACTCTAAAGGAAGTCACAGGAGCAATAGCCACCTTGGCCTCGGGCAAGACCCCAGGCCCTGACGGCTTCCCAGCAGAATTGTACAGTAAGTGCAGTGACATACTAGGTTCTCACCTCCTCAACATGTACATTGAAGCGGAGAGCAACGGTCGATTCCCTATTGGAGTCAACCAAGCCACAATCGCAGTAATCCCCAAAACACAACCCCCGTCGCGGCATTTTTCAGACTACCGGCCCATATCACTCCTAAATACCGAAGTTAAAATACTGTCCTCTATCCTCGCCACTAGATTGAGGACTGCGCTCCCGTCGCTGGTCCATCCCGACCAATGTGGCTTTATGCCCTCCCGAAGCACTAGACATTGTATCAGACGATTGCACTTGGCCCTGGCGCACCGTGGAGTCTTGACTCAATCCCCCAAGGCTCTACTCTTGCTTGACTTCGAAAAAGCTTTTGACACCGTGGACTGGTCCTACCTGGATCAAGTCCTGCAGAGCAATGGGATTGGCCCTAAATTCCGAAAACTGGTGGGGTTACTATATTCACATCCAACGGCCAGGGTGCAGGTGAACGGAGCTATATCCGACCCATTCCCTATTGGTCGTGGCACCCGCCAGGGATGCCCCTTGTCTCTACTGCTCTTGGCGCTCGTGATAGAGCCCCTGGCAAAATTGCTCCGAGAGGACCCCTTGGTTGAGGGATGGTCTTGGCCCACCGGACCGGAGGACTGAGTGGCACTCTACGCCAACAATGTTCTCCTATACATAGCCAACCCTGCTACAAGTGGCCCACGTATTCTACAGATCCTGGACCTCTTCTCAGAGGCCTCAGGCCTCACACTAAACCCCCGTAAATCTCTGCTGGTCCCCCTGCATCCCTCGAGAGATAGTATTGACTGGCAACAGAACATTCCCATTAGACGAAATAGCTTCAAATACTTGGGGGTCCACATTGCTCTCATCCCGGAGTTGGCATGGGAACTTAACGTTACACCCCTTACTACCAGGATCAAAGGCGACCTTCAGCGTTGGCAAACCCTGCCCCTTAACCTGCTTGGGAGAATAGCACTCTTTAAAATGATGGTTCTTCCTAGGCTCCTTTACCTACTACAGAACTTCCCATACCCAGTCCCCAAGAGATGGTTTAAAGAACTTGACTCAATGATCCACTTTTTCTTGTGGAAGGGTACCCGACCCAGACTGGCCCTCACTACTTGCCAGAGAGATGTCTACGACGGAGGGTTGGGGATGTCCAACATTTACTACTACCACCTTGCAACACATCTGCTCGTCATCAACGACTGGGTGGGGGGAGGCTGGTCGGATCCTGCGTACTGGCTCGAACTCCACACCATGGGCTACCCCCGGGTCTTCGACGCTCTCTATGGCTGCCCGATTCCCCAGACTATCCCTGAGGTGAGGAAAGTGGTCTTGATGGGGTGGCGAGATGCCCAAAAAGTAACAGGCTGGTGGAATCGCATCACCCAACAGACCCCGTTGTGGCACGGGAGGTTCCTTGCTGAGGTAGCGGGCCTGAAGGGGTTCCAGAAATGGGACAATATAGGAATCTCTACAATGGGAGACGTCTGGGGGGGATCACATATGAGGTCATTCGAGGGACTCTTCTCCTTAAACAAAACACAATTTCACAAATACCTTAAACTCTGCCACACTTTGCTGACACATACGCGAATGGGGGATCACGTCCCTGAGTACAGTCCCATTAAAGCAATGGTATTAATGGGTGGCATGGGTAGAGGTGGAGTTTCCCAGGTATACCGCTCACTGATAGCCAACTCCTCTGGTCCCCTCGAGGGACTTCGCCGCAGATGGGAGGAATGGGTGGGACCAATAGAGGAGGAGGAATGGAGGGAGGCACTGATGGCACCCCGGACCTTAACGATGTCGACCCGATTTCGCCTCCTACAATCCTTCTACCTCCACACAGCATACCTTACGCCTGCAAGGTTGCACAAAGCGGGCCTTCGCCCCACGGCCGGGTGCCCCCGGTGTCCCTACCCAGAAGCTGATTTCTTCCATATGGTATGGGCATGCCCGATCATAGAGACTTACTGGAAGGCAATCACTCAGCAGATCTCTAGGGCCCTGCAGGAAGAGGTGCTCTGCGTGCCGCTCCCACTTCTACTCGGGGTAATGGGAGATGTGGACATGAGGAGAGCAGACCGGGTTGTTTTGGGTGTGGCATGCCTAGTGGCTAAGAGAGACATTATGATATATTGGAAAGTAGGAGCAGCACCATCTTTATCTAAATGGAGTTGAGGGATGGACTGGTGTGCACAATGTGAGAAACTGGTATACGAGGCCAGGGGATGCCCAAGTAAACACGACAAAATATGGGGGAAGTGGGAAGCCTTGACGGGGGACTAATACGAAGCAGGGCCCTGCGCTTAGCGGGGGCACTTGTTATAGAGACGCAACAGGAATATTACTGTGTCAGGCTTCTGCTCCATTACTTGTATACCTTAACACGAGCCTGAGACCAAGGTATTGTCTACCAATTTGAGGCGCAGACACGACGCACTGAGCTCTAGATGGGATTGGGTTGAAGGTACTCAAGCATTAACTGTTTTAACTGTTCTAATTGTATTAATTGTTTAATGCATTTGTGTATGTCCACTTGGTTGGAATTTTCTTTTTTTCCCAAAACAATAAAAATCACTTTATAAAAAAAAAAAAAAAATACAGACGTGACAACAATGTACCATCTGCAGAAATGGAGGGAGACATTCATCTCAAATGTCCCATCTAGCCCAGACGATTTGGAAGTGGGCTAATCACACTCACATTCCCCTATTGGCAGAGTATATCCCAGGAATACACAACCAACTAGCAGACCTCTTAAGCAGGACACAGCAACAAACACACAAGTAATTCACCCACAAGTGATTCAACAGTACTTTTGCATGTGTGGAACACCAGACATAGACCTCTTTGCAACAAACGAAAACGCAACATGCCCAAATTTTGCGTCCAGGTACCCACACCCTCAATCGAAGGGCAATGCTCATGGATCAATTGGTCAGGGATATTTGCTTACCCCTTTCCCCCCTCTCCCACTACTTCCATTTCTGGTGAACAAGATTCGTCACACCTCCCTCTCTATAATAATCATAACTCCCATGTGGGCACGTCAACATTGTTACACTACACTGTTGTATCTGTCTGTAGTACCACATCACAAACTCCCAAACAGACCAGACCTGTTGACTCAAAACAAAGGTCAGATCAGGCATCCCAATCCCAGGATGCTCAACCTGGTGATTTGGCTCCTGAGGTCTTAGGGTTTGGATATCTACAACTTCCCTCAATGTATGGACATTCTAAAAAAAAGGACGCAAACCAACACCCAGACCGTGCTATGCAGCTAAATGGAAACATTTTGTATATTACTGTCAACCCAAAAACATTGATCCACTTAAAGCATCAGTACAGGATATTGTCTGTTATTTGCTTCACTTACAAAAAGCAAATCTTGCATACTCCTCTATTAACTTCATTTAACAGCAATATCACCTTACCTCCAAAACAGACAACAAACTTCTCTGTTTAGAATTCCTGTCATAAAAGCCTTAATGGAAGGCCTTAAAATAGTTATTCTACCTAGAGCTCCACCAGCTCATGACAGGAATCTCAACATCGTACTCACAAGACTTATGGGTCCATTATTTGAACCCATGCATTCTTGTGCTCTTCAATTCCTCTCATAGAAAGTTGCTTTTGTGGTAGCAATTACTTCATTAAGGAGAGTAAGTGAAATTCAAGCATTCACTTTAGAAGAACCCTTCTTTCAAATTCACAAACACAAAATAGTACTTAGGACAAATCCAAAATCTCTACCCAAAGTAGTCTCACCATTTCACATCAGTCAGTTAGTGGAACTGCCAGTCTTCTTTCCGCAGCCAGATTCAGTTGCTGAAAGAGCTCTCCACACTCTAGCTCTCATGTATTATATAGATAGAACAAAAGATTTTAGAAAATCTAAACAACTTGTTGTAGCTTTTCAACAGCCTCATAAAGGTAATCCCATTTCCAAACAAGGATTGGCCAGATGGATAGTAAAGTTGTATTCAAACTTGCTATCTTAAAGCTAAAAGGCACCTATGAGTAACTCCTAAAGCACATTCTACTCTAAAGAAAGGAGCTTCAATGGCATTCTTAGGAAATATACCAATGGCAGACATATGCAAAGCAAAAGCAGCCACATGGTCCACACCACACACATTTACTAAACACTACTGTGTGGATGTGCTATTTCGCCAACAAGCAAATGTTGGTCAACCAGTGCTTAAAACACTATTTCAAACTACTCCAACACCTACAGGCTAGCCACTGCATACTTAGGAGGGGACTGCTTTTCAGTCTATGCACAGCATCTGTATCTACAGCTCCACATACCATCAAATGGAAAATGTCACTTACCCCTGTGTACATATGTAAATGGCATGTAGTGCTGCAGATTCACATGCGCCCTCCCACCTCCCCAGAAGCTTATAGCCGTTGTAGTACTTTCTTATGTAAATATGTATATACATTGCATGGACATCTTTACTTATTATTATATATATATATATATATATATATGTACATATACAAGTCTTCACTCCTTAGTTTATCCTCCTGCTGGAAAACAATCCAGCAAAGGACTTGATGCCCATGCGCACTATCACCGAGAGGAGTCACTCGATCTTGTGACTCCAAAAAGCTTCTTCGAAGAAAAACAACTTGCAACACTCCAAGCCCAAAATTATATGGCAGACCTATGCAGAGCATGTTAATCTACAGCACTACATGCCACAAACAGATGTCTACCGAGTAAGTAACATTGTCCTTACTGCCTTTACCCTGACCATAAGGCAACGGAGTGCAAAACTTGTCTCACTTTTTCTACCTAGACTCTAAAAGATTCAGATTATTATTGAGGGTGCAAAAGGCTAAAGCCCAAAAAATATCTTCAGAAGATAGAGACTCTTCACTAAAGTCACATAAGAGAGCCCGATCTCTAAAGAGAGAGACCTGATAATCCCTCAAAACTCATCACCAAGCGACATAGTTCAAGAAAAATGAGAAACTGAAACATTTCTCCTTAGAGACAGTTTTGTCTGCGCCTACTACTCCGTCAAAGCCAAAAGATATGCCTCAGACAGACTTGTCGATGACAACTAAAAAATCTTCTTTCAAAATCACATTCGATGGAGATGAAGGGCAAAGCTATGCCCCCAACAACGCCAGCCCCATTTACGAAGACTCCATTGTCAACCTCAGTTACTTCTGCATCTGCATCTCCATTAATAAAGGCCTCATTGACAATTGCCCCATCAATGACAACTTTACTGTTGACTCACGTGCCGTTCACAATGACGATAAAAATTGTTAAAACATTTGTGAAGCCTGGACTTTCATATTCTACCAATATATCTCCTGTGATTACAAGCCATCTTTTAGACATGGAAGATTCAGATGATGAGGGCCCATTCGGACCAGCCCATAGCCCCTCGGAGCTCCATGTAAAATATCAGGAAGAGGATGGGGAATACTGTCAGGGTGACCAAGGTCAGGAATTTTAGGATTACTATCACCAACCCTCTACACAAAAACGCCTGGAGGGTTTTAAATAGTATCCTGAGCCCCAACACAGAGACGATGAAGTTTTTATGCTTTGCTCCTTGGTTCAGGACCTTCAGGCTATAATATCGGATTACAGACAAGGTTTTCCTACACAGGCACCACCATCAATACCTCCATAGCCTGTCCCTTCTTCTCCGCTAACCATTCCACCACCGGCTACCACTAGAATGACAACTCTAGGGATGACCCCTCGACTTCGGAAGATGATGGCAGAGAGGAAGGCAAGAGCCACAAACATCCAGCACAACCAGATGATTGGGAAGATTCCCACCCCATCTCCACTGCAACACCAACCTGTTGGCTCTCCTCCAGGGGGCATTGGAGAGTTTCATTGCATTATGGGAAGGGCAGCAGAAAGATTTCACCTTCCTATAACAGTCAAACAATCTGACTGTTTCTTATATGATTTCCAAGATCAGGAACGGAAATCATTCCGGTCAATTTTACCATATTTGGTAGGAGGGTATCAAAATAATGAAAAACCCAGAGACGGTGGCAGCAGTCTTACTCCGCATTGACAAGAAAAACAGAGCGCCAGATGATTTCCCGGCATTCCTTATGGGATATCCCAGGCCAGACTCCATAGTTTCCCAAGCAGCGCAGAGAACATCTAAAACTCCATCTGCCCTGATATCTGTGCTGTGGGATAGAGTCATACGCCGCCTTGACTCAATAGGCAAAAGGTTTTTCCTTTTGTCAGCCATCACAGTCAGAGCCAATTCTTTAGCTATTCCGGCACGCTACGACAGGAAGATACGGTCTGACATCAAGGATATGCTAGACCTGATCTCGGAAGATCGGAGGCAGGAGGCAAGAAAAATTCTCCAGAAAGGCGTACGCACCTCTTCAGAACTTGACACCGCCTTCGATATCGCCTGCACTGGTTTCAGGCAACTGGCAGGCACAGCTGTCCTGAGACTCCAAGGATGGCTCAAAGCCACATCATTTTGACCTGAAGTTCGGTCAAAGATTCTTGATATGGCTTATGATAGGGACACACTCTTTGCAAGCACATAGACGAGGCACTTCTTGCCATTAAAACAGATACCGCTAAGTCCCTTGGAACTTTACAGTATAGAAGATTTCCCCTTAAAAGCGCAAGAGATAGAGGTTTTCCCACCTATAGAGGCACATACCAGCGTTCACCGCAATATCAACCTCAGTACAGACCACCACAAGGATGTCACCAATCAACCAGGCTGGTTTCTCTTAGCAAGGAGCTTGCAGAAGAGCATAAGATCAGACCAGGGACACCACCTTATTCTCACCACATTGGTGCAAACACTTCCAACCATCTCCACCATTGAAAAATCATCAGCTCAGACCAATTGGTGTTGGATCCAGTCACTAATGATCATACTCTGGAGTTCACGGAGAAACCACCAAAGAATCCACCAAGGGTTTCTCACCCTCCTCATCTTCACTTATTACAAAAAACTGCATATTGATGATTTCCAAGGGAGCGACAGAAAAAGTCCCATTGGATCAGAGAGGGAAAGGATTCTAATCCTGTTTTTTTCCTCATACATAAGAAATAGGGAGAATGCACACCAATCCTAGACCTCAGGCAAGTAAACAAATATCTCCACAAACAGTGTTTCATAATGATTACTCTCTCAGACACACTGAACCTACTGAACAGTGGATACTATAATGACATCTCTAGACCTGAAGGATGCATAATTTCATATCCTCATTCATCCTAATTTCGCAAGTATCTCTGATTCACAGTAGCTGGTACCCATTATCAATTCTGAGTTCTCGTCAGCTCCACACACCCTTACCAAGTGCTTCGCTCCAGTAGCAGATGCTGTCTGAAAGCAAGGTCATCAGGTATTCCCGTACCTAGACGACTGGCTGCTAAAAGCTTCAACTCCACAGGGAGCGCTCAAAGCCACAAAAGCCTGCCTCACACTTTTTTGCAAACTGAGTCTCAAAGTCAACAAACGAAAATCCTCAACTACGCCTACTCATAAAATGACATTTCTAGGAGCTGTTGTAGACACTCCAAAACAAGGCCTACCTTTTGCAAGAACGACAACAGAGACTAACAGCCTTAGCCAGCAAAATATCAAGAAAAAAAGTATGTTTCAGTGAGATTGTTCAAATCGCTCCTAGGCCTGATCTCTTCGGCAATCAACCTGGTCCAATTTGCGCATCTCAAGATGAGACCATTACAAGAGGAACTGCAAACTCAATGGAATCAATCTCAAGGCACCTTAAAAGATCTAATATCCATCACACCAAGAATGATAGAGGTGTTAGAATGGTGGTCCCACCAACCTCATCTTTCCTAAGGCCCTACTTATCTGCCATTTTTTCCTAATTTAATCAGTACGACGGATGTATCAGTGGATGGCTGGGGAGGCCACCTACAAGACCTACAAATCCAAGGGAAATAGTCCAAACATAAACAACTTGGGACTCAAAGCATTTTCCTTACACTGCAAGCCTTTCTCCCAAAGATACAAGGATCTTCGGTGCTAGTCTGGACAACATGACCAGCATATATTATATTAACAAGCAAGGAGGCACAAAATTTCTAACACTCTCCAAAAGAAGCCTAGAATTTGTGGCGCTGGTTAAATCCCAACATGTCCTTGAAAGCCGAACACGTCTCAGGAGTACACAACACTCTAGCGGACGCACTCAGCAGGGCCAAAGACGATTGTCACAAATGAGAGCTAGTCCAACCCAACTAGATAAAATATTCACACTATGGGGAAAACCAGCATTGAACCTCTTTGCAACGTATAGGAATGCCAAATAACAACTCTACGCCAGTTGAAAACCCCTTCCAGGGTCGTGGGGTAATGCCCTTTCGATGCCATGGTCCGGGATTTATGCATACGCTTTTCCGCCTTCCCGCTAATTCCCAAAGTCCTCGCCAAGATGAAGGTGGAAGACTGTTGCCTAAATGGCCCAGACAGTTCTGGCACCGATATGTCTCCCACGACTTTCAATGCTTTTATCAATGCACCATGGCCAGATATTACATTCAGAATCTGTGTCGCGGCATGTACATGCATGACTCCTCAATTCTATGAATTCAGACATCTGAAACTCACTCGAGAGTGCAAAGACATACTCTCTAAAGCTATAACAGACAGCACAAACAAAACTTACAGACTGAAATGGAAACAATTCTGTTCCTGGTGCCAGCAAAATGACTTACACCTGTTTGATGCCCCTCCAGAACAGATATTACCATATCTGCTATCACTAGCAAAATCTGGCCTGGTCCATTCTTCAGTAAAGGTACACTTAGCAGCAATTTCCAGATGTAGGCGATCGTCAGACACAGTATCTCTTTGTTCCTCATGAATAATTAAGCAGTTCATGAAGGGTTTGTTCAGGAAGTCCCTCCACTAACTGGGCCTCCACCGGAAAGGCATCTTAACGTTGTTCTCTCTCAATTAATGAACCCCCCTTTTGAACCTATTCATTGAATTGAACTAAAGTTCCTCACATGGAAGGTGGCTTTCTTACTTGTGATTACGCCCATCAGAAGAATTAGTGAGATACAAGCTTTCACTATGCAAGAACCTTTCCTACGCTTCACAGAGGAAATTAATTCCGAAAGTTCGCTCTTCATTCCATCTCAATGAACCAGTAATTCTTCATGTTTTTTCCCAATCCAACCACACCAGCAGAAAGATCTGTCCATACTTTGGATGTTAAGAGATTACTCAAATTCTATCTCCAACTTACTATAGCTATTCGCAAGACTGATCAACTTTTACTGTCTTACGGCCTGGATGAAAAGGGGCCGCAGTAACAAAAGCAACATTAGCAAGATGACTGACCTCAACCATCCAGTTATGCCATTCCATAGCAGGAAAACCTTTAATAAGACAAGCTAAGGTGCACTCGACAGGGGCACTATCTACCTCTGCTGCTCTGTTTGCTGGAATTCCGCTGGAACAAATATGATGTGCTGCGACTTGGAAGAGCCCCCACATTTTCACGCAGCACTACTGCCTCCAGTCCATGCATAGGAGTGACGCGGCAGTGGGACAAGCAGACCTGCGTCATCTATTCAAGTAAGTTGAACGTATCTTAATACAGAATTTTTTCCCTATGCTAACTACCCAAATTGATGTCTAGTCTCATGTAGTTGCATTAGAAATGTTTCTGCAAGTCCGCTCTTTTAGATATAAAGTTTGATATCTGCATGTATGTATGTTTTTTACGTACACACAAAATTTAATTGTTGCATATTATTTACTTGCACATGTGAATTCTCTTATGTCCCCCACATCCTCTAAAGATTTTCACTAAGTTGTTATACTGCTTGCTTTTCTGATTCATGTGAATCTATGGAAGATCCAATTCTAAATAAGAAAATTAGTTACTTACCTGTAACTGCAGTTATCCAATATTGGCATATTTCATAGATTCACATGCGACCCACCCTCCTTCCCTTATATTCTAACAATATTCTTCAGTTTAGTGCTCTAGAAAATCTGAGGGAAGAAGCTTCTCTTGGGAGTGTTCTAGAGGGTGCTAGCGCCTGATTTTTCATAGCTCAGCTTTAGTCCTTAATAAAAAATAAAAAAAATGACATAGGCTATGAACTCAGGGTCTACTGCCATTACAGCCTATGGTGTTTGTTGCATACTGCTTTTCTAAAGATACAGTGGGACTCCCACTTCGACCTCTGGGAATGATTCCAGCATGTGAATCTATGAAAGATGGCAATACTGGATAAATGTAGTTACAGGTAACTTACTCATTTTCTTCTACCATATTTTCATAGCATCAAAATAGCGCAGTACAGAAGACAGTTGCTCGACCCAGAGGAACGGAGTCATGTTCCTCAATACAAACAGCACCACACAAACACTGTACACCCGCTTAGGAATCAATCTGCACTTAATTTTGTAGGTGGAGCTCATGAGAATGTCTCATATTGGGTGGGTTATATATCAAATGTCCTTTCAGTTTTGCCTAACGGTGCAACAGAAAGTTCCTGTATCACTAGCACAGAATCTGTAATGTTTGCTTACCAAGAGACCACGAGAAAGTGAACTGTTCAAGCTGTCAGACCTTTAAAAATAAAAAAGGCTATTTGTGAGAACCTCGTTGGCTGCTCTTTAAAAAAAAAAAATGCTGCTCCAAAGCACTTATGGGTCATTGACCACGTTTTACATTGAAGACGTCAAAGGCACATATTATAATGAAGAGGGAAGAGCAATCTGGTATTCCCAGAAGCCAAGAACAGCAATGTCTGAAATGTCTGCCCTCAGAGGACTCTGAAGCCCTCCCTTCCTCCCCCCCCCAAGGGGACACCCCAACCCAGGACACAGATTGAACTGAAGATGCCCACCCACGTTGAGGATCTTCCATCCAGAGTTCGACTCAACAGGGTTCTCAATTTGAGAGCAAATACCTGTCTGAAGAGAGCTGAGCTGCAAGCCCTTAGGTCATCGCAAAAAAGCCTTACAAACTGGCCGAGGCCTCAGTAAAATGTGCTCACTCACTCGCAATGGCAGGTCTGATTTTTATCAGGCGAGCTAATTTTAGGGCAAGAGAGCTGGAACAGGCAAAGAACAGGTGTTCTGCTTATTCTGGAAAATTTATGAGGAATGAAGATGCCTTTAAATCTTGTCTTTATCTTCTCACATTTGCTGTATATTCAAACACAGAGGTCAAATGTCAGCCTGTCTTTTTACAAATTGCTGCTTATTTTGTCCTTGAGATTGATGCTTACTTTTCTTTCTCCGACTGCAAAGTTAGTGAAATAAAAGGCTATAGGATCTCATTTTTTTCCTAAATCATAATATTTACATAGCCTGTAAATTAGCTTTACAAATTTGTTTTTTAAATACCAGCTAGGACGGCACATTTTTTGGTAATTCTGAAGTGGTATAGAAATGGATATTTAATAGGATCAAAACTAATCAGAACACTTTACTTGGTGATGTGCAATGACAAATAATTTCTGAACTTCGAATTCTACTCAGCATAATTTGTACACTATATAGTTTTATCAGTAAAACTGCATGTCAGTGTGAATGGAATGTTTATGGCCATTTCAATAGAACATGTGCTGTCTGTCAATTACAGTGATCTGCTACATCAAGCTTTAGTAATATTTTTATTAGAGTTTGTAAACATGAACTGAGAGATGTTACTGCCTCCGCCCTGATGACAAACATATTAATGAACTAAGAGGCAAGTCTGGGGTCATGTGTACCTCATATGTGGGATTGGTTTTTAAATATGGAGCAAATCTTTAGTCCATTAGGTCAAACAAAAACATGTTTGTACAGCAGACATGCTGCACTAACATATTTGAAGCTACTCTCATATGTGATAATGAAGAAAAAGGTGACTGAACTAAATTAATTGTCTAGGATCACACAATTGCAGACCAGTTTATTGGTCAAGATGATTGCTATTAGATCAAGAAGATTATTCAATTCACTAGACCTGCTGGACTGGAATTTTTATGTTTTTTTTCGAGATCCAAAGTCTGCTTCGAAACAAGGATTGACAGTTCTGCTGACATTGAGCGATTCAACGCCCTTCCTACAATTGCCAGAGCAGCGTGGTATCAAGCAAAGGAAAATTTATATTTGACCTTACACAGGGCAGATACTTGTGCATCCCCACAAACAGGAGCCTGGATCAGCACAACCTAAGAAAAGGAGTCCTGCATTTTCAAGGAATGTTCCCTATACCAAAACAAATCCAGCCTAGAGGCACTAGTCTTAAACCTTCTGTGCAATCCTCAGCAAACTCATCGGCACCAAAAGTCAGTGCACATTGACTTGATACTGAGCACGGGCTAGATTTTCCTGGTCCTTATGAAGAGCTGGTCTTAAGTGATGATGGAGGAAACCTTTACATGACCAGAGCTTGGACACCCAGGAAGACCCAACATTAGACCCCTACCCAATGAAGACTTTTCCCCTGGTTGATATGTCATATCACAAATGTCATTGATATAGCTGTAGATCCCCAGAACCTGAAGCTGCATGTAGTTGAGGAGAAAGATGACTATGGTCGAACCTCTCTAATACTGAAAGGTTGGTCTAGTGCTTCCTCATGCTAAACAACATGACTAAATTTGTGGCCAAAAATTCCAAAGACCCAGTTAAAAGAAGGGTTGTAACCCTAACAGGAAGGGTTGAGAATAAGAGCAGTGTGTCACCAGTCAACTCTTTGTACATCCGAAGAATTGTACCACCCTCATCCTTAGTGGTTCACACTGCCATAGAGAAAGCCTACATCAAATCCATATTTAAGACAGTGCAACGATTTGTAGCTTTTGCAAAGGCCCGCTTCGGAATACTAATCTCCAAGTCAGGGCCTACAAAATGAATTGTCTGGTATATTTGCATGATAGAATGTGCCTAGCCACCATGGCTGCCTTAGCAGACGTGTGAAGCTGCAACTTGGTCACGTCATCCCTTTTTCAGAGCACTACTGGGTAGGCCAGGGGTCTCCAACATTTTTCATAATGAGAACTTCTGTTCATCTAAATTCATCCTGTGCTGATAGCAAGCTTTAGCACTGTAAAATAGCGACCATGTGTTAACATTACACTACTGATTGCCTTAACCAGGATTATCAGTAGTGACCACCCAAGCATTTTTGGCAACTCAACAATTCTAAATGTGTTTTTGAAAGGCAGTTTATCAGTTTCTGAAAATACACATTTTTCTATCAAATATCAAGTTCCATTTTGGGCAAACAAACTCAATTTTCAAGATGAAAACCCCAAGACCTGCTCTGAGGGCAACTCTGTGCACCCCAAGGTGATCGGTAAGCTGTCAAAGAAGCTCCTGGCAGTGCAGCAGAAGGCAGCTCAGCCAGTTCAGTTTCCAATGGGGATCTCAGGGCCGTTCCTGCAGACATTCATCTTACTTCAAGACATCCTCTTCGAAATCTGATAAGTAGAAGAAACACAAGAAGTCGTCGACACGTTCTTCAGGTTCCTCCTCCCAACATGGTATTTCTAGGCCCTGCACTTCAACCATGGAGCTGGTGCCTGGCCCACTCAGTGCTTGTCAGTTTCCTGGGGTCGAAGTGACTCCTGCCCAGTTGAAGGAGTTCTAGAAAGCAACACATGCCATATTTGGGCCATCATCTCCTTCTGGTGAGTGTTGGTGCCCCATGAAACCTAGAGGTGCCCTACTGGGTTACCACCACTGGGTCCACCACCCACACCAGCTGGGCCCTCTGGATCCGCCCTGGGGCTCAGATTGGCACTGCCATGTGTGCCTTCTTCCATCCTTGCTTCTTTCCACCTGGCGTCATCCCCATGGCCACTTCATGACGAGCCTACATCTCTGACCTGACACTGCCCAGACCCTACCAACCCCTGGACTAACCACCCCTAGATAGACCCTTCCTTCATGAAGGAGGCAATGAGGAGGAAGGGTTTGGTCTTCTAGAGGAGGATCCTGAGCCAGAAGAATGCTGGTATGATAAGCTTGGTGATGCAGTGGCTTGGACACTTTTCCAGACTCTGGCATGCTTTCCCCTCCAGGCCCTGCAGGTACATCCTTTGCACCATGAGGGGACAGGGAGCTGAAGTCATTGACCTTCAGCTGCCAGTAGCTGAAGCCAAGACCAACGTCTTGACAGAGATGCTTCAACCAGCTGCGGGCTCGGCTGAACTGTTGCTCCCTTCAATTAAACTCTCACTTATACAGGGAGTGCAGAATTATTAGGCAAGTTGTATTTTTGAGGATTAATTTTATTATTGAACAACAACCATGTTCTCAATGAACCCAAAAAACTCATTAATATCAAAGCTGAATATTTTTGGAAGTAGTTTTTAGTTTGTTTTTAGTTTTAGCTATGTTAGGGGGATATCTGTTTGTGCAGGTGACTATTACTGTGCATAATTATTAGGCAACTTAACAAAAAAAAATATATACCCATTTCAATTATTTATTATGACCAGTGAAACCAATATAACATCTCAACATTCACAAATGTACATTTCTGACATTCAAAAACAAAACAAAAACAAATCAGTGACCAATATAGCCACCTTTCTTTGCAAGGACACTCAAAAGCCTGCCATCCATGGATTCTGTCAGTGTTTTGATCTGTTCACCATCAACATTGCATGCAGCAGCAACCACAGCCTCCCAGACACTGTTCAGAGAGGTGTACTGTTTTCCCTCCTTGTAAATCTCACATTTGATGATGGACCACAGGTTCTCAATGGGGTTCAGATCAGGTGAACAAGGAGGCCATGTCATTAGATTTCCTTCTTTTATACCCTTTCTTGCCAGCCACGCTGTGGAGTACTTGGACGCGTGTGATGGAGCATTGTCCTGCATGAAAACCATGTTTTTCTTGAAGGATGCAGACTTCTTCCTGTACCACTGCTTGAAGAAGGTGTCTTCCAGGAACTGGCAGTAGGACTGGGAGTTGAGCTTGACTCCATCCTCAACCCGAAAAGGCCCCACAAGCTCATCTTTGATAATACCAGCCCAAACCAGTACTCCATCTCCACCTTGCTGGCATCTGAGTCGGACTGGAGCTCTCTGCCCTTTACCAATCCAGCCACGGGCCCATCCATCTGGCCCATCAAGACTCACTCTCATTTCATCAGTCCATAAAACCTTAGAAAAATCAGTCTTGAGATATTTCTTGGCCCAGTCTTGACGTTTCAGCTTGTGTGTCTTGTTCAGTGGTGGTCGTCTTTCAGCCTTTCTTACCTTGGCCATGTCTCTGAGTATTGCACACCTTGTGCTTTTGGGCACTCCAGTGATGTTGCAGCTCTGAAATATGGCCAAACTGGTGGCAAGTGGCATCGTGGCAGCTGCACGCTTGACTTTTCTCAGTTCATGGGCAGTTATTTTGCGCCTTGGTTTTTCCACACGCTTCTTGCTACCCTGTTGACTATTTTGAATGAAACGCTTGATTGTTCGATGATCACGCTTCAGAAGCTTTGCAATTTTAAGAGTGCTGCATCCCTCTGCAAGATATCTCACTATTTTTGACTTTTCTGAGCCTGTCAAGTCCTTCTTTTGACCCATTTTGCCAAAGGAAAGGAAGTTGCCTAATAATTATGCACACCTGATATAGGGTGTTGATGTCATTAGACCACACCCCTTCTCATTACAGAGATGCACATCACCTAATATGCTTAATTGGTAGTAGGCTTTCGAGCCTATACAGCTTGGAGTAAGACAACATGCATAAAGAGGATGATGTGGTCAAAATACTCATTTGCCTAATAATTCTGCACTCCCTGTATTCTCCTGGGCCAAACCTTGCAGAGGGGCTCCTGTGCAGCGCATGATTGCTTGCCCACCATCCTCCTGCCCCAAGAGACCCAGCCTTCCTCTGCCAGCACCTCTACCCCGAGACCCTGGTTGAGCAGAGCTCAACTACCAAGGTCATCTCAAATCCGTTCCTTTCCATTCCACCAGACAGAGAATCCAAGAGCCTGGATATATTTGGGAAGCATATTTTCTCTTCCACTAGCCTAGCCTTGCAGTTGCTGAACACTGCATGCCTTTTAGGCTGATACTCCCATGAGGTTTGGGACTCTATGGCGCAGCTGCTTTCCAAGCTTCCCGATGAGGGCCAAGCAATCTTTAACCCAGCCTTACTGGACAGTAGGGTTGCAGCAAAGTTCTCCATCAGGTGTGGGCTGGATACTCCGGACTTCCTGGGTAGAGCCATGGCATCTACGGTGGCATAGCATCGCCATACCTGGGCATCTAGCTGCTGATGACAAGCTTGCCGCAGACAGTTCTCGCCCACCTCTAGATTACAGGAAACCTTTTTCATTTGCTGGGGTTCATTATCAACATGCTAAAGTCACACCTGGCTCCTTCTCAGAGGGTCCTTTTCATCAAAACCATTCTGGATACTGCACTGGTCAGTGTCTACCCCTGGAAAGAAGAGCCCAGGATGTTCAGGCTGTGATCCAGATGATTTAGCTTCAATTCTAGAATTCTAAGAGCCTGACTCTGAGGCTATTGGGTCTGATGGCCTCTTGCATTCTGGTGATCAAGCACACCAGATGGCATATGAGTGCTCTGCGGTAGTGAAATCTCTCCTGACTTCTTGTGGTGGCTAAGGGATCACGATTGGGTCCAAGGCAGACAGACCCCTATTGCTTCACCACTGAGTGCTGCCATTGGTAACTGATGCGTCACTTCTGATTTAGGGAGGCCACCTGGGAGAGGTGGGGATCAGAGGACTCTGGTTTCTGGTGGAATCTCGGCTCCACGTCAACCTTCTGGAGCTGAGATTGATCCAAATGGCATTGAAAGCATTCCTCCCATCCATCAACAGAATGCTGATTCAGGTGTTCACAGACAACGCCACTGCCATGTGGCATTGCAACAAACAGAGCGGGTGCTGTTGTGGACTCTGCACCTCTGGACTTAGCTGGAGTGCCAGGGCATCTTCCTATTTGTGTAGCACCTGGCCGGCTCATTGAACGCCAGGGCACATTAACTCACTATTAATGCTGTGCAGATTGCGAGTAGTGACTACATTTGGAGGCGGCATTAGCTCTCTTCCAAGAATGGAGAGAACTTTTGCTTGATCTGTTAGCCACCGCCGAGAATGCATAATGTCAGCACTTCTGTGCCTTGGAGTTTCTAAAGTGGTTCTCGTCTGGCAATGCATTCTGCCTCTATGGGAATTCAGGACTCCTGTATGCCTTTCCACCTACACTACTCCTGCCCCAGGTTCCCTAGAAGATCCAGACATACAGGGCCCAAGTCATCCTCATGTTCCGGATTGGGCCCAGAGAAATTGGTGTCTTCAACTCCTGAGCAGGAGCATCGGTCTTCTGATTAAAATGTCACTTTGTGAGGATCTCCTGTTGCAACAACAGGGCAGGGCCCTGCACCCAGACCTGCATACTCCCCACCTTCATGCATGGAGAGTAAACAGCAACAGTAGGAGAGATTTGATCTTCCTGAGGGCTGTGATGTCATCTTGGCAGCCAGGGTATCCTTCCGCTAATGCTGTATGAGCTTGCCATTGGAATACGTTTTTGGCTTGGTGTTCCTCATGCCATGTGGACCCCCCCCCCCGCCGGAGATGTTGCTAATTGTGTTATCTTTAGCCTGACCTTACCCTAGGTATGGTTAAGGGTTATTGGTCAGCCATTTTGGCTTTCCTGTGGTTACTGTGTCATCCCCCCATTCATGTCACCTGTTGAGACACATTTTCCGAAAGATTTGCAACATTTGCTACCTCTTACCCCTTTCATAATGCCCCAAATGGGGCCTCAATCTAGTCCTCACATTTCTCATATGTTCCCCTTTCGAAACTCTCTTTCTAGTGCCCTTACGTTGGTCAGGAGGTCAGTGAGCTTCAAGGTCCATCTGTTCACCCTCCGTACACTAGCTTTTTCTTGGATACACTTATTATTTGGACATGTACCTCTTTTCTGCCAAAGGTTGTCACCCCATTTCATGTCGGTCGGAGCTGCATTCTGCGTACACTCTGCTACTTCATCACCTGGAACCGAAGAAAGCTCTCTCTTTCTACATTGATCTCACCAAACACCATCAGGTGGACAATCAGCTCTTCATCAGGTTTACTGGAGAGAAAAAGGTTGGGGCTGTGCAGAAGCAGACCATCTCCCAGTGGATTGTACTCTGCATTAAGATCTGCTACTCGTTATGTAGCAAGTACTCAAATCATGTTGCTGATGTGACTTGATTTGATTGTTAAACTAGAAAGAGCTCTGGAGGAGCATCCTCTACTTGCAACAGCTCAAAGACAACTGCCGTTACTTAGTCAAGTGCCCTCCCACATTCCAATACAGAACCTCATCACATCATTAACATAGAGTACAGAACATCATGCACCTAGAACACTACATTATCATTTCTCTCTAAAATTTCAGGCAATATATTATCAAAACATAATCTTCAGTTAGAAAGGAGAACAAGAATAAAACATAAAATAACAACTGAAATAAAACTTACATGTAAAAAAAAACTATACTAGCCTCATGCTAACATATATATGTATATAGGTGGAGGCAAGGACAATTATACCTATATCTAAAGAAATACAAATGTTAAAATCAGATGTTCCATCATTACTAAGTGGACAAATGTTTATGAATTTCAGCTATATCTGATAGGCAATTTCTGTTGTTGACTGCTTCTGCGAACACTCAAATTATCCCCACTTGAGTTAATCATCAGATCACGATGCATGCAACAATGAGACAAATTCAAAACACATTACAACTGTGCGCATAACCTTTTTACCGCCACCTCCTAATTTCACAGCTGATTGCACGTTAACAAAGATGTGAGCATGCCTGCTGAATGCGAAATTTCCTAGCTATCGTGAACGAAAGTTTCAATTCTATTAAGGACACGGAGGCGAGGATTATGCATATCTTTCTTCACTTTTTATTCAAACAGCAAGTTCAAAGTTAAACAAAAGAAACAAAAAACGGCAATGAGCTCCATGAGCCTGCGACCATGGAAACCATCATCCAATGAGGATCCAGTCTTGCCGGCAGTATAAATATCCTCGAGCCTGTCAATCTTCCTCGACTTCGCTGCGAAAGAAAATGTAGATGTCTCAAGGCGCCGTTGTCTCCAATCCTATGGGTAGATATGAGAGGTTAAAGTAGAGGGAACAATTATGCTAAATATCAAGAAAACCAAATAGCCTGTATGTCTATAAGATCTTAGCTATTGCAAAGAAAAAATACAAGTCAAGATAAAAGTACAACCAATGCAGAAATAATCTAGCCCTTAAAATCGTTAAAGAAAACATACGATTATGTATATATGTAAGATATATATACCACCTCAGTGCGAGGAGACGTGAGGTTCGGGTGGGAAAACACGTGTCCAGTGTTGGGTGGGATAATCCTCGCCTCCGTGTACTTAATAGAATTGAAACTTTCCTTCACGATAGCTAGAAAATTTCACATTCTATGTCAGGACCGGAGGCGAGGATTATGCAAGTTCAAAGCTTACTTACCACCAGAGATGCAGCATCGTGTATCGGTTTAAAATAAAACTTTTTAAAAGTAGATTCTGAAGACCAATCTGCTGAATTCATAATGTCTTCCAGTCTGCCACCAACCTGGATGGCTTTTGAGGCCATGGCACCCCGAGCCGAGTGCGCACCGAACACTTGTATATTGACACCTGCTTCAGATAAAATCCATCTAACCCACCTGGCGATGGAGGGGGATGAGACTGCCTTAAAAGGTTTCTTTAATTAAATTAGAAGTTGATTCTCCCCCGGAGGTCTAAGTTCCGTTGTTACATCCTCGTAGGCCTTGAGGCAGCGTAATACACATAACTTAGGAGCACTAGGGAAAGCGGGATAAGATACCGACCTTGTATTATTCTTTGTTCTTCTAGAAATCGTAAAAGTTACTCCTTCTGGAGAAAAAACTCTAGCAGAGATATCTAAGGCCCGTATATCCGATACCCTTTTACATGAAATGAGGCATAAAAGAATGGCCAGTTTTGCTGACAACTCTTTCCTTGACAGGTATTGATTGTCCTGCCACGAGGATAATAAATTAAGAACTAGGTTGACGTCCCAGAGCTCCGAATACCTAGGTTGCGGAGGTCTGGAAAGTCTAATACCTTTAAGAAGTTTACATATCCAAGGGTGTTCCCCGATCGGGTGATTATCAAGGGGAGGATGACCCGCTGAGATGGCTGATCTAAAAGAGTTTATCGTACAGTAAGCTAAACCTGACTCCGCTAATTCTGCAAGAAAATTAATGATGTCAGTAACGCGGGCCCCCATGGGATCAAAATGTTTGTCCATACACCAGCGAGACCATCTATTCCATGCGGACCTATACCGCTTACCTTTCCCAGGTGCCCAGGCTTGTGCAATGAACTTCCTAGCTTCTTGTGAAAGTCGGCAATCCTGCCAGCGAGACCTGAAATCTTCCATGCCACCAGAGATAAGTGGCCTTGGAGAACCAGGAGATGGAATACGCCTGCTGGATCTCGGAGAATCGAGGGAAAGACCGGAAGGCGGATTGGAGCCTCGCATGAGAGCTCCAGTAGAGTTGGAAACCACGCCTGGGATCTCCATAGCGGGGTTATCAGAACCACTGTCGCTCTCTGGCGGCGAACTTGAGCCGAAACCCTCGGGATAAGAAGGAACGGAGGGAATGCATATCCTAGATGCGGTTCCCAATTCTGGAGAAATGCATCCACTGCTGATGCTCCCTTGATCTGGGCGCCAGCTGAAATGCAGAGGTAAGTGGGCATTCCATCTGGATGCAAACAGATCCACCGAGCAAGGACCCCATCGATCCATTATTGACTGAAAAATCGCATGTTCTAGTTGCCAATCGCTGGAGTCCGTTAGGAAGCGGGAACTCCAATCTGCTACGATGTTCTGATCCCCCGGGAGATACTCCGCCGTGACGGAAATCTAATGTTGAAGGCAAAAATGCCAAAAATCCTTTGCTAGATCCGCTAGAGCTTTCAAACGTGTCCTCCCCAGGCGGTTTATGTATTGAACTGCTGAGTCATTGTCCATGCGTAGGAGAACAACACATGAAATTCTGTCCTGTGTTAGGGACTTGATCGCAAAGGAGCCCGCAAGAAGTTCCAGGCAATTGATGTGCATATCGAGCTCCCGAGGGGTCTAGCGTCCCCCGAATGAGATGTCCCTGCAACACGCTCCCCAACCATGGCGACTGGCATCCGACTCTATCACCAGGTCTGGGGAGGCTCCGAAGATGGCTCTGCCATTCCATGCCTCCATGTGGTCCAGCCACCAATGTAACTCTGTCTTTGCCTCCAGAGAGAGGGAGATTAATTCGGAGTATGTCACCCTGCGTCAAAGGTGATAGGCCTTGAAGACGTTGAAGGGCCCTGTAGTGGAGGGGACCTGGAAAAATGGCCTGAATCGATGAGGAAAGCAGACCCACTACTCTGTCCAACTGACGCAACGAAATCCTGTCGAGTCTTAGGACCTTTTTTAATTCCTTCTTGATCTTGGAGATCTTCGGAATCGGGAGTCTGAGGGATGCTGACTGGGAGTCTATAAGGAAAGTCATGGTTTGAGAAGGGAAAAGATCTGACTTTTGCTGGTTGATCACAAAACCTAGTTCCTGCAGAAGCACAATAGTTGTGTTCATATTGGAGATAAGTTGAGATCTGGATTGATCCATAAGAAGGATGTCGTCCAGATAAATGATAAGACAAATTCCCTGCGGCCGAAGAACCTCCACTACAGGTTTGAGGAGTTTGGTAAAGCACCATGGTGCCGATGACAGACCGAATGGGAGAGAGGTGAACTCGAACACCTGATCCCTCCACCGAAATTGTAGAAACCTGCGGTGAGGCGGAAAAATCGGGACTGTGAGATAATTATCCTTGAGGTCCAGGCGGACCATCCAGTCCTCCTTCAGTAGGAGATCCCGGAGCAAGTGAATGCCCTCCATTTTGAAATGCCTGTATGTTACCCATTCGTTGAAAGACCGAAGATTGATGACCGGGCGAAAACCTTTGTCCTTCTTTTCTACAAGGAAGATGTTGCTTAAGAAGCCTCTGTGATGCAAGGACGTGACGCATATGGCTTCTTTTTGGAGGAGATCCTGAACCTCTGTATCTATGAGATTGGAATCTGTCATTGAAAAAACTAAAGGAGTGGGTAGAGAGTCCTAGATTGGGGTTCCCCAAAATTCTATTTGAAAACCGGAGACTGTTTGGAGCACCCAAGCATCGGAGGTGATACGTTTCCAAGCGTCCTTGAAGAAGCGTAACCTCCCTCCAAATTTTTGAGGGGAAAAAGGGGTAAGCCTTACCAGAGGGTCCTCCCGGGGCATTACTTGCTCCCCGGGCGAGTCTATTCGCTCTGCCTTTTCCTCTGCCTCTGTTGGGGTAGAAAGTTCCCTGGTGACCGTCACGCCAACCGTTGTTTCTGTAGGAACCAGGGCCTTGCTGGAAATGGCGGCCGGAAGAGCGACTCCTGCCTCTTCCGGCCCCTCCAAAAACCTTATTCGGAAAGATCTTTTTAATAGACGTCTGCGCCTTATCTAGTGCTGAAAAGGTGGCCACAAATTTTCCCAATTCCTTCACAAAAGGATCACCAAATAAGTTGCCTTGGGCAATAGCCCCTGCCTCCGAGTTGGAAAGTTCCCCCAACTTAGGGTCAATTTTTATAAGCAACGATCTGCGCCTTTCAGCCGAGAGGGCACAGTTTGCGTTGCCCAGGAGACATACCGCTCTCTGGGCCCACCCCGCTACAACGTCAGTTGGAAGGGGCGAGTTTGACTGTTTGGCACGTTCCGCCAGTTGAATTATTTGAGTAAGTGGGCCTAACACATCCAGGAGTTTGTCCTGACACGTCCTCCAGGATCTATCAATACCCTTTTTAGGGTCCTTCATGTATTTGGAAAAAAAGGTACACAATTTCGGATCAATATCCGGCGTGGCTGCCACCTTGTCCACTAAAGTTGAACGCGGGCATTCCGCTTTCAAACGGGAGCACACCTCTTTATGAAGAGGTTGTCTCATTTTTGAGGCCACATACTCAGCCACCTTATAGTCTGGTATCCACACTGAAGAACGAGGATGATAAATTCCCTCTGGTTCGAACATGTCTGATTCAGAATCTTCTGAATCGAAAGTTTCTTGCAAAGAAGCTCCAGGACGCCAAGGGCGACCGGTCTCATCGTCCTCCAAAGAGGAGGAGTCCCCATATGAGTCACCAGTGATGCCTTTCGGAGACCCAGCATCAAGGTCCCATTTGTGGTGAAGCTTTTCACCCATTACGCCGGTTAAAATCCCTCCCAGGAGAGTATGCGCTTTTGCGCGCGCGCACTCTTACTGAAGGTGCCAGACAGAAGCAAGACGTCTTCAAGGTGCCCCGCGTCGCGCTTGCGCGATTTCTTGGGGGCCTACCTTCCGTCCCCGTCACGCCAAACATGCCCGTCCCTTTGGAAAATTGTTCCGTGAGTTGCGCTACGCTATCTCTAAGAAGAGCGAGGGCTTGAGATATGGCTTGAGAAAAAAGCACATCTATTCCTGGGGGAAGGGAATGGTGAGAGGGGCCCTCACCTGAGGACATATTGGCAATAGACTCGTTGTCCTGAGTGGACTGCATCCTGTGACTCATAGGACTTTGACAGGAAAAACACTCGGAAAAATCTACAAAGGGTAAGAAAAACCCCTATCCACTTCTGCCAACAGCCAATAGCCGTAAAATGTATTTAATACAAAAGTCCTCCCAAAAGGGGTCAAAACTACCGTAGTACGGTGTCCGGTGGATAGGGAGAAGCTGAGGCTTAATTTATTCCTCAAGAGTGAGGAAATCGCGTGCTGAGCGCCGAGGCATCTCGATCGCTCAACACGCGAGTCAAAATATGTAAGAAATGCGAAGCCCGCGCCCTCTAGAGGGCCCGACGCGTCTCCTGAAGAAACAATGCGCTCGGGCAGAAGCCTGCTGCACCGAGGAGACGCGTCGAAATAAACACCCTGTTACAGAAAAAAACAACACAGCAGAACGTGCACAAAGCAGTAAACGCGTTAGAAGTAAAGCGCATAGTATAATTAACGCTCAGAGGCAGAAAGGCACTTATCTTGTCCTGAGAAGTGAAGAAAGAGGAAGATTGACAGGCTCGAGGATATTTATACTGCCGGCAAGACTGGATCCTCATTGGACGATGGTTTCCATGGTCGCAGTCTCGTGGAGCTCATTGCCGTTTTTTGTTTCTTTTGTTTAACTTTGAACTTGCTGTTTGAATAAAAAGTGAAGAAAGATATGCATAATCCTCGCCTCCGGTCCTGACATAGAATTCTCATCCGACTTTTCTTTTTTAAATAGCGGAACATGGACAACCGGAGCAGCACATGCTGTGTGACATATAAACTAGAATGGTTCCTGATGGTTGTTAAGCTGAATTCAATATGGAGGCATTCCAAAGTTTGCAGCGGTACCTGCAGTGTCACTCATAAGCTAAATATCACTCGCTATTAGTTGATTAGCTAAATTTGCTGCATTCAATATAGCGGCATGCCAACACTTGTATTAGTACGTACGATAACACACCAAATAGTCTGACGTTATCCCTTCTTCAACCGCGCTTTAGAACACATTGCGCATGCGCACTGACCACTTTTGTTTCTTTTACTTTTGAGAGAATAAACAGCTGCCCTGCAACACAACTGCTTACAGCGCAGACTGAGTGTGGGGGAGAACATTTCAACGAGGTTGGCCAGGTACAACTTCACTTTGTTGATAATTCCAATGTGTGTTCTGCAGTCTAACATCAGGTCATATTGTAGTAAGTACTCGAGTCACGTTTATGATATGACTTGATTCAGTCGTTAAAATAGAGACCTTTTTGACAGTCAGGTCTATTTAGATGGGCCTCTTTTTCTTTTGCTCATTTGTCCACCAGGATTTACTGGTTTGAGCCAGTCCGCAGGCCACCTCTTGGGAAGTATTGCTTGGGTATCTATTCTAAGGTGAGGAATCTGCGGTTTCAAGTTTCTATCAGAAGATTAAATTACCTATGGTAATTGTTTTTCTAGTAGAAACCATATAACTGCAGATTCCTCACCAATCCTCTCTGCTCTGTGAACTGGGCTCTTTATCCTTAAGATGCCATTAAACACTGCACACTGGTCAGACTTTGGTTTTTATGTAGTTCCATGTTTTGGCACAGGAATATTCTCAAAATAAACTGTCAGCACGCCGCGGTAGCACTTATGTGGGCTCTCCAATGTCACTTCCAACACAGACAACGCCAGCGCGGAGCTGATGAACAGCGTTTACCGATGCACACAGGTACTGCTCAAGATTTTCCAGATCCAGTCTGACACCTGGGGTATATTCTAAGGTGAGAATCTGCAGTTAGCCTTTACCAAATTAAAGTAACTTGTTCTTCAAATACTCACATGGACAGACTCTGCTTCAATAGGCCGGGCACTACAACCCTAGGCCATGGATTCATGTTGAATGCCAATAATGCTCACCATTGCTACAGTTGTGCCAAGCCTGGACAACATAATGGCCAGGATGCCTACAATATGTCGGTCATGCTTTTAATGTACAATTATGACTGCCAGTATTTCACAACTAGACCAAGAATACCTTAAACAAATTAAAGGCTGACCCTTTTTATGCCATTACCACTATTAATCCGTGAAGGAATACAATGGATGCCAGAGATGTACCGCTTATGATAAGGGGCAGCATACAATTTTGGTGGTATTTCACACCAGGTATGGCTTCCAGGGATTAATACTGGTTGTGTGGTTGGGGACACAATAACAGACACAGGCACACATAAATATGCACACATACAGATACTTGCACTTGAGGCTCTTGATTTTCTCAGCACTGGACTCTGGCTATGCTCTCAGCTCCTGGGCTGATCTTGCATCCAAACTTTCTCAGTTTTGCTCTGGCTTCTGCAGTCCAAGACTTCAGTGAGTGCACACTGGCTTCTGCTGGCACCCTTCTTTCCTTGACAATTTTTCACCCACATAGGCCCTCCTTATAACTTTGGTGGTCTTCCTTGAAGACCACCAAAGCCACAGACACCAGGAGACCGCCAGTGCTGGCAATTCCACCACCTGCACTGCCCCGCCAGTAGGCCCATAATATGGCTTGGTGGTGTCCTTCTGGCGGGGCGCCGCCAGCGGTGGAAGCGACCCATCCCGTTAACTGCCGGACGACCATCTATCTCCCTGGAACGGGTAAGGTGATCATCCGACAGGGGAGGGATGGGAAGGTGGGGGTGTTGTGTGCGCGTGTATGAGTGTTTGGTGTCTGCATGTGTGCATGAATGTGTGTGTGCGTGGTTGTATGCATGTCTGTAAGTCAGTGTGTATGCGTGTTTGGGTGGGTGTGAGAATGCATGCATGAATGTGTGTATGAATAGAGTTGTGAATGTGTGCATGTAAGTGTAGGTGAATGGGTGTAAGCGTGGTGCATGTGGGTGTCTGTGTGCATGTATGTGGGGAGGGGTTGCTTTGTCAGTGGGGGGGCGGAGGGAGGGGTGCTGTGGCTGGAGGGGGAGCAGTCTACCGGTGACAGGGAAGGAATACCCTGTCACCTGTAGTCCTTCTGCCATGGTTTTCGTGGCGGTGCTACTGCAGCGGAAACCATGTCGGAAGGCCAGCTCCTAATACCTCCGGTGGTCTTCTGTGGACCACTGGGTCGGAGATGATCCTCTCTGGTCCGGCAGTTCAGACCGCCATGGTGGTATGAGTGGCGATGTGGCGGGTTGGCAGAGGCCAACCCGCCACACTCATAATGTGGTGGTCTTCACCGCCATTCTGTTGGTAGTGGGACCGCCACATTTACAGGGTCATAATGACCACCATAGTGTGACTGATAGAGCAGGGCTCACAACATGGACAATCTCCCTGAGCTTGAGAGTGGAGACAGATGGTTATGTGTCAGACAACATGTAAACTGACACTGTGTGTGAGCGAGAGAACATTTTTACGAGACCCTGCCATTTGACTGGCTGCCACTTTCAAGGTCTGGAGATGTACAGTGCTGCTTTCTTTGTTTAACAAACTTGTATCCTCTACTGCATTTGGTCTTATCACTGAGGTCTACTACTAGGTTTGTGAACCACCAGTACCTTACAAGCCACTCTTTGAAGACCCCAGATGTAGATATTCATGTTCGCCAAGAAGCATGTGCCAGGAGTAAACCTTGTTTAATACATCTTCCACATCTGCTTGCAAGTTACTGTCTTAGGGTGAGGGCTATTTTTCAATCTGTTAGCAGTGTGTGCTGTAGAGTCCCGTGCACCCTCCCTGCATGCCAGCTCAAGCCTCACTTTCATCACCCTATAAACACTTAAATAATCATATTAATAATGCCCCTGTAAACACATTAACTTCTGCTTCGCAACACTCCACATACCTTCCCTCACCTCTTTGAAAAAAAGTAATCTTATGAGAGTCTTTATGCTTGTGGGTTTTGGGGAAGGATCACAAGTCCCCTCAAAACCTCCTCTTCAAAGTAAAGCATTTGCAATGCCTGCACCCAGCACCAGGTAGTAGGATGTGCTACATTCTGAATTTACATCCCTACAAGTGGCAAAATGATTGTTACAGTAATCAATGTTTTCTTTCTGACGGATACTTCTAGCTGCAGATTCCTCACCTTTTGAATTTCACCAGGTTGAATTTTATAGCAATAGCTTCTGTGAGCCTGCAGGTGGCACCATTAGGCTTATGGCAAACTCACTCCACATCTAGCAGTGATGGCATGGAGCTGTATATGCGTCATTCCAGCACAATTACCTAAGTTCTTTCGTTTCCATGCCTTTTGACACAGATCTGGAAATCTACTCCCAGCTTTGTCCATGTTCACCATCACCAGAGTTGGCACTGAAGATCCCCTACATAAAACACAGGCTTCAGGCATTGCTGTCACTGTAGGAGGCAGATGTTGATTATGCATTTAACTGAGGGGTGTCATGTGACTAATGCTCCATTATGCACCTGAAGGGAGCGGGAATTAAATCTATACATTTCTGAACACAAAAAAGATAGGTAATGCTCCAAGCACCTAACCCGCTCCAAGTTGTAGGCCTGTTCAGGATCCAGTTCTCTGTCTCACTCCAGGTTGCTGTCTTTCAGTAGGAGAAAGTCGAGGGACAAGTCTTGCCACAAGGGCAAGAAGTCTAAGTAGGACTCGTCCTGTGTCCCTCCAGTCCCACACCATGGAAAAGTTGTGCAGTCAGCACTCTAAAGACAGATTCTGCTGCCATTCCTAGACTTCAAACATATACATAACCATGGGGGAAAGCCCTTGTAACCCCACGATACCTGGACTATCTAACAACACTAATACAATACTGGTATAGAGTAGGGAAACATACAAATGTGTTATACATCACAGTGAAAACATTAATTGGTCACTGGAAGTTTTTTTATCATTTCTGGCACTAATGCTTCATATAAACAAATTCATTCTTGTCTCACTTTTCCTCTTAAGGAACAACACATATAAAATTTTAACACTATACACAACACTAAAACACATATATACATCACATCACAGAGATATATACCTGATTATACCTCACAATTTTCCAAGACCATGTACTTAGTGCACCGAATGTTGCACTGAAAACTTCCACGGCTATTCGCAACTGTAGGCTGCCGAACACCTTTACCAAAAGCAGTCCTTTATATGAGGTGGTAGTAATAAATACCGTCACTAATTTATAATTGTTTGTGCTAATGAAGTGCAGAATAATCCTATATCATAGTCTTTTAGCTCATAAATTCGTGATACTCCTCAAATTGTTGGTCGACACATTTCAGTCCTCCATCTATGGGCCTCATCAAGACATAGGAAATAGTATATTTTTGGCGGTCACGAACACTAACCCAACCCTTTTTTTATGAGCAAGACGCCCCAAATTCATTTAAAAACGCCTTTCTTTTAGGGTACGAGATGGCATCGTTACTGAGTCGTATCCCAACGTGAGCTCCATAAAAGTTGTACGAGAACAGAACTGCAGACTGAGGCTCAAGAAGGCCAGCAGGGCAGCCATGGTCAGCAGCAACCGGTTTCAGAGAAGAAGCCTTCCTTCTACTTTCTTTTCATGTTTTCATCCGCAGATATCGACCTTTCTTTTCTTCCTCCAAACACAGCGGCTGGTTTAGACCTAGTCACCTTCAAGTCAGCTCTCAACAAATGCCACCAAAAACTCAAATGACTCAAAAGGAACACCCTGGTAGACCTCATCGAGGCTAGTGCCAACCACACCAAGGAACTCTTCACCATCGTCCAACAGTTCTCTTGCCCAACAGCCACTGAAAAAAACGATCCCTCCCTCACAGGTACTCTGCGACGCCCTAGCAAATCACTTCCACAACAAGATATCCACCATCTACAGGAGCTTTGAGCCCCAACCTACTGACCTCCTCAGCCTCCCCGCCCCTATGGAAGCCTCACCCGACCAACATCTCACTGCATGGGAACAGCTTACCACACTGAACCCCACAGCCATAATGAACTCCATCCACTCAGGAGCACCACGATCCCTTCCCCCACTGCCTCTTCAACCTACGAAGCAACGAGATCAGCCACCAACTCACCACAATCTTCACCGTATCCATCGCCACAGCCACCTTTCCCGACGTGTGGAAATATGCAGAGGTCCTGACCTCTCCACAAGACATCGTCCATAGACCCCAACGATCTCCAGAACTACTGCCCCATTTCGCTGTTCCCATTTGCCGACAGAGTCCTGGAGAAGGCCATCAACCGTCAGCTCACCGAACACCTGGACAGAAACAACCTGCTAGACCCCTCCCAATCTGGTTTCCGAGCATACCACAGCACCAAGACTGGCCTGTTCACCACCACAGGTGACATCTGCAACCTACTAGACAGAGGATAATCGGCTGCCCTGAACCTTCTTAACCTCTCTGCAGCCTTCGACACCACCCATTCATCAAGAGACTGCACCTATTTGGAATCAAAGGAGACACAGAGAATCCGTCCTCCCCCCCTTCACCTTTGAACCCAAGAGCACCACCCGCGGTGTCCCCCCTCAAGGTTCATTCCCTCAGCTCCACTCTCTTCAACATCTACGTAATGCCTCTAGCTAACATCGTCTGAACCCACAATATCAACACCATATCCTACGCCGACGACACCCAGCTCATCCTCTTGTTCTCAGCTGACCTTACCACAATGGAAACCAACTCCACAACTGCATGAAGAATGTTTCATCTGGATGAAGGAAAACTGTCTGAAGCTCAATCACGGACAAGACTGAGGTGCTGATCTTTGGCAACCATTCCTCCTACTGGAATGACAACCGGTGGCCCACTGAACTCTGCCCCACACCAAAAGACCACACCTGCAACCTTGGCATCATCCTGGACAGCAAACTCACCATGAAACGACAGACCAACACAGTCTCCCTACCCTCCACACTCTACATGCTCCGAAGAATCTTCAAATGGCTCCCCACAAGCACCAGAAAAACAGTCACGCTGGCTCTAATCTCCAGCTGTCTGGACTACAGCAATGCACTTTATGCAGGAATCATCACTGAACTCACAAGAAGGCTCCAGACGATACAGAATTCAGCAGCCAGACTGATTCTCGACCTGCCCAAACGGACCCACATCCCCCAACACCGAGGAGCCCCCACTGTCTTCCCGTCCAGAAAAGATGCCAATTCAGACTTCTAACACACCTACCTAGCCCTCAACGACCAAGGACCAGCATACATGAACCACCACCTAAACTTCCACCAACCATCCAGAAACCTTCCCTTCGCCTCCCTCTCCCTGGCACAGACACCCCGCATCCGCCATAGCTACAGTGGAGGACACTTTTTCTTTCACCTCGCCTCCAAGACTTGGAACGCCCGCCACACCTTTGAACATCACCATCGCTGATAGACTTCAGAAAGAGTCTCAAGACCTGGCTCTTCGACTAAGCCCTGTAACCAAGCACCTGGATGTCCTAACGGGTGATAAACCCCGCTTTGCATATACCATCTGATTGATTGATCGATCCATGCCACCCTTGCACTCTTTCTCATGCCTCAAGGGGACCTTAATTTGGTCCTAACGTTCTCGGTCTTAATGTAGATGCCCTTCAAGCTCATGCACTGTTTCTTCTCTGAGACCACTAACCTTCAAGACAGTATTTTTCAGCAAGATGCAGGCCCCATCAGTTCAAGCTCCATAAACCACTTTTGTTTTCCAAAATACCTTGATGCTGCAAACTATGCTTCCTTTTTGCAAAAAATTGTATTGAAAGTGGTATTGCCCTTTTACATGAGGCAGTCCATCGCTCTCCTTGCCTTTTTTGCTCCGGTCCCCCCTCCAAAGAGGAGGAGAGGCTTACTAGTTTGGACACAAAAAGAGCTCTTTCACATTGAGCGCATTAAAGAGCACTGGATGGAAGGTCATCTTTTTATTGATTTTCCTGGTGCTAACAGAGGAAGAGCAGACCAAAGGTGAACCTTCTCCATGTGGATAATGCTGTGCATTAAAACATGCTATGCCCTGGCCAAAAAGGATCCTCCTGATGCCCTTTCCACTAGAGCCACGACTGCTACAATGGCATGGCAAGAGGTTTTCCAGTGTGAGATATCTGTCAGGCTGTGATGTGTTTACACACCTATACCAGGCATTACTTTCTAAACGACTGAGCCCATACAGCCCTCACTACCCCCTCGTTGCTGCTGGACTTTCATATGTATGTTGAGGTCCCAGGCCCTCAAACTACTAGGAGGTACTCCTTTGGTATCTCCTCAGGGGGTGAGAAATCTGCAGTGAGATGTTTTCATCAGAAGAACAACTTACCTACCTTTTGTTGTCTACTCTATCTCAGACCAGATTCTTCATAGCTCACCCTCCCCATTCTGTTGTGTGGACTTTAGAGTTTTGTCACTGGTGATCCGCATCTGAAAGTGTTGAAGAGATCAAAGCTGAACTGACAGATTGGCGGTGAAGTAGTGCATGTTACGGCTCCGAGCTGTAACCTCCAGAGGAACGCTGATGGCACCACCTGCCAGAGCACCAGAGCTTTTGCTATGAAAAAGTTCCAGGTCCAATCAGGTACCTAGGGAAATTCAAAAGGTGAGGAATCTGCTGTTTAGAGTATGAACCAGAGTGTTATTGAAAGTAACTTGTTCTGCAGTATTTCCATTAAAAATATTGAGCTAATTATCATTTTATGTTTAAGTATTTTGTTAATGAATATATTAGAGTTGATATTACAAACAAGTTTTGGTTAAAACAATTAGTCCATAGGATGTTTTTGAATGCTTATAACCACTTTTAATGAATCTGCACTTGGTTAAATAAGCTGCTGAATGAATTGATGCCAAGCGTGGATCAAACAAAAAAATTATTTGTGCATTTAAGAAAAATAAGAAACCAGGAAAAAAAAGTAAATTGCTGAAATTCTGGTGGATATTTTTAACTGGATCTCTGGTTTCTCGCCTTGTGAATATTCCCTGGGCATCAGACTAGATCTGGAAACTTCAAAGAATTACTCTTGCCCTGCCGGTAGGCGACGCCATGCATCTCTGTGCCTAAGTCATTCAGCTCTGGAAGTGACATGCCAAATTGCGTATGTGTGACCTTGTGCACTGACATCAGTTCCTCTCTTTCCTCCTCTTCAAACGCTGATCTGGAGCTACTCATCCAACTTTTTTCCAAAATTTTCACAGTATGCAAGGGATGTCACCTCCAAGAATAACAGTTTAAGCCTTGTAGACTTTCGGGTCCATTGGTAACACTGCATTAAGCTTAGACCTTTCTTGAGTTAATGCTGCGGTTCAAAGGCACTTTACTGGTTCTGTCTGGTGAAAATTTGGGATGGACTTTCACTGGCGGGTCCACCATCGGCGTCGTCTGTGCCCTCCAAAACCCTCTTCAGGTTCTGCTCCAGCCCTGGTGAGGACTTTTGTCCTGGCTCAACTCCTTGCACCGGTTCCTTTCGCATTCATGTCAGTGCCAGAGGAGGTGGCTGAACCCACCCTGCGCTCCAAGTCTTAGCTGAACTCACCCCAACCTCAACCCCTGGCTGCATCCCGATTGTTCTGGAAAGCAGCCATCTGGCAACCCCTCTAATTTAGATACATTGCCCTTACCTTGTGGCAGAGCCCAGGTGTTACACAATATCTTTGGCACGGACTTAAATAATAACAGCTTTGATAAAGGGAATTACTTCATCCCCCAATATACTTAGGGCAATTGGTATGAAGAGTTACCAGATGCCAGTGCTCTAGACACCTCCCCCAGAGACTGGCTTGTTCCCACAGAAGAAAGCACCTCTGTTGCTGTAGTGATACGGAGGGCAGCAGAAGTACGTGATTTCCAACTACCTACTATGGAGGTGCGACTCTAATTGGCCAGGCACCTATGGAACATCTTTTACCCTTCAATGAGCCCTCACAGACACTCTTTTGGGTGCTGTGGCAGAGACACGCACTGGATCTCCTGTAAACAGATAAATCGCTTATCACCATAGACCTGCACTAGGCAACTGACTTTATTATACAGCACCCTACGCCTGAGACCTTTGTGGTGCAGGCATCCTCAAGTAACATGAAACCTAACTCCTTCCCCACCACCGAATCTTGAGTTAAAACACAATGAAAATCTGGGAAGCATATGTCCTCATCTGCAAGTCTTGCTGTCAGCTCTGCCAATGCCAGTTGCATCTTATGTCACTATGTACATGTCCTATGGGACACAGTGTCCCTCACTCAGGGTATTCAGAGTTGATGTGACACAGCATAGCTTGTTTGTCCTATGACTTGGACACAAATATCTATTTAGATCGGGCAATGGAAACAATCCATAGAACAGTTTAAGGAAATCAGGGCCATTGCACTTTCCTTGGGCCTGTCTTCCTCCACTACACAATCCACCAGAAATTTCAGCCCTCTGAGTCTATGGCAGAAACTTTCAGTTTTGTCACCTCTTCTGCCAGCCCTGCAGGTGTTCCAGCCTTATTGTGGCTCAGGACATCGGGGCTAACATGCAGCTCAGTCCCCCGCCCCTCCAACAACCACAGCTGAAGAACCGTTTTAGTGTGTCCTTTCCGTCACACAGCCACCCGATCGCAGGGTGGATCTATATTTCTTTCAAGGGTGGCAAGCCATCATATCAGACAAGTGGGTCCTCCAAATTGTCCACCGGGGCTGTGCCTTCCCATTTCTTTCCCCCCTTCGCACCTTCAACTACCATCAGGGTGGCTGATGAAGGACCACTTGTGAGTCTTTGAGCAGGAAGTGCAGGCCATTTTGGTCAAAGGGGCCATATTAAGGGTTCTGGCATCAGAAGCTGGAGCTGGTATTAATATTGCTACTTCCAGGTCTCGAAGGACTGATGCCTTCATCCTATTTTAGATCTCTGCCCTCTCATCACCTTCCTGCGGATGGGCAATTTTAAAATGCTCACCCTAGCCAAGGTCCTGTTAGCCCTAGGCCCCAGAGGTACCTGTAGTTTAAAGTGGGCCAGCAGCATTTTTAGTACTCCCTTTTGGCCTCAGATGGCTCCTCATGGATTCACAAAAGTGATGGTGTTGGTCACAGCATTGTTTCAGAGGTTGGAAAGACAGACTTCAACCACCTCCATAAGACAGCAAACATCTGCCTATCATTGGGGTTTAATATCAATGTGCCAAAGTCACACATGACTTCTTAGCAGATGCTACTTTTCATCTGAGCCATTCTGAATACAGCGGTGTGCCTTTCCCCAGAACAGAGTCCAGGACATTCAGGCTAGACTCCCAATGTTTAAGCCTCTGTCCTGGATGTTGGTGCGTTTCACTCTGAGGCTGCTGAGATTGTTGGCCTCCTGATAGCTGATGGTGAAACAGGCTGTGAAGTGTGACCTGATGTCCCAGTGGGCACTCTAGCACTGGAATCCATCAGCTTATATTCAAATTTTAGAGGATACTGCAAAAGATCTGCAGTGGTGGCTGCTGAACCGCATTTCGGTCAGTGGCAGACCCCTATTTTTACCCCGACAAAGATTCAACAGTGGTCACAGATGCATCGCTCCTGGTTTGGGTAGGCAGTGTGGGAGAGGAGGAGAACAGAGTCCTCTGGCTTCCAGCAGAATCTCAAGTCCACATCAATCTAGAAGTTGTGAGCAATTTGCTTGGCTTTAAAGACCTCCCTGCTCAACATCAAAGGAAGGCTGGTGCAGGTGTTCACGGATAACACCACCGCTATGTGGAACTTCAACAAGCAGGGCGGATAGGGTCTTGGGTCCTCTGCCAGGAAGCTTACTGCCTGTGGAAGTTGCTGGACCGACAGGGAATTTCTCTGGTGGTAAACCACATAGCGAGATCTCTAAATGCCAGGGTCAGCAACCTTGGCCGCAGCCACTTATCGGACCAAGAATGGCAGTTAGACCAAAAGGTTGTTGTCATCTTGGCGACAAGGCATCCCTCTATGAAATTGTTGTACCCAAGCCATTAGGACACCATCCACCAGATTAATCCACAGCAATGCAAGTTGTCTGAACTTATGCTGTTTATTTTGCCGCTGGCCCAGCAGGGCTTGCTTTGGGCCCTGTTAAATGCTATTATTGGCTCTTTCAGCTTTTTTTTTGAAGTTGCCTAACCAGTCATCCCCAACTTGAACTTTGTTCTCACTTTTTTGCACCCCTTTTGAACTGCTGCACAGTTATTCTTTGAGACGTCTAATGTTAAAGGGGTCATTTTCATCACCATAACATTGGCTAAGCATGTGAATGAGCTCCACACTCTTCCTTTCAATCCAGCTTACACATCATTCTTCCCAGATAAGTTAGTGTTGCGGAACCAAGCTTCCTTTCTACCAAAAGCAGTGACTTCATTTTAATGTCAGGCATGCTATTACCGTTTTAGCATTCTTAGCCCCCCACCCACTCACCCCTCTAACGAGGAAGAGAGACTCCATTGTTTGGACCCTAAAAGGGCATTAATCTTTTTCATAGCATCCACCAAAGAAAATCAGGTGGACAATCAGCTCTTTGTGGATTTCTCTGGGTCGCAGAAGGGCAAGGCGGTGCATAAACCAACCTTCTCCCAATGGATTGTTTCATGTATAAAGATCTGCTACGCACTGGCTCCTGATGGCTGGGCGGCTTATTCCACCAGAGCCACAGCTGCTACCACTGTGCTGCAATGTGGAGTGCTTGTCCTACATATTTGTCAGGCGGCTACATGGTCATTGGTACATGTGTTCTTGAAGCACTGCTGCCTCAATAGTTTCCAGAGAGGAGCATTTTGTCAGCCTGCTCCTACAGGGCTTTTTGATTTGGTCTGAGTCTGTACACAGACCCACCACTGGTGGAAGTACTGCTTTGGTATCTATTCACAAGATGCGGAATCTGTGGTTAGAAGTATCCTTTAAAAGAACAAGTTACTTACCTTCAGTAACAATCCTTATGGTCGATACTCTAACCGCAGATTCCTCACCTGCCCTCCCGTCGCTGTGTTCTGTGTACGAGACTCTTTTCCCATCTAAAAAGTTCCCAACTTGGAGATCTGCACACTGGTCATGCCACTGTGCCAATAAGCTCTGTCCCTGAGGGCGTAAACGGCCTAAGAAATCAACTGACATCAGCATGCAAATGTGGCTCCATATGTCACTTTCAGAGCGGATTGACATTGGTGCGTAGCTCCATGATGTCACCTACCAGCATGCAGGACCACTGTTTGGAAACATTTAAGACATGATTTCAATATTTCTACCTCAGGCACTGATTCTGGTTCTGGAGGTTTTTTTATGGTATTCATGATAGCCATGCATCCTGTTGGTGTCACATGTCAGATGGAAGGCCAGGAGCCTTCATTGTTTCTTCAGGAAACAATAGATCCAGCACAAGTGTTTGCTTGGGTGCCATTTAATTTCTTTCTCCAAATCTACAATGGTAGATGCCATTGGTGGATGGGGCTTTCAGTTCAGATCTCCATAGCAGTGGGCTGTTGTTGTTACAAATACCACCTCAATGGGCTGGGCCGCTCATCTGTGTGATATCATGGTGAGAGACCTGTGGTCCCCTGTGGTGGAAAGCTGCTACATAAATGTGTTGTAATTGCATGTCCTATGCCTTTTACTTAAACTCCCACCTCCCTTCCATCTCAGGTAGAACCATTTAAGTTCTGTTAGATAACACAACCACCGTCCATTATATCGATAGACAAGATGGTCAAGGGTCTTGGACACTACATTGGAGGTGATAGGTTTGTGGTTACGGGCTCTGTAAAAAAAAAAATTCCTGGTTGCGAACCACCTCGTGAACACCCTCAGTGTGAGTGCAGATGCTCTGAGTCCTTCCGTAGAGGTCCTGAGTGAGATTTTACCCCAAATTGACTGATGTGATCTTCTCCAAATTATGGTACCTGTACATGGATCTCTTCACCATTCTTCTAAATTAGAAGTGTCTTCAGTTTTGTGCCATACACTTCGCCCTCATTTCCCCCCAAAAATGGTTTCTTGGAGATTACCTCCAGTTTTGATAGTTCTTGGGGCTGCTTTACTCTTTCCCAATGATCCTGCTTCTGTCTAAAGCCCTGCAGAGAGTGACGGATGATTGATCATAGCTGATACATGATTACTCCAGACTGGGGGAGGAGTGATTGGTATGCTGAGGTCAGTATTCATTCCCCTTTTCCTCTTCTGTTCAGGGTGGTTATTTGCAAAAGACATTCTGTGTATCTAGAGAACTGGTGAACATCATCTTCAATGGAGATGAATCCATTACAAAGTTCATTTATGCGGGCTCTGAGTAAGGTTGTTGAGCGTTGCAAGCCAGCAGTTTTGGATCCTTTCTGGTTTGAGATATTCTTATGTTCTACACGTCTCTCTCTCTTGCCCTACAGAGCTTGTTGGTCTCGTATTGTTAAAACCTTTTTAGCTGCCCTGTCGGCCTTTATGTGCCTTCCTGACCAGCCTTCTTTAGGTCGAGCCTAGACAGCGTGCATGCGCTGTCTCCCGATATGGTGTTATCTACTTCTATGGGCTTTCACCACGCCTATCACTTTCATTTGTTCCTTGAACTGCCTCTCAAAATTCCTTTGGTTTGTTAGGTAAATGCTTTACATTTCTCCCGCCTTGAGGCTGTTTTGTTACCGCCTTAGAGACTGACCCTGTTACATGGGTTATTGCACGATCGATCATATACTTTAGTGACTGCGCACTATATTTTTTCTTTTACCTCTCTGCTTTGTATTCCGTGGCGGTATGTTGTTCCTTCCTCCTACTTGTTTCTGGGCATCTCGCTGCTTCTTTGCAGTGTCTGCACCCAACAAAGGCTGCAAACTGTGGTAGGGTTCTTTTTTTTTTTTTTTTGCAGGTTTATAAAGCGCAAACCTGACCCAAAGATTGGAGCACTTTACATGAGCACCAGTTACATTACACAAGGACATATTCATTTTTGATAGGCACATGGAGATTAAGGGGGTTATTACAACATGGGCGGTAAATGCTGCTTACTGCCGTGCAGAAGACCGCCAACACACCGCCGCGGAATTCCGCCACAGCTATTACGACCCACATCCCGGAATCCGCCAAACTCCAGACACCCACACAAGTCCGCCACACCCACCCAGCGGGCCCATACCTCTGTCCCCAGGACACGTCAAGCAGCAGTGTGTCCACCACTACAGGGAACCCAGGCTAACCCACCACCCCAACAACACCAGGGACCTGAGGGCAGTGGCAGTGGGCACACGGTTCAGGCTACAGAGGCACAGGAACACAGGGGAACTGGGAGGGCTGCTGTGCGACAGGGGGAGGACAGGCCCAGGGAACCCACTCTCCACGAGGCCCTCTGCAACATCATGGGAGCACACCACCATTCCCAGGAGACAATGGCAACGGTACTGGCCAAGTTTCAGGAGACCCAGCGGCTGCAGGAGGAACAGTATTTGGGGTTCAGGGAGGAACTCAAATCCATCAATACCACCCTGGGCACCATTGTAGGGGTGCTGAAGAAACTCATCAACACCAGGAGGGAAACTGTGGCACAACAAGGGGCCCCTGACACTAGCCTGGACGATGAACTGCCCACCACCTCCTCCAGCGCTAGTGGACAGGAGGCACCGCCACAGGACCATGCCACCAGCACCCCACCCCCTGCAGATGGAGAACCACCCTGCAAGTGGTCCCTGAGATCCAGGACAAAGTCAGAGAGCAATGCAAAGACCCCTGCCAAAAGATGAGACCACCCTGATTGTCATCCTTCTGTTCCACTTTGTCACCCTGTCCATCCTTAAACTGCCCCAGCTCCACTTCCTATGCCCCTTTGGACAATGCACCAGTGAGACTAATAGACTGGACTCTGCCATGGACATTCCTCCACCATCACCCCTGACCGTTTTAGTTTAGTTTTAGTTTAGTTTTTAGAATTTATAGAGCGCATAGCGACCCAAGGTCATCCCAGCGCTGAAGCAACGAAAAACACGAATAGGTAGGGGGATCAATGTTAATTACGGAATAGAATAGTTTTGAGCTTTTTCCTGAAGAGTCGCTCCGAGGATTCATAGCGGAGCTCCAAGGGAAGGGCGTTCCAAAGATGGGCAGCCTTGCTGGAGAAGGAGTTATTGCCCTAAGCTCTCTTAGACCGAGAAATGTGTGCATACCTGAGAGAGGAGGAACGTAAGTTCCTAGGTGGAATATGCAGAAAAATTCGTTTTCTCAGAGAGATGGGACCCTTACCATGTAGGGCCCTGTGGACAATGCAGAGAGATTTAAAATGGATCCGTTCTTTGATAGGGAGCCAGTGGAGAGTAGAAATAGCCGATTTGGCGGATGAGTATTTTGAGGAGTGAGTAAGAAGCCTAGCAGCTGCATTTTGCACTCTCTGCAGCTTCTTTATAACATAAAGCGGTGAACTGAGGAACAAGGAGTTTCCATAGTCTAGCCGAGAAAGGATTAAGGCTTGAATGAGGATTCTTCTAGCCGTAGGAGGGAGAAGGGTGAGAATCTTCCTAAACATGCGTAGAAGACCAAAACAAGTAGAGGAGACTTTATTAGCTTGGGAATCCATAGTAAGCCGAGGGTCAAGCAACACACCCAGAGTTTTAACTTGAGGTTTAGGAGGAGGGAGATTGCTGAAGGCGTCTGAAAGCGATGGGAGAGGAGGAGCAGGGGAACCATTGCCCAGGACCAAAACTTCTGACTTCCCATCGTTGAATTTGAGTTTGGACTCAGTCATCCAGTTGCCGATGTCACTCATACAGCGGGAGAGGTTATCCACAGATGAGTCTCCAGAGCTGGAGAGGGACACCACCAACTGTGTGTCGACTGCATAGGTGACAAGTGACAGATTATGAGAGGCGATCACTTTGGCTAATGGTGACAGATAAACATTGAAAAGAGTGGGGCTAAGGGACGAGCCCTGGGGGACTCCACATGAAGAAGGGAAGAGGCCAGAGAAGAAGGTACGGTCCAGAACTTGGAAGGATCTACCTTTGAGGAAGGAGGAAAACCAGGAAAGGGCAGAGCCTCCTACTCCTATTTCTGATAGTCTCCAGCAGAGAAGATCGTGATCGACTGTGTCGAAAGCTGCACTTAGATCAAGCAGGATAATGGCTACATGAGTCCCTAGATCTAAGAGCTGGCGAGCCAACTCGGTTACAGTGAGAAGAGCTGATTCGGTGCTGTGCAGGGCTCTGAAGCCCATTTGGGTGGGATGGAGGAGCTCATGGTTTTCAAGATAGCTAGTTAGTTCAGAATTGACGTGTTTCTCAAGAATCTTGGCGGAGATAGTGAGGAGGGCAATAGGTCTGAAGTTTTCTAGTAAAGTGGGGTCAAGTCTAGGTTTCTTCAGAAAGGGCTTAATAACAGCGTGTTTAAAAGACTGAGTAAAAGAGCCAGAGGATAGAGAGTTGTTAAGAATTTTTGTGAGCAGAGGAACAATGGTGTCTGAAACCCGCAAGAGAGCAGAGGGAGGAGCAGGGTCCAAAGGAGAGCCAGATTTGATTTTGGACAAAAGGTTGTTAGTCACCACGTCGGTGAGAGGGGGGAAGGTGGTTAAAGAGACTCCTTCCAAGCGGGAATCTATGTCCTTACAAATAGGAAGCAGATTCGTAGAAGCGGGGAACCCAGAGTATATACTGACGACCTTTTCTAGAAAAAATTATGCCAGAAGATTACTGTGGGTGACGGAGGCCTCCGTCATAGGGGCAGATACGGGGGGTGTAGTCAGTTCTTTAAAAATTTTAAAAATTTATTTCTGGGGACATGAAGAGCTTTCTATTTTCTCACCATAATAGGTGGACTGGGCAATTTTAATATTATGATGATATATTCTAATCGATTGTCTGTAAATCTCTCTATTGGGGAGACTGTAGTTTTTTCGCCACAGCCTCTCCAATTTTTTACAGTTCTTTTTAAGTTCAAGAAGGTGAGGAGAGAACCAGGGTTTAGATTTTTGGGATGATGGGATTACTCTGGTTTTGACGGGTAGAATGGCATCCAAAGAGGATGAAATCCATTTATCAAATGAATCTGCAGTTTCTGGGACAAAAGGATGGTAGGTTTACAACCTTTACAACCCCCTCCACTATTTAGCACTTGAATAAACACCCTTGAATCACAAAACTATCTGGAGTCAGTCTGTGCTTTTGAAAATGTGTATTTGCAATAACTGTGGAAAACTGCTATATCCATTGTATTGTCAACATACCTATGTCACACAGCTCTAGTCCATGAGGAAACAAAGCAGATGTCACACATTGGGACCCACATCTGTGAAACTGAAAGGGAAAGTGACAACTCAGGGTCCATACACTGGGTGAAAGTGACAGATAGAAGAGAGGTAGAACAAGGGTCTCAGATGTAGCAGGCAGTGATGTCTTCTTACCTGTGTCTCACTGGGAGTATTGATGAATCACCGTGGCTCTCATCGGAAGTAATGGTGGCTCTCATCGGAAGTACTGCGTGGCGCGGTGAGGCGAACGCTGCTGCCGCCACCGCAGCACGAACGCTGCTGCTTTTGGGAGGGGGTCGAGGGCCCGTGGGGGGCAACTTTTCACCGGGATACTCTTGCTGGGTAACTCGAGGCACGGAGCCTGGAGCCTGGAGCTGGTTTGAGTGGCTCCTTCCAGACGGCGGCTCTTCACAAAGTCCGCGGTTCCTCACCGGCGCGCTCCCCCAGCGCGAGACCTTCTCTCTGCTGCTTCACACGCCTGGCCCGCCTGGTCGACCCCAGGGGCCCGGAGGCAGCCCGGAGACAGCTGAAGGACGACCCCGGGAGGGATAAGGAGCAGCCGAAGGGCGAGGGAGAGGCAGAGGCTCCTCAGGACCCAGAGTCAGGCGCAGAAAACTCGGGGTGGCGATCCGCCCTCTGACATCCTGTTGTCTCCCAGACTGAGACCATTGGAGACCATTGGAGGAGAGCCGAGAGCGCCCCCAAAGAGACTGCTGACCGCAGACCCGCAGTGTGCAGTGTGCAGGGGCAGTCGGTGTTCTGCGCCCTCTACCGGTCCTCAAGGGCGCCATATTAGACCCCATCGCACACACTCCTCGCACTCCTCCACTTTGAGGGACCCGAGGAGTCAGCGACCCCCTCACCACAGACTGACCCAGGGCGCCAGAGTCTGATACGGCCACAGGGGACCAGAGAGAGCCCCCGGAGACTGACCCCGGCCACAGGGGCATTAGAGACTGACCCCGGCCACCAGAGACTGACCTCGGGTACCTGAGAGAGTCCACAGAGACCACAGAGACCGCAGAGTCTGACCCCGGGTACCAGAGAGAGAGATCGGGTACCAGAATCTGACCCCGAGCACCTGAGACAGGACCCTCATCAGAGTCTGACCCCGGGTACCACTCCCCGGGCACAAGAGGCAGACCCCAGGCACCAGAAACAACCGGCCGTGCACCCCTGCAGGACACAGGGCCGCCGGTTCGGACTGCCGTCACCGCTGTAGGCTCCCTGCTAATTCACGCCGGGAGGACTACAATACCCAGAATCCTCTGGGTTTCCTGAGCGCCAAGTGCTGTTACGCCCCCCCCGGATCTTAAATTGCAACAAGGTACACCGCACTGCCGTGGCCGGGTGGCGCCGGGCAAGGGGTGGGCCCTCTGTGGCCTGAAGAGACTGGACTGGGCACGGGACTCTGCCTAAATTGCAAATTAGTTGTATTACATCCTGATTACGCGGTTTTGTGTTTTGTGTTGCTGAAATTATAGCTGGTGGTACTTACCGCAACCAACCTATGATGGCTAACTGTAATAACTCTGCTAAAAATCTAGGGGCTACTACGCTTGATAACTACCTGGTTAAGGTGGTTAAAAAGATTAATAGTGATCGCAGAGTCTCCCTAGGGAAAGGAGGTTCCCCCGTTCAGACACACCCTAGTTCCTCCCCTCATACAGTGTCTACCCTTGAGGATCTGGTCACCAACACTGATAAGGATATGATATTAACTGAGGCACAGATATATTCTAATCCCTCAGACTCAATGGGTTTAATTGGCGAGAGCCCACTCAGCCCCGTGGTTATGGCAGAGACTCCCCACCCAACCAGCAAGAACAGTTAGGGCTTGTAGAAAGTCGTTGGGCAATAGAGGAGTGGGGAAGGTCAGCAATTCTCGAAAGCCCCTCGAAGCAAAAATTCATACTATTAAAACAAAGGGAGTAGACGGGGGATCTGATAAGCCAGTGGTTTGCTGTCATAATAGGCAGTATATAGAAAATATGCTGACAACCGTAGAGGATAAGTTAGCGACAAAAATGGCTGAAATGTTTAGCACATTATTGTTGAAAATTGAAGTACTCACCCAAGAGGTTCATAGTCTAAGGGTACAAGTAACTTCGACACCAGCAGATGTTCTAACGGTACCTCTAGATTTACCATCTGGAAACTGTGTTGAGCAGGCAATACTCGCGGGTAGAACCCCATGTAACGAAACAAGTTTGGAGGCGGAGCCCACTATACCTAGGGAAGTGATCCGAGGGTCCCTAGAGGGTAGGTCTCAACCAACTCGAGTCCATAAGGAAGCAAGAGAGTACAACAATAATTATAATGTTAGGATTGATCTCCCACCGGAGGCCGCTCCATTTGTATGTATACTGTCAGGAGTCCCAGAACTTAGTTCAGGTAAAAAAGAAGGTTACAATGACTTAAAAAATAAAGTAGCCTTCTGGCTTACTAAGAATAGACCCCTCCTCCCTTCCATTGATGTTAAAATCTTAAATGTGAGAAGGGTGGGTTGGCTTGGCCACATGACTAAAGATATTCCAGGTGATCTGGTAATAGTTAATTTCAGGAGTACAAATGTGGTCCCATTTTTGAGAGGCTGGTGCCCACAACTTGCAGATGGACCAATTGTCACGTGGGAACTCCCTGATTTTTATCCTACGGTGTATCCCGAGGTGAAGGTGCCATCCCAGATTAACAAAAATGTAATTAACCCTCCCAGGGGTTGGTTCGCACCAGAAAGCATTGAACCCTTGATTACTGCCGGGAAATATGGGCCGTTATCCTGCCTAGATGAGAATGATTGACTCACTGGTAGAGAAGAAATAGATAATTTAACTTTATTGAAATCCCCCCACATAGAAGATATAAGTTGGAAGGCTATTGCCACAGATCAAAGTAATAACCCTGACATTATCCCCGTTGGTACATTGTCTGCATTACCCAATTTTAGTACGGACTCACCCTCTGCTTTTGCTGAGCCTGTTGATATGGTATCAAGGTATATATCCTGGAATATAGCCGGTCTGGAGTCCAGCCAGTGTATTCCTGATTGGAGGGACTTCATAGATCAGGGCGATATAATTGCATTCCAGGAAACATGGGCTATCACACCGATATTTCGGGTGGGGTATCTGAACTTTAGCAAGCCAGCAATTAGAGGCCAGAAAGGGCGTCCTGTTGGAGGTCTTACAATTTGGGTCCGCCAAAGTGCGGGTGTAAGAGTTGAAGAAGTGACAACTGATAGTCCAGACATAATTGCCTTAAAGATAAAGTCCAACCAAGGTTTAAGCATCCTGTTGGTTAATATTTATGTCAGGGGCCTCCAGGGAGGAAGGGTTTCTCCGACCCTCCTCCTGTTGGATGACATTTTATCTGGATCAACGACCGATGGCCACAAGATTGTGATGGGGGATTTTAATACTTGTTTTGAGCCTTTGGGTATTGAGGATGGCCCGCTCACTGAGGATGAGGATCTATCCTGGGGTATTCCCCAACTCGAGTTACCCTCGATTGCTAAGTGGTCGAGCTCAGCCACCTATATCAAGGGGCTATGCCTGGATATGGGTCTGAGAGCTGTTAATGGAAGGGTCAAGTCTGATAGGAAGGGTAGGCATACGTTCAACAACGGCCGACACAGTAGTCGTATCGCCTATATTTTGGTCGATGTGAGGCAGTGGTTTGCAGTTGTTGATATGCTAGTTACGGAACGCCCAGAGAGCGATCATGACCCGCTGGTTTTGACCCTAAGGGATTCCAGCTTTCAGAGGTCTGTGGGCAGTGGTCCTAATATAACAGGAAAAGAGGTCATTGTGAGCAATGATATGCGCAGGGTACGCTGGTCCAAAATAGCTGTGGACGCTGGGGCCCGTAGGGCGATAAGAACCTTAGTGTCTAGTTCTGTGGAGCTTTTAAACAATTGTGGCTCACAGGACGAGATTAACAGCGAACTTATACGTACCCATTCTGACCTGTTTCAGGAACTTAAAAAGTTGTTCATCAAATTTATCCCTAAACAACCTAGGACCAAGAAATACTCATCCACTACCTGGTTTGATAAAGAGTGTAGTAAGACAAAAAGAGTTCTCTTTGAGGCCATTAAAAACAAAAATCATAGCCAGATTAGACCTTGTAGAAAACTCTATAATGAGGCAAAACGCAAAGCAAAACAAAAGTGGGACGAGGAACGCTGGCTTATGCTGTCAGAAGCCTGTGGTAAACGCAATATGCAACAGTTTTGGTACCTCATAAAATGGGGTATCTCGCAGGACGCCCACTATAGCCCAGCATCTGTCTCTAATCACCAGTGGGTAAAAAATTTTGAGGATCAGTTTAAGTGTCATACAGTAGAAGAGACTATACCCCACTGTCTTGAGCCCGCCGAGCCGTTAATATTCTCAGTTACTGAAGTCATCAATTGCCTGCACAACATTCCCAAAGGGAGGGCCCCTGGCCCTGATGGTATTCCAGCTGACATTTTTTTGGAAGACCAGGACCTGTGGGTACCTTATATACTCCACCTGGTGAATGCAGTTGCAGCAGGCGCTAAAATTCCTGACTCATGGTACGGGGCAGAAATCCTGCCTATATACAAGAAAGGCGATCGCTCAGTACCCTCAAATTATCGGCCTATCAGCCTTATTGATGCGATCCAAAAAATTATAGCGCGCCTCATTTTAGGGAGGATACAGGAATGGATAATAGACTCAGATATTTTGACTCCGTTGCAGGCGGGTTTTAGACCTCACGTAAGCACCCTTGATCAAGCTTTTCGTTTTGCCCTATTATATTGGAATACAGTTTTTTTGGGTAAGGGCAAGTTGTATGCAGCTTTTGTGGACCTAAGATCTGCATTCGACTTGGTCCCTAGGACTAAATTATGGGATTGCTTACTGGAACAGGGAATGCCCAGGGCTCTAGTGCGACTCTTAATGAATCTTCATGCATACACTTATGCCCAAGTCCGCTGGGGTAAGCCTGGCGAGGTTACGGACAGGTTCCATGTTTTGAAAGGTGTTAGACAAGGATGTGTTCTGGCTCCCACTTTGTTTTCCCTGTTTATTAACGGAGTTACCAAATATTTTGCAACACATCCCACGGATGCTCCCCAGATAGCGGGAATGAAAGTACCATTGCTCATGTTCGCGGATGATACCTTGCTATTATCAAAGACAAGGCAAGGGCTCCAGCAGGCCCTACTCAGATTTGAGTTATTTTGTGACGAGCATGAGCTAGAAATAAATGTCTCTAAAACAAAATTTATGGTACTAAGAGGTAGAACACAAACTGTGGCAAGGGTCAAAATGGGTGGTGCTATTCTTGAGCAAACTAATGAATTTACATATCTGGGTGTGCATTTTAGTGATAATTTTAGTTGGAAACCCCAGATTGATATCCAAGCACTCAAACATGTTCAACTAGGCGGTGCCCTTCTTAAGGAACATAAAAGATCATTTACCCGCCCGATGTCCCCACTTATGGAAATCTATGGGTCAAAAATTCTTCCCTCAGTCTTGTATGGGGCAGAGCTTTGGGGTTATAGCAATCTGGACCGACTGACGTTGGCCCAAAACAGATTTACAAGAGGGGCGGTTGGTCTTCCGAGATCATCCCCACGTATCCCGCTCCTTTATGACCTTGGGCTCCAACCGGTGGAAGATCAAGCCAGATTTCGGCCCTTGGCCTTCTGGCGGAGGTTGTGGTCTACCCCAGAGCTGTTATTATATGCGAAAGCATGCCTCGAGGTAAGGGACACCCTAGGATCCGATAAGATTGGTTGGTTTAAGGGTGTTAGAACCACCCTTTGTGCCATGGGTCAAGGTGCCCTTTGGCTCAACCCAGACTCAGTTACTTTTCCTTCAAAAAAAGAGCTGAAACAACTATATTGGGAATGGGTGGTAGGCATAAGACACTCATCCCCTATAGGTAGTTCCCTTACAACAACATTTGTACACGTGAAAGATGCCTCTGCAATTGAAAAGTACTGGGATGTTATCACAAAACCTATGGACCGCAAATTATATCACCAAGTTAGAGTGGGCTCAATACCATTAAGGTGTTTAACCTCAACCTGGGGCACTGGAGGCCCAGATAAATGCCCATTGTGTACAGAAATGCGGGAAAATGTGAGCCATTTGTTTTTTGTCTGTCCATTATATGCTGCCCCAAGGAAGAAGTGGTTGGTACCCCTATGCAAAAGTCTGGGCACACAATCGGCTGAGACTGCTTGTAGGATCCTTAAAACTGATCTTTCCCCTACTATATCTATAGGGGTGGCCAAATTCCTGGGGTGGGCATGGATAATCCGTTCTGAATTACTAAAACAGCTACATGTTTTAGATAAGTAAACTATCTTGAATTTTAGAACTGAGTTTTTAAAGTAATGTACTCCCTTTTTTTTTTATGTGTCATAATATTTAACAAATGATGCATTAGATAGATTTAATACGTTCTTAGTAGCTTTTATGAAATATTGTATTTATTGTTCTAATCATTAGCACTGATAATTTTATAAGTATTAAGATGTGTAGCATGTCTTTTATGATGAAATATCGAATAAAGACTTCATTGAATTGAATTGAATTGAATCGAATCACCGTGTTTCTGTTGTCAATATCCTCTTCTTCTGCTTCCTTGTCTTCACTGTCCACAGGCTCCACAGCTGTCACAAGACCTCCATCTGGACCATCCTCCTGCAGAAAAGGCACCTGTCGTCACAAAGCCAAGTTGTGAAGCATACAGCAGGCCACGATGATCTGGCACACCTTCTCTATAACCCTCCTAGTTCGCCCATGGGCCTCATTGTAGCGTTCCTCTGCCCTTTTCCTGGGATTCCTCACTGGGGTCAGTAGCCATGACAGGTTGGGGTAACCAGAGTCACCGGCAAATGGTGAGGGAACTCTGTTAGACACACACTAACTCTTAGGGATATCCCCAGACCCAGACACCTAGTCACACTGTATAGGGTCCATGTCCTCACCTAATAGCTACACACAGTGCCTCTGGAGTTGCCCCATCACATAAGGGATGCTGCTATTCCTCAGAATGTAAGCGTCATGCACTGAGCCAGGAAACTTGGCATTCACATGGGAGATTTACTGGTCTGCCAAACACACCATCTGCACATTCATTGAATGGTAACTCTTCCGGTTTCTGTACACCTGTTCACTCCTGCGGGGGGTGACCAAGGCCACATGTGTCCCATCAATGGCACCACTGATGTTGGGGATATGTCCCAGGGCATAGAAGTCACCTTTCACTGTAGGCAAATCCTCCACCTGAGGGAAAACGATGTAGCTGCGCATGTGTTTCAGCAGGGCAGACAACACTCTGGACAACACGTTGGAGAACATAGGCTGGGACATCCCTGATGCTATGGCCACTGTCGTCTGAAAAGACCCACTTGCCAGGAAATGGAGTACTGACAGGACCTGCACTAGAGGGGGGATTCCTGTGGAATGGCGGTTAGCTGACATCAGGTCTGGCTCCAACTGGGCGCAAAGTTCCTGGATTGTGGCACAGTCCAGTCTGTAGGTGACAATTACATGTTGGTCTTCCATTGTTGACAGGTGCACCAGCGGTCTGTACATCGGAGGATTCCGCCATCTCCTCACCTGCCCCAGTGGACGTGCTCTATGGAGGAGAACAGCGAGCAGCAGAGAGCCAACACTGAGGTACGAAAACACAACTTTATTCCACAATTTTTTAAATCCGCTATGTGCCTGTCTTAGTGTGTATGTAAGGCCTAGATATGTGTGACGCATTTAAAATTAATGCCATGTGGCCCCCTGAAATGGCGGCTGCCTGACCTGTAAGGTGGGACAAGCGGATATGAGGTAACTGCGCTGGCGTTGTACACCGTGGTGGTAGGCGGTCGAAGACCGCGGCGCAATCCTGCATTGGTTAACATTGGACCCTAAGGGTCCCAGGAGCCAATGACGATGTACGCCGGTGGTGACGGTACGCACCGCCGCAGACGTGACCGCCATTTTCTCTCTGTTCACTCACTTGATATCTGATCTTCGACAGGAGAGGACCTACACCGCAAGTGCTGCTGTGTCCGCAGTCTGGAAGAGACAGTGGCTCATGTGTCTGGGGAAAGGTCCCCTGCCTTCAGCACGGAGGAGTTGGAGAAACTAGTGGATGGGGTCCTCCCCCAGTACACGCTACTCTACGGTCCTCCAGACAAACAGGTTAGTACACTGTGAGCATGCTGTATGGGCACTGCCTATGTGGAGTGGTGTGGATGTAAGATACGGGGGGGGAGAATGAGGCGTGCATGAAATGACGGTGAGTGTATGTGCGTAATGGCAAGGGTAGGAACATGGGCCAATGCCTGTGACGGTCCGGACGGTTATATCTTCTCCTTTTCCCCTGTACTATTCCTGTAGGTCAGCGCACTCCAGAAGAAGGATATTTGGTGTGCCATCGCCAAGAAAGTCCGGACCCTGAGGGTCCACCACAGACGGAGCACCCACTGCCGGAAAAGATGGGAGGACATTCGCCGCTGGAGCAAGAAGACAGCGGAGGTCCAGCTGGGGATGGCCTCCCAACGTGGTAGGGGTGCCTGTCGCACCATGACCCCCCTGATGTTCCGGATCCTGGCGGTGGCGTATCCGGAGTTGGATGGGCGCTTGAGGGGATCACAGCAGCCACAAGGGGGTGAGTACACTCTCATTCAGCTGATTCAGCGTGCATTGGAGGTGTCTGGGTGGGGGAGATGGGCTGTGGGTCCCCCTAGGCCAGGGTGTGTTTAGTAGGCAAGGTCCCTTCGTAAGGCAGGCCACGTGGCACTCCCCCCACGTGTGTTCAGAGGCAACTACACCTAGTCGAGCTCCTGTGACGTCCATGTGTGCAGCAATCGGGCATAGGCCTTGTAACCCATGTCCCTGTGATTAATTAGGGTACTCAAAGTGCACGGCGTAGTGCAGGGGGCTTCTGTGTCTGTAGTGTCCGCCGACTGTAGCGGTATTGCATGCACTGAACATGTCTTTCTTCTGTCTTCCCCCCCCTTTTTGTGGTCTCCCTGTTCTTGTGTGCATTAGCATCATCAGGCGGAGGAGCTGTGCCACCGGAGCAGGAAGGAGCTGCATCCCACATGGCCCTGGAGGGTGACACAACGGAGTCTGAAGCCACCAGTGGGACGGAGGGCGAGGGGAGCTCCACAGCGGGGACGGGAGCTGAGACCAGCGACAAGGACTCCTCCTCTGATGGGAGCTCCCTTGCGGTGGCGGGCCCCTCTGTGCCCCCCGCATCTACAGGTACAGCCGCCACCCCCCCTACCAGCACCACCCTCCCAGCAGCCCCTTAGCATGTGCCCCGTGGCCGCTCCCCCAGGAGGGTGGGCATCTCCTTCGCCCCAGGCACCTCAGCCCCTGCCCCTGTCAGCCCTGCTGCCCTCAGTGAGGAGGCCATTGACCTCCTCAGATCCCTCACTGTTGGGCAGTCTACCATTTTGAATGCCATCCAGGGTGTAGAGAGGCAGTTGCAACAGACCAATGCATACCTGGAGGGCATTCATTCTGGTCAGGCAGCCCAACAGCAAGCTTTTCAGACTCTGGCCTCAGCACTGATGGCAGCCATTGTCCCTGTGTCCAGCCTCCCCCCCTCCAACTTCCTCCACCCACCCCAATCCCCTGTACCTCAGCCTATCCCAAGCACACCATCAGACCAGCATGCACACACCTCAACACACAAGGGAAGCTCTGGCAAACATAAGCACCACACATCCCACAGGCACTCACACAAGCATCATACCCATGCACACATACCAACATCCACTGCCTCCACTGTGTCCCCCTCCTCCTCGTCTCCCTCCTCGCTCCCTGTCTCATCTCCACTCACACCTGCATGCACTACATCTTCAGCCACTACGTCCATCACCAGCACACCCATCACCACACCCCGCTCACGTGCACTCACCACCCCCACTACCATTCACACATCCCCTGTGTCCTCTCCCAGTGTGTCTGTGACCCACCTCCCAAGGTACACAAACGCAGCCTCACACCCACCCAACAGCCATCCACCTCACAACAGCCTCCAGCCCATGCACCTTCACCCAAAGTCAGCAAACGTACACCTCCTACAACCACTACCTCTTCCTCCACTCCCAAACCCCCTCCATCTACCCGTCCCAGTGTGTCCAAAAAACTTTTCCTGTCCAACCTTGACCTCTTCCCCTCACCTCCCCCACCCCTTCAGTCCCCCTGGGGCCCGCCTTTCCAGTTCTCAACCCAGCACCTCAGCCACCACATCACCGGGAACAGTGGTGCCAGCAGTAACCGGCTTCTGGAGTGCGCCAAGCATCAGGGCAGGCGGTGTGCCAAGGAGCCAGACCACGGACAGTCCCCCACCTCAAAAGCATAAAAAGTTGGCCACTGCCCGGCGGGAGAAAGGCTACACATCTGGCACCAAAGGCTCTCCCAGGAGTACAGTTGGGAGAGGGAAGACAGCTGCTTCACCATCCAAGGTGGGGAAGGGGCACAGAAAGAAAGGCAAGTCGCCGCAAACCTGCACAGCGGACAAGACCGCCACCAGCACCGCTTCACAGGACACCACCACCACCAGCACCGCTTCACAGGACACCGCCGCCACCAGCACCGCTGGCAAGGACACCGCCGCCACCAGCACCGCTGCCAAGGACACCGCCACCACCAGCACCGCCTCACAGGATACCGCCGCCACCAGCCCCGCTGCCAAGGACACCGCCGCCACCAGCACCGCTTCACAGGACACTGCTGCCACCAGCACCGCTGCCAAGGACACTGCCGCCACCAGCACCGCTTCACAGGACACCGCCGCCACCAGCACCGCAGGCCAATGAGCGCAGAAAGCTCAGACGCTACTGAGTCCGCCACGAGCAGGTTGTAGCACTCTGGGCACAAAGCCCCCTCCAGAACCAGTGGAGAAAGACATCCACTACCTCTGTCTTTGGCAGGATGAAGTACTCTGGGCACAAAGCCCCCTCCAGAACCAGTGGAGAAAGACATCCACTACCTCTGTCCTTGGCAGGATGAAGCACTCTGGGCACAAAACCCCCTCCAGAACCAGTGGAGAAAGACACCCACTACCTCTGTCCTTGGCAGGATGAAGCACTCTGGGCACAAAGCCCCCTCCAGAACCAGTGGAGACTGTTATCCACTTGAGAGACTGTGGCTTTGCACTCCCCAAAATAAAGCAGTGGGCAACCCACCCACTGAAAAGACTTGTGAGACTGTGGCTTTGCACTCCCCAGGATAAAACAGTGGGCAACCCACCCACTGAAAAGACTTATGAGACTGTGGCTTTGCACTCCCCAGGATAAAGCAGTGGTCAAACCACACACTGAAAAGACTTGTGAGACTGTGGCTTTGCACTCCCCAGGATAAAGCAGTGGGCAACCCACCCACTGAAAAGACTTCTGAGACAGTGGCTTTGTACTCCCCAGGATAAAGCAGTGGGCAACCCACCCACTGGAGAGACTTGTGAGACTGTGGCTTTGCACTCCCCAGGATACAGCAGTGGGCATGGAGCCCCCTCGTGGATCTGGCGTCGTGCACTCATCCGGCTGAGGTGCCCCCCCTTCCCTTCTCCCTGAGGTGCCTGTTGTATTTCTATCTGATGCCCCTGCAGTGTTCTCTCCGTTTTGATCGGGTATTGAGTGTGGGCCTCGCCCATGCATTTTGGGCCCAGTGGTCCATGGACTTTAATGGTGCAATACCTGGACTTGTATTCTTGGTGTATATATTTGTTTGTAGTGTATATATATTTTTGAGTACTGGATTTTAATAGATTACAAACGTTCAAATAATTTCCTTTTGTCTTTGCATTCTTCCGGTGGAGGAGGGGGTGGGGGGGGTGAAACTGTAATGTATCAATATGTATTAGTGTGTGTGTTGTAGTGGGTGAGGGTGGGGGTGTGGGTGGGGGTGTTTCGTGTGTGTGTCACTCTTTTTTCCTTCCCCCACCCCTGTGTCGTAGGTGCAGTACTCACCATGGTAGTCGCCGCTGGCATTTGTGCTCCTGGTAGAGGAGCAGGAAGACAAAGGCAGGAAGGATCTGGAATTCCAGTTCAATGGCGTCCTGGTTCCTCGTGGGGTGTGTAGAGGTGAGCGTTTTCCCTTCCAAGTCCTGTTTCCGCCGTGTTTTTGTTTGCGGTGAATCCGCCCCGGAAAAGGTGGCGGATTGGCCTGTTGTAATACTGTGGGCGGTACATTGTCTTCCGCCTGTCTGTTGGCGGTTACCGCCGCAATGTTTGTTTGTACCGCCGTGGCGGTCGGAGTGTTAAAGTGGCTGTCTATGTTGGCGGTTTCCGCCACGGTCGTGATTCCATTTTTTTTACCGCCGGCCTGTTGGCGGTTTTACTCTGTCTGTGATGCTTGTACTACATTAGGAGAGCATTTGTATAATGCATACTACCTCTGTGGGGCACTGAAGCTCTTACCAACACGACTAGTTTTATGTGTAACACTTCCAAACGCATTATTCACACTGTTACCAATTTGAGAATCATAGTAATTTAAATTTGCAGCCCCATTCCTTAATTCTTCCCAAGTTTAACAGTTGAAAAAATGCAAACTAGTGCCTTCTGAATAGAAAAACCACAAGGGAAAGCCTCAACGCAGCTCTCCCCGGCACAGTGGGAGAGCACAGTGGGAGAGCACAGTGGGAAAGCTGATACTACAATATTCACTGCACTTGGGGAAGTTCATCCCATAATGCTTTGCGGGGCATTCCTTTTACCACACATTTTTGTCCATAACTCGGCCTGTGGTGGGCAGGACAATAGGACCACTGCCTAAACGTTTAGCACGGTGTGTTCTTTCTGTCCAGTTCATCATCTGGGTCCCCACATTAGGTTGGGGGGGCGCAAAACCATAACATCTTTCACCATTCAATGTCTTTTTAAGCTCTCTAATGGCTGGAGCTTTTGTTTTATAGAGTGGAGTAGTTTGTGTTCCAAGGGCCTTGTTTGTAACAATATTCTAGCAGCTCTGCCCACTAGGGGGGCGAATATATCACAGCCATACAACAAGGCATACGTTATACCACGCAAACGCACTACACTGCGGTTCTGACAGACCCATCAATACACACATACGCAGGCACACAGTACAACCACACAAGGGCACACAACACTCCAAATAACATATGTCAACACAATCAATACACACAATATCAACACTAATGCATGTCCCAAATACTTACATGTCCAACACATAAAACACAGCCATCACTGAGGGACAAATGCAAAGCATACACCCACAAATTCTGGCGAGAAACAAGTGGTAGCACAACCACCACACACTCAAAACTCACTCACACACAAATGAAAGCTTGCAAGACCATAACAGCCATGTGGGAAGAAAGGCAGGACAAATATGTAACTTTGGAATCAACAACTGGTTGGCCCAGATGTATATAAATAAATAAATAAGTATATAAATACAGATCTATGTACAGAATTAAAAGCCCATAAGCTAGTCCAAATAACAATGTGCACAATGCACATCTGAGTGCCCCTATAGGACTCTTGACTGCTAAATTACCTACACTGGTAGGGTCATCAAGGAAACAGGCAGGCACCTCAGGGATGAGGGGGGGTCTTTGGGCTTCGGTTTGGGAGGGGGGATCTTTGGGCTTCGGTTTGGGATGGGGTCTTTGGGCTTGGGAGGGGGGCTTAGTGCGAGCTTAGGGGAGGGCTGGGTCGACCTTTTGACAGGGGGAGGGGCATGGATACTAGCAGGGGGCCAGGGCAGGACTTGGAAGTGGTAGGGCTGGACTTGGGGAGGGACACGGACCTTTTGGGGATCACACAGGGTGGGGGAGGAGTAGGGAAAAGGGACAACTCCGAGGGGAAACACTTCTTGGACACACGGGGACGGTCATGGTATAGGAAGTTCGCTCTGTATATACTATCTCAAAGTGAGAGATAGTGTACAGAGAGTCCAAGGGTTCCCCTTAGAGCTTGATGGTGGCAATATTATATAATACTAATTCTCTATTTTGTGGTAGTGTGGTCGAGCAGTAGGCTTATCAGAGGGTAGTGTTAAGCATTTGTTGTACACACACAGGCAATAAATGAGGAACACACACTCAAAGACTTAACTCCAGGCCAATAGGTTTTATATAGAAAAATATATTTTCTTAATTTATTTTAGAACCACGAGATTCAAGATTTGAGGTAAGTGCATAAAATGCAAGATACTTCACACAGGTAAGTATAGAACTTTGATTTAAAACAGTAGTACACACAGTTTTGGTTAAAATGGCAATAAGCTATTTTAAAAGTGGACACTGCAAAAATCAACAGTTACTGGGAGAGGTAAGTTTGGTTAGGTTTCTCAGATAAGTAAAGCACTTACACAGTCAGTCTCCTGGGCATAGGCAGCCCACCGTTGGGGGTTCAAGGCAACCCCAAAGCCACAGCACCAGCAACACAGGGCCGGTCAGGTGTAGAGGTCAAAGGAGGGCCCAAAACACATAGGTGCCTATGAAGAACAGGGATGCTCCGGTCCTAGCCTGCTTACAGGTAAGTACCTGCGTTCTCGGGGAGCAGACCAGGGGAGTTTTGTAGAGAACTGGGGGGGACACACTCAAGCCCACAAACCACAGCAGCACAGGGGCGGCCAGGTGCAGTAGGCAAAGTAGGCATTGGGTTTGCTATAGAAAGCAATGGAGGGACTGGGTGTCACTTAGGCGATGCAGGCAGGGCACAGGGGTCCTTCTCGGGCCAGCCACCGACTGGGCTAGGATGAGGGCCATCTGCTGGTCACTCCTGCACTGGTAGGTGGTTCCTCTCGGTCCTGGGGGCTCAAGGTGCAGTGCTTGGTCCAAGCGTCGGGTTCCTTGTTACCAGGCAGTCGCGGTCAGGGGGAGCCTCTGGATCCTCTCTGCAGGTGTTGCTGTGGGGGTGCAAGGAGGTCGACTCAGGGTGTCCACATCGTTGGAGTCACCTGGGAGTCCTCTCTGCAGTGTTGGTTTCACCAAACTCGAGCCAGGGGCGTCGGGTGCAGAGTGTGAATTCTCACACTTCCGGCTGGATGTGAGAATTCTTTACAAGTTTTTTCAAAGTTGCAAAGATGTTGCAGTTTCTGAACAGTGCCGCTGTTCTCTGGAGTTTCTTGGTCCTTTAGATGCAGGGCAGTCCTCTGAGTCCTCATAGGTCGCTAGACCCACTGGATGCGTTGCTGTGTAGGTTCTTTGAGTCTGGAGACAGGCCGGTAGGGCTGGGTCCAAGTCAGTTGGTGTCTCTGTCGTCTCTGCAGGGCTTTCAGGTCAGCAGTCCTTCTTCTTTCTTCAGGTTGCAGGAATCTGATTTCCTGGGTTCAGGGTCACCCCTAAGTACTTAATTTTAGGGGTGTGTTTAGGTCTGGGGGGCAGTAGCCAATGGCTACTGTCCTTGAGGTTGGTTACACCCTCTTTGTGCCTCCTATCAGAGGGGAGGGGGGCACATCCCTATTCCTATTGGGGGAATCCTACAAGCTCAAGATGGAGGATTTCTAAAGGCAGGGGTATCTCAGCTAAGGGCACCTTAGGGGCTGTCCTGACTGGTAGGTGACTCCTCCTTGTTTTTCTCATTATCTCCTCCGGCGTTGCCACCAAAAGTGGGGGCTGTGGCCGGAGGGGCGGACATGTCCAGTAGCTGGGATGCCCTGGGGTGCTGTAACAAAAGGCATGAGCCATTGAGGCTCACCGCCAGGTGTTACAGTTCCTGCACAGGGAGGTGAGAAGCACCTCCATCCAGTACAGGCTTTGTTCCTGGCCACAGAGTGACAAATGCACTCACCCCATGTGGCCAGAAACCTGTCTGGTTGTGGCAGGCTGGCAGAAACTGGTCAGCCTACCACTAGGATTCGGACTGGTATTCATGGGGCATCTCTAAGATGCCCTCTGGGTGTATTTTACAACAAATCCCATACTGGCCTCAGTGTGCATTTATTGTGTTGAGAAGTTTGATACCAAACTTCCCAGATTTCAGTGTAGCTATTATAGAACTGCGGAGTTCGTAATTGACAGACTCCCAGACCATATACTCTTTATGGCTACCCTGCACTTACAATGTCTAAGGTTTTGTTTCGACCCTGTAGCGGCATAGTGCTCATGCAACTATGCCCTCACCTGTGGTATAGTGCACCCTGCCTTAGGGCTGCAAGGCCTACTTGAGGGGTAACTTACCTATGCCACAGGCAGTGGGTTAAGGGCATGGCACTCTGAGGAGAGTACCATGTCGACTTAGTCATTTTGTCCCTACCAGCACACACAAGCTGTGAGGCAGTGTGCATGTGCTGAGTGAGGGGTCCCCAGGGTGGCATAATACATGCTGCAGCCCTTAGAGACCTTCCCTGTCCACAGGGCCCTTGGTGCCAGGGGTACCATTTACAAGGCACTTATCTGTGTGCCAGGGCTGTGCCAATTGTGGGAACAAAGGTACAGTTTAGGGAAAGAACATTGGTGCTGGTGTCTGGTTAGCAAGGTCCCAGCACACTTTCAATCATAACTGTGGCATCAACAAAAGGCAAAACATTAGGGGGTAACCATGCCAAGGGAGGCATTTCCCTACACATGGCAAAAGGGTTTCGGATTGGAGGGAGAGGGAGTGGTTGTACGAGGTGTTTTGGTGGATGTTTCGTGTGCATGTGTGTGCGAAGAATGCTTGTGTGTGCTGTGTGTCTGTTGGGTGGGTGAGTGTGGTCGTTTATGTGTCTTGGGAGGAGGTGGGGAGGAGGAGCTGTGAGATGCCTTGGTGGATGGGTGACTGTCTATTGGGGGTGGTGACTGAAGGTATGGTGGATATGCTGCATGTGGGTGTGTCTGTGGTTGCGGTGTCTGCGGATGTCGTGACTGGGGTGGATGTCAGCAGGTCTGCTACTGTGCTGACTGTGGGTAGGATTGGAGTTGTGACTGTATCTGTGAATGTCGTGGTGGTGTCTGCAGGTGTGTCCAGTGTAGTGTCTGTGAAGGTGAGGGTGGTGGGGGAGTCTGTGCAGGTAATGGGTGTTGGTGTGCCTGCAGGTGGGTGTTGTTTGTGTGCATGCCATGGTGGGTCTTGTGGTGCTTGTGTTTGTCAGCGGTACCCTTGGATGTTGAGGTGGGTGCATGCTTGTCTGTCTGTGTGCTTTGGCTGGGACGGGGAAGAGGGGTGTGAGTTTAGGAAGAGGAAGGTGGAGGGGGACGTAAGACAAAGGGTGACTGGCTGGCGTTTGTGCGGATGCCAGAGCCTGAAAGGACCTCTGTAGGCCAGCCAGTGCACCGTGAATGCCCTCCAGGAATGAATTGCTCTGTTGGGCTTGAGTTGGTAGTCCCTAGATGGCATTCACGATGGTTGACTGACCCACAGAGATTGACCTCAGGGGTCAATTGCCTCCTCACTGAGGGCAGCAGGGCTGACAGTGGCAGAGGTGCCTGTGGTGAAGGAGACAACCACACTCCTCGTTGAGCAGACACAGACAACTGGGTGGGGAGCTACAGGGAAGGTGGTGGTAGTAAGGGGGGTTGCGGACAAAGATGGTGCTGGGGTGGGCCCAGAAAGGCACTCCCCTCGCCGTCCAGGCCACTGGGTCCCTTGCTGTTGGTGGTTGCAGCACTCCGGGTCCAGTGATCAGCAGCATCCCATCTTGCCTGTGCCCCATCTCCTTCACCTGCCGATGCTGATGCACACAAATAGAGAGAGAGGGAGGGTGGGAGAGACAGTGAGGGAGAGAGAGGGTTAACATATTCCTCACATATACACATGTTAACATGCAAAACAGTAGGAAAACATCTCCTGGCTAGGCTCTGTTGGCAATACACATTTCCTACATCATGTCACAACATGTTACTACTATCCACCCCCTTATGTCATCCATCACACCCACATCAACATCCAAATAAGTTAGCTCAACTGGAATAATACAAATGATCACCAGTAAAGCCATGTCAGCATGCTCATCATGGCCTGCCTGAAGATGAAATATCTAGCATAATCCTGATCATACCTCTCCATACTCCTATCACCCATAGGAAGAGCAGATGACTGATCACAACACATCAAGCATGTAAGGAAACTACACCTGACCAGTCCGTGCCTATTAGTAATGTCCCTTAATAGTGAAGACTACTCTAGTCACAGACCACACAGCACCTGCCAATCATATCACATGGCTACCCAAACCCTCTGTACACATATGCCAATATGGATATATTAACTGATGTAGCCACAAGTGGCACTCCCATAAAGGTGACATCTGATGTGTAGAATACATGTCTGGAGAACAGGCATGTCATTACTGTTACACAGTCACAGAGGAATATCTGCATGCACTAAACACAGATACACCACATCACTTCATACATGCATGTACAGCTCCAATAGCCTACATAGCACACATGATATAGCTATAGTCAATCACTGAGTGCAGTGTCACAATAAATACACAACAGGCAGCCACAAAATACATCAGAGTACCTACCATTCCACCGGACATGCAGTTACAGTTGGGCGACTTGAGAATATGAGTAAAACAACATCACTCACACCATTCATGACATGATTACCTGTACCTAAGTCCAGACAACACACATTTCACGTGAAAATTACATATACCCATGATTCACACATGGACCTCCATGACTGCCATTGTACTGACAACATATCCCACTTCAACAAAAGGCTGTTTTAAAAATAGTTGTACAACTAAACCATTTCATCTTGTCATTCAAAACTTAATTCTGTCCAGGGTGTCCACATCAGCTAGGCCAAGGGTAGCAATGATTGTCCGACTTCATAAGATGTGCTCCCAAGTAACCATTGAGACATGGTGTAGGCAGCACCTAACCAATGTTGCACAGTAATTGGTAGGACATTGGCACACATAGCATTGACATAGCATATTTTCAAAGGCTAGCTCTGCCTAGGCACTTACCACCTGTAGAAGAAAGCCATTGGGTTAAAGGTGAAATGCGCACATGTCAACCTCATTGAAATGCATAATGAGTCCAAATATACCATATCAAACACCCACATTAGAATCTCCTTCTGTTGCTACCTTCATATACCCAATAGAATGAAGATGAAGAGAGAATGAGGGTACAACTACAAACCCATATGTATTGTCCTATCCAGGCCATATCTGTGGTGTAAATGAGATGGCTGCCTTACATGGAGTCCATACATGTACCAGTACCAGGCATTAATAGTCCCTGTACCAAAAATAGTGAGCCTCCCAGTAGCAGATTCAGGTGATCAATACAGATGAGAGTGGACAAACACCTTAGAGCTACTAAGGCTCATATCCTGATGGATGCACAAGGGTATATTCAAAGGGTAGGGTAATACACCAGCTCACATCCATAGAAATGGCAGGATGGTGTCACACATGTGGCATTGTCATTTGAGCATCTCCACATGCAGTGATAGAGATGACTTGATACAGGTAATCTAAACGTACACATAGCAAACCATTATGCCCATCTACACCTAATACTCAGCGAAGGTGGGAACTACTGATTTTCACTAGTCTACATACATGTAACACCTACCCCATTGTCACAGAAGCTACAGTGAGACAGTAAACACCATACAGTACAACCAGAGCCAAGTACCAGGATACAGTCAGTACTTACCCCCTTGTGGCTGCTATGCTGCCCTCAAACGCCCATCCACCTCAGGGTAGGCCACCACCAAAATGCGGGCCATTAGTGAGGTCATGGTCCGATGGGCACCCCTCCCTCGTTGGGAGGACATCCCCAGCTGGGCCTCCGTGATCTTCCGGGCCCAGCGTCTCAGGTCCTCCCACCACTTACAACAGTGGGTGCTCTGCCGGCTGTGGACCTCCAGGGTCCGCATTTACTTGGTGATGGCACGCCAGATCCCCTTCTTCTGATGGACCTTCACCTGCATGAATGACAGAGACAAAAGGAGAAAGTCATGTATAAGTGCACCATGCCAAGAGGAGTGGTCACTACACATCTGTCATAGCAAGTGACCACACATACCCATCCTCTCTGCTCACTCGCCTTCACTATGTGCCATTTGCGTGCATCTACTCCCTGAACAATACACATGCCCGTTTCAACGTCACACGCAACCCCTATCACACATGGCTGGGACATTGGGCCCACCTTCTCCTCTGGGGCCCCATATAGCTGTTCATACAGGGGTAGGACCTCCTCCACCAGCTTATCCAGCTCTTCCTGGGTGAAGGCAGGGGCCCTGTCACCTGCAGGACGTGGCATGATGGCTTCCAGTGGCAGTACACAGCAGCTCATGTCGTGGAGGTCTTGCTAGCATCAGTGGCAGGAGTCAAGTGAGCAAGGCTGCAGAAAATGGCGGTCACGGCCGCTGTGTACAGGACCATAATCACCAATGGCCCCTGTCTGCCAATGGCAGCAATGTGAACCAATGACAAATTGCACGGCAGTTGCGACCGCCTTCTGCCATGACGACTTCCGCCGGCAGACTTAGGTCACTTCCAACTGTCCTCTACAGTAGGTCAGGCACCTGCCATTTTGTGCACATGTAATCTATGGATGTGCTTAATGAAGTGCGTCAGACACTTAGGCCCATATTTATACTTTTTGACGCAAAACTGCGCCAACGCAGTTTTACGTCAAAAAAATTTGCGCCGGCTAACGCCATTCTGAAGCACCATGCGGGCGCCGTATTTATTCAATGACGTTAGCCGGCGTTAGCCGCCGGCGCTGTCTGGTGTGCGTTAAAAAAAACGACGTACACCAGGCAGCGCCGGCGTAGGGGGAAAATGGCGTATGGGCGTCTACAAATGGTGCAAGTCAGGCTGAGGCAAAAAAATCGCCACAGCCCGATTTGCGCCATTTTTTTTCGACGCCTATCCCCCATTGAAATGACTCCTGTCTTAGCAAAGACAGGAGTCATGCCCCCTTGCCCAATGGCCATGCCCAGGGGACTTCTGTCCCCTGGGCATGGTCATTGGGCATAGTGGCATGTAGGGGGGCACAAATCAGGCCCCCCTATGCCACAAATTTTTTTTTTTTTAAATACTTACCTGGACTTACCTTAATGTCCCTGGGGTGGGTCCCTCCATCCTTGGGTGTCCTCCTGGGGTGGGCAAGGGTGGCAGGGGGTGTCCCTGGGGGCAGGGGAGGGCACCTCTGGGCTCATTCTGAGCCCACAGGTCCCTTAACGCCTGCCCTGACCCAGGCGCTAAATTCCGGCGCAAATGCGGGTTTTTTAGACCCGCCCACTCCCGGGCGTCATTTTTGCCCGGGAGTATAAATCCGAAGCATATGCATCGGAGTCATTTTTTAAGACGGGAACGCCTACCTTGCATATCATTAACGCAAGGAAGGTGTTCACGCACAAAAATGACGCTAACTCCATGAACTTTGGCACTAGACGCGTCTAACGCCAAAGTATAAATATGGAGTTAGTTTTGCGTCGAATTTGCGTCGAAACAAATGACGCAAATTCGGCGCAAACGGAGTATAAATATGCCCCTTACTCTCCCAAATATCAGTGTAAACCAATGTTGTGCCATCATGGTATTGCAACATAATGTGACAATATTGACACAATGACGTGTTGAGGCTGTATATATGTTGATAGCTCTGTTGAGCTACACTGAGCTACGTAGGAGACATCTATACATAGGTTGATTCCATGAAATAGGTGTGATCAGTGCTGGACTGCTAAGTCACCTACACATGTTCAATTACGTATGTTACATATGTCCTATCTCAGAGGATGAGCCAATACCCAGATATGCTAGGATATGGGCGATACTGGCATTTGGGGCGGCCAAATGAAACAGTGGAGACACTGGGGTCACCCAGGCCCGCCAACAGTACAGCAGTGGGAGTCAGACCTAGACGGCTGTCAAGGGGCGGAGAGGGTGGTGTATCAGTGCTGGAGTTGTCCAAAGAAAGAAATGGGAGAAAATATGGGGACCCTGGATCTCAGCCAGGGGGCACATGAGGCCGCAAATATCGCACCCGTATTCACTAGGTGAAGCGGGGGATAACTAATGAGTATAAGATATGCAGTAAAGCAATAGTGCTTGGGCCGTAAAAGCACCAAAATTTGTAAAATTTGGATAGGCATGGCAAATGAAACTGATGTAACCAATAGCTGCTATTCTGAGCTGATCTGTCATGGTTATTTATGGACACTGTACCCTGAGCTGAGTTAAATAAAAATAAGTTTTAAAAAAACCCACATATGTCCTATCTGACTTACATGTTAGCCAATGTGCAGCAAAAAGGGTGTAACGTGCATATCCATGGTCTGTATTATATATGTCAGCAGTGCTAAGCATCCCCTACAGATGTTAGGTGTGATCTAATTACATACTCTCCTCTCAACATGGATATTCTGCCATGAGGAGTGTGAGGCAACCACCAGTGTACCATCCATTAGTAGACCTGGCAACCATGGAGGACGGGCATGCCATCCAGACATATTGTCTGAATCGTCAGACCATCATGGATCGATGTAGACAGTTGGAGCCAGATCTGATGCCAGCCAATCGCAATCCCTATTGCATACCTCCCATTGTACAAGTATTGTCAGTGCTACACTACCTGGCCACAGGCTCATTTCAGAATACTGTCGCCTTAACAGCCGGGATGTCTCAACCCATGTTCAGTCTGGTATTGAAGGATGTACTGTGTGCCTTGTTTAAACACCTGGACAGCTACATCAGGTTCCCCCAAAGAGCAAATTTGGCCTATGTGAAGACAGACGTTTATGAAATGGGACACATTCCTCATGTGGTAGGGGCCATTGATGGCACACATGTAGCCTTGGTCCCTTCCAGGTCCAATGAACAGGTGTACAGGAACAGGAAGAACTACCACTCTATCAACATGCAGGTGGTGTGTCTGGCAGACCAACACATCTCACTAGTGACAGCCAAGTTTCCTGGATCAGTGCACAACTCCTACATATTGCAGAACAGCAATGTCCCACATATGATGGCATGACTACACACAGCTGGCTGCTTGGTAAGTATGCAATTTTGTGTGTTTCAATTTTATGTCACCTGTCATCACATTCTGGCCAGTTACTGAATCTCTTCTTTCAATTGTCCTACCATTGTGTTCACATGTGACTCTGGCTATCCAAACCTTCCTTGGCTGTTGACACCAGTGGGGTACCCAGCCATGCCAGGGGAACTCTGTTTCAATGAGTCCCACAGGAGGATAAGGCATGTGATCGAGCAAACTTTTGGCCTCCTGAAGGCAAGATTCAGGTCCCTGGACCTATCTAGAAGTGCCCTCCTCTACTCGCCCCACAAAGTTGCCAAATCATCGTGGCCTGCTGCATGCTCCACAATCTAGCCCTGAGACACCAGATACCATTGCTAGCTGATGAGGGTGAGGCAGCTGGACCAGTGGCTGGAAGTGCTGATCAGGCAACTGATAAAGAGCCAGAGGAAGAAGGAGCAGCTGACTCTGGGATAGCGCTCATCAATAAGTATTTCCAGTGATATAGAGGTATGTTGAGTGGGGCTTTTAAAGTCTTGAATGTGCACATTCAGAAGTGGATTGCTGACATTACACTTCCTGACTTGAATCATCAGTGGGGGTGTAATGAGGTTCAATGCCTATGTGTGAGTTGTCGAAGCAGACAGATAGAATTTTAGGGGTACAGTAATAGTGGTTCAGCTCTAACGTGTTATTACAACACATTCCAACGTACACTTCTCTATTGGACTGGCCAGTATTGAGTTATGTTTCCTGCATTCTCCTATTCTCATTACCTTTCACCCACTGATAGTGGAATTCATTCTGTGCTTCTGATACCTGTGGATAGAGGTATTAATTGTCAATAGCCAATTGTAAGTGAAAACAGACATGAGAAGTGTATAGGGTAGATAGCTGGTGAAATTGATTTTGTGAAGTGAATGTGACAGGTAATGTATAGGTTCAATCTGGGTGCCCCTGCTTTGGAGGTATTCCACAATGGGCACAACATCTGTGAGCTGCATATTTGTTTTGTGTGGCACCATGCCTTCCATCCTGATGGCATCTCTGTCATGCTCTAATTGCAGATCTGCATGCGAACAATGCCCTGGTGTTGCTCTGGATTTCATAATCACTCTTTGACATCAGTCCAATGACATCACTGTTGTCATGTGTGTACTGCTGAGGGAGCCTCCGTCTGATGGCCATTACACTGCCAGTTCGAATCAGGGGGGCATTACCAGACCACAGTTGGGAAGCAAGACATCTGTTGTATCAATAAAGACACATACAGTAGCTGTGTCCAAATGTGATTTGGTGTGCATTTGGAATTTTTTACAGTCAAAAGAAATGTGAATAATATAACAAAAGGTGATGAGTGGTGACATGGTAGATGGATTACTCAAGAGTAGCTGCTACAACGGTTGGTTACACAGGTCCTATGTCCTTGTACCATGGGAAATGGAGTTCTGTCTCAGAATAGTCATTAGGGTGTCTCTGTAGCACACAAGGGTGACAAATCAGGAGAGGTTCACTTCCTGGCAGTGGGTTTTGCCTTGGCATCTGCTCCAGCCCAGATGTCTGGGTGGACGTCCACATTTGCAGGGGGTTCTTCAGCTACAGAGGGAGGGGTGTCTGAGTCATCTGGTTCCCCTGGCAGGGCCTCCATTCCACTAGCTGCCGCTGATGTAGCTGGGGCAGATTTAACATTGCTAGTGGAAAGGGCCTGATGGTGGGTTGAGAAACCACGCAGGGTGGTGTTGGTGTCCCTTAGCAACCCTGCAATGGAGGCCATGGTGGCATTGTGTGCCTGCCACTGCTGCATGACCTCCTGGTGATCTCCTCCTGGTGGTATTCCCTCTGCTGCCTTTGATTTTCCCCCAGCATGGTGATTATGTGGCTCGTCCTGTCCTGGGAAGTTTGGGATGCTCCCAGGACTTGGAAGATGGATTCCTGGTCAGTGGAGGCCCTTGTGGACCCCATCCTGTGGCCCAAGGCATCCCTCCCATGCACCCTGCCCCCAGGTGCCTGTGCCCCTGGCACAGTGTGCCCACTCCCAGTGTTAGCAGGACCATCATTGTCTGGGGTGTGGAGGTTAGACTCAGGTCCCTGTACTGTGGGGCACAAAATAGTTTGAACAGTCCTTGGGACACAGGCATGGGGGTGAATGGTTGCCCGTGATGTCGATGCAACAGGGTTGAGGGGGATTAATGTGGGCAGGGTGAGGCAGGGAGTCCTAGACTGACCAGGTGTCCCAGATGGGCCAGGTAGGTTGTCACTGTCCAGACATCCAGGCGTGTTGTCCTCACTGAGGCCTTCATCCTGAGGAGGGCTGGCAATGTCTGGTATCCTCTCCATGGTAGCACTGGCAGGGTTACCTGTGGATGGAGTGAGACACAAAGTTCAGTTTAGAAAGTGTGTTTGATTACCTCTTTGTCAGATGAATACAGTGACTTAGCATGTTTCCTTGCAATGACAATGACAGATGTTGCAAAGCATACTTTGGTGGTACATATAAGTCTGTGACATGAGTTCCATACTTCATGTTGTGAGCTGTCATTCATGTTCTGTCTGATACTTCACATTACTGTTGAGCTCTGTTACCTAGTGAATAGTTAGGCTTACTAGATGTCATGCAATATGCCACCACATTGCACCATGGTGTCCCAGTTGGAACACAGTATGTGAGTATGGCAGTTCTGTCTCTGTATGTTGTGCATGAGCATGGTGTCTGCCATCTTACTTTCCAAACCATTGTCAGTCTATTTGACGCTTGGGGATCTAGATCAGTGCCCAATTGGATTAGTCACTGAACTGTAGCTGTGTTTAACCTAGGTTGCCATAGTGGTGTGCCATTGATTGCTGTCATTGCCATGTACTGGTCCTCAGTCGTACAATCTAATTGGTGTAGCTAGTACAATAGTCAGACATGCATAACATGTGATGTGATGTGCACATTCCAGATTTTTACATTGAAGGATTAGTGCATTTTGGGAGTGATTGGATTGGCCTATAGTATTGGTGCCTTTTTCAAGAGCTGTGTGGGCATTTGGGCTGTGTGGCGTGGTGGCATGCAGGGGAGTGGCATTTGGTGATTGGCTGGTAGGTGTAGTGGAACATTCAGTTAATGCAGGACACGACAATTGTGTGACACAAATGTTGTGGGTACTTACCAGACTCCAGTCCCGCAGGTATTCCATTCATGCCCTCAGTATGCAGTATGTCTAAGGCCTTCTCCTCCCATTATGTGAACTGGGGGGGAGGCGGTGGGTGCCACCTCCAGTGTTGTGCATGGTGATCTGGTGTTGTGATGCCATGGAATGCACCTTCCCCCTAAGGTTGTTCCACCTCTTCCTGATGTCCTCCCTTGTGTGCGGATGGTTGCCTACTGAATTGACTCTGTCGACTAATCTTTGCCACAGCTACATTTTCCTGGCAATTGATGTTTGCTGGACCTGTGCTCCAAACAGTTGTTGATCTACCCTGACAATTTCATCCACCATGACTCTCAATCCGACATTAGTGAAACATGGTTGCATTTGGGGGGAGATGGTAGTGGTTGTGTTGACGGTGCGATGGGTGTTGTGTGTGTAAGGGTGCAGTGTTTGGGTGATGGGGTGTGGGTGGTGCGTTGTGTGGGATGGACGCTTCTCGTGAAATTTGTGTGCTCGTTATGTGTTAGTTATGCTGGTGTGTGGTGTGTGTGCCTATAGTGTAAGGGTGCTCTTTCTGTTTAGTTGCCTGTTGTCGGTGTCTCAGATTGGCGTTTTTGTAGCAAAGGATTGGGGGTTGTGTGGGGCGTGTTATATAGTGCAGTGTGTAGGTGTGTCGGGTGTGTGGATGTGTGTCAAGTGTGAGTTATTCAAACTGTCCAATGTGGTGTTGTGTTCTTGCAGTAGTGGGATCTGACCGTGGCGGCTCGCACCGCCAATGGTTATCCGCTGTGGTGATTTGAGAGTCGTAATCTGGTGGGCAGATTTATGTTGACTGGTGGTGCTGTAAAACCGGCGGTCAGATGACCAATGGTTATCCGCTGTGGTGATTTGTGAGTCGTAATCTGGTGGGTGGATTTGTGTCGGGCTGGCGGTGCTGGTGGTAGAACCGCCTCTTTCCCACCCTCCAGTGCCCTGGCGTTTTCAGAATTTTGGCAGTTTTTTGGCAGCTTCACGGTGTGAGCCGTAATAACATGGCAGTCTTTTGGCGGCCACCACCGCGGAGGTCTTGCCAAAAGACTGCCAAAGTTGTAATGAGGCCCAAAGTTATTAGCTTCCTCTATTGAATGTTCTTGTGCCTTAACTCGTAATAATTTTTGTTCGCGTTCGCATATTTCAATATAGCCACCATATAGTTTCCCGAATTGGTCCAGCCCCCCTCTGCGAGGGACTAGTTGTTTTAAAGGGCTCTCTTCAGCACGTCTCTTGCCCTATACACTTCGGAACTTCAGGCTGGCATCCGGTGTCATGTCTCTCCATGCAGAATAGTTGTTTCTGGACCCGTCTCCACTGATACCAGTGCTTGGACACCGGCAAGTGGGGGTGTGCATTGAGTAGTGGTTGCTAATTTGGCCCCCATGCCCTTTCGCCTTTTGGTTGACATGAGTATGTGTTTTTAGAAGTTACTTCAACCCGGACTTGAAACTGGCGCCCTGAGACTCCTTACCGGCTCTGCAAGTTCTTTTCGAGTCTATGGCAATTAATTATAAGTGACTATGACCACTTAGAAGCAAGTCGTCACTCCATCTCTCTTAATGCGGTTATCTCATGTAGCAGCTCTCTTGTTCGGATCCTAGAGGGGCGCCTTTGCCATAGGTGTTCGTCCCACTTCACTTTAAGGTCACTCTTTCCTGTGTGCACACATGTTTAAGTAGCACTCGCACAACATGAGTTTTAAGTTTTTCCCCTTCCTGATTCCTTTCCCTGGGGGCACGTGTGATCCATTTTCAGTCACCACCATGCGTGGACGGTAGTTATACTAGTCTGTTCAGGTATTTTTTACTTACCTTTTCACATGGTGGGTCATGGTGCAAACCTTTTATATAGGGACTCTTGTGCTTTTTGGGCAATTCTTTTTGCCCTGATTTCTCATGTTTTGTTTTAATTTTTAGCACCCATTAATAATTATTAAATACTTTCTTGTTTGCTTTTGTATACACATATGGATATGATTTTATTGTTTATCCACTAGGTACTTCTTTGTTCCGTCCATCCTGATGAGGCCCATACTTCATAAGGGCCGAAACGCATCAACATCTTTTTTGGAGGAGTTTGTGGCTACAGTAGCAAGTCTTATTGAATATATAGGTCTCACACTGAATTACTGTGGACAAGAGTGTCCCCTTAGTGGTTTTATTTGTGGAACTACCTCTTTTGTGGACTGTGACCTCAAAAAGGATCTTACAGCCGCATCATTAAAAATAATTGGAAGACTGAAGTCAGATGGCTTTCTGCCACATTTTTGCGGTGTCACCAGTAATCTGGTACATTGTTTGTTTTGTGTTGTAATGTGACACGTTATTAGTTTTATGTGTTCTTCAGATTTTTAATTTTCCACGGTTGATTTCAAATACAGGGGCTACTATATAGAGGTGTGGGACATTGTGTTTCATGAATAAAAAATTTAAAACGTTTTCGTCCAAATGAATATAGGACATTTCCAGTGAATTATTTATGTTTTCACTGTTCCAGCAAATCATTAAATATGTTTCCCTGCTTTATACCAACAGTTTTTGTTCATTTTCACATTCGCATGCATAGCGTGCGCCATATTTGGGTTCCGACCTCACTTAGTTTGGCCCCTCTGACCATTGGACACCTGTCCGATAGCCCCTGGCTAGGGCTTAAGGCACATACATAATAACTACCCAAGCGTGCAGTCCTCGGCAGACACTTACCAGGAAGAGGAGTCTCTGTGCTTCCTCTAATGGGACAATGGGTTTTATGAGGCAGTAGTTGCCTCGATCTATAAAGCTGTTAGTGAGGCCATGGAACCCCTCAAACAGCACCTGAGAAGTTTGCACAAAGCTTACCATGCCTACTCCCGTTCCACCATCTAACCCCACTGAGGACACCCAAGCTGACAGTCCCCCACCTTCCGGGCCCTGGCACCCTTTTCCAGATCCCACTCAAGCGCCTGGGAACGTTTCCGACATGTTGGGCTCAGATGATATTGTTTATCCCAGTTCCGCGGACTGGGTCCCAGGGTATAAGGTTGTGAAGAAAGTGGTGGGGCCTTTGGAAAAGGGCATCTATAGACACCTTTGGACAAAGTGCCCTAACCCCTTCTTGGAGGGGAAAGTCACCCTTACCCTGGACATCGACCCCAAGATGGCCACCTTCTTGGACAAATTTATGAAGGACCTTAAGAAGGATATTGACCGTTCTTGGCTGTCTTGCCAAGACAAACTCCTCAATGCCATAGGCCCCATGATGAAAATTCTCAACATGGCGGAGAAGGCTAAGGCCTCAGGTTCCCTCATTCCCCCTGATGTCCTCTCTGGGTGGCCCCAATGGATATTAATTCTCTTGGGAAAGGTTTGTAGTGACCATCACCTTAATAGACAAGGCCGACATTAAGCGCATCTTCACCCCAAGGGATTTCCAAGGAGCCGGTCACGGTAGGGGCCGCACGACTGGCTGCCCTGCCTCTACACCCCTTCCCAGGGAACAATTCTCTGGATGCAGATAGTAGCAGAACAGCGCACACTTCATGAACTTCTATCCCACGAGAGGTCAATTGTTCAGTGGACGGAAAGGCTTTAAGGGCCATGCCGGCAATGCCTCCAGCAACGATAAGTATACTTCCTCCTGACCAAATCAGAGTAGGTGGTCATCTGGCCCAGTTTCTCTCAGCTTGGTCTTCTGTCACCTCAGACGCATGGGTGTTACAAACAGTGAAATGGTTTCAAATAGAATTCTACAGAGTTCCCTTCCAGAGCTCCAGGCTTCGCCTCATATGTTTTTTCCAGCAGGCCGCTGATCTTATAGACATGGAAGTAGATGCACTTTTGCAAAAAGGGGCCATCAGGCATGCTGAAGCACCTCCCAACAGCTTCATCACCAATTTCTTTTTAGTGGACAAGGCCGATGGCGGGTAGAGGCCAGTGATAAATCTCAGGGAGTTCAACAAGTGGATGGTTTACTGCTATGTCAAGATGGAGGGCATCCACCTCCTCAGTGATATATTGTTGCCTTTGGATTGGATGGTGCATCTAGACCTGAAAGACTCCTACCTGACAGTCCTGGTTTTCCCTCCCCATTGTCAGTTTCCTCACTTTGTCTGGAGAGGCCAGATGTTCGAGTTCACCTCCCTGCCTTTCGGTCTATCGTCTGCCCCGTGGTGCTTCACAAAGGTCCTCAAACCAGCGATAGAGTTCTTTCAAACACAGGAGATAAGACTCATTGTATATCTAGATGACATCCTGGTCCTGGCTTAGTGCCCTCTAAGGCTTACCCAACCGCTTTGGACTGCGGTACATCTTTGCAAGGGTAAGGTCTTGTGGTCAACGAGAAGAAGTCACTCTTGTCTCTGACTCAGCAAACAACCTTCCTAGGTTTTGTGATAGACTCTACCATGGCCACCCTGAGCCTTCCGTCCCAGAAGATGGCAATGATCTGGCAGGGGTTGTGCCAGACCTTGGCCAAGTCTCACACCTCCCTCAGGCAAATTGCGTGAATGGTGGGCCTGTTCTCTTCATCGATCCAAGCAATCTTTCTGGGTCTTCTTCACTACATAGCACTTCAACGCCTCAAGGCGCACCATCTCTGAAAGGTCTCATGTATTACCAGTCCATTCCTCTATAAGACAAAGCAAAAGAAGAAATCGATTGGTGGCTATCTCACATGGAGGCCCATCTTCGGGTCCACTCCCGACTTGGTGATAGAATCCGACACAAGCCGGTCAGGGTGGGGTGCTTGGTTTGGGCAATTCTCCACAGGAGGAAGTTGGTCACCACAAGAACAGAGCTTACATATCAACTGTCTGGTGCTCCTAGCAGGTTCTTTTGTTGTGAAAATCAGGATTCAATCTTGTGTTCTCCTGAAAATGGACAACGTATCGGTGGTGTGCTATATCAATCATCTGAGGGGTACCAGATCCAACGCTCATTTTGTGGAATTTTTGCCAGGAGAATCACATCTCAGTTGCAGCGGAATACCTCCTGGGCCAGTCGAACCAGTAAGCGGATTGGCACTCTTGGCACTTTCATGATTCAAATCTGTGGAAGCTGGACCCTCAAGTCTATCTACAACTCTCAGAAAGATGTGGACCGTGATAAATTAATCTTTTTGCATCCTGGCTCAACCATCAGCTACCTTGGTTCTTCAGCTGGAGGCAGGATCCTCAAGAAGTGGCGACGGATGGGTTTCTCCAAGATTGGAGCTAGGTGAAGGCTTATGCATTTCCCCCCTTTTCAGTGATCATAAGAGCATCGACCCAGGTGCACCATCAGAGATCCGAAGTGGTCACGGTAATACCCTTGTGGAGATCTCAAGTATGGCTTCTGGTTCTTCTGGAACTTTCCTGGGATTCTCCAGTCTGACTCCCCCTCTAGCCTCACATTCTTCTGGTTCCAGATCTCATGCCTCACATGTTAGTAAAGGACGGTTCCCTGAAGCTGACAGTATGGTGGATTACAGGCTGTGCTGGATGCTCCCAGGGCTTTCCCAACATGCTAAATTCTTCTTTTCTAAGGCCTGGTCGGACAACATGACCAAACAATACTGCCCAGCCTGGATGAGATAGGTGTGTTGAGCTCTGCAAAAGGGTGTAGAGGCCGTGGACCCGAGTAGTTCAAACCTGAATTTTTTGTCTAGCGTAGCTGAAGAAGGGTTAGCTTAACATTCTATTAACACCTTAATGTCTTCCCATATCAGCGGGACATGCTCCAGTGGACGGCAACCCAGTGGGGAATTATCCTTTTGTCTGCTATTTACGTCAAGAGATCAGGCTTTCCCTCTCACCAGAACCTTGTTACTTGGAGCTGTGGGACGTAAATCAGGTTTTCAAACCTTTTTCTATCTTGGAAACCAAATAGGTTTTTATCCAGGAAGGAGCTTTCGACAAAGTTGGTAATGCTTCTGTGTCTGGTCTCATGCAGACGTGCATCTGAAATCAGAGGCCTTGGCCTCTCAGGCAGAGATTTTTCCCCAGATGGGGTGGCTTTTTGGGTAAGTAGACGGATTAAGTCTAATACCTGCATAATTTCTTATCTGGCTTTTAGGGATGTACTCAAGCTGTATGTAGTCCAATGCCTTGGGCCTATGAAGATATGACGGAGTTAATCTGCTCCCTGTGTGAACATCAACTCCTCTTTGCCTTACAGAAACCCTACAAAGCGGTGTCTTCATCTCCTAGATCCCGCTGGATGTGGTGGGTTATGCAGGAAGCCTGTATTAATACCAAAAGCTTTGGAGCATATTCTGTGAGGGGGGGATGGCTTTGAAGGCTTTCTGCCTGGGCAGCTCGCTTGGAGAACATAATGCATGCAGCTGATTGGCCCTCAGACTCCACCTTCAAGAGGTTTTATTTTAAGTCGGTGGTAGATGTGGATCAGTTTGGTATGAGGAAACTTTGAACTAGAACAATCCTTGCCTCCGGTCTTGACATAGAATGAAACTTTGCCTAGCTTTAGTGAGGTAAATTTAAATTATATTAAGGACATAGAGACAAGGATTATCCCACCCGGCGGTCAGTATGGGCGCTCACTCCTCCCCGTTTGGTGTAAGTAATGCTTTTCATATTCAAAAAATGTTTAAGTTGTGACACTATGCTGTTTCATTCTAAATAAGTTATACAATGGTGCATTGATCTAGTATTATAACACAGAATCTCCAAGTGCTCACGGTAAACTACCGCTAGACCTCCATCACGTTTTGAGACGCAAACTAATCTAAAGATAGCATAACCCGCAGACACCACTGCCGCAAAGTCAGTGCCAGAAACCTCATCTGCCCATGTCTTTGTGAGAAAAGCTATCTCCACCCCATACATCTCAAGTTATTCAAACAAATCATATTTTAGTTTTATTACTGAGCGGATGTTGATCAGGACACAGTTGATTAGTGGCACAATCAGGAGTAGTGACAAAGATGACTGTTTGCTTATAGTTGGGTGTGCTAAATTTTGGTAGAGATTTCGGCCTACATAGCAAATGGCAGTCTTCACATTGATAACACTCCGTGCTTTTGAAAAAATCGAACATGTTGCACAAAGTGTGCCTTCCTGAGTTGTTGAACACAAGGATCTGGTTTCTAGTAGACTTCTAGGATGGATGATTATTTGAGGTTACAGAGTTGAAAACGTGCTCCATTGGCCAAGTCTTAGTATGTATATCCAAGTGGAGTGTCGAATTTAAAATGCAAATTAAACATTTTGCACTCTTCACATTGAAGGAGGAAGTTATAGGTCAGTTGATTGTTTCAGTCACCTCCCACATAGCGATTAGCAATACAGGAAAAAGGTTGCGAAATGAGAAAAGACATTTAAGGAATTGATTTCAGGGTTTGCTGTGCCTTCCAGTTCTGGGTTATCAATATGCGATTTGCCAGGTGAGTAATGTCCTTTTCAGGTGTGACTTTGAGGAAAAGTTGTGTCATCAGCATTTTGGTGTTCCCTCTTCAGTGTCTTGAAAATGTGTGTCATAGTTAAACTGTGTAGAGGCTCGAAAGGAGGACCTAATGCAACTCCAAGAGCGGGCCCAAAACTATCCATTTTAATAAACGTTGAGATACGGTGTTTAGGGTGCAACCATTTTAGAACCATGCATCTTTCCTTTACCTAGAATTCATAGAGCATCAGCAACAATCTGAGTGGTGACTGGTGTTTGATTGATGTCCCTCCATAATCTTACTTTTGGTAATGTTTTTTTTAGTTTCAGGGAAACTGAGCTTTCGAAGATTATTTTGCCAGAAAGTGCACCCTGAGTGCCAATCCGATGTGTGGCAGACTATTCTGCTCTTGTCACCATTTGCCCCCGTGGTAAAAGATGCATTGTCACTCAGCTGGGTAGGTTGCAGGTCATCTGGACAATATGGGAATACAGATTCTCTGTTCCCTGTAGGAGCAACATTTTCAAATAAATCACTTGTAGCTGTATGCCACACACCTGGTCCTGAGCATTTCTGTCAATGCTTAAGGGCAAGGCAATTGAGCTGCGACAAACATGAGTGCCATGTGGTACTGCAAAAGAAAAGTGGTATGGGCGTGTATGCTTTCTGTCTATTGGTCCTGGCCGGGCTCAGTGAGAATTCGCTGTCAGTGAGTCATCTAGTGGGTTCCGTCAAAAGCAGGGCAGAACAGCTCAGCAAGCATCCTCTTGCTGACCATGAACGGCATTCACTCCTGGAGTTAGTTAAAGGAATCATCACCCATTGGAGCATGTCCTTGGCAGTTCTTCTGCTATTCCCCAATGTTTTGTGCCCTTCATTTTTCATCTCTGGGCTCCATAGGGTACTCATTTATGCCACTGCTTCTGGTGCCTCTAACCCAATGCATTCTGAAGAAAGCAAGGCAACACCAACTGCATGTCATTCTGGTGGCCAAGGATGGGCTTGGAGGGTCTGGTACTCCGAACTTCTGACTCTGAGCATCTGCCTTACATTCCAGCTTTCCCTTCAGGAGGATCTTCTTTCCAAGCAACAAGGCAGGATGTTTTCCTCCAAAATCATGTGAGGAGATTAAGTGGGACAAACTCAAAGTAGTTGATCTTCAGGAGTAAGTGGTGGGCTCACATTTGCATTCTTTTTTCCTCATTGCCATCACTTCTGCATGCTGCATTAATGAGCTTCAGACTTTGTCGGTTGATCATTAATATATGACCTTCCTCCTAGTGTAGGAGGCTAGCCTGGTTTGTAGTGGGTACCTATGAGACTTTCACCTTATACCAGGTCCAGTTATCCTTTATTAGTGAAATGTAGGCAGTGTCTAGAAGCCATGATCTCTAGGGGTAGCTGTAGCTGAGCCAAGGTTTATCTAGGAGACATGCAAAGCTCATGCAATACCACTGTAGTCACACAGTACTCACACACATGAAAGAAAATACTCAGCGTTACAAAAATAAAGGTACTTTATTTTAGTGACACAAATACAAAAAATACCATAAAGACTATACTCCCTTAGAAGGTAAGTACTACACAAATTATATACACTAGTATGCAGAAATAGGCATAAAACAGTTAGAAAACAGTGCAATTAGTGAAAATCAGAATAGTTAGAAATGGGCCTGGGGGGAACACAAACCATATACTAAGAAAGTGGAACGTGAATGTCGGTTTCCCACCTAGGCAAGTGCAATGTGTAGAGGGGCGCTGGGAGTATTCGAAAATAACAAAGGTAAATACTAGAACCCACCCCAGAGCCCAGGAACGCAGAAGTAAAACACAGTAACTTTCCTAGAACACACAGAAACACGAGAAAGAAGATTATGCAAGAACCAGAAGAGACTGCAAGACTCCACAACAGTGGATTCCTGGACCTTAAGACCTGTGGAAGAAGGGGACCAAGTCCAAGAAGCACAGACGAGTCCAGGGAGAACAGGAGCCCCTGCTAACCTGGATGAAGGTGCATAAGAAGAACCACAGGTGAAGAAGAACAGTCAGTACTGCACCCAAGAAGACGAATTCAGGTTCCTGGGTGGTGCAGATGATGTCCCAAGCTGGACGGAAGATTGCAGTCTGGTTTGCGTCGCTGTAGTCCTCCAACAAGCCTTGGCACACGCAAAGCTCACGGTTAGTGGAAAATGGTGCTGCCCGGGAGTAGGAGGGACCTGGTGGACTCTACCCAAGACGGGGAGTTAGGGGGCTCTCAGCAACTCAAAGAGCCCACAGAAGACCAGGCAGCATGCACAGGAGTCCCGCAGCATGGGGACAAAGAAGGTACATAAGGAGGACCATGTAGCAGTACTACAAAGGCTCCCACACTGCTGGAGAACCACCGGGAGATGTGCGTCGCAGGATAGAGTGCTGGGGGCTGGAGTTGCATGGTGCACGAAGAACTTTGTGGAAGGATGCCTACAAGCCTTGGCAACTGCAAAACATGCAGTGCAAGGTGGTACTGTCTTGAGCGGGGAGACAAGCTCTTATCTTCACCAAAGTTGGACAGTAGAATGTCAGTACCGTCGGGACCACTTCAGTCTACCACCCGTGATGCAGGATCCATGCAGTTCCTCAGGTCCTCAGGAGAGGGGAGCCACACAGCCAGTCATCGATGCAGAGAGGTGCCTGCTGAAGCAGGGGAGTAACTCCTTCACTCCAAGAGAGATTCCTTCGCTCTTCTGGTGCAGGCTGAAGACAGGCTGTCCTCTGAGGATGCACAACCGGGAAACAGTTGCAGTTGCTGGCAGGAGCTGAAGATACAATGTTGCAGAAGTTGTCTTTGCTTCTTTGTTGCAGTTTGTAGAGTTCCTGGAGGTTCCAGATGCAGTGTCTTTGGTGAGAAGGTGAAGTAGAGGATGCAGAGGATTCCTGCTGGAGTTTTGCAATCCGAATCTGAAGAACCACCCTGAAAGGGGGATTGGTTAGCTAAACAGGGAAGCACCAATCGGGGGAGGGCTCTGACGTCACCTGTTGGCACTGGCCACTCAGATGCTCCCAGAGTTCTCTGTCAACTGAGAATCCAAGATGGCAAAACCCAGGGACCCTCTGGAGGAGCTCTGAGCACCACCCCTGGGGTGGTGATAGACATGGGAGTGGTCTCTCCCCTTTCCTTTGTCCAGTTTCACGCCAGAGCAGAAACTGGGGGCCCCTGAACCGGTGTAGATTGGATTTTGCAAGGAGGGCACCAAATGTGCCCTTCAAAGCACTTCCAGTGGCTTGGGGAGGCTACCCCTCCCAAGCATGTTTCACCTTTTTCCAAAGGGAGAGGGTGTAACACCCCTCTCTCAAAGGAAATCCTTTGTTCTGCATTCCTGGGCTTCAGCTGCTCAAGCAACAGAAGGGCAGAAATCTGTCTGAGAGGTGGCAGCAGCTGGGGCTGCCTGGAAAACCTCAGAAGGCTGGAATGGCAATACTAGGGGTCCTCTAAGGAGCCCTCAGAGTGCATGGAATCAATCAACCAATGCTTGCAAAAGCATGGGGGTATGATTCCAACATGTTTGATACCAAACATGCCTATGTTCGGAGTTACCATTATGTAGCTGGACATTGGTAGTGAACTATCAATCAATCAATCAATCAAAGGCATTTGTATAGCGCATTGCTCACCCGGAGGGTCTCAAGGCGCTGGGGGGGGGGGGGGGGAAACGCTACTGCTCGAACAGCCAGGTCTTGAGTTGCTTCCTGAAGGCGAGATGGTCTTGCGTTGTCCGGAGGTGGATGGGGAGGGAGTTCCATGTCTTGGCTGCCAGGTAGGAGAAGGATCTTCCTCCGGCGGTGGCTCTGCGGATGCGGGGGACGGTGGCGAGAGCGAGGCTGGCGGAGCGGAGCTGGCGGGTGGGCTTGTGGAAGGTCAGGCGGCTGTTGAGGAACTTGGGGCCCAGGTCGTGGAGGGCCTTGTGTGCGTGGGTGAGGAGTCGGAACGTGATTCTTTTGTTGACGGGGAGCCAGTGCAGGTCTCTCAGGTGTTCGGAGATGTGGCTGTGTCGGGGGATGTCCAGGATGAGTCGTGCTGAGGCGTTCTGGATCCGTTGGAGTTTCTTCTGGAGTTTGGCGGCGGTGCCGGCGTAGAGGGCGTTCCCGTAGTCCAGCCGACTGGTGACGAGGGCCTGGGTGACCGTCTACCTGGTCTCGGTGGGGATCCACCGGAAGATCTTTCGAAGCATGCGCAGGGTGTTGAAGCATGAAGATGAGACGGCGTTGACTTGTCTGGTCATCGAGAGGGAGGAGTCCAGGATGAAGCCTAGGTTGCGAGCGTGGTCCGTTGGCTTGGGGGTGGCTCCCAGGGCGGGGGGCCACCAGGAGTCGTCCCAGGCGGATGGTGATGATCCCAGGATGAGGACCTCCGTCTTGTCTGAGTTCAGTTTCAGGCGGCTGTTCTTCATCCATTCGGCGACGTCTTTCATCCCTTCGTGTAGGCTGGCTCTGGTGGCGTCCGGGTCGCTGGTGAGGGAGAGGATCAGCTGGGTGTCGTCGGCGTAGGTGATGATCTTGAGGTTGTGTTGACGTGCGATGGTTGCGAGGGGGCTCATATAGACGTTGAAGAGGGTGGGGCTGAGCGATGACCCTTGTGGAACTCCGCAGATGACTTCGGTGGCCGCTGACCGGAACGGGGGGAGGCGGACTCTCTGGGTTCTTCCGGCGAGGAATGAGGCGATCCACTCCAGGGCCTTCCCCTGGATGCCGGTGTTGTTCAGGCGCTGTACCAGGGTGCGGTGGCAGACAGTGTCGAACGCTGCGGAGAGGTCCAGGAGGATGAGGGCCGCAGTTTCCCCATTGTCCATTAGGGATCTGATGTCGTCTGTGGCTGCGATGAGGGCGGTCTCCGTGCTGTGGTTGGCTCGGAAGCCGGATTGCGAGTGGTCGAGGGATCCGTTGGTCTCGAGGAAGGCAGCTAGCTGTCTGTTGACGGTCTTCTCGATGACTTTGGCAGGAAACGCGAGGAGCGAGATGGGGCGGTAGTTCTTGAGGTCGGAGGGGTCTGCAGTCGGTTTCTTCAGCAGGGCACTGATCTCGGCGTGTTTCCAGCACTCCGGGAAGGTGGCGGTGTTGAAGGAGGCGTTGACGATGTCACGGAGGTGGGGTGCGATGATGTGGTCAGCCGTGTTGAAGATGTGGTGTGGGCAGGGGTCCGTAGGGGATCCGGAGTGGATGGTGTTCATTGTGCGTGTTGTGTCTTCGGTGCTGACTGGGGTCCAGGTGCGGAGGGTGGCGGTGGGGGGCATCGGTTCGGTGGTGGGGTTTGTGGTTGGTGGGCCGAAGCTGTTGTGAATGTTGGCGATCTTGTCGTGGAAGAAGGCTGCGAGGGAGTCGCAGAGGTCTTGCGAGGGAGTGATGTCATTGTTTCCGGCGTCGGGGTTGGAGAGCTCTTTGACGATGCTGAAGAGTTCCTTGCTGTTGTGGGTGTTGTTGTCCAGTCGTTCCTTGAAGGCTGTCTTCTTTGTGGCGCGGATCAGTTGGTGGTGTTTGCGGGTGGCGTGTTTGAGGGCCGTCATGTTGTCTGTGGTCTGGTTGGTGCGCCAGGTGTTCTCCAGGGAGCGGCAGTTCTTCTTGGAGGTGATGAGCTCGTCGGTGAACCAGGAGGCTTTCTTGCTGCTGCGTCTGCTGGGGGGGTTCTTCTTCAGTGGTGCGAGGGCGTCTGCGCAGTTGGTGATCCACTGTGTGAGGTTGTTGGCGGCTTCGTTGGGGTCCGTTGAGCTGGTGGGGGGGTTCTGGCTGAGGAAGGTGGTGAGCTGGTCGCCGGTGATCTTGTTCCAGCTCCTGCGGGGGGTTTGTTGAGGGTGGTGGTGGGTCGTCGTTTTACTGAAGCTGAAGTGGACGCAGCTGTGGTCAGTCCACTGGAGATTGGTGGAGTGGCTGAAGGTGACATATTTGCTGGATGAGAAGACTGGGTCAAGCGTGTGGCCGGCGTGGTGTGTAGGGGTGGTTACCAGTTGCTTGAGTCCGAGGTTGGCCAGGTTGTCCAGTAGAGCAGTGGTGTTGCGGTCCTTGTCGTCCTCCAGGTGGAAGTTGAGGTCCCCCAGGAGGATGTAGTCGGTGGAATTGATGGCGTGGGGGCTGACGAAGTCTGTGATGTCTTCGCTGAACTGTGTGCGTGGTCCCGGTGGTCTGTAGATGAGGGTGCCTCTGAGCGTGGTCTTGGGGTTGGTGTGTATCTGGAAGTGGAGGTGTTCGGCGGAGGTGAAGGTGTCATCAGAGTTGGTCGTGATGCGGATGGTGTTCTTGTGGATGATGGCGATGCCTCCTCCTGTCTGGTTGACGCGGTCCCTCCTGGTGATTTTGTAGCCTTCTGGGACGGGATAACTATGTCCAGTACACGCATAAAACGGTGTCCTCGCACTCACGAAGTCCGGGAAAATGGTCCTGGAGGTCGTGGGGGCACCTCTGCTAGTAAAAGAGTGCCCTCACACACAGGCACTCTGCACCCTGACCTCAGGGCTGGAGGCCCTGCTATAGGGGTGAAGTATAAGTGACCTGGTGCAGTGTAAATGGCAGTGAAAGGGTGTATGCACCTTTTCACGCAGGCTGCAATGGCAGTCCTGCAGAAGCCTTTGCATGGGCTCCCTATGGGTGGCAAAAGATATGCTGCAGCCCATAGGGTTCCCCTGGAACCCCAATGCCCTGGGTACCTAGGTACCATATACTAGGGACTTATAAGGGGGCACCAGTATGCCAGTTGTGGGTGAAATACCGGGTTACCAGTATGGAACAACCAAATTTAGAGGAGAGAGAGCATAACTACTGGGGTCTTGATAAGAAGGATCCCAGTAGACACAGTCAAACACACTGACAAACAGGCCAAAAGTGGGTGTAACCAAGCTAGAAAGAGGCTACTTTCCTACACCTAGACAAGGTAGTTTTTAAAGTGCTTGCATCCTTTCTTCCAAATGTGGTGTAACCCTTTCTTGTGGGGCAGTTCGTTATGCCTCCCATATTCTTTTTGCCTCCACAACCATCCAAAGAAGAGGAGAGGTTGCACTGTTTGGAGTTGCGACATGCACTGAGGATTATAGCATTCATTATTTGCTAGTTTCACGTTGCACAGAGAGGAAACATAGTATAGAAGGAGAACCTTATCCCACTAAATTATCTTCTGGTGTAAACTGTATGTATTTTCTTCTTTAAGCTGTTATGTCTTGGCCAAAAAGGATGCTTAGGTGGGCCTCGGTTCATTCCCTGGAGCGAACCCTAGAACTATAACCTTAGTTTGCGGGAAATCCTGTCTTTGACATCTGCTGGTCTGCTACGTGGGCTTCTATCCACAAGTGTACCAGGCATTACTGTGTCAATTCTCAGGTCTGCATGGAGGGCCATTTTGCTAGTTGGGGCTTGCAGATCTTCCTGGTGTAAGTCCACTCTGTTTGATGGCACCTGCTGTGGTAGTGATTCAAACGGTGAGGAATCTGGAAGTAGAAATGTCCATCAGAAGACTTAGGCCCTCATTACGACCCTGGCGGTTGGTGATAAAGTGGCGGTAATACCGCCAACAAGCTGGTGGTAATTACCGCCAAATTATGACCATCTCTGAAAGACAGCCAATGTACTACACCGACGGCCAGGGCGGAGACAACAGCCACCACGGCGGTAGCCACCTTACAGGCAGGCGGAAGTCAAAGTTCCGCCCACCATATTATGACAAGACAATCTGCCACCTGTCGGAAACAGAGCTCAGAAGTGAAAGGACTCACCTGTGGAGACACAGGGAACAACCACGCTGCCATGGAACACAAAATGCATGTATTTCCGATGATATTCTACGTTGTGCTCCACCTCGAACACCAGTGCTGGCGAAGGCAACGACGGTGAGTACAGCCGCCTATCACACAAGGGGGGGGAGGAAAACGAGAGTGACACACACACGCACCACACTCGCCCCATACACACACCCCATACACGCAAACAGATGCACAAGAAAGCAAGTTAATCTTCCTAAATCGGCTGAATAATGCAAGGACACAACCAATTTACTAAAGTGAGTGTAATAAGATCAACACAGTATAAAAATAACTTAGCCAATGTTACAGGTATCTACCAATGTACAGAAAAAGGGACACTGCCCAGTCCTCATTTCGCGTGGGCTACATGGCCACAGGGCTAAGTCCAAGGCCCCACTTATTACCTGCATCAATACGAAGAGAACACTGCAGGGGCATCAGTTTGCAAATAGGCAGGCACCTCAGTGGGGGAGAGGGGCACCTCAGCCGGATGTGGAAACAAGACCACTGGTTCTGGAGGGGGCAACATGCCCTGTGCTTTGTCCTGGGGAGTGCAAGGCCACAGTCTCTCGAATGGGTGTCTTGCCCACTGGTTCTGGAGGGGGCAACATGCCCTGTGCTTTGTCCTGGGGAGTGATGGTAGCAAAACAAAATGATGATGGACTGGGGAGTGATGGGCCACAGTCTCTCGAGTGGGTGTCTTGGCCACTGGTTCGGGAGTGGACAGGCTGCACAGCAGCCCATGGAGGCAAAATCACATTGCGTCCGCCGGCGGTGATGGCTGCACTGTGGTGGCGGGAGGCTCCTGCATATCCCCTGCACACTCGGATGGATGCACTGTGGTGGTGGTACTGGTGGTGGTGGGAGGCTCCTGCACATCCCCTGCATCCTCGGATGGATGCACTGTGGTGATGCTGGTGGTGGGAGGCTCCTGCACAGGCCCAGCACCCTTGGATGGATGCACTGTGGTGGTGCTGGTGGTGGGAGGCTCCTGCACATCCCCTGCACCCTCGGATGGATGCACTGTGGTAGTGCTGGTGGTGGTGGTGGTTGAAGGCTCCTGCACAGGCCCAGCCCCCTCGGATGGATGCACTGTGGTGGTGCTGGTGATGGTGGTGATGGGAGGCTCCTGAACATCCCCTGCACCCTCGGATGGATGCACAACCATCCTTGGTGGTGGGGGCTCTGTGACAGCTGCTGGTGCAGGCTCCTGGTCCTTCTTGCTTGCTGGTTCAGGCTTCATGCCCTTTCGGGTGGCAGGCGCAGGCTCCTTGCCCTTCTTGGCTGCTGGTGCAGGCTCCTTGCCCTATCGGGTGGCAGACGCAGGCTCCTTGCCCTTCTTGCCTGCTAGTGCAGGCTCCTTGTCCTTGCCTGCTGATGCAGGCTCCCTCCCCTTCAGTATATGTGGCCTGGAATCCTTTCCACCACGATTAGGTGCAGATGGAACTGGGCCCGTGGACTGTGTGGCTGAGGTGCTTGGCTGGGTTTGTGATAGCCTGGCCATACGTGCAGGATTGGGGGGGAGGGGGAGGGAAGAGGTCAATGGTGGATAGGAAAAGTTTCTTAGGGACATTGGGGCAGGAAGAAGAAGAAGGAATGGGAGTGGAGGATGAGGGAGTGGTTGTTGGAGGTGTCTGTCTGCTGGATTTGGGTGCAGGTGCATGGGTTGTATGCTGTTGTGAAGTAGATGGCTTTTGGGTGTCTGAGTGCTTGCGTTTGTGTACTTTAGGAGGGGGGGGGGACAGACACAGTGGGAGAGGACATAGGGGACGTGTGCATGGATGTTGTGGAGATGTCTTCCAGTGAGGTGTGTTCTGCTTGATGTGGTGATGATGCTGGTAGTGGATGCTGATGTACTGCATGCAGGTGTGAGTGTGGACGTGACTGGGAGGGAGGTGGTGGAGGGGGAGGAGAGGGAGACAATGGAGGCAGTGGATGTTGTAGTGTCTGCAACTGTATAGTGTTTGTGTGAGTGCTTGTGGGATGAATTGTTGTGCTTGTCTTTGCCTGTGACACTCTTGGGTTTTGTCCTGTGTGCATGCTCGTCTGGCTGTGTGCTTGGGATGGGTTGGGGTAGAGGAGAATGGGACTGGGAAGAGGAAGTTGGAGGGAGGACAGTAGAATCAGGGACAATGGCTGCCATCAGAGAGGAGGCCAGAGTCTGGATCAATCTCTGTTGGGCCGCAAATCCAGTGTCAATGCCCTCCAGGGATGCATTAGATTGTTGCATCTGGGCTGCTAGCCCCTGGATGGCATTCACAATGGTTGACTGCCCTACAAAGATGGATCTCAGGAGGTCAATAGCCTCCTCCCTCAGGGCAGCAGGGCTAACTGGGGCAGGTCCTGAGGTGCCTGGCGCGAAGGAGATGCCCATCCTCCCGGGTGAGCGGGCATGGGCAACTCAATAAGGGGATGCTGGGAGGTAGGTGCTGGTACGTGGGTGGCGGCTGTACCTGTAGCTGGGGTGGTCACAGAAGTGTCTGCCATCACCAGGGAGCTTCCACCCGAGGAGGTATCTGAGTCTGAATTGTCTGCTCCAGTCTGCCGTGGTGCTCACCTCGCCCTCTGTCCCACAGGTGCCCTCAGCATCGGTGGACTCTGCCTCCAGGGTCCTGTGGGAAGCAGCTCCCTCTGTCGCCGGTGCCTCTGCTCCTCCGCCAGATGATGCTAATGCACATAAGGATAGGATGACAAAACAAGAAATGGGGGGGGAGAGAGAAAGGATACATTGGGTCAATGGCTGCACCAGCACCACCATTGGCGTACACAGCACCCTCACACACAGGGAACAGGCCTACGAACTATACATTGCACTACCAGTGATATTGCTAGCCACCAAGGCATGAGGAGGAGCACACACCGCCAACTGCAGCACACCTGGATCCCACGCAGCCCTGACCAGTAGTGGATGTTAACAAGCTAGGTAGGCAGTATTTCCCCTTCAGACCCTTAGCCACCAGAGGACCTACACTGATGTGTCTGGCCTGGCATAGGAGCACCCACCTACACACACCCACCACCCGGATACCACCCCTTCAGTCATTTCCTTCAATGATGGCCACGGTACTCAGCCCCTTGTGGCTGCTGTGATGCCCTCAAGCACCCATCCAGCTCTGGATATGCCACCGCCAGTATGCGGGCTATCAGGGGGGTCAGTGTTCGATGGCCACCCCTTCCTCGTTGGGAGGCCATCCCCTGCTTGGCCTCCACCATCTTCTGTGCCCAGCGTCTCAGGTCCTCCCACCGTTTGCGACAGTGGGTGCTCCTACTGCCATAGACCCCCAGGGTCCGCACCTCATTGGGGATGGCACGCTATATACCCTTCTTTTGATGGGCGCTGACCTGCAGAGGCAATACACACAGGAAAACACCATTAGACAAACAGTCCAGCCTGTTACACATATGGCCCACCATACCCGTTTTCACAACCATTGGCACACACATAGCCCAATGTACACCGCGAAGAAGACAATCCCCCTTACACGAGGCTTTCACACACACAACTCCATGCATTCATGCCACATGCATCATGCCCACAGTGTACTCACCTATTGATGTGGAGGCCCATACAGCAGTCCGTACTGGGGTAGGACCCCATCCACCAGTCTCTCCAATTCCTCCGAAGTGAAGGCTGGGGCCCTTTACCTGGTCACACGGCGGCGTAGATCACCATTGACCACTGTAACCCATAGGGCCCAATATTAACCAATGAGGAGTTGCACGGCGGTTACCCAACCGCCTCCCTCCACGGCGCACAACATCAGCAGAATTACCACCTGTCCCTCCACACCGGACAGGTGGACACCATTTCAAGGGGGGGGGGCATCCCTATGGATTAATGCTGCGTCACAGGAGAAATAGGGACATACTGGACAAATCACATTGACCCATTACAAGTTTATAGATTGCATACTCCTGTTGTGGCTCCAATGTTCAGTTTGTGACAGCCTCCTCACTCTTGTGTCCCTTAGATACCTACCGCTGCTGATGAATAGGAGATGGAGACATATCCCCGTGTACAAACCCCTGGTGGACTTGGCAACACTGGAGGACACGCACATTATCCTCACCTATAGACTTGACAGGGCCACAATCACAGAGCTGTGTGCCCAATTGGAGCCTGACCTGATATCTGCTATCTGTCACCCCACTGGGATCCCCCCCCTCTTGTGCAAGTGCTATCTGTACTTCATTTCCTGGCAACTGGTTCTTTCCAAGTGACAGTGGGCTTGGCAGCAGGAATGTCACAGCCAATGTTTTCAATAGTGCTGACAAGAATGTTGTCTACCCTGATAAAATACATGTGCAGCTACATTGTTTTCCCCCAGGTTGAGAATTTGGCCACTGTGAAGGCCGAGTTTTATGCAATGGGACATATCGCCAACAGAATTGGGGCTATTGATGGTACACATATTGCATCTGTCCCCCCCGGCAGAATGAACAGGTATTCAGGAATTGTAAGAATTTCCACTCCATGAATGTTCAGATGGTGTGCTTGGCGGACCAGTACATCTCCCACATCAATGCCAAGTTTCCTGGGTTGGTGCATGATTCCTTTGTCCTGAGGAATAGCAGCATTCCAAATTATTTGGTCCAACTACGGAGGCACAGGGTGTGGCTAATAGGTGAGCCCTGGTTCCCACCCAGTAGATGTTGGTGTATGGGCATGGTGTGGGCCATATAGGATAGTGTGTGGCTAAATATTGTCCCTCAATATTTGCAGGTGACTCTGGTTAACCAAACCTATCATGGCTGCTGACCCCTGTGAGGAATGCCAGGACAAGGGCAGAAGAACGTCATAATGAGGCACATGGGTGAACCAGAAGGATAATTGAAAGGACCTTTGGCCTCCTGAAGGCCAGGTTCCGGTGCTTCCATCTAACAGGTGGATCCCTGTGCTACTCACCCAAGGTCTGCCAGAAAGTAGTGGCATGCTGCATGTTGCACAACCTGGCCCTCAGACGCCATGTCCCTTTTCTGCAGGAGGAGGAGACTGGAGATGCCCGTGTGGCAGCAGTAGACCCTGTGGACAGTGAGGGTGAGGAGGCAGAGGATGAGGATGAGAACAACAGAACATCAGTTATATGAAAATACTTCCAATGACACACAGGTAGGACAGTGTAACTTTACATTTCAATGACTTTGGTTGTAATCTGTGTGGCAATGACATGCTGATATTCCCCACTTCTATGCCCACTTACTGTTCCCTCTGGGTATTCATTTTTCAGATGTTGGTGACTTGACATATACTCCTGGTTTGATCACTACAGCCAGCTACAGGTCATTAATCTGTGCTCATTCTATGTACAGTTAATCTGCAATGTTTGTACCTGTTTCAAATAATACATATTTGATATACATGACATACTCCAAATAGATTTTTTTCAAATGGTGTTTATTGAAGTGCTAACATATAGGGGGAAAGTGCAATGGGATGGGGTGATGATGGAGGAAATCAAGGGTATTGTTCCATTCTGTTTATAGCACAGGTGCATTGTGTCACGGTTTCGGGCGGGTCTGATCAGGACTCTGGTTGGGACACCCCTTGAGGTCACCGAATATCCTAAAGAGGTAGTGTACTGGGGCAGAAGAGCAGCTAAAGGCATACACGGAAAGGACAGCTATGGACAGACACAGGAAACAGGAAAGTAAAAGCAGAGTAACCCTTGTGTGAACAATTAGGAAACGGATTACTAGTGGACAAACACGCTGGGGTTGTACACAGAGTAAGGCGCAGAACCTCCCACAGTGACAGGGAATCTCAATGCCTCTGTGCAGTTTGCTCTTACAGATAGTCACCCTGCCAGCCCCATAGAAAGGAGGCAGCAGAAGTGATTCTGTCTCTGGACCCTAGAGCACAGACAAGGAAAGTACTTACATACACAGGACACGCTCTTGTGGGTCCAGCTGGAAACACAGTGGCGATTCCTGAGAAAACAGCAATAACACACTGTCACTGTTAGGCACGAAATACAACGTATAACACTGGACAAGGATGGGGGCTGGAATTGCCTCCTGGAAACCAGGAGCCAACCCCAGAACAAAGGAGGACACGTATACACTGGTGAAGACTGATAGAACACTTACCAGACACAAATAACCAAGAAGAAACAGAAACAGAAGGGAACAAACTAAGAGGCAGAGGCAAGAACTAGGAACAGGCTCAGGCTGAAGCAAAGGCGGGACTAGGACTTGAAAACAGGGCGCAAACTTCTGGCTGGGACAAACAGAGACAGGACTGGGAAACTGAGAACAGGCTCTGGCTGGAATACAGGGAGTAGGAAATGAGCAGTAAACAGGACTGGGAAACAGAGAGAAAGTTCAGGCTGAAACAAGGCAAGAGCAGGGCAGAGAAACAGGGAGCAGGCTCTGGAAGAAACAAACAGGTACAAGGCTAAGAGATAGGGAGCAGACTCTGGCTGGAACAATCAGGAGCAGGGCAGAGAAACAGGAAACAGGATCAAGCTGGAACAGAACAGGAACAGAACAGGAACAAAACTGGAACACCATCCGACAAAGGGTCTGTAACACAAAGGAATCAAACTCCAATGTACGACGGGGATCTTGAGGAAATGGCTGCTTATAAGCAGTTCCAAGCTGGGCTGCACAGGAGAGGTCTCAGGTGTGTGTAGCTTCAGACACTTGCAAGTCCTGGAGGAGAGGATCCGGTGAAAAGGAGCAACTGGACTTCTCCCATAGGAAACAATGGGAAACAGAATCCGGGTTTTCCTGACTACCAAGCTGTGCATTATGGGATTTGCAGTCCCAGGAAGCAACTGTAGTACTACACAAGTATACCATGGCCAAAAGAGAAACAAACAGGAGTCAGCAAGGGACTCTAGATAAGTGTTTAAGGTGATTCCCAGGCTTCCGACAGTCCCCTTACAGCGCCCCCTAGAAATGGGATGACAGAGTCGTAACACATTGTCCAAGGGGACATAGGAAGGGGAGCAATGGCAGTTCAAGGTGGACAGGGTGATTGAGTGGGACACAAGGGGGACAATCAGGAGAGTCTCATTTCCTGGGGGGGTCTTGGCAAGTGTCTCTGGCTTCTGTCTGGATCGCACGGAACGTTTGCGGGGTGGTTCACCTTCTGCAGGGGAGGGGTTGCTGGTGGCCTGTGAATCCCCTGGCGGGCCTCCTGGCCACTATCAGCAGCGGAAGTGGAAGTCTTTTCAGATGTCTGGCTAGTGGCAGGGGCCCGCTGGTGTGTGACTGCCTCCCTCATAATGTTGGCCATGTCTGCCAGCACCCCTGCTATGGAGATCAGGGTGTTGTTAATGGCCTGCAAGTCCTCCCTGATCCCCTGGTACTATCCCTCCTGCAGCCGCCTGTTCTCCTGCACGTTGTCCAGGATCTGGCCCATCGTGTCCTGGGAATGTTGGTAGGCTCCCAGGATCTCGGAGAGTGCCTCCTGGAGAGTCGGTTCCCTGGACCTGTCCTCCCCCTGGCGCACAGCACTCCTCCCAGTTTCCCTGTTGGCCTGTGCCTCTGTCCCCTGAACCGTGTGCCCGCTGCCACTGACCCCAGGTCCCTGATTGTCTTGGGGGCGAGGTGTCGCCTGGGGTCCCTGCAGAGGTAGACACACTGCTGATTGACGTGTCCTGGGGACGGAGGTGTGGGTATGCTGGGTGGGTGCTGTGGTGTTGGATCCTGGTGGGGTAGGCTCTGTGCTGGTGTGTGACAGGGCTTGGGTAACCGGCTGTCCAGTGGTCCCTGATGGGCCAGGTAGGTCGTCCAGATCCTAAAGACCAGAGTTACTGTCATCACTGTGGGCCTTTTCTGTTGGGGGACTGGATATTGCTGGCACCTCCTCTCCGCGGACATTGGCTGGGGTACCATGTAAATGATGTGTTATGGTTTATGTGTCTGACATATCGTACATCCGTGGCTTCCCCTCTATGGTTGGATTTGCCCTGCCAGCTTTCACTTGTGTATGTTAGTGTATGGTGGGCTTGTTAGTTCTCTATGGTGTGCATGCTTTAGTGATGAGTGTCCATGCAGGGCTGTGAGGGGTGTCCATGCATTGGTGCAGCATGCAGGGATTGGCATTGGGATGAGTGAGATGTGATGTTGGAGTGTGTGGGATGTAGTGGAGTGATGGGAGGTAGGGTGAGGGTAAGGGTATGTGTGGCATGAAGGTAGTGGGGTGATAATAGTAGATAGTTGACTTACCAGAGTCCAGTCCTCCTCCCACTCCGGCCAGGCCCTCAGGATGCAGTATTGCAAAAACTTGCTCCTCCCATGCTGTGAGTTGTGGGGGAGGTGGTGGGGGTCCACCGCCAGTCCTCTCTATAACGATCTGGTGTCTTGCTGCTATGGAACGTACCTTCCCCCGTAACTCGTTCCACCTCTTCCTGATGTCATCCCTAGTTCTGGGTTGCTGTCCCACGGCATTGACCCTGTCCACGATTCTCCGCCATATCTCCATCTTCCTAGCTATAGATATCTGCTGCAACTGTGCTCTAAATATTTGTGACTCTACCCTGACAATTTCCTCCACCATGATCCTTGGCTCCTCCTTTGTGAAACAGGGGTGTCTTTGTGGTGCCATGGGTGTTATGTGAGATGTGCTGGTGAGGGTGTGTTGGGTAATGTGTTGAGGTGAGTGATGTGGAGTGCGTGAGTGGTGTATAGGTGTGAGTAGTGTGTGGCTCTAGTTGTGTCAGTGGTCTTGGTGTCTCTCTGGTGGTAATGCTTTGTAGTAGTAAAGGGTTGTTGGTAATATGGGTGTGTGTTGTATAGTGGTGTGGGTGTGAGGGTGTGGTGTGTGTATGGGTGTCAGGTGTGTGTTGTTTGAATTGTCCAATGTGGTGTTGTTTTGTCTATGGGTGTCCATTGTGAGTGCGGCGGTATGTACCGCCAATGGTTTACGGCTCTTGAATGTCTGCCGTGGTGATTCGTGTGTCATAATGTGATGGGCGTTGTTCTGTTGGCGTAATGGTCTGGGTTTTGGGACAGCCACTTTATCACTGACCTTTGGTCTGGCAGATTTGTGTGTGTGGCTGAATTCTTTCGGATTGGTGTGTGTATGTCATAATAGGGTGAACGGATATCCGCCGCCACTGCGGTAAGTTGGCAGCCGTCAGCGTGGCGGTAAGTGGGATTTACAGCCAATGTCATAATGAGGGCCCTAGTGACTTAACTTCAGTAGTGGTCTTTCTGGTGCATACTTTGTCAAAAACACAGAGTGCTCATTGCCATCCTCCTCATTCTGTGTAGTGGTCTTTCGGAAAGAAATAAGGTTCCAAATTACTTTTGCGCACTGATAGTTATCACATCAGTCTTATCAGCAAAGGTTCCGCATCTGAGGGTGTGAGAAAAAATAAGAACCAATGGGCCATCAACCAGTGAGCAGGAACCTAAGAACCTTTATAGATCCAATATGGTGCCTGGAGGATTCAAAATGTGAGGAATCTGTAGGTAGAGAGAGCACCCACCAGAAAGTGTTACCGAAGATAAGTAACATATTCTTCTTTTTTCTGAATTAGCATAGTTCTACTGGATCCTCACATGGAATACTCATATAAACACCTGGCTCACTTGCATTCTAGACATTGAGAGAAGAAGTCATGTTTTCCCCATGAACAACGGAAACAAAAATAAATTGCTCAGATAAGAAAAATGCGCTGCCCGAAAATCCAATACTTAAAAATGAAGGTGCACATAATCAAAACATTGGGGAGATTTTTTTTACATCTTGGTGATACAGTATTTATGTATCTGGCTACAAATGTACCTTTTTTGCTACAATATTTTTTATGTTTGGAACATAGGCTCAGATCTCTCTACGGGGTGAATGTTTGACATTATTCAGCATTCCCTTCATCACTTGTTCTTTTTGCAGTTGTTGTCCTAAGAGGGACAGGTATGCCCAGATGTGGGTCCCATGCTCCCTATGCCACTGGAGTCAAGCTAGCCTGGCTGAGGAGGGGTGGTAGCCCAAAACCGGTCCCAGGATACTTGTTTCCAGTCCAGGGAATACCTGGCCTAACAAATCCGGCTGGACTGATCCCACGGGGAACAGGGTCAAGACTGATTTGCATATGGTGGGCTCCAAACCGGAATGGCATGGGTAGCAAAAAAACTATGGATTTAGGCCCAGATCTCTGTACTGGGGTTGAATGTTTGACATTATTCAGCATTTTGTCCATCACTTGTTCTTTTTGCAGTTGTTGCCTTAAGTGGGACAGATATGCCCAGACTTGGGTCCCGTGCTCCCCATGGCACTGGAGTCAAACTAGCCTGGCTGAGGAGAGCTGGTAGCCCAAAACCAGTGCCAGGATGCTTGTTTACAGTCAATGGAATGCCTGGCAGATCAGGCTGGACTGATCTGATGGGGGAACAGGGTCAAGTCTGATTTGCATATGGCTGGGTCCAAACCAGAATGGCATGGGTAGCAAAAAAACTATGGATTTAGGCCCAGATTTCTGTACTGGGGGTGAATGTTTGGCATTGTTAAGAATTCCGTCCGTCACTTGTTCTTTTTGCAGTTGTTACCCTAAGTGTGACGGGTATACCCAGATGTGGCTTCCGTCCTCCCCATGCCACTGAAGTCAAGCTAGCCTGGCTGAGGAGGGGTGATACCCCAAAACCGGTCCCAGAATGCTTGTTTCCAGTCCAGGGAAGACCTCGCCTGGCGGATCAGGCTGGACTGATCCCATGGGGAAGAGGGTCAAAACTGATTTGCATATTGCTGGGTCCAAACTGGAATGGCATGGGTAGCAAAAAAACGATAAAATGATGGATTTAGGCCCAGATCTCTGTACTGGGGGTGAATGTTTGACATTGTTCAGCATTCCGTCCATCACTTGTTCTTTTTGCAGTTGTTGTCCTAAGAGGGGCAGGTATGCCCAGATGTGGGTCCCATGCTCCCTATGCCACTGGAGTCAAGCTAGCCTGGCTGAGGAAGGGTGGTAGCCCAAAACCGGTCCCAGGATGCTTGTTTCCAGTCCAGGAAATACCTGGCCTAGCAAATCCAGCTGGACTGATCCCACGGGGAACAGGGTCAAGACTGATTTGCATATGGTGGGGTCCAAACTGGAATGGCCTGGGTAGCAAAACAACTATGGATTTAGGCCCAGATCTCTGTACTGGGGTTGAATGTTTGACATTGTTAAGCATTCCGTCCATCATTTGATCTTTTTGCAGTTGTTACCCTAAGTGTAATGGGTATACCCAGATGTGGCTTCTGTCCTCCCCATGCCACTGGAGTCAAGCTAGCCTGGCTGAGGAGGGGTGATACCCCAAAACCGGTCCCAGGATGCTTGTTTCCAGTCCAGGGAAGACCTGGCCTGGCAGATCAGGCTGGACTGATCCCATGGGGAATAGGGTCAAAACTGATTTGCATATGGCTGGGTCCAAACTGGAATGGCATGGGTAACAAAAAAACGATAAAATGATGAATTTAGGCCCAGATCTCTGTACTGGGGGTGAATGTTTGACATTGTTAAGCATTCCGTCCATCACTTGTTCTTTTTGTAGTTGTTGCCCTAAATGTGTCGGGAATGCCCAGCTGTGGCTCCCGTCCTCCCCATGCCACTGGAGTCAAGCTAGCCTGGCTGAGGAGGGGTGATACCCTGAAACCGGTCCCAGGATGCTTGTTTCCAGTCGAGGGAAGACCTGGTCTGGCAGATCGGGCTGGACAGATCCCTTGGGGAACAGGATCAAGACTGATTTGCCTAAGGCTGGGTCCAAACTGAAATGGCATGGGTAGCAAACAAACTATGGATTTAGGCCCAAATGTCTGTACTGGGGGTGAATGTTTAACACTGTTCAACATTCCGTCCATCACTTATTCTTTTTGCAGGAACTTAGCACAGGAATCAATGAAACACTGTAGGGCAATGGGAATACGTGCCAATCATACTGAGTCATCTGCATATGAAGGAGGGAGAGACCACTTTGCAGCCCACACAAGGAGTATCAGCTTTTTCACCAAGGAGTGGCTTGTTCGTTTATAGATTGAACGGAACTCCTGATATTTCACTACTCAAACACTCCACAGACTGTTTATGCCACACTTCAAGTACCTGGTTTAAAAGAAGTAAAATAATTATAATACCCTTAGCTCTCGGGCTACTAGTACCATTAAATGGAGTTCACCTCTCCATGTATGCTGGAAAAATGTTTGATTCACAATCCTTGATCTATTTCACTGCTTCCTTTCTATGGAATCCCATTACAACATTGTTGCAACTAGAACAATACTATTTTGGATTCATTATTTTATTTAAAGAACAGTTGCTTCACTAACAGATTGCTAATGTCAGTTAGGAAAACAGAAAAGAAGTCAGGAATCAAGCCATGATTAGGCTAAAAATGATCTTTGATTTATTTTTCTATAATGATTGAAGTCAAATTAAAAACTTAAAAAATATTGTTTCCTATGAACTATGGCTACTATCAGGGAGGATTCATGCACTGGTCTATTGCTTATGATAATATGTACATATGATTATGTGCAAGGGCACAATTGATGTTTACCACGTAGCATATATATTGCTATGTCTCTGGTTCACAAATATCTTTTTCAACTTTGCAGAAGAACAGATATAAGGATACAAACAAGTCGAAGCAGCAGTGAATATATATTGCGATTGCCTAGCAAGGATGCCATACACCATGAGGAACTTCTAATCTGTGATTAAAGATGGTTGTCACCTTTAGCAAATCTTGCAAGATTTGTGCAGATAATTCTTCCTGTGTTTACAAGGGTGTTTCATAAAAAGCACACTTCTAAGACATGATGCTTCTATCCAGGCAGAACCCAGACCCTACATACTTTTCTATCCTCTTCTGCACCTATAGGTATGCACGTCCTATATTTATCAGACTACCCTATCACATAGAACTAGTGCCTAGTGATAAGTGGATCCTACCCTGACATATACATCTATTGCCTTATGAAATATTTACAGGGCATTCTAAGAAGGTCACATTATTTTATAATCAATGTCACTTGAATTTTTATGCATACGTATGATGTTTTCAGATAATCAAACTAAGGTAGCTTTTGTCTTATTATACCTAAGTGGGAATGCTGCTAAATGAAGCGTTAATGCTGCTAAATGAAATGTTCCATTATTAGAGAGACACAATCCACTGTTGTGTAACTTCTCCTTCAGCAAGCAAATGTAGAAGTTGTTTGATAGAAATTCACATACCCTTTCTGTGGATAAAGAGATAATAAACTGCCATCAAGATTTGATAAGTTAGTTACCACATTGAAGTGTTTAGTAGTTGAAACTGGTTGGCCTAAAAAGAAAAGAGCAACATCCATTTACCAAAGGTTATGAAATAACCCAAAAGATGTTCTGGCAAAAGGTAGTAAATCCCACAGCTTAATTCTCAGAAGATATATATTTGGTGGTACAGTTGGATAATTGTCTTGCTGAATGTCGACTTCATAGCCCCCATGCACTCGCTTCCAGCAACTACTTTCTCCTCGACGACCTCAACTTCCATTTCAACGATCTCAGTGACCACAACACCTCAACAATACTTAAGAACCTGGACATAATTGGGCTCAAGCAACTGGTCACCTCACCAACGCACACCGCTGAACACACTCTTGACCCCATTTTCCTCGCCAACAGCAACGTCACTATCATCGACTTGACTCCGCTATCACTCAATGCACCCCACCTACAGGAAATGGAACTAGACCTCTGAGGAGCAACTCATCAACACCCTCAGCAACTTACCACCCCCTAACATAACAGATGCCAATACCTCAGCTCACAACTTCCACAAATGGATCACCAACTGTGCCGACACCCTAGCTCACCTACGGATGACCACAGGGAAACACTCCAAGAAAGCTAGTTGGTTCACCCCCGCACACAAGGAATCAAAGCATTCATGCAGGAGGATGGAGAAGAAGTGGAGGAACAACAAATCCCCGGAAGACCTTGCATCCTTCAAATCCGCCAAAGGATCTCACCACAGCCTCATCAGGACCACCGGGAAATCCGCTCTGCAGGACAACATCAACTCCACCACACACAACACTAAAGAACTCTTTAACGTCATCAAAGAATTTGCCAAACCACAAGCTGAGACCACTATAATCCCTCCATCTCAGGATCTCTGCAACAGACTGCCCACCTTCTTCCATCAGAAGATCAAAGACATCTACAACAGTTTCGGACCCCAAGACTCTCTGAGCTAACCAGCAACACCCCTGCCAGGATCCTTTGAACCCCCACAACTCCTGCACACCTGGATCCCCCGCACGACAGACGAGACCCACTTCATCATGAGCAGCATCCACTCTGGAGCCCCGACCAACCCCTGCCCCCACTACATCTTTAACAAGGCCAGCACCTCGACTGCGCCCAAACTCTGCAAGACCATCAACTGCTCCCTAGAGTCAGCAGCCTACACCGAAGACTGGAAGCACACTGAGATCTGCCCCCTTCTGAAGAAACCCACAGCCGACTCAATGGACCTCAAGAACTACCTCCCCATCTCGCTGCTGCCCTTCCCAGCTAAGGTCACCAAGAAAGCAATCAACACTTGGCTTCGCCAACACATTGAGGACAACAACATCCTGGAAATCTGCCAATCAGGATTCAGAACTAACCACATTACCGAAACCGCCCTGCTCACCACCATGAATGACATTCTGCTCCCTCCTCAAATTCGGACAAACATCAGCCCTCATCCCACTTGATCATTCACCCGCCTTCGATACAGTGTCTCACTGCACAATATGCGCCATACACCACGCAGCAGGCATACGCGGCAGGGCCCTTTGATGGATACACTCCTTCCTGACAGGCAGAACACAGAAAGTCAGGCTCCCACCACACCTGTCAGAACCCACTAACATCAGCTGTGGAGTACCCTAAGATCCCCACCTACATGATCCCACTCACCTCCATCATCAGGAACTACAGTATGAACATCATCTGCTACTCTGATGACACGCAGCTGATCATCTCCCAGACCGAGAACTCCTCAACAGCCAAGAAGAACTTCAGGGACGGAATGAAAGCAGTCGCCACTTGGATGAGGGCGAGCTACCTTAAGCTGAACTCCGACACAACTGAGATCCTCATCCTGGGACCTTCCTCATCAGCCTGGGACGGCTTCTGGTGGCCATCAACACTCTGCAGGCCCCCCACCCCTACAGACCATGCACAAAACCTCAGCATCATCCTCGACTCAACGCTCGCCATGACCAGATATGTCAACTCCGTTGCCTTCACCTGCTTCCACACCCTCCTATTCCTATGGAAGATCTTCATATGGATACCAACTGACTGGCGGAAATCCGCGACACACGCCCTTATCACAAGCAGACATGACTACGGCAACACCCTCTATACCGGACCCTCCAAGAAGAACCTTAACAATCTGCAACAAATTCAGAACGCCGCCTCCAGACACATAAAAAATCTCCATTGGCTCACCCTTGAGAAGAGGATCAACTTCAAACTCCTTGTACACGCCTACAAAGCCCTCACAACAGTGGACCCAGCTACCTCAACCACTGCATCACCTGGTACTCCCCTTCCAGACGTCTCCACTCGTCCCAGCAGTCACTCGCCAACATACCCCGCATAAAGAAGTCCCCGGCTGGAGGAAGATCTTTCTCATACCTGGCATCAAAACGTTGGAACACCTTACCTCTTCACCTCAGACAGTTGCCATTGCTGCCTCAATTCAGGAAGGACCTCACGACCTGGCTCTTCAACTGATCTCTGAGGACACACCCCTTAGCGCCTTGAGACCCTATGGGTGAGTAGTGCGCTCCAAAATATATGATTGATTGATTGAGAGAAAAATGAGGCGGAAACAAAGGAAATGGTTGTACGGCTAAGGTTAAACAAGAGTGATGATTCAGGACTTCCTAAACCTGTGCAAATAATATTTGAGGTCAGATGTCTAAAGAGGAAAAAAAGGGACACTTGCATAAATTATGTGTGTATTGTGGATGGTCAGGTCATAATGTTAATGGGTACCCAAGCAAACCAAGAGTTCATTGAAATCAAGTAGTAGCCATTAAATCCACTGAGGCCATTGTCATACCAAAAAAAGAGTATTTCAAATATTAGAGGAGCTGCCTTGTCAGGTGAAGAATTTAAGTAATTTCCCAAATGGACAGTAAATACCATGCAGTCAGCTGTGGCTCATATGATTGTTCTCATGAAAACAATTTTGTCATGTGCTGAGAAAAAGACGGTTTCAAAACTTTTAGATTCAGGAGCTTCAGGGAACTATATGGACATTGTTTGCACTACAAATACCTGTAATTAATAAAAAAAAATATTTGTACATTAGGTTTTCTTTACAAATACCTGTAATTAAGAAAGCACTTCCTGAAGCCAAAGTAGTTGGTGATTCTATTTTGTCCTGAGATCCAGTGCAGTTTCATACACACACGATTTCCTTAATCTATTTTGGAAACCATGATGAAAAACAAATTTGATAGATGCTCCAAACTTCAAAGTGATAGTAGGTATGCTTTGAGTGACATTACATAATACCAATACGAGTCAGGCAGCAAGGGCAGTACAATTGATTTCTCACTTTTATTGGACTAGTTATTTGACTGTATGTGAATCCTAAGAGGGTTGTACTTCTAAGGTTCTAGAAAGATTTGCTTATATACAGTTACCTGTTGTGCAACTTCTCTATCTTCTTGTGAAAATTCAGGGATGTTTTTGAGAAGTAAAAAAACAAATAGGTTACCCCCACAAAGACGTTATGATTGATTTGGAACTTGATGTACATATAGCTTTTCATAATTTTTATGCATTTACTGAATCAGAAACAATATCTTATGCAGCATTGAAATACAAATCTGGTTAATGGTTTCATCAGGTCCTCAAAATCACTGCCTCTTCTCTGTTATTTTTCATTTCCAAGAAAGGAGGTGAATTAAGAACATGTATTAATTATTGAGGCCTCAATAGAACTACAGCAAATAATTATTCCTCAGTGTTATCTGTTTCGTTAGATCAGACCCCAAATGAAAAAATATTCACAAAACTTAGACCTCAAATGAGATTAGCATCTAGTCATAGCCCTTTGCGGTGATTAAGAGAAAATTATGCTTTGCCTTAAGTTTCCGTCATTTGTACTAAGCCCTGTTACCAAATTACTACATAACAAAGCAATTTTTATTTGATTACAAGAGGCTTATCAGGTCTTTAGTTTCTTAAAATAACATTTTTAGAATGCTATTATTTTGCAGTGTCCTAATATTGACTATCACCTTATTATTGAAACAGGTGTTTCTTATCATACCGTGGTGTGGTGTTTATATCAGAGAAATCACAATAGTAGACAGAGACACTCAGTACCCTATTTTTCTAAAATGTTTTTACCTGCAAAATTAAATTATACTGTCAAAGATATTAGCTGTTGTCTATTAAGCAGTCTTTCAAAGAGTGAAATCATTACTTGTTGGTGGTGAAAGAAATACATCACTGGAATAAGTAAGGCTTTAGCAGTGGTCAGGGGATATTTATGGTGGTCAAGTCTATTTGCTGATGTTAAAAGTGATATAAAGACATGTTCCAATTGTGGTCAGATTAAGGGTTCCCATAGCTGTCAGGTTCCATAGTTGTAGACTCATTGAAAACCCAGACATCCGTAAATACCAATACAGATGATCGAAGAAGGACTTTGCCACCATGTAGGAATCAAGGGAGAAACAGGGAACGAGTGAGAGAGAAATCCTGGACTGGCATCTACACTGTATCAGGATTAGTTTGTTTCAAGGGGCAGCATCACTGTTTAGATGTTATGGAAAGGGTAGATATACACTGGCAGGAATACAGAGGGAAAATGATCAATAAGCCAACCAGCCAGTAACCAAATGATATAGAACAATGGAATTATGCTTAAAGGTTGTAGATGTGGGTTGTGTTGTTACGAGTCAGAAGCTGACCAGGATATAAGCTGAAGGCACCAAAATACTGCAGTGAAACACCAGTAACACTCTACAGAAAAAGTGGGTGAGACAGCAAAACACAAGGCTTGACAAAAGAGGAGCAAAGCAGGGAATTTCTGTATCGCCACTGTACTGATGTTAGCATTCTAGGGCCCATGACCTTCGTACTTTTCACTGGTCCATTCGCCAGCCTGCTTGCATCTATCGGTTCCTCTATATTCTCATAGTACTTCTCCCTCCCTCTAAACAAAATAGCCCTTCCTTAAAGGAAAAGTGTTGGGCCCAGTTTTAGTGGAAGTTTGTGAAACCTCTATACTTATATTTTGGCTTGTGCAAACTCTGCTGGTTCCCAAGATCTTTCTGGCACATCGTAAGCCTTCCAGGCCTCCTAAGTATTCTAATTGGCCAGAGAAGACAGAGGAATCATGATTTCTTCAACTTCGTATCCAAGGGAGCCATCCACTAATACAGTATACCTGGTGGTTTACGAGGAGTATCAGAGATGGTTGGTTTTACTCTGGACACATGGAAACAGGATGTATCTGCTACTGTTGAAAAATGGCTAGCTGAGATGCTGATTTTCTTATCTTTCCTGTAATCCGAAAGGAACATACAAACCTTGGTGTAAACTTAGATTGAGGCCATACTTAAAAAACAAAACAAAAAAAAAAAAACCTCAGAGTGAGGCCCAGGAATAGACAGTTGGTTGTCGCATAGCCATACTTTATGCAAACCTTTGATAGTAAGAGGCATTTCTGTGATGTTTTTCTGGGATGCACCTGTACCTTGATTCTGCCAGTACTCACTGCTGATGAGCTGGAGCCTTAAAGTGCCCAACCTGGTGGCCTAAGGGCATTTCCCTTTTTCACCAAGCCTTCGACATGGATACAAAGCTCTCTTCACCTTTCCTATCTGAAATTCTTGTTCTGAATTCAACAGAGCAGTGCAGCCTGTCTTCCCTTAAGCATTCAGGGTCTAAACCCTGCAAAGATTATGAATGTCCAATGTCTTTTTTTACAATCCCGGCCCCTTGATATACCTCAGTTAAAAAATTGCTGTCCAGAGATTTTCATTTGTGATTTGTGTTTCTGGATCATTAGAGAAGTAATTTATCTTGGGTAGACATTGCTGATCCGGGCCGAATTTTTCTGGATGACATTTTTAAAAATGGTGGATGTGTTGCAGTGATGAGACTTATATACTTCATTTTGGTGCCAAAACATAGGCTTTGGGGGTCAAGTAGTCTTATAGAGTCAGTCAGAAAATAACTTCTCAGGGCAACTATTTTCTAAAATGGCAGCCATAATAGAGGAAAAAGAGACATATATAGAAAGGAAACAAACAATAATGTTTTCTAATCCTTTTATGTATACACCAAACCATGTTTATGATCTGAATATGAAAAGAAAAATGTTTATCACTCCTGTTTTAGACACATTTTTATAGTTCACTTTATTTCTTTGTTTTGGCAATCGCTCGTGGTACATTTGCAGAATGTTGAACATTTGATAAGAGCATATCGACAGGAACATCTTTTGTAGCACAGGTTTTGCAAGTACATGTACGTGTAAGTTCTGTGGGTACAGGCTTTACAAACCTCGTAGGTTTTAGCACCTCATCAATATCTTCCCAACAAAATTCACACAGATCTTTCTCTACATATGCATGATCCAAAACATTTTCTCATCTCCTGATCAAGTAGAACACAGTTTTAATGTGTCCATGCACAGAATATGATGTCAGTGGAAGGCCACTTAGGTGGACTTACTCACTGTATCGAAAATTAGCAAATGTGTGACAGTCAGAACTCGTTTTCCACACACACACAAGGTATTTGTCTTTAAAGTCACATTCTTCTTCTGTCTCAGAAAATCCTTTTACAAACTTCACAGGTTCAGCAGTTAAAGCTCCAAGCTTTGTTCCAATTTTGCTCATAGTCTCATCACTCGTAAGAATATGTGCCTTGATAAGGATATTGGGCATCTCTGGGACAGGTTTCTTGTACAGAATGTGAATCGGGATAAACTGTATTTTCTCGCCTGTTCCGTTACCTATCAATAACTCTGACAATCCTTGACTTATGAACATTGCAAAAAATATAAGTAGCACAATAATATCATCTGTGTCATTTGACAGTACAATGACTCGATTAAAACCATTTTGAACTCAACGTGTGGTACAACACAGAGGTCAGCTTCCTCCAATTTGCTGTTAAGTTCTTGAACAATATGGCCCATAACTTTTGAATATATCTCTACAAGCACCAACTCATTGACAATCATTCCACTTGCAATAATTGGAAATTCAGTGTTCACTGAAGTATCAGCAATGTTTTGATGAGTAAACATCTCCAAGTTCATCTTGTTCGATGTTGATGATCAAAATTTATCAGGTTGCATAGATATAGGTGTGAATTTGTGATGCAGGCAAGTTCAATTGTTCCAGTTGTAGACATTCATATATCTCTCTCACATTCATTGACAGATAGTTTGAGATAACAATGTGCAGTTCTTGTAAGGTGCACACCGACTTTCATATCTGTAGAACAGTCTGAACGATCTCTCAAAAGTTTTGAATGGATGAAATCTTGACCATACGCAATTGTGACATATAGTCCACAACAACAGCGGTTTTCAATGTGGACAGCTATTTGAGTTCAAATTCTTCAGGTGAAAGTCTTTTTGTCGAGCTGTTGTATGAGTTTGTGCTTCACTGGTTTGGTTGCAGCATCTTCATCAAATGATGCATTTGTTGGAAGAAGATACTGCGACAGAATGTCCTGGATAAATTCACCCCTTTCTTTTGCTACATACATCTGTCTATGTGGGGGGGGCGTGGTCGGCGACCAATGGAGCTACACGCATAGCACGGAGCTCCGAACAGCGTCCACCGGGCCTGATATTATCCTGACATCAATAGCCTTAAATCAACTACAGAAACAGAGTTCTGATAATCGGAACATCCAGAGCACAAACTGGGAGAATGGCTCATCTAAATAAGCACTAAAAAACGGAGAAAACCAGAAATGAAAATCCCGATCAGCAAATCCAAGATGGCGGCCGCAAGTCCATGCTGAAAAATGAAAAGTTACCACGACGATCAGAGTGGCGCTGGACATCCCCCGAAACCCTCGGTAGGTGCAAGCCCCTAAGCACCCTCTCCTCCAACCATTAAGAGGAGAGGGGATAAAATCCAAGTATGGCAAAAGGGCCTAGAAGAAAGCGATGGAGCCGTAATGGGACGGCCTACATTGATTCTGGCGACACAAGGGGAGGTGGAGCACTGAAGACCCTGCCCCAGAGGGAGAAACAGGAATAACTTACAGCAACTTAACTCTCCAACACTAACAACGAGTACCTCCCAAGCTGTAATTGACAAAACGTTCTTACTGAGGGAACACGGAGCTCAGAATAGCGTCCACGGGCCTGATATTTCCCTGACAGCATAGCCTTAAACCAACTACAGAAACAGAATTCCGACGACCGGAACATCCAGAGCACATACAGGGAGAATAGCATACCCAAATAAGCACTAAAAAACGGAGAAAACCAGAAAAGAAAATCCCGATTGCCAAATCCAAGATGGCGGCCGTAAGGCCATGTTGAAAAAAGAAAAGTTTCCACGACGATCAAGCGGTACTGGGCATCCCCCAAAACCCTCGGTAGGTGCAAGACCCTATGCACCCTTTCCTCCAACCTTTAAGAGGAGAGAGGGTAAAATTCAAAAATTTGCAAAAGACCCCGCCGAGGGCTCGGGCAAGAGGGGAAACGCAAACAGAGTGCAACTGGGTCTGGAAGGGAGCGGTGAAACCGAAACGAGACAGCCTACCTTGATTCTGGTGACACGAGGGGAGGTGGAACACTGAAGAACCTGCCCCAGAGGGAGAAACAGGAATACCTTACAGCAACTTAATACCCAACACCTAGAGAAGTAGCATACAACTGAATAATAGTAACGAAACTCTCCAACACTAACATCGAGTACTCCCCCGAGCAAAAATTGACAAATCGATCCTATCGAGTGGGAGACGAGGAGCGGGTGCGGAGCGAAGAGAGGGACTGGATCTGAGTGAGTCTGGAGAGGAACAGAGAGACCGAAGCACAGCGGTCATCCTTAATTCTAGCGATACCAGAGACGGAGGAGCACGGTAGACCCTGCCCCAGAGGGAGAAGTAGGAATACCTTATTGCAGCTTTACTTCCAGCACCCAGGGAAATAAGATCTCGGGAAATGAGAGAGTCATAAATAGGGTACGAAGAGAGCAGCTGAATCTGAGAGAGTCGAACGAGGAACGGAGAGACTGAAACACAACGGCCCTCCCTGAATCTGACGATTCCAAGGGTAATGGAACTCTGAAGACCCTATCCCAGTGAGAGAGGCAGGAATACCTTACAGCAGAGTAATACCCAGTACCCACGGAAATAGGGTACAATTAAATAAAAGTCGTGGACTGATCCAACGCTAACAGATAGAGCACCCTAGCCAGAAACGCAGAACGACTATGGACTATCTCCGACCTTCAGCCCTCACAATAACGATCTATAGCAACATCAAAGGGGAACCTAACTCTCAGACACACAGACTCCCTAATCAAAACAAGCAAGCTCTCGGATCACTACAAAATTGGTAAACCCAAGAAAAGAGAAGATCCTGAACGAGAGGAAACTGCGTTGGCTCAACCCGCATCTCAAACACAAGCAGGAACAGCAAACATTAACTCTTCTTCCACAGAAACCACGCTGGATACGATACTAACAGCAATAAATGAATCCCGAGAAGCAGTAGAACAAAAAATAGACTCCCTGACATCGGACCTTTCGCTCTTAAGAGATGATCATAGAAAACTGTCAGATAGGGTAAGTGCAAACGAGAGAACACTGGAACAAATGATTCCGGATCAAAAATCCTACACCACCAACCTGAACAATCTAACAACTAGAGTGAGGCAGCTTGAAACTAGAGCTGAGGATCCCGAAAACCGCGCCCAAAGGAGTAACATTCGCATAGTAGGTCTCCCTGAAAAATCAGAACATGGATCACAGGGCATGGGAGCGTTCCTTAAAGACTGGATAAAACAAATAATCCCACCAGAAGGGCTGTCCCCTTTTTTCGCAATCGAAAGGGCGCATAGAGTGCCAACCAGACTCCCCCCTCCAGGAGCAGGTCCAAGACCAGTGGTGGCCATACTACTGCACTTTAAAGATAGAGACTACATCCTTTCACAGGCAAGACTCAAAGGGGACATCATGCTTGATAATCAACGAATAATGCTGTTTCCAGACTTCACCAAAGAAACTCAGAAGCAAAGAGCATCCTTCAGGGGCGCCAAGAAACGACTCCGAACCATGGGAAGTCAATATGCCATGCTCTTCCCAGCCAAATTAAGAGTGGCACACGGAGATAGAAATCACTTCTTCAATTCACCCCAACTAGTGTGGGACTGGCTGGAAACGATGGAACAGCCCACACCCACTCCACAAAAAAAAGTCAGACGACGGCCAAAAAACAACGGAATGATGCAATTAGCCGCAACCCAAGAAGAACACCAATAGACCAGCTACCATCTAAAGAAAGACTAGAAGCGGTATCTAACGTAGCTATAATAAGTGGGGGAGACCTGGCCACGACGAGATAAATGGAATCACTATCTGACCAAGACTCTAACTCGGGTCACACCTCCATTTCCTCCCAGGGCACTTCAGTCAGCATGCCAAAAGTAACACCAAAGTCCTCAGAAGAACTTTTTTGATCCTTTATTCTCGAAATAACAACAACTCGAGGGAAAACACAAAAATATAGGTCACCCAGATACCTCCAAAGAAATGAACAAAACACTGGAACCGTAAGACGCAGTTGGGAACTCCAATTTAAATACTAACATTGCCGAATGACTCCTAGCATCAACAGACTATAACATTCTCTGCGAGGGAAATTAATACTTAGAGTCATTGACCTAAATGTGATAATAACTATGCTTGAAATGGTTGAGATATAATAGAATGTACATGGCCCGGAGGTCCAACCTAGAGATAGGTTTGGAGTCCCTGGTACACTGCCTCACCCAATAGTTACCAATCTTATATTCATAGTTTGGACGGGGATAGTTCCAAATACCGGTCCTGGGGTAGTGATGGGGGAGTTGGGGAAATTTACGTTCGAACAATAGGGGAACTACATCCAGCACCAATATGCTAATCACATTCTACCGTATGGAAGCAAGAAGAAAGAGGACCCTGGGAGAGGATCATAAGGGAGGTCACAACACATATCACTTTGACCATGTAATATGGATTCCCACCTGAAATACAAAATTCTTACTTGGAATGTTAGAGGCCTGAACAATATGAACAAAAGATATAAAATTTATAACCAACTTAAAAGGAGAGGCGCCCATATAGCAATATTACAAGAAACCCACTTACTGGAACAAGAGATCAACGCCCTGACGAAACGATGGCGAGGCCAGGTTTTCGCAGCATCCTATTCAGCATTTGCCAGGAGAGTGCTAGTTTGGATACGTCCAGGGGTCCCCTTCCAAAAAACCCAAGAGATATGCGATAAAGAGGGCCGTTATGTCCTGATCACTGGAAGACTAGAGGGGAGAGATATTACAATAGGAGGAGTGTACGCCCCAAACCAGGAACAGGGTTCCTTCCTAGCTAGGATCTCAAGGGAATTAGGTCCTAACTTTACCCAAGCCACCCTAATAGGAGGAGACTTTAATTGCATTGCGGACCCTTTGTTTGATAGATCACACCCCCCCTACAGGGATCACCAACCATTAAAACAGCTAAACAATTTTCGGGGTGGCAACACCAGTGGGGATTTAGTGACTGCTGGAGACATGTCCACTCAAATATATGTTTATTAACTATTCGCTGTCTTACATATGCAAGTCTATTTGCGGCAACATCTTTTTTTTTTTTCCCCATCATACATATCAATCAAAAAATCCGTGATCCTGTTATACTTTACAGATACTCTGTTACATAACCCCTTAGTCATTTTGATTGTAATTTAGTATTCGTTAATCACTGGTTCTAATATACTAGCATTTCTACTTTAAGTGGTTATTCACTCCTTAATTTTGTTGCCATTTTGAATTATGTGACCTCACGACAGACTTAACTCAACTTCAAACGATATATATAAACTTAATGGCTTATGTGGGTGGGCCTACGCATCTTTTAGGGGGAGACTCTGCCGGGGCACTTCAGTGAGCGGGGATGGCCAGCCGTCCTTCCCCCACTCTTTCCAGTAGTTATGTTGCCATTTGTGTCCAGTCCAATTCTACCCCTTGTCATTGGGTGCGGTCTATTGGAGTGTCCGTCAATGCCCAAGTTCTAGTTCCAGAGACCCTCCCCCAGAGCCAGGTCTGTCAGACACATTGAACAACTCATCCTACCACTTCGGGAGCTATCTGTCTCTTCATCAGGTCGTCCCAGTTTGTCACTAAGTCCTCCCACTCCGAGGCAACGGGGGTCTGGCGAACTCCCCTGGCCTCCTCCGCTTTTAAGACCTGCAGTTCAGCCCTGATCCATCTCGCAACATCGCCTTTCCATTCAACCAGCGAGGGGTGGCTGGAGGCCTTCCAGCCCCTTGTATTCAGCCTTTTATAAAGAGCCAGAGTCAGGTCCAGGAATCGTCCCCTCATTTTCCCCCGCAGGGCACCAGCCTTGAGGCCCAGTAAGTACACAGCAGGCGTTGGCTGTAGTTCCGCCTCAAACAATTTTGACAAGACCGCCATCATCGCCCCCCAACCAGTCTGGAGTACAGGGCATCCCCACACCATGTGATCAAAGTCGGCTTCTTCGTCACTACATCTGGGGCATGTCCTAGGGGTCCCTCCATATATACGGAACAGTCTGTGGTGAGTGAGGCACGTCCTGTGTAGGTAGCTGTATTGGATGTATCTTAATCTCGTGTTGCGTGAGATCATCCGGGGACTAGCTAGTGCTCTGTTCCATTCTGCTTCAGACATGTCCCGCCCAATCGTTCTCGTCCATCTTTCTCTCAGTGAGTGTAAGTGGTCTAATGCTGCCTCAATCTGGGCTCGATATAGTTTAGCAACCAGATGGGGTTCCTCTCCTGAGGTCATCAGGAGATGTAACACCCCGTGGACAGTGGGCTCCGCATTGATCGTATCCCAATGGTCCTTCAAGGTATGCACTAATTTCCTGTGGAGTAAAAACTGTCCCTGAGGAACTCCCCCCCTCGATAGGTCAGTGAAGCTCTTCAGCACTCCCTCGTTGAACAGCCCCCCCACTGTCATTACTCCTGCTCTTGTCCACGGTCCCAGTCCCAGGCCCCTCTGCCTTTTCCCTCCCGGGTCCAGTGCGAGGGTCGATAACGGCAAGGCCGGGGAGTATGGTGGGCCCACTCCAACCCTTCCCGTGCACCGTTTCCAACATTTCATTGCAACACTGTTCATTATGTTGTCCCCTAAGGGGGGAATCTTCCTACCTGCCATTCGTGCTACAATCCGAGCTTTGTCTATCTCACCGTGGGCAGTACACAAATCGAGATGTACCCTGCACACTAGCCAACCAGCTACCCATTGTAGTTGAGATGCTAAATAATATGCCTCAAAGTCAGGGGCCCCAGTCCACCCATATGAGTCGGCATCCAGGTGGTCTTCAGTGCCGTGCGCCTACGCCCATCATCCCATATTTACTCCCTAAGCAAAGCGTTCAACTCACGAAACCACGCCGAGGAGACCAGTAGTGGTAAATTAGCGAAGTAGTAGAGTAGGCGAGGAAGCATAATCATTTTAGACAGCGCTACTCTGGCCATTATTGTTAACTTTAGTGAGCGCCAGAACCCAACCGAGGACCGCAGGGATCGAAGTGCTTTGCCAAGATTACCATCCCGGAGATCACTTAGTTCGTGGAACATTTGAATGCCCAGATATTTGAAGGTCCCCGGGGCCCAGTTCATGTCCATTGGGCATGCTCCAGGGCGTGCCCTATCTGGTCGTATGGGAAATACGAATGTCTTTCCTCGGTTAAGGCAAAGCCCAGACAACGCTCCAAATTCTTCCAGGATTTTCAGGACCCACGGAAGACCACTGCTCCCATTCCTCAAGTAAACAAGTATATCGTTGGCATACAGAGAGACAATATGTTCGGTTGGTCCCCATTCAATTCCCCTACCTACCCCTTCCCGCCGCAGTCGGAACGCCAGTGGTTCGATTGCCAGGGCAAATAATAATGGGGACAGGGGGCATCCCTGTCTGGTTCCCCAAAATACTGGGTACGCACTAGATATTGTTCTGCCCGTCTTCACTCTTGCTAGCGGGGACGAATACAATAGGTCCATCCATTTTACCCAGCCCTGCCCAAGTCCCATTTTCAGCATCACGGCCCTTAGGAAGTCCCATCTGATCGAGTCAAAGGCCTTCTCGAAGTCTACCGCGAGCAAGACCCCCGCTGGCGGCTTCAACTCATTAGGCATATGCAGAACAGCGAAGATCCGCCTCAAATTTAGGGAGGTGTTACGACCAGGAACAAAGCCGTTCTGGTCCGCATGCACAAGTGAGGTCATGAGAGGGAGCAGCCGGCCAGCCATGATCTTACTAAGGATCTTAAAGTCGCTGTTTAGCATCGACAAAGGACGAAAGTCCACTACTGATGCTTCTCTGGCGTTTGTCTTGGGGAGTGGCACCACCAAGGCCTCACGTAATGTACGTGGCAACTCCCCACTGTGTAACGCCGCCCAGAGACATGTCCACTCCACTACCAGAGATTACTCATTCCATTTTACAATTCATGACCTACATGTTAGACTAGACACATTCCTAGCCCCCCGAGTTACAAAGTGGAGTATGCTCGGCAGAGTACCTGTGTCATACTCTCTCTGATCATAACCCATTCATGATTTCACTGTCCTGGGAGAGGGAGAGAACCTGCATTCCGACGTGGAGACTAAGGGCGGAAATGCTGGAAGATGTAGCTTTCAAAAGCTCCATATCGGAATCCATCAAAGATTTTTTCAATATCAATACGGGAACAGCAACTAGCAGGGCGATAGAATGGGAGACTTTTAAGACCGTAATCCGAGGGAAATGTATAACAGACAATGTTGGGGTGAGGAGATCACTGGAACAAGATATCCAAAAATTTGAGAGAACCCTTAGGGAACTAGAGCGCCAGAGACCCGAACACCCAGAAATTGCCTCTGACATCACATCTATTAAAGAGAAAGTAGCGGAGGCCACAGAAATACTATGTAAATTTGACTATAAGAAATATCTAGATAGACAACACACAGAAGGGGACAAAGCGAGCTCACTCCTGGCTTGGATGGCGGCACCCCCGAGACAGCAATCAATGATAGTGGAAATAGAAGATATAGATGGAAACCATTTATTTGAACAAAAAGCAATTAACCAAAGATTTGCAAACTATTATGCACAACTATACGCCCCTCCCCCAGAACTGCTAACCTCCTCTCAGGTGAAATCTCTAGAAGATCTGGACCTCCCACAGCTAGAGGAGAGAGAGTCACTAGCCCTTGCTGAACCTATTTCGATACCCGAGATTAGAACTGCAATACAAAACATAGCCAGAGGGAAAGTACCTGGGGCAGATGGTCTCCCTGTGGAATTCTATAGTGTATTCCTCGAACAACTTGCCCCACAGTTATGTAACCTATATAAAGAAACCAAAGAAAAGAAAACCCTCCCTCTAACCCCCAATGAGGCGATTATGATCCCTCTACTAAAACCCAATAAACCAATGAGAGATGTACGTTCATACCGCCCTCTTTCCATGCTAAACCTAGACTACAAAATACTTAGTAAAATATTAGCTTCCCGGTTACTGCCCCTTATGTCACAACTAATCCATAAAGATCAAGCTGGATTCATTCCACAGCGCAACACTGCGCAGAATATACGGAGACTAGTATCAATTATCCAATCGAGTTCACCATCCCTACAACAGGCCGCAATAATTTCCGTTGAAATAGAGAAAGCATTCGATAGTCTACAATGGGACTTTCTGGAAAAAGTAATGCTGAAGCTGGGCCTCGGGCCTGAATTTGTGAAATGGACGCAACTGCTTTACACGAAACCTGCAGCACGGGTACGCACGGGCAAAATAATCTTAGACTCCTATATAATCGGTAGAGGCACCAGACAGGACCGCCCACTGTCCCCATTACTATTCGCCTTAGCAGTGGAACCACTGGCCAGAATGGCCAGATCAGGGGTACACTATGGGGGACTTCTTATAGGAGCACAGAGACACCATATTGCATTATATGCGGACGATATGCTAATTTTCCTTGGAGACAAAGACAAGGAACTCCCCGGGGCGATGGCCATGTTAGAGAGCTTCAGCGAAGCATCAGGTCTTAAGATAAACTGGAAGAAATCCTCAATCTTCCCGTTGGTAGAGTGAGTTCAAACGATGACTGATACCAGGGGTCTCCCCTGGACTCCCACAACATTCCGATATCTCAGCGTCAATATATATCACAAACCCTCAGACCTATTAGATGGGAACATATACACAGTAATCAGGAAACTTAAAACTGATATACAGTTCTGGAAGACACTAACCCTGACAGTTACGGGAAGAGTAGCAGTATTAAAAATGATAGTACTTCCAAGATTTCTATATTTCTTCTCCACCATTCCCCTAATCATACCCAAAACAGTATTTAATGACTTAAACTCTATCATGTCTAACTTTATATGGGGACCGGGCAGACACAGGCTAGCTCTGAATACGCTTAAGAGACCTACCTTAGAGGGAGGACTTGCAGCCCCTGATATGGAAACCTACTATTGGGCAGGCCAACTACAATGGCTGGCAAGATTCCTAAGCGAAGATGCATCAATTTTGGAATCACAGAACAATACTAGATCATTATCTCATACACTGTTGGAAGTGCTAATATCCCCAGGAGGGGAAAAAAAAATATCACTGCCCCCAGACTGGCAAGCAGTCAAATTCTCCTGGGAAAGAGTAGTCAGACGCTCACATCTGCACACTCCATACGCACCTGACATTCCAATAACGAGCCTGATAAGTCTGTTAGGAAACCAAGCTTTAATCGGTTTAAATAAACTAATCAGACACAATATCACCACACTGGGAGACTTATACCACAATAGGCAACTTAGGACCTTCGCCGAATTACGTGCGCAATTTGATATTCCTCCAGGAACATTCATTATATACTCGGCAATAACTAGAATTAACTCAGCATTCTAAGAACCTGGAAACAGGGAACACAAGAACCACCCACACATGAGGGCTGCAGAGTTATTTGCACCAGAGGAGGTGATAGAGGCTTGGTATCCACACTATACAAAACATTACAAAAAGACACTCTTACCCCACTAGATAGCCTTAGACTAAAATGGCAAACTGAACTAGAGACAACGATAGAACCACAACAATGGGATAGAATTACCGCACATATATACCCAGTATCAAGAAATGCTCGTTTTAAACTAATAAACATGTACATTTACCATAGAGCCTATCTCACCCCCGTAGACTTGCCAAAATTTTCTCCTCCAGCGGAAATAACTGCCCCAGATGCAAGGAACCAGAAGCAGGACTAGAGCATATGCTTTGGAAATGCCAGCAGGTAGTCCCATTCTGGATAGAAGTATTTAAAACCTTGGAAACGATAACGGAACGCAGACTGCAACCTTCCCCGATGTCAGCACTGTTGGGGGACTTTCCACGCCCAGCTAACAAAAAAACAACGAATACATTTATTGATTTAGCATTATTGCTAGCTAAAAGAGAAATAACGAGTCACTGGAAAGCATCAGCCGGCCCTCAAATACAAGGATGGTTAAGTGCAGTGTTAAAATGGGCGGAAACAGAAGGACGTATATTACACAGAGAGGCAGCCCAAGGAAGGAGACCCAGAGATACCTGCAAGCCAATGGGACACAATAATAGACTAACTTAAATACCCCGAAGAACCAGAATCAGATCACTCACAACACGTATCAGAGTTAAGCTCTGATGAACCCTCTTAAAATACATGACAAGAAGTTAATGACCTGAAGAAACACAGACTCACTATACGGTACTCAATTATGTATTAGGAAATAAACAAGAAATGTAATGGTTGCTGGATGTAAGAAGGGAGGGAGGGAACAGTTGGGGAGTATTTAAGACTTTGCAAATGGGAATGTTTACCCTTATTTTGAAAATTAATAAAAGATATTGTAAAAAAAAAAAATACATCTGTCTATGTGCTTGCGAAAGCTGTTTTTTTTGTAACTTGTTTTGTAGTGGTTGGTTGGACAAAACTCTTACTATGGCAATTAAAGTGTGGAACTTTAGCTTTAGTGATTATGTCAAACAGCTTTTTCACTTTCAATACAAATCTCTCCTGCTTTAGTTCTGCTTATAGTCTTGATCCATGTTCCGGGACCTCTAGTAGACATGTCTTTATATTTATTATCCAAATATTGTTTGGTTACAAAGTTGTGTAGTCGCAGAGACTCAGTCATTTCAAAGGGGTTTCCTTGCTGCTGCATGAAATAAAGAAGGCTGTCAACATGTTTATTCAAACGTTCCCCTCTCTTTCCCACAAGTTTGTGATGAGGAAGAGTTTCAAGATGGTCCATTAATTTTGAATTTGTCATCTCTCTGAAAACATTGCGAATAGAAAGGACATCATGATAAATTGCCATTAAGCAACATATTCACTTTTACGTGTCTGACCAACAATTAATTTGCAGCTTTTCTGTGATCTCTGGATCGTCTGTTCCAGTTTCATAGCTGGAGCCACAGCATTGAACTTTCGCTCTCTGTATTTTACCACAAAATGTCTTTGGATAACTTTTCTGTAGCGAATCTTTTTTTTCCACCTCTAGCTTCTTCACTCTTTCCAAATACCAGGACTCATATCTCAGGTACTTTATGCAACCAAATTCTCAAAACACCGAAATCAGTGACTCCACAGTCACCTGCAGCTCCCAATCACCCTCTCGATCAGTATTTACCAAGTTTTTCACTAGAGTTATCATGTGTAAAGCATTTCCCTAGTACTTGCAAAGTTCCTATTTTTCTTCACATTCTTTGATAAGCTCTACTAACTTGATTTTCAGGTTTTCTGATTTTGAACTGAGTGTATTGAACATTGCCTGGCTTTGCATTATGTCTTTTTCAGTGAAGTGCACCCTGCCCCTTGTTCACTTCTGAGAAAGATATGCAAAACCTAGTTTGTCATTCTTGTTCCAGAAAGCATTCCAATGCAATGTTTCTATAGCCTCAGATATGATGAGCATACCTTGTAACGAACAAACATAATGAGTTCTGCTCAATACTGACTGGGCAGTTTTGCTTCCAAAGATTTCAGCCTCAATAAGTGCATTGTTTATGCCGCATTCACTGAGATACCTTCCTGCACACAGCAATACAACTTTTGTCATGTGGAAAATGTCCATCATTGGATAGAGATCATCAAATTCTATTGGATTGCTCATAAAAAATGTCAGCTACAATACGGAAAACACCTTCATCTCAGAAAATTGGCAGGATATGCTGGTCTTCAAACTGAGCACGCACATTTTGGAATTTTTTTAGAGTTGTTTATACTGTTGCGTAGTTTGTGACTGGAGATGATATTACTGGTTAAAAAGCAACCTTCTTCAGTGGGACAGTATTCTGGGAGATCAGAGCATGAATTTCAGCCCAAGGAGGAACTGGCTTTTCTTCATCCTTCAGTCCACACTGAATAAGTAATATGATCAATTCAGTTAAATCAGCTTTGCGGACTGCAGCATCAATTAGAAGAAGATAAATGTCCTCAGCCACCTTCAAACGTTGTGGTAGACTGGGACATGTTGATGACTTGTAGTGATTTTGCACACATTGGCAAGGCAGAGTGGGGGTAAGTTTGCAGCTTCGTTTGTTTATGACTACAGCTGACACAGCTTGTTTTACAGCACCTACTTCATTGGTACAGTTTTAGAAAAGCCCCGTGGCAGTATCATGTGTGCTGGCTGTTCCAGACAAAGAAGAGCTATCTTCAAAATTAAAATGATCAATTGTAAATCATTTCCTGGTAAAGTGACCTGTAAGTGGTGTTCTGTTGGATTCACAGGATTCTACAGCATGAGCTGCTAACAAATTCCTGCTCTGTACTATGTCATTATAACTTGTTGATACACTAATCCAATTCATTGAAGTGATTAGCCCTCTACTTTTGCACTTGTCATAGATTGCGTGGGCAGTCATCATGTGTAGCAGAGTTTTATGTTTGCCGTGATGTAATTCATAAAACACAATTTGGAAAAGACAGCACATTTGCACAGCATAAGCCTGTTGGCTCATTGGATTATCTTCCACTTCTTTGCTTAAATCTTCAAAGCCACCATCAATGTTATCGGCTTCTGTTCCGAACTCAGGAACTTTAGTTTGTAGCAGTTTTGCTTTGCTGATATTAAACAATGTTGTAAAAAACATTAAGACAACATCAGGCATTCTTGTTCACTCCCATGATTTGTGGAGCTCTGGGGAATCACTAAATTTGTCATTAAGGCCCTCATTATGACATTGGCGGTAAGTCCCGCTTACCGCCATGCCGACTGCCGCCAACATACCGCAGCAGTATACCGCCAGCCATATTATGACACACACATAGAAATCCGTCACTATACAGACACACACACAGGTCTGCCAGCCCAAAGGTCAGTGATAAACTGGCGGTATCCAAACCCACACCGTTACGCCAACAGAACTACGCCCACAGCATTATGACCCACGAATCACCGCGGCGGACATTCAACCGCGGTAAACCACTGGCGGTACATACCGCCGCGCTCAAAATACACACACTCAAATAACACAACACCACATTGGACAATTCAAACTACACACCCCTGGCACTCATACACACACCACACCCACACACCCACACCACTATAAAATACACACCCACATTACCCACAACCCTTTACAACTACAAAATAATTTACAACTGAGAGAGAGAGAGACACCAAGAGCATTCACAGAACCAGAGCCACAGAACACCATCACCCATACACCATCCACACACCTCACAGCACACACCCCAAAACATCACCCCACACACCCTCACACACACCACTCACACTGCACCCATGGCACCACAAAGACACCACAGGTTCTCTGAGGAGGAGCTAAGGGTCATGGTGGAGGAAATTATCCGGGTAGAGCTACAGCTATTCGGATCACAGGTGCAGCAGACATACATTGCCAGGAAGATGGAGCTATGGCGGAGGATCGTGGACAGTGTCAATGCCGTGGGACAGCACCCTAGAACAAGGGATGACATCAGGAAGAGGTGGAATGACCTACGGGGAAGCTGCGTTCGGTGGTTGCAAGGCATCAGATAGCTGTACAGAGGACTGGCGGTGGACCCCCACCTCCTCCCCCACAACTAACAACATGGGAGGAGCAAGTCTTGACAATACTGCATCCTGAGGGTCTGGCAGGAGTAGCTGGAGGACTGGACTCTGGTAAGTCAAATCTTTACTACTTTCACCCCCCTACTTGCATGCCATCACATACCCCCACCCACGCCCCCATCACTCCACCACTACCCACACACCCCACCATCACAACCCACTCATCCCAATACCAAGCCCTGCATGATATACCAATGCATGGACACCACTCACAGACCTGCATGGACAACCATCACCACTGCATGCGCACTAGAGACAATCACCTGGCCCACCAAATAACAACTCTCACTAAAGCCAATCTGCCATGGCAATATCAACCATAGAGGGCAACATACCCAAACACAAGATGACATACGCAGAAACTATAACACTGCATTTACATCTCCACAGGTCCCTCACACAACGTCACCGGAGAGGAGATGCCAGCAACATCCAGTCCCCCCACAGAAGAGGCCCACAGTGATGAAAGCAGCTCTTCACGCCTGGATCAGGATGACCTACCGGGCCCATGGGGACCTTCTGACAGTTGGTTACCCAGCCACAGTCCCATACCACCACAGACCCATACCACCACAGAGCCTCCCCCCTCAGGAAACACGAGTACAGCACCCACCCAGCGGGCCCATACCTCTGTCCCCAGGACACCTCAATCAGCAGTGTGGCCACCACTACAGGGACCCCAGGACACCCCACAAACACAGGACGATCAGGGACCTGTGGTCAGTGGCAGTGGCCACACGGTTTAGGGGACAGAGGCACAGGACAACAGGGAAGCTGGGAGGACTGCTGTGTGACAGGGGGAGGACAGGCCCAGGGAACTGACCCTCCACGAGGCACTCACCAACATCCTGGGAGCATACCACCATTCCCAGGAGACAATGGGTCAAATACCCGCCAAGTTGCAGAAGACCCAGTGGCTGCAGGAGGGACAGTACCTGGGGATCAGGGAGGACCTGAGGGACATCCACACCACCCTGGTCACCATTGCAGGGGTGCTGGCTGACATGGCCCACACCATGAGGGAGGCAGTGGCACACCAACGGGCCCCTGACACTAGCCACACTGATGAACAGCCCTCCACCTCCGCCAATGCTAGTGGACAGGAGGCCCCGCCACAGGAACAGCAGGCCACCAGCACCCCACCCCCTGCAGAAAGAGAACCACCACACAAACGGTCCCTGTGATCCAGGCAGAAGCCAGAGAACGTTGCCAAGACCCCGCCAGGAAATAATACCCTCCTGATTGTCACCCTTGTGTCCCACTCTGTCACCCTGTCCACCTTGAACTGCCATTGCTCCACTTCCTATGCCCCCTTGGACAATGCACCTGTGATCCAAATAGACTGAACTCTATCCTGGCCTTTCCTCCATCATCACCCCAGCCCATTGCACATCCCCCTTTACTTCTCAGCACTGAAATAAACACCCTCTTAAAAAATACAAGTATGGAGTTTGTCAAATGATTTAAGGGTGTATTTGTTTAATAATCTGTAGACATTACAATTAGACTGTACAGTTATGTATACATAGGTATGACCTGTAATGTGCGGCAGTCAATACACCAGGAGCCAGAGTAGGGCAAAAAAATCTGTGAATAGACATGTCAAAGGGTACAGTAAGTGGCCAGAGTAGTGGGAACAGCAGCCTGCCTAGAGAAAATTACCCACACAAAACTGCAATGGAAGGTGAAGTTACAGTGTCTTACCTGTGTGTCACTGGAAGTACTGCCATATGATAGTTGTTCTGTTGTCCACATCCTCATCCTCTGCCTCCTCTTCATCACTGTCCACAGGCTCCACAGCTGCCAGACACCCACCTCCAGCCCCATCCTCCCGCAGAAAAGGCACCTGACGTCTCAAGCCTATGTTGTGCAACATGCAACATGCCACAACGATCTGGCACACCTTCTTGGGTGAGTAGCACAGGGATCCACCTGTCAGATGCAGGCCCTTGAACCTGGGCTTCAGGAGGCCAAAGGTGCGCTCAATAATTCTTCTTGTATGCCCATGTGCCTCATTGTAACGTTCCTCTGCCCTTGTCCTAGCATTCCTCACTGGGGTAAGTAGCCATGAGAGCTTGGGGTAACCAGAGTCACCTGCAAATATCGAGGGATACCTGTTGGCCACACACTCACCCTTAGGGCCAACCCCACACCAATATACCAACAGACACTGGGTGGGGACCATGGGATCACCTATTAGCCACACGTGGTGCCTCTGGAGCTGAGCCATCACATATAAGAAGCTGCTATTCCTCAGGATAAAGGCATCATGCACAGACCAAGGATACTTTACATTCACATGGGAGATGTACTGGTCCGCAAGGCACACTATCTGCACATTCATAGAATGAAAGATCTTTTGATTTCTGAACACCTGTTCATTTCTCCGGGGGGGAGGGACAAAGGCAATATGTGTACCATCAGTTGCCCATAAGATGTTGGGGATATGTCCCATGGCATAGAAGTCAGCCTTCACTGTGGCCAAATCTGCCACCTGGGGGAAAACGATGTAGCTGCACATGTGTTTCATCAGGGCAGACAACACTCTGGTCAGCACGTTTGAGAACATTGGCTGTGACATCCCTGCTGCCATGGCCACTGTCGCTTGGAAGGAGCCACTTGCCAAGAAATGTAGCACTGATAGGACTTGCACAAGAGGGGGGATCCCAGTGGGCTGACGGATAGCTGAGATCAGGTCTGGCTCAAATTGGGCACACAGCTCTTGGATTGTGGCCCTATCAACTCTGTAGGTGAGGATAATGTGCCTGTCCTCCATTGTTGCCAAGTCCACCAGGGGCCTGTACACAGGGGATGTCTCCATCTCCTATTCACCCTCAGCGGTTGTACTCTAGGGGTGAAAACGATGAGCATCTGGTCAGTTTTCAACATTTCCTCATTGTACAATGCATTGCATGTTGTGACAGAAACAGTATGTTTATGTTTGTTCCCAAAATGTGCTTATGCCGGCTGTGACGCAGTTAGGTGCCATGGCCTACCCCCCCCCCCCCTGAAATGGCGGACGCCTGTCCTGTGTGGAGGGACAGGTGGAAATGAGGTAATTCCGCTGAAGTTGTGCGCCGTTGCAGGAGGCGGTCGAGAACCGCCGTGCAACTCCTCATTGGTTATCATTGGGCCCCATGGATTCCAGTAGCCAATGGTGATGTACGCTAGCAGTGACGGTACGCAGCGCCACGGACGTGACCGCCATTTCCTATCTGTTCACTCACTTGCTACCTGACCTTCAACAGGAGAGGACCTACACTGCAAGTGCTGCTGTGACCTGTGTCTGGAAGCGACCATGGCTCGAGTCTCTGGGGAAAGGGCCCCAGCCTTCACTTCGGAGGAGCTGGAGAGACTGGTGGATGGTGTCCTACCCCAGTACCGACTGCTTTATGGGCCTCCAGACCAACAGGTGAGTACACTGTGTGCACGATGCATGGGGCATGAATGCATGGAGTGCTGTGTGCGAAGGCCTCATGTAAGGGGGGCTGGTTGAGGGGTCCTGGGCAGAGTGCTGCATGTATGGTGGGCAATGTATGTGCGTAAGGGGATAGGAGTGATATGGTGGGCAATGAGTGAAACAGGCTGGATGGTATGAGTGATAGCATTATTCTATGTTTATTTGTCTGCAGGTCAGCGCCCATCAGAAAAAGGGTATATGGCATGCCATCACCAAGGATGTGCGGACCCTGGGGGTCTACGACAGGTGGAGCACCCACTGTCGCAAATGGTGGGAGGACCTGAGACGCTGGGCAAGGAAGACGGCAGAGGCCCAGCTGGGGATGGCCTCCCAATGAGGAAGGGGTGCCCGTCGAACCCTGACCCCCCTGATGTTCCGCATACTAGCAGTGGCCTATCCGGAGTTGGATGGGCACTTGAGGGCATCACAGCAGCCACAAGGGGATGAGTACAGTTTCCAGTTCTGCAAATTGCGCGTGGTGGGGTGTTATCTGGGTGGGGGATGTGGGCCTGTGGGTGCCCCTAGGCCAGGTCAAACATTGCAGAGTTGGTTCCATTTTGCGCAGGGTCTGTTGCACTCCATCCCCAAACATGCTAGTGGGCATCTACTACTGGGCAGGGTTTTGTGGGTCTCAGGTATGCTGCTATAGGCGTTAGGCATTATTCTCCATGGCCTGGTGACTAGCATTGTGACTGGTAGTGCATCGCCTAGTGCATAGGGCCGTCCCCTGTGTGTTGTGTACGCCAATGGTGGTGTTTTTGCTGGCATTGACTAAGTGCTCTTGGCATTGACTCTTCCCCCCCTTTTTTGTTTTTTCACCCTGTCCTTCTGTGCATTAGCATAATCTGGCAGAGGAGCAGAGGCACCGGCGACGGAGGGAGCTGCATCCCACATGGGCCTGGAGGCCGAATCCACCGACTGTGAGGGCACCAGTGGGATGGAAGGCGAGGGGAGCACCACAGCGGAGTCTGGAGGGGACAGATCGGACAGTGATAACTCCTCTGATGGAAGCTCCCTGGTGGTGGCGGACACCTCTGTGGCCACCCCGACTACAGGTACAGCCACCACACCCATACCAGCACCTCCCTCCCAGCAGCCCCTCAGCGTGTTTCCCATGCCCGCTCACCCAGGAGGGTGGGCATCTCCTTCGCCCCAGGCACCTCAGGCCCTGCCCCAGTCAGCCCTGCTGACCTGAGTGAGGAGTCTATTGACCTCCTGCGATCCATCTTTGTTGGGCAGTCAACCATTGTGAATGCCATCCAGGGGCTGGCAGGGCATTTGCAACAAACAAATGCATTCCTGGAGGGCATTCACTCTGGCGTGGCGGCCCAACAGAGATCATTCCAGGCTCTGGCCTCATCCCTGATGGCAGCCATTGTCCCTGTCTCTAGCCTCCCCCTCCAACTTCCTCTACCCAGTCCCATTCCCCTCAACCCCAGCCTATCCCAAGCACACCATCAGACCAGCATGCACCCAAGACAACACACAGGAGTGGCTCAGGCAAACACAAGCACCACACATCATCCCACAGGCACTCACACAAACACCATCCAGAATCAGACATGCCAACATCCACTGCCTCCACTGTGTCCCCCTCCTCATCCTCCTCCCTCCCAGTTGCGTCTCCACTCACACCTGCATGCACTAGATCCTCATCCACTACCTCCATCACCATCACGCATATCACTACACACCCCTCACTGGCAGCCACCACCCCCACATCCATGCACATGTCCCCTGTGTCCTTTCCCACTGTGTCTGTGCCCCCTCCTCCCAAGGTACACAAATGCAAGCACTCAGACACCCAACAGCCACCCACCTCACAACAGCATCCAGCCCATGCACCTGCACCTAAGCACAGCAGACAGACACCTCCAACCACCACTCCCTCTTCCTCCACTCCCACACCTTCACCCTCTTCCTGCCCCAGTGTCCCTAAAAAGCTTTTCCTCTCCACCCCTGACCTCTGCCCTGCTCCTCGCCCCCCTGTCCTTCACTTCGGGCCAGGGTAGGCAGAACCCAGGCCAGCACCTCACCCACCCAGTCCACGGCCACTGTAGTTTCGGCAGCTACTGCAGGTATGAGAGGCTCCAAGGAGACACCCATCAGCACTGGCAGTGTGGCTGTACCAGCTGACAAGGGCAAGAAGGGACCACCAGCTACCAAAGAGGCACCACCATCTGGAAAGGGCAAGAAGGGACCACCAGCTACCAAGGGCAAGGAGGCACCACCAGCTGGAAAGGGCAAGAAGGGACCACCAGCTGCCAAAGGCAAAGACAAAGGTCCGGCCACTGCAGGCAGGATGGATATGGGGCCTGGTGCTGGAGCTGGATCTGAGCACACAACACCAACCATGGCACTTTAGCCATCCAAGGCTGCAGGGGAAGGGCTGGAGCATCCACTGCCAGCACGGCCAGCTGCACGGCCACTTGCAGCGCCACCTGCACCACTGTCAGCACCACTGCCAGCAACAGCCCCAGTGGGCAGCCGTCCAAAGCTGCAGGGGAAGGGCTGGGGCCTCCCCCACCACTGCCAGCACTGACACCAGCACCGCCACCTGCACCACTGTCAGCACCACTGCCAGCAGCAGCAGCCCCAGTGGGCAGCCGTCCGAGGCTGAAGGGGAAGGGCTGGAGCCTCCCCCACCACTTCCAGCACCACCACCAGCACCGCCACCAGCTGCACCGCCACCTGCACCACTGTCAGCACCACTGCCAGCAGCAGCAGCCCCAGTGGACAGCCATCCGAGGCTGCAGGGGAACAGCTGGAGCCTTCCATCACCACTGCCAGCACCGACACCAGCACCGGCACTACCACGACTGTGCAGCCGTTGCTGCAGGTGGATGGACTGTAGTCCTGCCTCCATGGAGTGTCATGCATCCAGCCCACTGCAAATCTCGTGGGTCTGACACCCAGGTGAGGGACTGTGACCTGGCACTCCTCAAGTGCTGCATCACGGGCCCCCTCCAGAACCAGTGAAATTCCTGAGGGGTACGGGGTGAATATGTAATGTTACTGCATCTGTTTGTGTGTATGGGGGTGGGGGTGTTACGTGTTGCGCGTGTGTTTCACTCTCTTTTTCCTCCCCTCTCCCCCACACCTGTGTGCTAGGGGCGGTACTCACCATGGTTGTCTTCGCCGGCATTGGTATTCCTGGTGTAGGAGGAGGTAGACCAGCATGAGTAACACCTGTAGTTCGGGCTCCATGGCGTAGTGGTTGTTCCCTGATTGTCCAGAGGTGAGCCGTTTTCCTTCTATGTACTGTTTCCGCTGTGCTTTTGATGGCGTTGGTACCGCCCCGGAAAAGGTGGCGGATTGGCCTGTTGTAATACGGTGGGCAGTACATTGTCTTCCGCCTGGCTGTTGGCGGTTACCGCCGCGGTGCTTGTTGCTACCACCGTGGCGGTCGTGTGTTAAAGTGGCTGTCTGTGTTGGCGGTTTCCGCCATGGTCATAATTCCATTTTTTTTACCGCTGGCCTGTTGGCGGTATTTCAGGACGTTTCTTAAAATGGTTCCTGCTGATTTTACTGCATCCTATGATCCTATTTTGGCAGCAAGAAGTTTAGGAGTCAAGTCAGCTGAGTTCACCATAATTGGCTCATTGTTTAGACTGACAAAAACGAGTTCTGTCATTTTATTTTCTCACCAGACAAATCTTAATTTCATTATTATAGATCAATACAGTTTCATCAATGTTGACGATTATTTCTATGATCTCACTAAGGGCCAGATGTAGGAAAATCCTGCATTGTGACTCGCAATGCAGGATGGTGTCCCTGACACCATCTGCGAGTCGCAAGGGGGTCTCAAAAGCCCACCTCATTAATATTAATGAGGTGGGTCGCAATTTGCAACCCCCTTGTGACTCGCAGCACTCACAGGGATGGTGGCCTGCTGGAGACAGTTTTGTGTGTGTAATGCAGCCCGTTTTCCATAAAGGAAAACGAGGTGCATTGCAAAATGAAAAAATGAAACGTGTCCGTTTCATTTTTTCAGAGCAGGCAGTGGTCCACAGGACCACTGCCTGCTCTGAAAAATTGTTTTCAATGCCATTCACAAAGGGGAAGGGGTCCCATGGGGACCCTTTCGCTTTTGCGAATGGGTTACCAACAGTGTGACACTGGTGGTAACTGCGATTGCTTTGCGACCGCGGTCACAAAGCAATCCTGCATCGGAACACCCCTTCCTATTTGTGACTCGCAGTCCCGTTTTGCGAGTCAGTAACTAGGTTACCGACTCGCAAACTGGGAATGGGCATCGCAATGTGGGTTTTGCGCATCGCAAACAGCGAAAACCGCTGTTTGCGATGCGTAAAACCTTTGCTACATCTGGCCCTAAGTGTGAACCCCTAGCCAGGGCTCAAGAGTGGCTTTAAATCTTCATTTGCTTTTTCAAAGAGTGCAAACATAAGTGAAGGCTGGCAGTTATGCTGCTGCTGGGAGCTATTTCTACATTCATATTTTCAGATGTATGCATGCATGCAGTTCGGGTGGGCACACAATTCCGCTGCAAATACATTCACCTCGCTGTTTAGATCAGCTGCTCGGCTGAAAATTTCATCTTGGAAGAAACTAGCTGCAGAAAAAAACATGTTTGCCCTTTGAAACTCATATACTCTGCACTTTGTTCTCTCATCAATCCCTTTGGCCCTTGTTCCGGCTAAACCACAGATAACACATTGAAGATCCTCTGCTTTCTAATCAGGCAGGCGAGGAGTAGCTATTGATCTTCTAAGAGGATGGGCATTTAGGGGCATATTTATACTCCGTTTGCGCCGAATTTGCGTCGTTTTTTTCGACGCAAAACTAACTCCATATTTATACTTTGGCGTTAGACGCGTCTAGCGCCAAAGTTCATGGAGTTAGCGTCATTTTTTTGCGTGAACACCTTCCTTGCGTTAATGATATGCAAGGTAGGCGTTCCCGTCTTTAAAAAATGACTCCGATGCATATGCGTCGTATTTATACTCCCGGGCAAAAATGACGCCCGGGAGTGGGCGGGTCTAAAAAAGCCGCATTAGCGCCGGATTTTAGCGCCTGGGTCAGGGAAGGCGTTAAGGGACCTGTGGGCTCAGAATGAGCCCAGAGGTGCCCTCCCCTGCCCCCAGGGACACCCCCTGCCACCCTTGCCCACCCCAGGAGGACACCCAAGGATGGAGGGACCCACCCCAGGGACATTAAGGTAAGTCCAGGTAGGTATATATATTTATTTTTTTTGTGGCATAGGGGGGCCTGATTTGTGCCCCCCTACATGCCACTATGCCCAATGACCATGCCCAGGGGACAGAAGTCCCCTGGGCATGGCCATTGGGCAAGGGGGTATGACTCCTGTCTTTGCTAAGACAGGAGTCATTTCAATGGGGGATGGGCGTCGTAAAAAAATGGCGCAAATCGGGTTGTGGCGATTTTTTTGCCTGAGCCTGACTTGCACCATTTGTGGACGCCCATACGCCATTTTCCCCCTACGCCGGCGATGCCTGGTGTACGTCGTTTTTTTTAACGCACACCAGACAGCGCCGGCGGCTAACGCCGGCTAACGTCATTCAATAAATACGGCGCCCGCATGGCGCTTCAGAATGGCATTAGCCGGCGCTAATTTTTTTGACGCAAAACTGCGTTGGCACAGTTTTGCGTCAAAAAGTATAAATATGGGCCTTAGTTTGGTTGTCGTCACTTTCTCAGAAGACTCGATTCTTGTGATTCACTGGTATATATTAACAGAGGCACCCCAGTACTCCGCATAGGCAGCTTGACCCCTTTCTACCTTTTAATGAGGCCCTGCTAGAACCTATTCTGGCTGCCTGGCATAGACCCATCATTTTCTTTGGCAGTTAGTCGGGAAATAGCCTGGCACTATCGCCCTGCAACATGTGTCTAGCTTTCTGTCAACACACCCGTTGAGTCTGAGCCTGGTGGTTCGGGCTTCTTGTTCATCTACGCTCTCTTCTGGAGCTTACCTTACAGAGGTTCAGTGAACCCAACCTGTCTCCTAGGGCATTATACTCACACATTCTGAGAAATGGCAAGCCTAGTTGCGCTAAACCTTCTAGATCATCTGCAGAAACAAATCACTGAGCTGGTCCGAGATGATGAACATGCAACTTAGTGATTATCAAGTCAGGCCTCAACATGGTGCAGTCGGTAGCTCAGACCTCATATTCGTCAGTAGCTCTCAGGTGACATGCCTGACTTTAGACATCTTGTTTCTCCACAGGTGTTTCAATCCACCATTGTGACCCTACCTTTTTATGGCTCAAGGCTTTTGAGGGAAAGGACAATTGGTCCTTGTATTGCTTTTAAACCCATCAGTGCAACAGCACTCTTCCTATGTCTGAAACCACTTACTCCCACCCCTGCACCACAGCGTGATTACTAGCATTTTAGTAAATTTCACGAGATTGTACAGGGATTAAGGGCCGTATTTATACTCCGTTTGCGCCGAATTTGCGTCGTTTTTTTCGACGCAAATTCGACGCTAAACTAACGCCAACTAACGCCATATTTATACTATGGCGTTAGAGGCGTATAGCGCCAAAGTTCCCGGAATGTGCGTCATTTTTTAGCGTGAACCCCTTCCTTGCGTTAATGATATGCAAGGGAGGCGTTCCCGTCTAAAAAATGACTCCCAGGCCTTTACGTGGTATTTATACTCCCGGGCAAAAGAGACGCCCGGGAGTGGGCGTGGCTAAAAACGGCGCATTTGCGCCGCTTTTTAACGCCTGGGTCAGGCATGGCGTTAAGGGACAAGTGGGCTCAAAATGAGCCCAGAGTGCCCTCCCCTGCCCCCAGGGACCCCCCCTGCCACCCTTGCCCACCCCAGGAGGACACCCAAGGCTGGAGGGACCCACCCCAGGGACATTCAGGTAAGTTCAGGTAAGTATTATTTTTTTTTTTTTAATAATTTTTTTTGGCATAGGGGGGCCTGATTTGTGCCCCCCTACATGCCACTATGCCCAATGACCATGCCCAGGGGACAGAAGTCCCCTGGGCATGGCCATTGGGCAAGGGGGCATGACTCCTATCTTTACAATGATAGGAGTCATGTTGATGGGGGATGGGCGTCGTTAAAAAATGGCGCAAGTCGGGTTAAGACGATTTTTTTGCCTCAACCTGACTTGCCCCATTTTAAGACGCCCTAACGTCATTTTTGCCCAACGCCGGCGCTGCCTGGTCTACGTGGTTTTTTTTCACGCACACCAGGCAGCGCCGGTCTGCTTGCGCCGGCTAACGCCATTCCATAAATACGGCGCCCGCATGGCGCTTCAGAATGGCGTTAGACGGCGCAAAATTTTTTGACGCTAAACTGCGTTAGCGCAGTTTAGCGTCAAAAAGTATAAATATGGGCCTAAATGTTTGCCAGCATCAGTCATAGCAGCCCCATGAACAATTCCAGAACCCACTGCTTAGGCAGTACAGGGGCCGTGGAAAATGGAGAAGGCATGGAATCCTCCCCCACCCTACCCAGGAGGCAGGCCTAGTTCAGCCGTGAAGGTTCATGTAAGACCGGTTGGAGGTCGTTTCCACCTTTCTATAGACCTAGAAGGTCATAACTATGGATGAGTAGGTGCATCAACTTGTAGAAAGAGGATATTTCCTACCTTTCCAATAGATCCATCCCACATTCCCCCTATTGCTGTAAGGCAGGAGAATATCTCCACATCTTGAAGCAGGTAGTGGCAAACCTGCTACAGAAAGGTGGTGTGGAGTTCATGCCAAAGCAGGAAATTGAACAGGGGTGGTATTTTCTGTAATTCCTGGTCCCCAAAATGAATGGCAGACTTCTTCTGATCCTAGAACTCAGGGTCTTAAATGTCTTCCTTCACAAGGAGAAATTGAAAATGCATTTGCTGGTTTGGGTTCTTTTGGTGCTGGAAGAAGGAGATTTGATGGTGAGTATTTCCATACATCAATTTTTCAGTTACACAGGAGATTTCTGTGTTTTGTGGAAGGATCCACATGCTATCAATTTGTGTTTCCTCCCTTTTGGTCTAATATTGGCACCTCAAGTCTTTCCCAAGGTGATGGTGGTGGTTGCAGCCCATCTCAGAAGTGAGGGTGATCATCTGGATGAGCTAGGGATCAGAGGCCTCTGGTCTCCAGGAGAGCGGATTCTGCTCATCCACCTTTTCAAACTAAGGGTGATCTGGTTGGCGCACAAGGCATTCCCAATGAGGGTGATTCATTTGGCACTGAAGGCATTCCTCCCTTCTCCTGTGTTCCTTTAGCAGTCGGTCCATCCAGATTCTGACAGACAATAAGTCTGCAATGTGGTATGTCAACAGGCAGGTAGGAGTCCACTCTCAGCTGCTTTGTAAGGAATCTTTGCAACTTTGGTCTTGGGCTCAACAGAATGGCATTTGGATGGTAGCAAACCATTTGCAGGTTTGCTGAACACCAGAGCTGACAGCTGAAGTCAGTCCTGCCTTGCTGACTACTAGCCGCACCTTCACCATATCCATCAGAAGGTGGTCTAGTACATCTTTGTCTAGGAGGGCACCTGTTTGCCACTCACAACAAACGAGCACTGCCTGCAGTTCTGTGCTCTCCAGTATGCGTTGCAAGGGAATGGTAAGCAGACCCACACTTCTCCCTCCTCGGTCTTCCTCTGGGGGCAGACTTTCTCTCCCAGTTAGAGGGGTGGGTTCTGCGCCCCAACCTCCCGAGCATGCACCTTCATATCTGGAGACTGAGTGAGAACTTCTTCCAGCTACCAGCAGAGAAGTGCGATGTTAAGCTGTGTACTCCCCTGGACTCACCAATATGGTGCACTCTGGAAGAAGGAACCCGTTTTTCACTTGGTGTGCTTTTCTTCATGTTCCAATAGCAAGGGACAATTTTGGGATTTTGTCTGTGGGACAAACCTTACCAGCTGCAGGTGTTGCCCTTAGGCATCAAATCAGCGCCAAGAGTTTTCACCAAGATAATGGCTCTTATTTTAGCTGTTCTGTATCTTAGGGATTGAAACATATACCCATACCTGGATGATTGCCTCCTTCAGAAACATTAGTTGACCAGACAGAATGCTCTTCAGGAATTTCTTTAGGAACATGGGCTTTTTCTTTACCTTCAAAAGTGCAAGTTGGAACCCCATTCAACTCAGGACTTTTACCAGATGATATTTCAGACAGATATTTGAATGGTCTTGCTTCCACCAGAGAGTACAGAGAAAATGAGAGAGAGAGATGCTACTTTAATTATGGAATGTCAACAGGATGAGGGTACCAGGACATAAGGCTTCCTGATTGATCTTTGTTTTATGGGCATGTCTTTATCTGGGGCCCTTGGTAATTAATGCATGTACTATATAAGAGACCTCCTATGAGCCTGGAACTGTTGATTCCTGTAACTTTTTAGATGACAGCTGCACTTCATGGTGGTTAAATACACTCTCTCTCACAGAAGCATTTCCCCTACTGTCGGGTGCAGTAAAGGCAATTACATATTTTATGCCACTGTGAGTGTGGCATTCACCTTGTTCTGCCAAGATGCCTCTGGCATGTTTTTGAACACCTCACATGTGAGCCAATTCAGACGGGGGTGTCTACATACTGCGGCACAGCATCTGCTCTGATTATTCAATTTTTTGGTGACTCCTGGAACTGTGCTATGGGATGCATTCTCAGGGCTCTCCATCCTGTACTGTTTTTGGGTCAAGACTCTAGCTGATTATTAGGCCACATTGCAAGTTCACATGTCTTCTGCAAGGCAGCAACTGCAAGTATCTCAGAAGGCAACAGAGCCTTAGATAGGTTTCTATTGCCCAAAGATGTTAGATATCATGAGAATTCCTGTGAGGTATAGTCCATTATAAGATAGAGGAATGGGAATCATGGGATAGTTTCCTGTTTGACCATCGTAAACAAAGCAGCTTTGGAACACCTGGATGTGCCGCAGTGTATTCAGGAATCAATTTTCCATTTGGTTTGTTCGCCCCCTGGTTCTATTTTTGTCGAAGGTGTTCTTCTTTTCCTTGCTCCTGGTATTTTATCCTGAGGATCTCTTTCTCACGCCTGTGTTTCAATCTCAGCTTCTGAAGGCTCTCCTCTGCTCTAGTTCATCCCCCCTCATACTAGTGGGTTCATCTGTGCTGATCTCAACATACTTTGAGTTTTTTTTGCCACTTAGCTGTTTCCTGCATTGGGGCAGTTTCTGGCAGGCACCTGCTGCTGGGAGGTTTTCCTGACAGCAGGATCTTGTCTACCGAAAGGGGTCACCTTTATCCATGGTAAATGTAGTTCAGAAAGGAAGCGCCGCTAGATGTCCAGTTCTTCATAATGGATGCTAGCCTGAAATGATGGGGAGCAACTTTGATAGAGCTCTAAATCTAAGGCAGATGGTTGGTTCAGGAAACAAGCAAGTTATTGAACTTTAGAGAGTTATCTGAAAATCATGTTGCACTGGTATGGTTTCAACCTCAGATTCTTCTTAAATATGTGATAGTACGGACATGGTGCCAATGTTGTATGTGAATAAGACAATAAAAGTCCAAATCAGTTTCCCTAAGTTTCATTGCAGTGAGAATTGGATCTTGGGCAGAACATCATCTTTTCTCTTTAAACGTGTTCTACATCAAGGAGAAGGACAATCAGAAAGTGGGTCATCTGAGCAGAGTGTTTTTGACCTCTTCTGATCTGTCTTTGTTATCAAGGATTTTTCCAAAAATATGCCACAAATTCAGGAAATCTTACCTGGACCTATTTGCCTCTTCAGAGAGCAGACATGTACACAGATTCTGTTCTCAGTTTCCTGCTCCGGGGTGTTCGGGAGTGGACACTATCTATACCTTGGCCTTTTTACAGTTCCTCCAATTCACTCGATTCCTTGACTGCTTCAGCAGGATGGAGCTGATATGATGGAGGTGTTACTCTCTGGCTTGCAGATCACAGTTCCCTCTATTGAGATCCTTGGCTCTGTGTCCTCACTGGAATATTCCTGTACCACTCTTTCCTTTTCGAGCACCAGCGTGTCTTCCTCCCTCGCTCTTGTCACTGTCTGTAAATTGAAAGTACAGGACTTGGGATTAGAGGGATTCAAGCCAATTTGGCTGTGATTATTCAAAGATCTTGTCGTCTTTCTAACCTATAATACCTTCCTTGTTTACAATTGATTTTGAGGATGTCACAGGGGATTCCTTTTGAACTGTTAAGCTCTATGGATTTGGGATACTTAATAACAAATGTGGTGTTCTTGGTGGTGATAACATCCAATAGCATGACTGGGAAACTTAGGGCTATGCTGTGCACATTTCACTTTTTAAGGATAGTAGAAGAAGGGATTGTTCTAAAGCCTAACCCTGTTTTTCTTCTCAAAGTGTTACCACATTTTGAAGAAGACAGGAAATAATGTTAACAACCTTATTTCCTTAACCATAATATGAAGACAAGGAGTTCAATTAAGCAAGGGCCTCATATACAAAGGCGGTCATTCTGACCGCAGCGGTCGGCGGTCGCCGCCCGCCAAGCGGTTCCCGCCGAAAGACCGCTCCGCGGTCAAAGGACCGCGACGGCCATTCCGGCTTTCCCGCTGGGCCGGCGGGCGACCGCCAGAAGACCGCCGGCCAGCCCAGCGGGAAAGCCCCTTCAACAATGAAGCCGGCTCCGAATGGAGCCGGCAGAGTTGCAGGGGTGCGACGGGTGCAGTGGCACCCGTCGTGATTTTCACTGTCTGCAAAGCAGACAGTGAAAATCTTTGTGGGGCCCTGTTAGGGGGCCCCTGCACTGCCCATGCCAGTGGCATGGGCAGTACAGGGGCCCCCAGGGGCCCCACGGCACCCGTTCCCGCCATCCTGGTTCTGGCGGTAGACACCGCCAGAAACAGGCTGGCGGGAAGGGGGTCGGAATCCCCATGGCGGTGCTGCAAGCAGCGCCGCCATGGCGGATTCCCTGGGCCAGCGGGAAACCGGCAGGAAACCGCCGGCTCCCCTTTTCTGACCGCGGCTTTACCGCCGCGGTCAGAATCGCCCAGGAAGCACAGCCAGCCTGTTGGCGGTGCTTCCGCTGCCCTCCTCCATGGCGGTCATGGACCGCCAGGGTCAGAATGACCCCCAAAGTGTTTTAAGGGCTGCAAACCTTCAGATTCTGTATATCTGAGAGTTTTTGACTACTGAAACACTTTTTAAAAATGCACTATACACATTTAATGATTCAGAAAAGGTTTTCTAAATCATTAAATGGGTTTTGGAAACATTAAGGAATTATTGTTTGGAAGACGTGTTTTAATGGCATTCCATTCAAATACTGATTCCCTAAGGTGTGTTTTAATGTTTTGCAATTGAAATTCGGTTGCAAAACATTAATATCTTACCACCAACTCAAAGGAAGTTGTAACTCATTTTCAAATGGGATGGTGTCCCAAAGGGACCCCTTCTCCTTTGTGAACTGTGAAAAAAGAAGAGTAGGCAGTGGTCCCATGGGCCACTGCCTAAACAAAAGTTTGTAGACATTTTTTTTTTTTTGTTTGTTTTTTAAATGCATCCTGTTTTCCTTTTAGGAAAATGGGCTATATTTAAAATGAAGATTGCTTTATTTAAAAGCAAACATGGACATGGTGGTCTGCTGACCTCAGCAGTAAAACATGCCTGTCATTGTGGCAGGTGTGCTTTGCGACCTTCTCTCCACGACCCTTGCCAAATCACCCCCGCCTTCCACTGACAAAGACAACACCGCAGCACGCAATCTCAACTGCTGGATCACCGAATGCGCCAACTCCTTAGCCCCCCTCCGATCAACTTCGGTCAAGTGCATCCCAAAAAAAGCCAGCTGGTTCACCACCGAACTCCAAGAATCCAAGCGCACCTGCAGGCACCTAGAGAAGAAATGGATAAACAGCAAAACCAGAGAAGAACTTGCCTCCTTCAGAGCCGCCACTGCCATCCACCACCTACGCATCAAAAATGCAATAAAAGCCGCACTCCATGAATGCATCAACACCTCCCCTCACAACACGAAAGAACTCTTAACAGTAATAAACAAATTCATCAATCCCCCCTCCGATGCCAGCAACATTCCCCTTCGCAAGACCTCTGTGATAAATTGGCCGCTTTCTTCTACCTCAAAATTAAGGACATTTATGACAGCTTCTTCCCGCAGAACACACCCAGTATCTGAACCTAGGACCGACCAAGCCTACAGAACCCAACCCTGGTCCACTTTCACCACAGAAGAGACTGAAAGCATCATGAACAGCATTCACTCCGGAGCTCCCACAGACCCTTGTCCTCGCCACATCTACATCAGAGGCAGCACATCCATCGCCCCGAACTCCACAAGCTGAACTGCTCTATTAACACAGCCACCTTCCCCAAAGATTGGAAACACGCTGAAGTCTGCCCCCTCCTGAAGAAACCCACAGCCAAGCTAAAGAATTTCCGGCCCATCACGCTACTACCCTACCTGGCCAAAGTCCTGGAAAAAGCCATCAACTCACAGCTGCAGCAATTCATCAAAGACAACAACTCTCTGGATACCTCTCAGTCTGGCTTCCGCAGCAACCACAGCACTGAGACAGCTCTTCTTGCAGCACAATGAAATCCACACACTCCTCGGCCGCGGCCTGCACAGCACTTATACTCTGTGACCTCTCAGCAGCCTTCGATATGGTATCCCACAGCACCTTATGCACCAGACTCCACGACACAGGAATCCGTGGAAAGCCCTGCAATGAATTCACTCCTTCCTCTCCGGAAGAACACCGAGAGTCAGGCTCCCACCCTTCATATCCAAACCAAAATAGGTCAGCTGCGGAGTACCTCAGGGACCCTCCCTGAGCCCAATGCTCTTCAACATCTACATGGTCCCGCTTACAGCCATCGTCAGAGACCACGGAATGAACATCGTGTCATACGCCGATGACACACAACTCATCATACCCTTCACTAAAGACCCGGACAAATCTAAGAGGAACTTTTACACCCGAATGGAAGCCATTGCCGCCTGGATGAGGGCTAGCAGCCTCAAGATCAACTCAGACAAGACCAAGCTCAATATCTTCGGAAACTCAACTTGGGATGACTCATGGTGGCCCTCGTCGCCCAGCGCCCCACCTCCTCTGACTGGCCAGGCCCACAACCTAGGAATCATCCTCGACTCTTCCTATCAATGATCGGATAGGTAAACGCAGTCACCTCTTCTTGCTGGCACACCCTCTGCCAACTCTGCAAAATCTTCAAATGGATCCCTTTCAACTGCTTCAAGACAGTCACCCACGCCTTAGTCATCAGCAAGCTCGACTACAGCAACACACTTTGGGGGTCATTCTGACTTCGGCGGGTGGCGGAGGCCGCCCGCCAAAGTTCCCCCGACAGAATACCGCAGCGCGGTCAAAAGACCGCCGCGGTAATTCTGAGTTTCCCGCTGGGCCGGCGGGCGACCGCCAGAAGGCCGCCCGCCCAGCGGGAAACCCCCTTCCACGAGGATGCCGGCTCCGAATGGAGCCGGCGGAGTGGAAAGGGTGCGACGGGTGCAGTTGCACCCGTCGCGATTTTCAGTGTCTGCTATGCTATTCCCCCGACAGAATACCGCAGCGCGGTCAAAAGACCGCCGCGGTAATTCTGAGTTTCCTGCCTGGCCGGCGGGCGACCGCCAGAAGGCCGCCCGCCCGCCCAGCGGGAAACCCCCTTCCACGAGGATGCCGGCTCCGAATGGAAAGGGTGCGACGGGTACAGTTGCACCCGTCGCGATTTTCAGTGTCTGCTATGCATCTTTGTGGGGCCCTGTTAGGGGGCCCCTGCAGTGCCCATGACATTGGCATGGGCACTGCAGGGGCCCCCAGGGGCCCCATGATACCCGTTCCCGCCAGCAAGGTTCTGGCGGTCAAAACCGCCAGAACCAGGCTGGCGGGAAGGGGGTCGGAATCCCCATGGCGGCACTGCCTGCAGCGCCGCCATAGAGGATTCCTCAGGCCAGGGGAAAACCGTCGGGAAACCGCCGGTTTCCCTTTTCTGACCGCGGCTTTACCGCTGCGGTCAGAATTGGCCTGGATGCACCGCCAGCCTGTTGGCGGTGCATCCGCGGTCCCCGGCCCTGGCGGTCTATGACCGCCAGGGTCGGAATGACCCCCTTTATGCCGGCACCACAACAAAGAATATCAGGAAACTACAGCTCATCCAAAACTTAGCCGCCAGACTCTTCCTGAACCTCCCCCGACAGGAACATATCTCCCAACACCTGAGGATCCTCCCTTGGCTCCCAGTGGAAAAGCGAATCAACTTCAAACTCCTCACCCACACCTACAAGGCCCTTCACAACATTGGACCGGCCTACCTGAATCATCGCATCTCTTTCATAACCCCACTAGACTCCTCTTCTCTGCCCAGCAGGTGCTAGCCACCATCCCACGCATCTGGAAAACAACCGCCGGAGGAAGATCTTTCACCTACCTCGCAACTAAGAGCTGGAACAACCTGCCCATGCCCTCAGACAGAGCCCATCAATCACAATCTTCAGGAAGAACCTCAAGACATGGCTCTTTGAATGAGGCCCAGACCCACCACCCTCGACATGAGACCCTCACAGATGAGTAGTTGTGCTTTATAAAAACTGATTGATTGATTGAGCACGATTCTGCGTTTTGTGAGTTAACCTATTAATACATAGATTGGCTAGCAAAATGAGAATATATTTGGGGAAAGTCAGTGCGCAAATTGTGATCCCCTTTCCCTAATGCATTCTTTATACATGAGACCCTTGTATTCTTTATTGTATGAGGACACCTAAAACACATCACAATAAAACATTGGTTGAACTTAGAAATCATTAATAGATATCCAGGATTTCTATTTGCTATAGAACTTTCAAATAAAACATAATTTTGTGTGATCAAGGCAATCATTGTTCACCATTTAAAGGGCTTTCTGTTGTGGCGACAATACATTTTTCATTTGGACCTTTGAAGCACAATGAAATAGCTTATTTAATAATTTTGGCACTAGAATTAAGAAATATTGGTCTCAACTATTTCTTTCATAGATCAAGTAGGCTGAGGCAGAGACAGACACTTAGTTTAATAGTTTCTTCATTGGAATGGTATAGCCACACAGGACTTAGGGCCAGATGTATGTAGTATAATGTTTGCTATTTCCTTATAGCGAAATTATTTTCTAATAGTGAATGTTAGCTATTCGCAGTGGGTCACAAATGGACCTGCCTCATCAATATTCATGAGGCAGGTTGCAATTTGCGACCCATTGTGAATGGCTACAATCTCAGGGATGGTGGCCTGCTGGGGACAGCAGACCACCATGTCTGTGATTGCTTTTAAATGAAGCAATCATGTTTTTTTTGTAATGCATCCCGTTTTCCTTATAGAGTAAGAGTAAGGGACCACTACCTGCTCTTAAAAAATGTTTGCGCCCCCATCCACAAAGAGGAAGGAGTCCCCGGGGACCCCTTCTTGTTTGCAAATGGCTTACCATCAGTTTGAAGTTGGTGGTAACTGCAAATGTTTTGCTACCGGATTCCCGGTTACAAAACTGTTATTTCTTAGTTTAATGTCATAAAGTAAATAGGTCTATATGTAGGTAGTTTCACTGAGGTACAATCATTTGATAATTAATGTAGTTAGTTCATTAATTTTATTAGTAACATAATGTAGTAATAGTACAGGTAGGGCTTGGTTCATAATGGTATATTCTGCTCCCCTATGGGAGAATAAGGATGGAATGGTCGGAAGGGGGTTAAGATCTGAAGTGCATGATAGAATGTTGGGAGATGACAGAGAGAGACGAAGGAAGGCACAGAGTGGAGAAGAAGCAATAAAGTCTGAACTTGAAGTAAAGAAGGTTTGGTTGGACTTTATAATACTGGCGACAAGGAGTGCGTAAGGGGGCACATTCTTCTCCACCCCTTTTCAGGTTGGTAACGTTACCACCTATCCTGTGTCCTTCTATTTAATTTATACAAATAATATATAGATTACTCAAGGATATGTAATCTATTTGGCATGATTTCAAATGCGAAGGGAACCTTCTTAAAAAATATAAAATTACAAGATTTAAATTCCTCATGTAATCGGATTGAATTCTGGCACACCTGACTAGAGTTCGGCGGGCACGGAGAGCCAAGCGCAGACAGAGATATTTGTTTACATTGACGCCTGACTGGAATTCGACGAGCGTTAAAAGCCGCGCCGCAGCAATTCTATTAGCTTTGACGTGTTTGCTCAGAGTTCAAGCGAAGTTCGACGAACACAGGGAGCTGCCCTTTGACAGGAACTTATTACGGCCGAGATCTATGTTTACATTGAAGCCTGACTGAAATTCGACGAGTGCTAAGAGCCGCGCGCAGGCAGCAATTCTAGTAGCTTTGGCGGGTTTGCTCAGAGTTCTAGCGAAGTTCGACGAACACGGGGAGCTGCCCTGTGACAGGAAGCGCAGTGGAATTTGTTGAGGGCTCGGTGTAACATCCAGTAACACCATTGTGAAGGAGTTCCTTCAGAAGACAAACAGTTATCGCAGGCACTGTGACGCTTTACGGTCACAACTTAAGCCTGTAAAATAAAATCCTACGCTGACAGGCACAGCATCAAATTGATCTACATATTCAAATACGACGTATCTTCGTGATCGTGCTGACAGGCACAGCATTTCCGCCTGTCAAAAAACCCACGTTGAAAGGCACAACTTTGAATTAAGGATATTTCATGCTGAAGTATTATTATTGATTCTGTCTGTGACACATTTGCCTGTTAGTAATTACGCTGACAGGCACAGCAAGATGTTACATGTTTTGACAGCATTGAATAAGAAGTGTTTTCTGCCATAATCTGTGTTCTCATTTCCCTATATTCATCATCCTTTCATCAAGGACCTACGCTGACAGGCACAGCTGCAACACATTCAGCTCATCTGTTGACTGGGCAGGGGCAGATTATTAACAACTTTACACTGCTTTATTTCTTCAATTGACATGGTTTACTTAAATCTTGGATGAAAGTCAGCACATTCATGTTTTCTACACATTGATCTATTGTAAACCAAATACAATCTGCATGATTGAAATTAATTATAACATTATTTTAATTACTATGGTTTAGTGTTGTTAGAAACATACCACACAGGTAATTGTTTGTAGTAGAACTAATTAGAATTTCATATTGTTTCCTTGTGCTTTTAGCGTAACCTGGTACAATGGCAGCAGCAGGGATGTCCCAACCAATTCCATTCTTGAATGAGATGGGTGAACCAAACATACCGTGGAAAGATTGGTTTAAAATTTTTGAATCTTACCTAATTGCAATTGGAGGGGATAAGTTCAACCCCATTAGGAAGCAGCATATTTTGCTTCATAATTTAGGAACTCATGGAAGGAAAATATATGAATCTCTTCCTGATCCAATATTGCTTGAGGGACAAGCCCAGGATGAGTACGTTACCACATATTCTAAGCTAGAAAAGCAATTTGGAGATAGAATCAATGTGGTACTAGAACGACATAAAAAAAATTCCCGATGCCAAGGCAAACAGGAAAGTGTAACTAACTATATTGCGGCCTTAAGGGGATTAAGTACATTATGCGAGTTTGGAGACTTAAATGATTCATTAATTAGAGATCAATTAGTTTGTTGCACTAACAACTTAAAAATACAAGAAAAGCTTCTACAGAAGCAACCAGGACTGATGGAAGCAATTGAGTTAGCAAAATCTATTGAACATACAGTACTGCAATTTGCCTACAGGAGATTAATTCCCCTCCCCCAGAGGCACATGTAAATGAGGTAATGGAGGAAGTAAAAGAGGAGAAAATTCTCAAAATTAAATGTAGTGAAAAACAACCCCAAAAGTATAGTGTTAACAAAACGAATTTAACATGTTTCCGTTGTGGAAGTAACAATCACCTTGCTAATTCCACCTCCTGCCAAGCAAAATCTGCGATTTGCAGGAAATGCAATAAAAGAGGTCAGTTTGCGAGGGTATGTAAGGACAGTTCCAAATATGGGGATAGCAAAAAATCGGAAGAACTACCACAGTTGATTAAAAAGATTATCTTACAGGTGAATATTGATGATAAAATCAACACCCAATACCCGGTGTGTACAATTGCAATTAATGATGAGAGCATAAAAATGTATGCTGACTCATGTTCACCGTTCACTATAATAGAGGCTGCAGACTTTAACAAGATTCAAAATGGTAACATAATAGAGTTGCAAAATCCAGATATTAGCCCGAAAGGTTACAACAGAGACCCTATCATCTTGAAAGGCATGTTTAAAGGTATAATTTCTTTCAAAAATAGATCCACGGTTGGGAAATTATATGTAGTAGAGGAGGGTTCCAACCTATTAGGTTGGCAACATCAAAAGGAACTGGGGATAACATTGGATCCTAATAATCCTGAACAAGTTTTATGTATAGAAGATACTAATTCTGGGGAAGCTTTCATTCAGGAGTTCCCAGAATTTTTTTGTGAGCGGTTAGGACTGTTGAAAAGTTTTCAGCATAAAATCAAACTCAAGCCCAAAAATAAGCCCATTGTGCATAAAACCAGACCAATTCCACACTTGCTAAAACAGTTAGTCAAAAAAGAATTAGAGAAGTTAGAGTCACGAGGAATTATTCAACCCATCGAGTGCTCTGAATGGTTGGCCCCCATTGTGGTGGCCAAGAAAAGTAATGACAATGAGATCAGAATTTGCGTGGATTTAAGAGACCTAAACAAAAATATCTGGGTTGAAAGGCATCCTCTCCCAAGAATACACGAAATACTAAGCACTATGGGGGAAGCATCATGCTTCTCGGTGCTAGACCTCTCTAGTGCATACCACCAACTTGAACTGCACCCTGATTCCAAATGGCTTACAGCCTTCACCACTCCATTGGGTTCCTACATGTTTAATACAATGCCTTTTGGGCTGGCGTCAGCTGTGGCGGTCTTCCAAAAGATTATGCAAAACATTCTAGGCAATGTATCCAATACTCTCTGTTTCCAAGACGATGTACATATATATGGATCAACAGAAGCTGAACATGACAAAATCCTTAGAATCGTCCTCGGAAAATTAAAAGCAGCAGGACTCACACTAAAGAAAGAAAAGTGCAGGTTGAAGGTAAATTCGGTGGAGTACTTAGGGCATGTTATATCAAAAGACGGCTTTAAACCTAAAGTTGCCCTCGTTGATGCAGTGATGAATGCCAAGGCACCTAAAAACAAGGATGAACTAAGGTCCCTCCTTGGCCTTGCCGAGTTTATAGCAAAGTATGTAAAAAAATTCTCATCTGTCTCTTCAGATCTTAGAGAGCTGTTGAAAAACCATGTTCCTTACAACTGGAACGAATGCCATGACAATGCATTTAAGAAAATCAAAACAGCCATTGTGAATGCTCCATACTTGTGTAATTTCGACCACAATAGAAAAACCTTCCTTACAACTGATGGCAGCAAATTAGGTCTGGGGGCCACCTTGTCGCAAATTATAGATGGTAAAGAGAGGATAGTAGCATTCGCGTCTAGGACCTTAAACAAGGCTGAAGCCAATTATTCAGTCACTGAAAGGGAAACCCTTGCATGTTTCTGGGCAGTGAAGCATTTTAAATTCTTCCTATGGGGCACTCAGTTCACCTTACGCACGGACCATAAACCCTTAGTATATGTATTTTCCACCAAGGGGTTTAATAATAGCACACCCCGGATAGCTAGATGGATTCTAGCTCTGGAAAACTTCTGTTTTACAGTTGAATATCTACCAGGAGATATGAATTTTGCAGCAGACTTCCTCTCGAGAACCCCACTAGACTGTATAGAAACTTTTGACACTATGGAATGCCCCATTTTATCGATTGACTTACCATCCATTAGTGATGAGGAGTGGAAATCTGCATGTCAACAAGATGATTCTTTAGCTCTTTTGAGATTGAAGGCACGAGAGGGATGGCCCTTGATGAAAAAAGACTTAGAGGACATCATCAAAGACTTTTGGGAGGTAATGTTGGAAATTAATGAAAAAGACAATTATGTTCTCAGGAATGATAAAATCATACCTCCTCAGAATCTCAAACAAAGAATAATAAAACTAGCTCACGAGGGTCATCTAGGGAGAAGTCTTACTAAGGCCAGAGTAAGAGAAAGATTCTGGTTTCCCAATATGGATTCCATGATCGAGAATGAAGTTAA